>NC_138172.1:88969378-90169378 GCF_964165515.1 Mesoplodon bidens
GAAATTGAGACCCAAAAAGATTAAACGACATTTCCACCCCCCCAAGGTCACACCATTAGGAGTTACAAAACTAGTTAAGTCACAAAACTTAATGCCCATATCAGCACTTTGCCCTCTACCTCATGATATCTTCCCTTGCACAGTGTCTGGAGACCATCACACATTCTGTGGCTTAGATCTCAGCATACTCTCCAGGCATAATCACATCTCAAAAAAATAATTCCTTAATGGAGAAGTGCATTGGGGCCAAATTATGGAAGGTCTAGAATGCAGGCTAGAAACTGGACATTTTCTGTAGGTCATGGTTTTTCATATGAAAAAACCATATTAAAGTCTCCTGAAAGTTATAATTAAAGAGTGTATGTACATGTGTGCATGCACACATTTTCCTGGGAAGAGCTTTTTAAAAGAATTCTCATATAGGTAAAGAACAACTGTGGTCAGTAGAGGGGAGCTAAAGAACATTTTTAAACTGGAGAATGTCATGACTCAGAATCTTTTCTCCAAACAGTTACAAAGAATTTGGGACTCTGCTTCTAAAGTATTACTTTTAACAACCATCCTCACTTCCTTTCAAATTAGCTAAGATATTTTTTTTCTGTCACTTACACTCTTCTAAGAAATAGTTGTACTTTACAAAGTGTTAGAAACTCTTTGTAAGCAAATACTTCTAACAGTGTAATTCCCATTCTTCCCAATTGGAGCCGCATTGTCAAGATGAGGAATCCTGTTCATTAGGCCCAGATATGCCTAGGAACTTGTTCTGGGCAAGTGGAGGAGAAAAAAGAGTTCCCCTCTCTAACCCAGAGTTCACCTGATGTTCAGAGAAACCACATTCCAGGGTCTGGTCTGCTACTTCGTCATTCTGCCTTTTCACCATGCATGACCGGGAAGTTTCCTGTTCCTAGTCCATCCGCAGGGCTTGCCCCCTCAGCAAAACTGACAAGTAGGAAAAGTTTGTCTTCATTAGGCTCTGTAACTTTTCTGGCTTTGGGCTTCTAAAAATTGAGTCTGACAGCTAAGTAGTTTGTGGTTGTCTGTCTTGCTACAAAATCCTGCTTTTAACCAAGCCCTTTCCTTCTGTTTTATGGGCATTTCCAGCTTCTCCTCTCTGTCACGTCCATGCTAACAAGCACATTCACCATCGGGTCTGGGACATTTGTGCCTTTGGAAATGTGTTACTTCTCCCAAAGGTGCTGAAGTGTAGAATGGATCTATAGATGTAGAATAAGAGACTTTAGCAGCGTAATATTGTCCTAAACTATTTGGAGAGGTAGGGACATTTTCTGAGAGCCTAAAGTCACGTGGGAGGGTCCTGCCTGTAGGAAAACTCTGTCTTGGCCATAAGCACCTGTAAGCTGAGAATTTTCCTTTAACACACAACGTTTGGGAAAAAAAGTGGAGAACCCCGACTCCAAAATAGCGACACAGTCATCACCACAGAATCTCCTCAAATATGTATTTTAAATCTGTTGACAATTCTTCTCTGCGTACTAGAATGCATATACAACAAATCAATCTACTTAGTACTAAAAAAAAGGCTGAAAAAGAAATTTTCAGTTCGACATGCAAAATGTTTACTTTTTAAAAATGCAGATGTTATTGGACTCATGGTTCCAACCAGGCATGTAAAAGATCATTTTACACCAGGACTCCCACAAGGAACTCTGAGGGGCCAGGAATTGTGGGCTCGTTTTCTTATAAGTCAAAGAACTATTTTAAATCCCTTCCACACAATTTGCAGAAGTCTTGTTAATGCAAACCATATAGACTGTTTGGAGTTCAATAAATAACAAACATGAAATAACTAAGGCATTTAAAAAATATTATTCCTTCAATAACCTTGAGAGCAGGAACCAGAACACCATTTTGAACTCTCAAGAAGCCGAAAGCCAAGCCCCAGATCTTTCTCCCTGGTCATTGGGGAATGTTAGCCTTCACGTTGATTATTCTGAAGAAAGTGGCAGTATTTTACCATTCCCCAGTTTAAATCTGACATGGTTATTGCCACTCTGCTTCATTCTGGCCAGAAGAGCATTGCCAAGTTTTCTATTTTCCTAAAGGGTGAACAAGTATGGCTTACAAAAATTCAGTCTGACAGTTAGGGAGTTTGAGGACTTCAAATCACATTGCATGTCTTACTGTAGAATTCTAACATTGTAATCAAAACATAATGTTTCTCTGAAATCTAATTTTGACCAACCAGTTACAAGCAACGGGCATTATCAAACAGGAAATTCCATAATTCAAATAGACCGTTTATCCATTTTCTGCATTTCAGAAGAATCCTCGTTGGGATTTGAGTTTTTCCAGTTTTCTTCTACATCCATTGATCTGCTGTGAGATACACAAAGCCCCTCTCCTGGCTTTAAACTCTATTATCTTGACAAGGGGCTCAAAAGCTCTGGCCCTCCTACCAGGGAACTAGAAAAACATTCTAAAATGGTCTGGAGTGCTTTTGGATCTAGATGGTACAGTAAACATGTTTGTGGCCCCCTTCTCTTGAAAATGATTCCTCAAAACACCCTAAAACAACAAAGATGTGGGAACACAAAGTTTATGTTTAATGAAACCAGAAGATAATTATAATGGAAACAACAACATATAAAGACAGAAAGAGGGACTTCCTTGGTGGTCCAGTGGTAAAGACTCCGCCTTCCAATGCAGGGGACACAGGTTCGATCCCTGGTCAGGGAACTAAAGATCTCACATGCTGCAGGGCAACTAAGCCTGCATGCCACAACTACTGAGCTCACACACCTCAACTAGAGAGGCTGTGTGCCAAAAACTACAGAGCCCGTGTGCCACAAACTACAGAGCCCATGCGCTCTGGAACCTGAATGTCATAACTACAGAGTCCACGCACTCTGGAGCCTGCATGCCACAATTAAAGAAGAGAAAACCTGCATGCCACAACTACAGAGAAGCCCGCGCGCCAAAATGACAGGTCCTGCATGCCTCAACGAAGATCCTGCATGCAGGAACTAAGACCTGGCATAGCCACATAAATAAATAAATAAAAATAAATAAAGACAGAAAGAAAATGAAGGAATGGTAAATACTTTGCAGAGGAGGGAGGAGTCAAACTGAAGAGTTAGCAGGGATGACAATGCTGAGAAATAAGCTATTTTGCACCTCAGAAACCCACAAAAGCTCACTGGAGACAGTTGCAGCCTGAAGGAGATATGTAAGAGACAGGATATAAATACAGTGAAATTGTTTGGAATTCTGTATGGGAAACAAGTTGACCCTGGTCTCCTCTTGGCCTTTATTGAGGAAAACCTCCAAAATGGCTATAAACAAATAACTGCCCCCCGAAAAAAACAAACTCAGAGGAAATAAAAACAACAGAAAGCCAAAGAAAATTTCAAGATATTACATTTATGAAACAGGAATAAGATGTATTTAAGAAAAAGAAGAAGAAGCATTTAAGAGCCCCTGGAAGCCTAAAAATATGAGAGCCAAACTTATAAATTTAAAAATGCAATTGGAAGATAAAGCAGACTTTAAAAAAATGATAAAAATGGAGAATAGGAGGAAAAAGGCAAGAAAATTAAGGGTTAGACAAGAATGTCCAATACCCAGACAATAGAAATTCCAGAAAGAGCAGAGAAAATATGAGGGAGAACTAATAATACAAGAGAAAAATTCCAAAACTGAAATAAATGAAGCTGAATCTTCAAGTTGAAAATTCCCACTAAGTGAATTTTTTTTAATGACTCACATCAAGATGCATTATCATATTTCAGAACATTAGAAAAAACAGACCCTAAACACCTCTAGAGAAGAAACCAAGGTTACATACAAAGAAGCAGGAGTCAGAGCAGCACTGGGCACTTTGTCAGTCTGCTTGGGCCGCCATAACAAAACCCCACAGACTGGGCGGCTTAAACAACAGAAATCTCTCTCTCTCTTTTTGTTAGGCCACTGATCCTATCGGATTAGGACCTCACCTCTACGACCTTATTTAAACTTAATTACCTCCTAAGAGCCATATCTCCAAACATAATCACAGTGAGGGTTAGGGCTTCCACATTTGAAGTTTGGACAATTCAGTCTCAATGGCAACATTAGAAGCTAAATGATAACGGAGGAATTCAAGGGAGAACTCATTAGGCAGATAATCTCTCAAAAACAGCAACAGTGTTCAAAGGAGACTTCGCAGTTACACAATATGACAAATGTCCACCACAAATTTACATAACATAATAAGAAAAGCTTCAGACATGGATTTAATTTTTTAAGTGATATAACTAAATTGAGAGAGGAAGGGAGGTATAAGAGCTAAAATACTATGTATCAAATAAGGAATTCAGGAATACTTAAAATTGATTCATATGATACAGGTTTATAGGTTGTGGCAGATATACTCTAAGGTGGCCCCAATGTGTCATGCCCTTGTATATTCCCCACCCTTTAAGTGTGGGCAGAAACTGTGACTTGTTTTCGGCCAGTAGAATATGGCAAAGGTCCCAAGTCGGTTGATGTCAAGGTGAACAAAAGGAGATTATGCTTGGTGGACTTGAGTTAATCAGATAAAGGTCTTTAAACAGAGGTTTTCTGCTGAAAACAGTGAGAGGGCCAGATGGCAAAGAATATCAGGTAGCCTTGAGAAGCTGAGAGCAGGCCACAGCCAATAGCCAGCAACACAGGGACTTCAGCCCTACAATTTTAAGGAATTGAATTCAGCCAATAAGCCCATGATCTTAGAAGAGGATTCTGAGCTTGAGAATGGAATACAGCTCAGCTGACATCTTGGTTACAGTTTTTGAGACCCTGTGCAAAGGACACATTGAAGCTGTGCTGGAATCCTGACCTGCAAAAATAGAGTTAAGAAAGATATGCTATGTTAAGTCACTAAGTCTGCAGCAACTTATTATGCAGTGATAGATAATTAATACATAGACACAGTATTCAGAAATATGAAGGAACATGTCAAAAGTCATTAACATGGTTACCTTTGAAACTCTGGACCTAGAAGGGTAGGGTTGGTGGGGGTGGGGGGGTAACAGGTCGGTAGAGAGGGGCTATTTAACTGTTGTTATAAGGCTTTTATTATTATTATTTGACTTTGAAAACTACCCAGGTATTATTTTGAAAAAAATTAATTTTTACAGATGGTAACCTGAGGAAAACAAAGATTATAGAACTTATTTCAGATGAAATGGGATAACATACATAAAAGTGCTTTAGAAAGATAAAAAGTGCTGTACAAAGATGGGGACTTGTATTTAAGTTTCAAAATCTCAGTCTGGGAGGAACTTCAAGATGGCGGAAGAGTAAGACGTGGAGATCACCCTCCTCCCCACAAATACATGAGAAATACATCTACATGTGGAAAAACTCCTACAGAACACCTACTGAACGCTGGCAGAAGACCTCAGACCTCCCCAAAGGCAAGAAACTCCCCACGTACCTGGGTAGGGCAAAAGAAAAAAGAAAACATAGAGACAAAATAAAAGGGACGGGACCTGCACCAGTGGGAGGGAGCCGTGAAGGCGGAAAGGTTTCCACACACTAGGAAGCCCCTTCGCGGGCGGAGACTGCGGGTGGCGGAGGGGGGAAGCTTCGGAGCCGTGGAGGAGAGCGCAGCAACAGGGGTGCGGAGGGCAAAGCGGAGAGATTCCCGCACGGAGGATGGGTGCCGACCAGCACTCACCAGCCTGAGAGGCTTGTCTGCTCACCCACCGGGGTGGGCGGGGCTGGGAGCTGAGGCTCGGGCTTCGGTCAGAGCGCAGGGAGAGGACTGGGGTTGGCGGCGTGAACACAGCCTGAAGGGGCTAGTGCGCCACGGCTAGCCAGGAGGGAGTCCGGGAAAAGATCTGGAGCTGCCGAAGAGAAGAGACTTTTTCTTCCCTCTTTGTTTCCTGGTGCGCGAGGAGGGGGGATTAAGAGCGCTGCTTAAAGGAGCTCCAGAGACGGGCGTGAGCCGCGGCTAACAGTGCAGATCACAGAGACGGGCATGAGACGCTAAGGCTGCTGCTGCTGCCACCAAGAAGCCTGTGTGCGAGCACAGGTCACTGTCCACACCTCCCCTCCTGGGAGTCTGTGCCGCCCACCACTGCCAGGGTCCCATGATCCAGGGACAACTTACCCAGGAGAACGCACGGCGCGCCTCAGGCTGGTGCAACGTCACACTGGCCTCTGCTCCCGCAGGCTCGCCCCGCATCCGTACCCGTCCCTCTCCCCGGCCTGAGTGAGCCACAGCCCCCCAATCAGCTGCTCCTTTAACCCCCGTCCTGTCTGAGCGAAGAACAGACGCCCTCAGGCGACCTACACACAGAGGCAGAGCCAAATCCAAAGCTGACCCCCGGGAGCTGTGCAAACAAAGAAGAGAAAGGGAAATCTCTCCCAGCAGCCTCAGGAGCAGCGGATTAAACCTCCACAATCAACGTGATGTACCCTGCATCTGTGGAATACCTGAATAGACAACGAATCATCCCAAACTGAGGAGGTGGACTTTGGGAGCAAGGATATATATATATTTTTCCCCTTTTTCTCTTTCTGTGAGTGTGTGTGTCTATGCTTCTGTGTGTGATTTTGTCTGTATAGCTTTGCTTTTACCATTTGTCCTAGGGTTCTGTCTGTCCATTGTTTTTTTGTTTTTTGGGGTTTTTTTAGTATAGTTTTTAGTGCTTGTTAACATTGGTGGATTTGTTTTTTGGTTTGGTTGCTCTCTTCTTTCTTTTTTTCATTACTTAAGAATTTTTTTAAAAATAATTATCTTTTATTTCAATAACTTTATTTTATGTTACTTCATTTTATTTTACCTTTTTCATTCTTTCTTTTTTTCTCCCTTTTATTCTGAGCCATGTGGATGACAGGCTCTTAGTGCTCCACCCAGGCACCAGGGCTGTGCCTCTGAGGTGGGAGAGCCAAGTTCAGGACACTGATCGACCAGTCACCTCCCAGCTCCACGTAATACCAAGTGGTGAAAATCTCCCAGAGATCTCCATCTCAATGCAAAGACCCAGCTCCACTCAATGACCAGCAAGCTACAGTGCTGGACACCCTGTGCCAAACAACTAGTAAGACAGGAATATAACCCCACCAGTTAGCAGAGAGGCTGCCTAAAATCATAATAAGGTCACAGACACCCCAAAACACACAAGCAGCCGTGGACCTGCCCACCAGAAAGACAAGATCCAGCCTCATCCACCAGAACACAGGCACTAGTCCCCTCCACTAGGAACCCTACAGAACCCACTGAACGAACCTTAGCCACTGGGGGCAGACACCAACAACAAACGGAACTACGAACCTGCAGCCTGCGAAAAGGAGACCACAGACACAGTAAGTTAAGCAAAACGAGAAGACAGAGAAACACACAGCAGATGAAGGAGCAAGATAAAACCCCACCAGACCTAACAAATGAACAGGAAACAGGCAGTCTACCTGAAAAAGAATTCAGAATAATGATAGTAAACATGATCCAAAATCTTGGAAATAGAGTGAAGAAAATACAAGAAACGTTTAACAGGGACTTAGAAGAACCAAAGAGCAAATGAACAATGATGAACAACACAATAAATGAAATTAAAAATTCTCTAGAAGGGATCAATAGCAGAATAACTGAGGCAGAAGAATGACTAAGTGATCTGGAAGACAAAATAGTGGAAATAACGACTGCAGAGCAGAATAAAGAAAAAAAAATGAAAAGAATTGAGGAGAGTCTCACAGACCTCTGGGACAACATTAAACACACCAACATTCGAATTATAGGGGTCCCAGAAGAAGAAGAGAAAAAGAAAGGGACTGAGAAAATATTTGAAGAGATTATAGTTGAAAACTTCCTTAATATAGGAAAGGAAATAGTTAATCAAGTCCAGGAAGCACAGAGAGTCCAATAAAGGATAAATCCAAGGAGAAACACACCAAGACACATATTAATCAAACTATCAAAAATTAAATATAAAGAAAAAATATTAAAAGCAGCAAGGGAAAAACAGCAAATAATATACGAGGGAATCCCCATAAGGTTAACAACTGATCTTTCAGCAAAAACTCTGCAAGCCAGAAGGGAGTGGCAGGACATATTTAAAGTGATGAAGGGGAAAAACCTACAACCAAGATTACTCAACCCAACAAGGATCTCATTCAGATTTGACAGAGAAATTAAAACCTTTACAGACAAGCAAAAGCTAAGAGAATTCAGCACCACCAAACCAGCTTTACAACAAATGCTAAAGGAACTTCTCTAGGCAGGAAACACAAGAGAAGGAAAAGACCTACAGTAAAAAACCCAAAACAATTAAGAAAATGGTAATAGGAACATACATATTGATAATTACCTTAAATGTAAATGGATTAAATGCTCCAACCAAAAGACACAGAGTGGCTGAATGGATACAAAAACAAGACCCGTATATATGCTGTCTACAAGAGACCCAATTGAGACCTAGGGACACATACAGACTGAAAGTGAGGGGATGGAAAAATATATTCCATGCAAATGGTAATCAAAAGAAAGCTGGAGTAGCAATTCTCATACCAGACAAATAGACTTTAAAACAGACTATTATAAGAGACAAAGAAGGACACTACATGATGATCAAGGGATCAATCCAAGAAGAAGATATAACATTTGTAAATATTTATGCACCCACATAGGAGCACCTCAATATATAAGGCAAACGCTAACAGCCATAAAAGGGGAAATTGACAGTAACACATAGTATGGGACTTTAACACCCCACTTTCACCAATGGACAGATCATCCAAAATGAAAATAAACAAGGAAACACAAGCTTTATATGATACATTAAACAAGATGGACCTAATTGATATTTATAGGACATTCCATCCAAAAACAACAGAATACACATTCTTCTCAAGTGCTCATGGAACATTCTCCAGGATAGATCATACCTTGGGTCACAAATCAAACCTTGGTAAATTTAAGAAAACTGAAATTGTATCAAGTATCTTTTCTGAACACAACACTATGAGACTAGATATCAATTACAGAAAAAAATCTGTAAGAAATACAAACACATGGAGGCTAAACAATACACTACTTAATAACCAAGAGATCACTGAAGAAATCAAAGAGGATATCAAAAAATACCTAGAAACAAATGACAATGAAAACATGATGACCCAAAACCTATGGGATGCCGCAAAAGCTGTTCTAAGACGGAAGTTTATAGCAATACAATCCTACCTTAAGAAACAAGCAACACCTCAAATAAACAACGTAGCCTTAAACCTAAAGCAATTAGAGAAAGAATAACAATAAAAACCCAAAGTTAGCAGAAGGAAAGAAATCATAAAGATCAGATCAGAAATAAATGAAAAAGAAATGAAGGAAACAATAGCAAAGATCAATAAAATTAAAAGCTGGTTAATTGAGAAGATAAACAAAATTGATAAACCATTAGCCACACTCATCAAGAAAAAAAGGGAGAAGACTCAAATCGATAGAATTAGAAATGAAAAAGGAGAAGTAACAACTGACACCGCAGAAATACAGAGGATCATGAGAGATTAATACAATCAACTATATGTCAATAAAATGGACAACCTGGAAGAAATGGACAAATTCTTAGAAAAGCACAACCTTCCGAGACTGAACCAGGAAGAAATAGAAAACATAAACAGAACAATCACAAGCACTGAAATTGAGACTGTGATTAAAATTCTTCCAAGAAACAAAAGCCCAGGACCAGATGGCTTCACAGGCGAATTCCATCAAACATTTAGAAAAGAGCTAACACCTATCCTTCTCAAACTCTTCCAAAATATAGCAGAGGGAGGAATACTCCCAAACTCATTCTACAAGGCCACCATCACCCTGATACCAAAACCAGACAAAGATGTCACAAAGAAACAAAACTACAGGCCAATATCACTGATGAACATAGATGCAAAAATCCTCAACAAAATACTAGCAAACAGAATCCAACAGCACATTACAAGGATCATAGACCATGATCAAGTGGGGTTTATCTCAGGAATGCAAGGATTACTCAATATACGCAAATCAATCAATGTGATACACCATATTAACAAATTGAAGGACAAAAACCATATGATCATCTCAATAGATGCAGAGAAAGCTTTCGACAAAATTCAACACGCATTTATGATCAAAACCCTCCAGAAAGTAGGCATAGAGGGAACCAGCCTCAACATAATAAAGGGCATATATGACAAACCCACAGCCAATATCATCCTCAATGGTGAAAAACTGAAACCATTTCCACTAAGATCAGGAACAAGACAAGGTTGCCCACTCTCACCACTACCATTCATTGAAAGTTTTAGCCACAGCAATCAGAGAAGTAAAAGAAATAAAAGGAATCCAAATCAGAAAAGAAGTAAAGGTGTCACTGTTTGCAGATGACATGACACTATACATAGAGAATCCTAAAGACTCTACCATAAAACTACTAGAGCTAGTCAATGAATCTGGTAAAGTAGCAGGATACAAAATTAATGCACAGAAATCTCTTGTATTCCTATACACTAATGATGAAAATCTGAAAGTGAAATTAAGAAAACACTCTCATTTACCATTGCAACAAAAATAATACCTAGGAATAAACTTACCTAAGGAGACAAAAGAGCTGTATGCAGAAAATTATAAGACACTGATGAAAGAAATTAAAGATGATACAAATAGATGGAGAGGTATACCATGTTCTTGGATTGGAAGAATCAACATTGTGAAAATGACTACTACCCAAAGCAATCTACAGATTCAATGCAATCCCTATCAAACTACCAATGGCATTTTTCACAGAACTAGAACAAAAAAATTCACAATTTGTATGGAAACACAAAAGACCCCGAATAGCCAAAGCAATCTTGAGAAAGAAAAATGGAGCTGGAGGAATTAGGCTCCCTGACTTCAGATTATACTGCAAAGTTACAGTAATCAAGACAGTATGGTACTGGCACAAAAACAGAAATACAGATCAATGGAACAGGATAGAAAGCCCAGAGATAAACCCACACACATATGGTCATCTTATCTTTGATAAAGGAGGCAAGAATATACAATGGAGAAAAGACAGCCTCTTAAATAAGTGGTGCTGGGTAAACTAGATAGCTACATGTAAAAGAATGAAATTAGAACACTCTCTAACACCATACACAAAAATAAACTCAAAATGGACTAAAGACCTAAATGTCAGGCCAGCCACTATCAAACTCTTACAGGAAAACATAGGCAGAACACTCTATGACATAGATCACAGCAAGATCCTTTTTGACCCACCTCCTAGAGAAATGGAAACAAAAACAAAAATAAACAAATGGGACCTAATAAAAGTTGAAAGCTTTTGCACGCAAAGGAAACCATAAACAAGACCAAAAGACAACCCTCAGAATGGGAGAAAATATTTGCAAATGAAGCAACTGACAAAGGATTAACCTCCAAAATTTATCAGCAGCTCGTGCAGCTCAATATCAGAAAACAAACAACCCAATCCAAAAATGGGCAGAAGACCTAAATAGACATTTCTCCAAAGAAGATATACAGATTGCCAACAAACACATGAAAGAATGATCAACATCATTAATCATTAGAGAAATACAAATCAAAACTACAATGAGATATTATCTCACACCAGTCAGAATGGCCATCATCACAACATCTACAAACAGGGCTTCCCTGGTGGCGCAGTGGTTGAGAGTCCGCCTGCCGATGCAGGGGACACGGGTTCGTGCCCCGGTCTGGGAAGATCCCACATGCTGCGGAGCGGCTAGGCCCGTGAACCATGGCCTCTGAGCCTGCGCGGCTGGAGCCTGTGCTCTGCAATGTGAGAGGCCCGCCTACCAGGAAAAAAAAAATCTACAAACAATAAATGCTGGAGAGGATGTGGACAAAGGGAACCCTCTTGCACTGTTGGTGGGAACGTAAATTGATACAGCCACTATGGAGAACAGTATGGAGGTTCCTTTAAAAACTAAAAATAGAACTACCGTACAACCCAGAAATCCCACTACTGGGCATATACCCTGAGAAAACCATAATTCAAAAAGAGTCATGTACCACAACGTTCATTGCAGCACCCTTTACAATAGCCAGGACATGGAAGCAACCTAAGTGTCCATCACAGATGAATGGATAAAGAAGATGTGGCACATATATACAATGGAATATTACTCAGCCATAAAAGGAAACAAAATTGAGCTATTTGTACTGAGGTGGATGGACCTAGAGTCTGTCATACAGAGTGAACTAAGTCAGAAAGAGAAAAACAAATACCATATGCTAACACATATATATGGAATCTAAAAAACAAACCAAAAAAATGGTCATGAAGAACCTAGGGGCATGATGGGAATAAAGAAGCAGACTTACTAGAGAATGGACTTGAAGTTACGGGGAGGGGGAAGGGTAAGTTGGGACAAAGGGAGAGAGTGGCATGGACATATATACACCACCAAGTGTAAAATAGATAGCTAGTGGAAAGCAGCCGCATAGCACAGGGAGATCAGCTCCGTGCTTTGTGACCACCTAGAGGGGTGGGATAGGGAGGGTGGGAGGGAGGGAGATTTAAGAGGGAAGAGATATGGGGATATATGTATATGTATAACTGATTCACCTTGTTATAAAGCAGAAACTAACACACCATTGTAAAGCAATTATACTCCAATAAAGATGTTTAAAAAAAAAAGTGACACCCAAAGCACACACACACACAGAAATCTCAGTCTGTTATGGACTGAATGTTTGTGTCCCTCTAAAACATTCGTATGTTGAAACCCTAACCCCAGCTGGCTATAATTGGAGATGGGGTCTCTAAAGAAATAATTAAGTTAAATACAGTCATAAGGGTGGGGTCCTGATTCAACAGGATTAGTATCCCCTTAAGAGGAGAAACCATAGCACTTATTAGTGCACTCACTTAACCCCCACACCCTCGCCGTACATACTGAGTAAAGTCCATGTCAGGACATAGAGAAGGCAAGTATCTCTGCCAGCAAGAAAGTCCTCACCAGAAACTCAATCAGCTGGAACCTTGATCTTTAGAACTGTGAGAAAACAAATTTGTGTTTAAACCACCCAATCTATGACATTTTCTTATGGCAGCCCAAGGAGACTAATACAGATTTTGGTACCAAGAAGTGGGTGGCACTGTAACAAATACCTAAAAATGTGGAATTAGCTTTGAAACTGGGTAATGGGTAAAGGATGCAAGAGCTTTGAGGTGCATGCTAGGAAAAGCTTAGATTGCTATGAAGGGACTGTTGCTAGAAATCTAGATATTAAAGGCAATTCTGCTGATTACACAGAAAGAAAAGAGGAGAGCTAAAGAGAAAGTCTCCATATTCCTAAAGGATACATATATCATCACAAACAATGTTGTTAGAAATATGGACATTCAATGCCATTCTGGTGAGACCTCAGCCAGAAAGGAGAAAGGTTATTGGAAACTGGAGGCAGTTTCACAAGGCAGTCCTTGTTACAAAGTGACAAAGAACTTGGCTGAACTGTGTTCTAGTGTTTCATGGAAGGTAGAACGTGCAAGTGATAAAATTGGATATTGAGCTGAGGAGATTTCTAAGCCAAGTGTGGAAGCAGCATCTTGGTTACTCCTTCTCACCCATAGTAAAATGCAAGGGGAGAGAGATAAATTCAAGGAATTGCTAAGCAGAAAGGAATTGGAGCTTGAAGAATTGGAAAATTCTCAACCTATGCATATTGCAAAAAAATGAAGAAGCATGTTCTGAAGACACTGAGGGTGTGGCTGAACTACCATTTGAGAAGGCCATGAGGATGGGTGTGAACCATGGATTTAATCAGCCAACTCCACAGAAGCTAGCATCAGAGATGGGATTATACCTGCAGAAACACTGCCAGCTGGGATTCAATGAAACAGAGAAAATGGGACAAAATGAAGGAAGGCTGTTGACATGTGCTATCATTCAAGAAAAAGGAAGACTGACCTCAAAGGCTATTCAGAGATCATCAGGGCTGCCACTCCCATCACACAGGCTCAGGGGCAAGACTGCTTCCCCCTGCGTTTCAGAGGAGTGGGCCCCCTCTTCAGTTTCACTGGGCCAGACGGCCACCAAAGAGAATTGTGTGGACTCTCCCAGCAGAGAGCCACGGTGGGAGGGAAGGGGCCGGCCACCCTGAAGAGTGTGGGAGTGATACCACCAACCCCAGTGGCCCTGGTGGGCACAGCACTGAATACTATGGACTGAATATTTATTTGCATCTCCCCCCAAATTCATCATGTTAAAGCCTTAACCCCCAGTGTGGCTGTATTTGGAAATGGGGTCTCTAAGGAAGTAATTAAGGTTAAATGAGGTCATAAGAGTGGGGCCCTGATCCAACAGGATTAGTGTTCTTATAAGAAGAGGCACCAGAGAGTTCACTCTCTATCCATAAGTATGTGCTTACCAAGAAGAGGCCATGTGAGGACCCAGAGAGAAGGTGGCCATCTGCAAAGCCAGGAAGACCCTCACCAGAATGTGAATCAACCAGAACCTCGATCTTAAACTTCTAACTAATTATCTGTTGTTTAAGCCACTCACTCTATGGTATGTTGTTATGGCACTCTGAGCAGACCAATTCACAGCCCAGTGCTCCAGTGTGCTTGTAGTTGAATTTAATGTTTTCTTAAGTTTATTCTAACTATTTAAGAAGTGCTTTTAAAATAGAAAATACACTTGCTTCGTGAACCGGAGCAAATAAAACAAGAGATTCCTTAATATAATACATAAGTACAAGTTAAACTTGCTATTGCTAAGTGAATATACATGTATCAAAAAAATAGCAAAAATACAGAAGAGAACATAACAAAGCAATTATCTGGAAAGGATTTGCACTAACAGTTTCATACAAGGATGCTTATTGTAGCATCACTTATCATAGTGAAAAACTGGAGACAAGCTAAACGTCCAGTAATTAGAAGGTTAGTTAGATAAATTATGTCACAATCACGCAATGAAATATTATTTGGTCACAAAATCAGCTTTAAAGGAGTAATTAACACCTTAAGAAAACATTAACAACATTGTTAAGGGGAAACACTGAACAGTATGAATAATATAATCCAAATTGGGAGTGTGTGTGTGTCTTCATGAACAATACATGTCAAAATGCCAATGGTTATCATTAGGTGGTACGATTACAAGCAGTTTTTATTTTTTTTTAGAGCTTTTCTGCATGTTCTAAATATTCTACAATAAACATTTCTTGCTTTTTTACTACATATGCATTTTTTTTTTGTTTGGAGAACACATTATGATAATTTTACTCTCATTAGTTCTCAGAGCATCTGACAAGTTGGTTCCTATATTTTAATGCAGCAGATAAATCCTGACTTCACAGCTCTGTCTAGCACACTTTTTTCTCCTAGTAGATGAGAAACACCAGTGGGCTCTCAATTGCTCATCACAAAAGTATAAGGAGTTGCAGTCACAAGCAATGTAATGGAAAGGGGAGGAAGCCATTCTGAGGCTTTGCAGCTTCTGCTGTACTAGGTTGCCCACATCTGCCCTGCTGTGCATTGCTTCCAAGAATAGAAAGCGCATTAAGTATGGAGCAAATTTTCCTGGTGCAAACTTTCTCTGTTCTTCCAGGAATGCTAAGCGTTTGGGTAATGCTTTCTCTACAGGATTTAAATGGAATCCCCAAAGGAGAAGAGAAAAGTACGTCCCAGCTCTCCTAGTCTTACTGCCTCACTCATCCCTTCTCTTCTCCTTCCTTCTCCTTAGAGCCAAATCGCTGAAAGAGGGAGACACCCGACTCTCCAACAATGGGCGAACCACGTCTGTATGTAGAGCTGAGAACGGTGTGGGCAAGGCCCTCTCAAAGGAAGCACATGTTCCCAGGAGTTGGCAAAACTTTGCCACTATCATAGTAATAAGCAATTTGTCTTCACATTTTCCCTCACTGCTGTTAACTGTTCCCAAAACCATAGATTTGACTCATTAATTCACAAAGTTGTTATCAAAAACTAACCATTTAGCCTCATTAAGAAAGGTAGGTAAATGGTGTTGATGATAATTGATAAGCCTATAGTTAACTGGAAGTAGTGTTTTTATTTCACCAACAAGGAAGGTGCATATACTATAATCAGTGTTGCCCTAAAGCTTCTGAGTCAACCATCCAATGAATGCATGAGGGCCTGTCACTAGACCATCTCACTTAGCAGTATCCTTATTCCAACCTCATTTGGGACTATCTCTTTCCACTCCACCTGGAGACCAGGAATCCTACCACAGAAATGCCTGGCAAATAATTCAGGCAACACGGATGTGGAAGTGATTGATGTCTCTCGTCTCAGGCACCTCCAGAGTCATTCATATAATCCTGATGACCAAGGTGGTCTTCCCCTCTTTTCACCCCCATTTCCTGCCTAACTCCCCCTCCCTCTCCCACCCTGATCACCTCTCACAAAGCAGAAACCTTAACTAATCATGTAGAGGAGCACCTGTCTTCAGACGTGATGGAATGTTGTATTGAGGTACAGAAAAGGGGTAAGAACAGTTCTTCAGCCAGCTCCGCGCTCACCCCACCCTAATGACAGCCACTTATATTACTGCAGCAATTCTCAAGGGGGAGCGGAGAAGCATGTTCCCTCTCAGAAGAAGGCATCAGAGTACGAAGACCAGACGTGTAGTTGGCAAAACACACTTAACTGATCAAATGTTTATTGACAAAAACTCCAAAAGCAAAGCTCAATAAAATTGGTTTAGCTGTTGGAGATACACAGAGGATAAAGTAAGAAAGAATTATATGGGTTTGAAAAAGTGGACAAACACAGCAGCATTGCTACTCAAATTGAACAAAAGAAAATCTAATAGGGATTAAATCTAATAGGGAATAAAGTCATAACACTCAGCAAGCAATCATTTAATCAGCAATGTTGTCTCTTTTTGCAAAACCTTCTGTAATACCACCGGGGATAAGAGGTCCATGTGATAGCCTCATAGCTCCCTAGTCTTTAACAATTCTTGAGATATCTTCTCTAATAATTCATCAGGGCTGAGTTCCTTTCTTGAACATGGAAAAAGATTGAGTGGTGTCATGGATTGAATTGGGTCCTCCCACAAGATATGTTGAAATCCTAACCCCCAGTACCTCAGAAGGTGATCTTCTTTGAAAATAGAGTCATTGCAGATGTAATCAGTTAGGTATGGATGAAGTCATACTGGGGTAGCATGGGCCCTTCATCCAATATGACTGGTGTCCTTGAAAGAAGACGAGGAGAGACACAGGCTAACAGACACATGAAGTCTTGGAAGGAGGTAGAGATTGAAGTGATGCACCTACAAGCCAAGAAACACCAGGGTCAACAAGAAGCAGGGAAGAGTCCTGCTCTAGAGCCTTCAGAGAGAGTATAGTCCTGCTGACACCTTGATCTCAGATGTCTAGCCTCTAGAACTGTGAGAGTATACGTTTCCATTGTCTTAAGCTACCCACTTTGTGGTACTTTGTTACCATAGCCCTAGGAAACTAATACAAGTGGTAAGAAACTTATAGCAACCTTCCACCCACGATTTGCAATCAATGCAACTGATCCATCATGCAATCACTCTGGTGGAGTATTATGAGGAATAATGGCAGCTGGTGAGTTTCCTGTGCATAAAGTACAAATAGGGCAAATGTTTCATTTTCAGAAATTAGCGTAGTGAGATGCTGCTAGTGAAGACGTTCAAACATAGATGGGACGCCACTCAGGAGAGAGTTTGGAAAGGATTTAAGTTTTCTATATGAAGAGCTGCACTCTAGAAACACCTTAAAGTGTCTCACGAAATTCAATGCCTTCATCCAGAAGCTTCCCCATGAGAGGTGTGCAGAATCCACATGGCATCAGACTAAACTTTTCCGCTCATGTCTCAAAGAAATATACAAATGTTTGGCAGGTTGTGCCCAAAAGACTGGCATACGCTTCAGTCGTTTATACCTTTTCCACCTGGAAATTATTCTAGGTCCCCTGACTTAGCCTTGTGCTGAAGCTTTCAGAATGAAGGGTCATGAATTGAGCGCTCAACGTGTTCCAGATTCTATGTCAGTTTCCTTTTCTACTTATAGTCATATTTAATCATGTGCATTTACTCCAGGATGTGCTGCATTACTGTGACCAAGGCACTCCGATAACACACTTCTAGAAAGACAGTGCAGCTTCCCTCAAAAGCCATCCTGCACAGGTCGGTAAATCATGTTCTCAGTTTGTGAATCACTTTGACTTTGATTCATACAATGTTCACTTGCAGACATGAGCCAATTTGGGACCTTGTCCTAATAACTGCAGAGACGGGCCAGGGAGAAACGCCAGTCCTAGAAACTGGAGTGGAAGTGGCAGCCCACATCTGGGATCTGCAGCAGTGGACGACACAGGACATTAGTATTCAACATTGCTCATTAGACTTTCTGGCAAGCACCACACAAACAGATGCTGTGCAGTGCACACAGTCATCCAATTAAGGGCATGGGCTATTTTTCTAAAAGTAAAGCATTTATTATCCATTTTAATTGTAACTGCTTGGTGTGTGCAGAACACTTCAGGCATGTGTTTCAAAATCAAAAGATACATATGATTTTTTATAAAATCTATAGGAGGTATAAAGAATCACGCAATTACTGACACCTCTGTTCCCACTTCCCCAGTTTAAGAAGCTGGCTTTTTTTTTTTCTCCTCTGATGCAACTGCCGGAGCTTGAGAAATATCTTGAAAGATGACTCTGGTGTGAGTCTCTGAATACACAAGGCTGACTTGATTAAAACTGACATTTGTGTGAACTATAGAACAAAATGTGCTGCCATCCCTCGTCTGTGAGGTCTATCTACCCTCAGAAGTTCCCCAATCAGCTCATTTTTTAAACACAAGGTTTATGATTACACACCAGAATAGTGCTTGTCCTCATGTGAACATGGGTTAGAGAGGCTTCTACCTACACCAACCCAACCTCTCCATCTCAGACCTACTGCCAGGCTCTCTGGCTGTGGGTTCTCCCATCCTATATGCCATCCCATTTTCCAACCTCAACAGTGCCAGTCATACTGGGGGTAACGGTCAGACCCTCAAGTAACAGAAACCCCAAACCCAAGAATGTCTCTGATAGGGGAAGATCACTTGCATGCCTGAGGCAGAATCATTCATGAACATCGATAAAACTCTAGCCAGAAAGGCAGTGGAACAGAGCCTCCATACACACACATAACCTAAGAGAGAGCTCCTGGACCCTCCTCCTAGAATGCTCCCAAAAGTTTTCCACAGTCATGCTACTGGGACCAAGTTTTCACCATGGTAATTCCCTAGCTTGCCAATGCCAGAACCAATAAAAATATCCTATGGCATTCAGAAGATCCATTTTCAAGATAATCACATCTTTCAAGTATGTTTCTGTCTCAGCATTTTAAGAGATAAATCCTGTATCTTGCTTTCAGAAAAAGGAACCTATTCCTGTGATCTGCTGTCTAAGAAAAGAACTCCATTTTTTTAGTCCTAAATGGTCATTATTACTAATACTGTCATCTATTAATTGGTTGTAGATACTTAACATAGTTTTAGTTAATATTGCTGTTAATTAATGTTAAAAGCATTTAATCTGTGTCCATCAACTGATGAATGGATAAACTAAGTGTGGTACATCCATACAATGGAATATTATTCAACCATAAAAAGGAATGAAATACTGAGGCAGACACAAAAGGCCACATATTATATGACTCCATTTATATAAATGTGACTCAATTGCACACTTTAAGATGGCTAAAATAGTCAATTTTTTTGTTCTATGTATTTAATCACAATTTTCAATTTTGCGTTATATGTATTTTATCACAATTTTTTTTAAAAAAAGATTTAACCTCTGGGTTTCTGTTCCCTCAGCTATACCCTTAATCTATCGCTTTTGGTATGTTACAGGAGGCATATAATAACCTATTTTGTGAAAATCTTTGCAAATGGAAGCTTTATTTAAAGTGGAATATAAGAACCACCATGCTGAGCACACACTGAAAGGCTGAAAGAGTCCATGACACCAGGCCACTGGGACAAGATATTAAAGGCGACAGCTGCACTCCCCCAAGCATCACATCACATTCCCCTCAACGTCTCTTGTTCTCTCTCCACCGCCACCCCAAGATAAATTGCTAGTCACAGTTTACAATCAGAACACTATTTAGAAGCATAAACAGGCAGTTGTGCTTGCTCCTAATGGATTCTAAGTACTTGATATGCTGAGAGCACAGGACGATTTTTTCACACGATTGAACTCCTTAGGGTCTGTCTTCTAGACCATTTTGTTGGTTTAAAATACACCACTGCTCAAGCATGGTGAAGTCCGCCCATGTGCCTGGTGGAGAAAGGCGGTGAACTTGGTTCACCGTGCTGAGATTTTTCTTTTATTTAAATCACCTAAATTTCAAACTAAATATTTTATTTCTTTTAACAACATCAAGCATTAGCATGACACTTGCCTCTGTTTCTAGGAATAAAGACGAGAAATCTTAATATAAAACATTAACTCAGTGGGCTGGTCTGGCAGAGTAATAGATCTTCCGTACTGTAGTGGCAAAACCTTGATGGGGCTTGCTCAAGTCACAGTAAAGCTCTGTAATTCTCGTATTGAACCAGTAGAATTTAGGCCACAAATATATCTATGCAGAAAGCAATTGTGGCAGCTCTTTGAATGGATGACTAAAGGAACCATTCAGTGCCAGCGCTGATGGGCCCTGGTGCTAAAGGTGAAAATAATAGGTTAGATTAGAAAGCACTGCTCAGACCCAGAGCAATCAATGACAACTCAGAACTGCTTATTTGAGCTGTGATCACTCTTACTTTACATGTAAAGCACACTGCATTAGCTACCAGATGGTATCTTCCTTTTCCTGCTGGACTTCCTAGGATTTCCAAAGACTCTTGCCTGAATTACTTCACTTTCTCTGGCTGGCATAATAAGGTTTCAGCCAGCTGACAAGCCTGAATACAAGGAAAAATGAATCCCAACAGATAAGCACAACTATTTATTGGGCTTAATAAGAAAAGAGGAGGGAGAAAAAAAAGCACAGCTTAGATATCAATACAGTCAATACCTCTGAGTCTCATTTTTTTAACCCCTGAAAACTCGTAAAATCCTATAGGTCCGGGAGGGATATCAGAGGTCAGTTACTCAACATGCCGGATTAGTTATCTACTGCTACTTAACAAATTACTCCCAAACTCCGTGGCTTGAAACAACAATGTTGATCATCTCACAGTTTCTGTAGGTCAGGAATCCAGGTGCAGCTTACATGGGTCTTCTGCTTGCAGCGTCTCTCACAGGCTGCAGTCCCAGTGTTGGCAGGGGCTGCAGTCAATGGAAGGCTTGACTGGGGAAGAATCTGTCCTAAGTGCACTCAAGAGATTGTTGGCAGAAGGCATTTCCTCCTGGGCTGTTGGGCTGAGCCCTCAGTTCCCCATGAGCTGTTGGCCAAAGGTCTTACTCTGTTCCTTGCCTCTCCATGTGCCAGCGCACAACATGGTGGCTGACTTCATCAAGCAAGCAAAGAAGATGGCAAGAGAGGGAGTATGAACAAAACACAAGTCATGGTCGTTTGCGAAGTAATACAGGCAGACCTTGAAGATATTGTGGATTCAGATCCAGACCACAGAAATAAAGGGAATGTTGCAATAAAGTGAGTCACACAAATTTTTTTGGTTTCCCAGTACATATAAAAGTTATGCTTACACTATACTGTAGTCTAATATGTGTGCAATAGCATTGTGCCTAAAAAATGTACAGACCTTGACTTAAAAATACTCTATTGCTAAAAAATGCTAAGCCTTCAGTGAGTCATAGTAGTAATATCCAAGATCACTGATCACAGATCACTGTAACAAATAATAATGAAAAGGTTTGAAATATTGTGAGAATTACCAATGTGACACAGAAACATGAAGTAAGCAAATGCTTTTGAAAAACGGGCACCAATAGACTTGTCTGATGAAGGATTTCCATAAACCTTCAATTTGTAAAAAACGCAATAAAGCAAAGAGCAGTAAAACGAGGTATGCCTGTATCAGAAGTAATATCCCATCATTTTTTCTATTTAGTAGAAGAAATTCACTAGGTCTAACCCACACTTAGGAAAGGGGGATTACATAGGGCATGCATACCAGGAGGTGGGGTCATTGGGGGCCATCTCAGGGACTATCTGCCACCTGTGCCCATTAGACATTTCTATCTTATCCGTAGAACACTCACAGGCCTCTGCTTTAACTTCTTCTGTCATGAAGTGCTAACTCACCACCTCCTGAGGCACCCAGCTCATTCCATTTCAGAAGCCTAACTAGTTAAACAGTTCTAATAGTTAACCCACCTGCCACTGACTGGATCCCTGATATTCTGTTAAATACCTGGAAACTCTTAAGAGACCCTTGAATTCAAGATATTTATAAAGAAGATGTTCAAAAATAGGAACTTGGCTCATGAAATAAGATCTGGGCAGAGAAAGAGTTTAGTTATCACAAAGGGAAGTTCTCACACAACCATTCAATCTCAAGCACTGCGAATATTAGGGCCAGCTGTGTAAGGGGAAGGCATGCACCAAGCTCATCACGGAGCCGAGCTCCCCCTAATCAGCCCTGTCCTGGGCGTCCCAAAACATTTTGGAAATGCATACAGTTTCGTCTCCTTGTGATTAAAACCGCTAGGTACACAGATGTAGAGGTGGTATGGATACCAGCAGGGGAAGAGGGAGGTGGGATGAATTGGGAGATGGGGATTTGACACATATACACTATTGATACTATGTATAAAATAGATAACTAATGAGAACCTACTGTATAGCACAGGGAACTCAGCACTCTGTGGTGACCTAAATGGGAAGGAAATCCAAAAGAGAGGGGATATATGTATATGTATAGCTGATTCACTTTGCTGTACAGTAGAAACACAACATTGTAAAGCAACTATACTCCAATAAAAATTTTAAAAAACAAAACAAGATACTAGGGAAGGCTTCAAACAACTCTAGACTGTGCTATCCTTGCAGAGGTTCAGAGGAAGAATGCCAAGGACAGTTGCCTGGGTTCTGAAGCATCCCAGAGTCATCTGGAAAGTCGGGAGCGGGCAGTGAGACAGCCCTGGTGATAAGTGGGAAAAGGACTTCCGATCAATCAGGAAAGAAAAAAGCCAAAGGACCACAGCCCTCAGGACACAGTCACATCATAAGCCTGAGAGGTCCTGATTTCCCAAGAGGCTGGGTTTCGTCGAGTCAGGAGGGGTTAGATGAGCAGCAATGTGGACTGGAGACAGGCAGCAGGAAGGGCAAGAGGCGGAAGAAGCCTGTGCCCCTACTGTATTCTATTCATCCCATTCCCATGGTCACGTTAATATTTTTTGCCACTCCATACACATTCAAAATAAAGAGTCCATGTGGGGCTGGGTCAGGGTGGTAAGGGAGGGAGGACTAAAAGAAGAGCATCCTGAGTTTGTTCCTTGCTCCACCTCCTTTATGGGTCCTAAACTCACGGATATATTATTATTCACCAACTTAGAGTGTATGTAGCTCAAATCTAACTCAGCAACTTAAAAAAAAATCATCTAATGAATTAGCAAGACAATTGACTCAGAAAGACATGGATGGCAAAAGGAAAATTGAAGCCCTTGTATCTTAGAAGAGGTAGAATGCCCCCTGAATCCATCTTCTGGAAAGGTTATTTCCAAATCAATATAATGGTAAGACTGTATTGTGTGAGTGTTAACCTGTTTCTGTCACGTTCCCTTTTTAGTTTCTCTCTCTGCCATTTACATTCTTCTCAGACATGAACCATGACCTCTCTATTCTATGTAGTTGTCCTCAGCTTCCAGGGTGATGGTCAGCATTCACCCAGTGGGAGTTCAGTGTTTGTCTCTGGCTGAATGGTAAGAATGAGAAACAAAAAACGCAAGCGTTATACCAACTCCTAACTCCAGCGCATTTCCAAATGCCCTGGAGCAAATTCAATGTGCTCATTTAGCCTCAAATGCTGAGTCACTGGTAGATGATGAACACAAATCCCAGCCAAGGTTAGAAATACCATGACAGGACTGATGAGAGTGCATAGGGGTGTATTTCTCCAAGATGTTCTGCTGAGAACCAATCAGCATTAGCCTTTTAGAGATACATAAATGATAGTGTGCATGGGGATAGAACAAACATGGGCCCAAACTTGCACTCAGATTCTGGAAGTGCTTTTTTTTTTTTTTTTTTTTTAGCAAATCTGAAGTTTTTGGGGAGTACAGAAATATTTGCATGATAAACCTAAATTAATACATGGGCTGTAGGCTGAGGACCTGAAGACTTCCAGAATCCAAGGGGCCTCCAGGCCAGCCAACTATTATGTCCAGTCAAAATGGCCAATCTACACCCAAAATTTCCATCCTGTAGTGTAGGTCTGCAATATAGGTCAAAAATTCAAGAACATGAAATTATATGTTTCAAGATTTATCTTAAAGGAAAATTAAGGTGACTTCAACCAGTTCAAACTTCACTCATATACAATGTCAATGTTTCTTTTAAGAGCCCCATACTCTGTGGTTCACAGGTAACTGAGTAATGATAATAAAGCATTAAAAATTTTTTTAAAGATAGATGCTTTAAAGAAAAACCTGTTAGCCAATGAAGAGAAGAGGGTCACAGAATGATTTCTTCCCCAGTCTTTTTCCACTACGATAAAGAGCATATTGGGCTTCTCCAAATGTGGGCTACATAAATCCTCCACGTGGTTTGTCCGCTGGTCTCTTGTGAGATTCAAGATTATAATGAGATGGATCCATGCTTGTTTCTGGCCTGACTTAATAACTTACTAATTGTAATTGACTGAACACCAGGTGTCAACTCACACATGTCAAGACTCATTTCTATCACCATCTTGGATTTATTATCTTCTATAGAGAAGCATGCTGGGAAATGTCCAATGGGTCACCCAAACATGGCAGACCTGAGGTCGATATCACGATCCAGAAGATGAAGCCAGGTGGTCCCGGGGCCAGGGCACAGGAGCAGGGAGCTGAGGTCAAGCAGGCACTGCAGGATGAGTGAATGAGGTCACTGAGCCCGGGCCGCTGTGACTGAATGCACTTAGTGATGAGTGAGTAAGCACAGCTCCTCTGAAGAGCCAGACTCGGGGCACCATGTTAGGGGTTTTTAAAACAGAGCTGAGTCACACTAGATAGGCCCACTGCCCAAACCTTCTGAATGCCCACATTTCTGGATGTCTCTGGTCTCTCTAATCCAGTGCTCTTTCCAAGGACCCAACTATCTTTATGTGCAGATTATTAGGATGTAGTGTCTCTTTCCACTGCCTTCCAGCAACAAATATGAGACTGTGTCATTTAGAAGCTTCTACAAAACTAGACCCAAGAGATATATATTGAGTCGAGAACTATGCACCAGGGAGTATTCAAAGAACTAGAGAGAGGATGGCCTAGAAGAGAGGGTTCTTGCCCTCAAGAAATTTGCCCTGAGGGGCAACAGAGACCCTGTGTGGAGATACATTTTCGTACATTCTCCACAGCGTGAAGTTTTTCCTTGGCTTCCTTCTCTCAAACTCTGTCCATGACAGGAAGCCTAGTTATGAGTTGAGGCATCTCTTCTCCACCCCCCGCCCTTCCCACAGCTCACATGGAAGGGCAATGAGCCCAGCCAACAAGCTATGCCTCAAGTCTCTGCAAGATGGAGCAGCCTGTGAGCAGAATCTGTCCCCAGCCCTGTGCGTTTGCTGGGACGGATTTCTTCTCTCAACACTGTATTTATTACTGGGGCGTGAAACACAAATCTGCAGATGCCTTTTCCACTTGCTTGCTGTTGAGAGCCTGCTCAATAATTCAGCGCTCTCTCCCTTAAGGACATTTGGTTTCTGCTGGCTGCTGCATACGACCTAAGACGATTGCGGGATGGGTTCCGAAGTATCCAGATCCCTGCCCCCTCTCTCCGGCCTCCCTTTCAGTTGGCTCTTGCAAGCACTGGTTTGCAGCTGCAGAAGCAGCAGCTGCTTAACTCTTGGGCGGCCACCACCATTACTGGTCTTTCACAGATACAGTACTGTTCTGTCTCCCCATTACATTATCACAGCAAATTGATGATTACTTAAAAAAAAAAAAAAAAAGCTGTCACAATAGGAGACCAAACACTGGCAAGAGATAAAACAAAAGAAGGCACCAAGCTCTTTAATTAAGGTTCACGAAGGCATGTGAATCCTAGCTTTTAGTTAGCCTGCTGTGCCTCTGCCTGATTAGCTACAATGCATCTGCTCGGTTTCCTGGTATCCATCTGTACTGCTAAGGAGAAATGTATTTGGGTTGCCCTGATACTCAGTAAGATGGTTCAAACGCATCAGCTGTAGATAGACTAATGGTTATGCGTGTTGACAGAGTGTTTCCTGCGCTCCTTTCTGTGTTGACATGCAAGACCACACCACCTTACACGTACCCGAAATTAACCCATAGAATCAACCCACACAGACAGCCCAAATGAAGTGCCTACTGCCAGGAAACCTGAAGAGTTTTAAGATAACTCATTTCTCTGCTGTAGTGTTTAAAGCTGGAAGTATACCTCAATCACACCCTTTTCAGATACTCCACCTACCTGTTCTGTCATGGCTCCAGCCATAGAATCTCTCCTTGAACAAATTAGAAGGACCACAAGAATTGGGATCTTTCTGCATGTTACAATGGAAGGGACTTTTCAACTCAGTGTGTCCTGAAGGTATGTCTGTGTTATACAAGGATTCTTTCTCACCAAGAAAAGGGCAGCCAAGACGTAAGAGGCCACTAGTCAGAGCTGTCTGGGCAGAATATGCTGTGCAACTGAAGTGATGTAGGCCTTGTGTGATTTTTGTTTCCCCAGTGACTTTATTTCCCTCATTTATAAAAATGTGTTAGCACTATGTGCATCCTAAAATTCTTTACTCATATGCCATTCTGTGATTCAATGCCATCAACTCAGGTTCATAGAACTTGAAACAGCTGAGCTGGCCCCTGTACACAGATTCAGACATCTGAGATTTAAAAATATCTTCCTAAAACTGGTAAAAGCTAAACAAAGTCTGGAGTTTCATTAATTGTAGTGTATCAGTGGTTGCTTAGGTTTGACAAATGTACTGTAATAATGTAAGATGTTAACAGTAGACGGAACTCGGTGAGGGGTGTATGGGAACTCTGTGTTATCTTTGCAACTTTTTTGCAAATCTAGAATTATTCCAAAATGAAGCATTTATTTTTAAAATTTTAATATATACTTTCCTCACTTGGGTGTAAAGCAACATTGAGTTTAAATGGGGGTATTATGATGTAACATCTTGTCAGCCCTTTCACTTCAGAAAAGACAGGTAGGGGACATGGGTTAAAATTTTGCTACTGCTATGAATGTAATGCCCATGCCATCCGATCATTGTCACTTCTTGAACACTTTGTACTCCCTCCCTTGACGTAGGAAGGGTCTCAGGTTCTGAAGAATTTCACATTCTTGGAATGTGATTGCACGCCTTGAACTATGAGGATAGTAATTGGTATAAAATACTAGAGGTAAGAAGAACTATAGGAGGGATTTCCCTTAGAAAGTGGCCAAACCAGGGAACCTTAAGTGAAAAGCTTTATAAATCTTGAAAGCTTACTGGTAAGCATGGACAAAGCATTGTTTAGTTATTGTATACTAGGTTTCCTACTACTTGTTCACAGTAGCATGTCAATTAGGGTTAAATTTGGTGCAATTATCATTACTCTACCCCGTTCTTTTCTTCCCCATTTAAACACCTTATTGAACTCATAGTGGTAGCTCCAAAAGGGACTTAGGAATGGCCTGACCCATTCTCTTCCTGAGGCCCAGAGGTAGGTTTCAAATGAAACAAGGACACACAGGTGGAAATACTTTGAATAAATTGCTGCAAAATTATAAGGTATATTTTTTTGTTATTGAGCTGCATGAGCTGTTTATAAATTTTGGAAATTAATCCTTTGTCAGTTGCTTTGTTTGCAAATATTTTCTCCCATTCTGAGGGTTGTCTTTTGGTCTTGTTTATGGTTTCCTTTGCTGTGCAAAAGCTTTGAAGTTTCATTAGGTCCCATTTGTTTATTTTTGTTTTTATTTCCACTTCTCTAGCAGGTGGGTCAATAACAAACAAACAACCCAATCCAAAAATGGGCAGAAGACCTAAATAGACATTTCTCCAAAGAAGATATACAGACTGCCAACAAACACATGAAAGAATGCTCAACATCACTAATCATTAGAGAAATGCAAATCAAAACTACAATGAGATATCATCTCACACTAGTCAGAATGGCCATCATCAAAAAATCTAAAAACAATAAATGCTGGAGAGGGTGTGGAGAAAAGGGAACCCTCTTGCACTGCTGGTGGGAATGTGAATTGGTACAGCCACTATGGAGAACAGTATGGAGGTTCCTTAAAAAACTACAAATAGAACTACCATACGATCCAGCAATCCCACTACTGGGCATATACCCTGAGAAAACCATAATTCAAAAAGAGTCATGTACCAAAATGTTCATTGCAGTTCTACTTACAATAGCCAGGAGATGGAAACAACCTAAGTATCCATCATCGGATGAATGGATAAAGAAGATGTGGCACATATATACAGTGGAATATTACTCAGCCAGAAAAAGAAATGAGATTGAGCTATTTGTAATGAGGTGGATAGACCTAGAGTCTGTCATACAGAGTGAAGTAAGTCAGAAAGAGAAAGACAAATACCGTATGCTAACACATATATATGGAATTTAAGAAAAAAAAATGTCACGAAGAAACTAGGGGTAAGATGGACATATATACACTACCAAACATAAAATAGATAGCTAGTGGGAAGCAGCTGCATAGCACAGGGAGATCAGCTCGGTGCTTTGTGACCACCTAGAGGGGTGGGATAGGGAGGGTGGGAGGGAGGGAGACGCAAGAGGGAGGAGATATGGGAACATATGTATATGTATAACTGATTCACTTTGTTATAAAGCAGAAACTAACACACCATTGTAAAGCAATTATACTCCAATAAAGATGTAAAAAAAAATTATAAGGTATAATTACTATGCTATCATGACCAGCCACTTGGCCAAGATCACCCAGCTGCATAGACCATGGAAGATTCTAAACTCCAAAGATCCTGGCATGGATCTTTGTAATTTGATTATGGACAGTACTGAATCCCACATGAGGAAGTATTTAATAAATAATCAACTGATTGCAATGTGAACTCTTTAATCCCAAGCCAGTAGAGAGGCTCGCTTTCTTCTTCACAAAGAGCAAAGCCTGAAGAGAGAGCATTTCTTTACCAATTTGAAAAGGGAGCAGAGAAAAGCCTGCATTTATTCCTGGAGGAGAATACTGTAACTGTTATAAGCTGCTGTGTTACATCAGTTTAAAAGTAATTTTTCTGAATTAAGAGAAAATTGAGTGGGGAAAATGCTTCCTCTTGGAAATTTAATTCCCAACTATTTGTGTGCTGATACTCTTCACAAGTACACAAGCCGTAAGCTGCTTCGTGTGCCAACATCACCCAGGACAGGGAAAGAGTCGTTCTTTAGACAGCCATGTTCCTCCCAGCCTTACTTACCCCAGTCCCCGTGATCTCACCAAAACCCAAGCCAACTCCTTTAAAAACAAGATCGGCATAAAATAATCAAGTTCCATGATGAATATCAACAAAATCCATGGCAATGAATGGGAATGAAGGAGAATATTTCATTTCATATTTAAAATGTTAAATTGGGTACTTATAATTCCCCTTATTTAGCTTTTTTAATCAAAAAATTCAAGCTTTATTCAACATTTGCATATTTATCCTCTATAATGTGCACTGATTGCATTAAAGGCGGAGAAAAAGCACGTAAGTGTGGCACAAATATAGTTACTCATCCAGTGCACCATCTATGTGTGCATAGATAAATATTTCCAAACAAATTAACACACACCCCAGCACAGGTGTCCTGGCCTCACAGCTCCCTCCAGCTATTTGATTCCTAGTTTTCCTTCCATAAAGCTTCAAGAGCCAGAGCATCAGTTTAAAATTTTTCTAATTTGATGATTTGTAGGATTGGTGGGTCCTTTTGCCAAAGTCACTGATTAGTGACTAACTCTTCTAACGAGCAATAGTCAGGGAAGAAAACACTCAACTGCACTTTTTATTAAAAACCAAACCTCCGGCTTCCATGATTCAACAAAGACCTCCAGTGGGTAGTGTGTTGCCGCTAGTCATAGGAAAGGGCAGTTCCCATGTCTGAAAAGAGAATAGCCTTGCCCAGGCATAGCAGGCACTGTTAATGGTCCACCAATAGCCGGTCCCCACTGACTTCATGCCTACAGAATCATGACTGTTTAGAGCTCCAGTGTGGCCGGCTCTTAGAAGCAGGTTATGTTTTGTCTAAGCCAGAGTCTGGCAAACTACCCCGGGCCAAATCCAGCCCATCACTTGTTTTTGTAAATAAAATTTTATTGGAACAAAGACCCACCCACTCATTTACTTATTGTCTATGGCTGCTTTCACACTCCAAGGACAGATTCGAGCAGCTGCAACGACAGCATATGGCCTGCAGAGCCTCAAATATTTACTACCTGGACCTTCACAGAAAACATTTGCCAAGCCCTGGTCCAAGCCAACTCCAGCCAATTTCCCAGCCTCCCTTGCAGCTAGGAGGATGTTGGATTATATATAGTAGGTGAGGAAGAAGATGTGACCAAGAGCTACCTTTGGATACAGAATAGTTGATAGACACATTCACTGAAGTAAGGACCATGGAAGAGCACTAGATTTGGGGAGTTCAGTGCAAGGAGGAAGACGTAAGTTCAGGACATCTGAATATATGATTTGAGGTGCTTTGGGGAAGTCGAGTAAATACTTCAACATACAAGTAGAGGGACTTCCCTGGCGGTCCAGTGGTTAAGACTGCACTTCCAGTGCAGGGGTGCAGGTTCGATCCCTGGTCAGGGAACTAAGATCCCACATGCTGCACGGCACAGCCAAAACATACATACATACATACATACGTACATAAATAAATAAATAAATAGATAGATAAAAATTTTTAAAAAGTATAGAATTCAGAAAAGAGGTCTAACTGAAGACCTCTAAGGTCAACTGCTTCATTAACTTTAACTCAAATAGACCCTTCTTAGATCTTATCTCCTGCAAACCATTATCTCAAATTAAATCCTCTTGACCACTGCCTCCTTTTTTTCTTTTCTTTTTTTGCGGTACTCAGGCCTCTCACTGTTGTGGCCTCTCCCATTGCAGAGCACAGGCTCCGGACGCGCAGGCTCAGCAGCCATGGCTCATGGACCCAGCCGCTCCGTGGCATGTGGGATATTCCCGGACTGGGGCATGAACCCATGTCCCCTGCATCGGCAGGTGGACTCTCAACCACTGCGCCACCAGGGAAGCCCTAAATAGCATTTTTTTTTTTTGCGGTACGTGGGCCTCTCACTGTTGTGGCCTCTCCCGTTGTGGAGCACAGGCTCCGGACGCGCAGGCTCAGCAGCCATGGCTCACGGGTCCAGCTGCTCCGCGGCACGTGGGATCTTCCCGGACCGGGGCACGAACCCGTGTCCCCTGCATCAGCAGGCGGACTCTCAACCACTGCGCCACCAACAGAAGCCCGCACTGCCTCCTTCTTAACTGAGTTCCTATGGCACTAGCCTTTCCTGGTTCTCTTCCCACCTCTCTCACTGCTCCATCTTTTGTGCCTGTCCACATTTCACTCCTTAAGTTGGGGAATTCCTTTAGGTCTTATCATCAAGCTTTTTGGCTTCCCTCATTTTTCTCTCCCTGCACATTCTCATTAGCCTCACAGCTTTCAAGCAAATGACTCCCAAATGGACACTGCTAGCCTAGACTTTTCTCTAGATCTTGACCCATTGTTACCTGGTTGCATATCCCCAAATGGGTGCCATGTTGCCAACTCAAACTCTATGTACGTAAAATATTTATTGATCTTACCCCCAATAGAGAAAAGACACTGGTCATGGAGTTGGAATTACTTGTTTTGAGCCCTGGCTTTGAGTCTTACTGTGTGAATTTAGCAAATTTCCTAATTTCTCTGAGCCTCAGTTTCCTCACTTCCATGTGCCTCAAGAGAGGTACAAAGTCCCATTTATGGTTATAGATGAGAAGAAACTGCTGATTTGGAATAACTGGTGAGGGGAACCTGGAAAGACTGGGAGAAGAAGGTAGCATTTCAGTTTGCAAAGTGTGGGGAACTTCAGCAATCTACATGGCCTCCTTTCGTGGGGCCTATGTGATTTAATTTGAGTATATGCATGTGTGGAGCATACTCTGACTTCTGGCTCCTTTTCGGGAAGAAGACAGAGATCTGAATACCGCTTTTGCTTTTGTCCTCCGCTCCCAGCTTCATTTCATACTTGCTTAGTTTCAACCTGGTTCCAACCTCTGCTCTGGTGTCCGTGGCCTGTGCTAATTGGTGTGTATCCAACTCATTTTATCCTCTCGACCTTCCTGAAGCCTGGGCGTCCAAGTTAGCTCACACGTGATCTTGGGTTTGCCGCTGCTTTTCTCAGGCTTAAACTTCTCTGATTTAAACAACCGCCACAACCAACAACTGTGAATGAGCTTTACAAAGAGGCGGACGCTTAGAGTGGCTTTATATCAAGTCAGTCAGAGAAAACAGGCAAAACAAGAGGAACAACCTTCAGGGGTGACCCCTCAGGTAGCAGCCAGCAGCTGCATCCTGGCCCTCCCTGGCTGTGGTGTAGCTCCTGCTGGCCACTCTGAGACGCCAAACTGAACATGTAATGGAAATGAGCTTCTTTTGCCCCATTTCTGTTTCCTATACTACATGTTTAATTTAGTATTTGCCGAAAGATCAGCTTCTAGCCTTCACATGTGTGCTGAGATGAATCCTTTACCAAAGAACGCATTTTCTGACTTCATAAGCACTCAAAGGCCAGATTCAGAATACTTTATTCATCTCCCTTTTAAGATCTTCTCACAGGGGCTATAATTTCAGAGATCTACAATGTGGTCTCTCTATTCCTACTCCTCAAGGACACGAGAAAGCAAACCAGACCTGAGAAAAGGAAAAAGAAACAATTTCCAAGCCAGTGTCGTTCCCAGAAACAGAAAGTAAAGATGAAATTCCTTGTCACTCTCTCTTGACTGTTGCTTTAGGACGGAGAGCTGCCCAGGAAGATGGAGTTAACACAGAAGCCAAACTCCTGTGCGAGAGTCCAGGGGCAGAGTTCTTTCTTTGTAGTGATGACTAGATAGTTCTGACAGTTAGTGTGAGGCCACAGGCCTGGCATTTGAACAGGAAGTGAGGCCAATCCTAAATGAAATCAAACTGTGAATAAAGGCGGATTCAAATAAAAATTGACAGCATAGTTCACAGAGCTCGTGTGTGGCTCGGCTGCCTGAAAGTCGCTGCCATCACACGCCTTGGACGAGAGACAGGAGAAATCGCCTCCATAGCGATTGGCTGAGGAGGTTGTGCGAAGCGAGTTTGTCTGCACTTTGTCGTGCCTGTGACACAGGGAAGGTAAGAGGGGCTGGTGAGAATGTTGACAGGCTGATAAGTTTCTTTGGAAACAGCCTGGAAAGGCTGCCAGGAATGCAGAAAGCTGACTGTTCTAATTCGAAAGCTCTACTCACCATGTTTTATAACTGCCGCAATATGATCTTAAAATAACTATGTCAGAAAGGACGCTGGGTTAGGACTCTGGAACTCGGGTCCTGCTAACGTGTTGTATAACCTTGACAAATGGCGTCACTTCTCCAGGCCCATGTGTTTAAAAGGGTATTTTCTGCCTAAAGGAAAGAGAATGGGGGTGGGGGGAGCGGGTAGGCAGATTGGTAGGAGATTGGGGAAGGGGGTGGCAGAGAGCAATGAGATTTGGTTCATGGGCCCAGTCTGCGGAGGCCTAAGCCCTGGAGAACAGAGAAAGTTAGAACAGGACTAAGCCAACATTGCTCCAAAGAGGTTTTAGCTTATCGGCCACCATTTCAGCTGAAAGATTTTTACCAGCAGTGGGTTGAATAGTAACTTCCCAAAAGAGAAGTCCAAGTCCTAAGCACCAGAATCTGTGAATGTGATCTTATTTAGAAGAAAAATCTTTGCAGATGTAATTAAGGGTCTCAAGGTCAGATCATCCTGGATTCGGGTGGGCCCTTTATCCGATGACTAAGTGTTCTTATAAGAAGACAGAATGAGGGTTTGAGAGACTCAAACACACGGGGGAGAAGGCCACGTGAAGACAGAGGCAGAGATGGGATTCTGCAGCCCCAGGTCAAAGAACACCTGCAGCCACAGAAAGCAGCAAGAGGCACGGAGGATGCACCACTAGAGACTCTGCCAGCAACTTGATTTCAGACTCTTGGCCACCAGGACTGGGAGAGACTACGTTTTTGTTTTAAGCCACAGGATTTGAGGTAATTTGTTACAGAAGCCCTAGGAAACGAGTACAACATCCTTGTGAATGGAAAAGTCAAGCATCCCTTTAAACAGACGTCCTTTAAACAGAGATGCTGACTGGACAGGCAAGGCTGAGGAGGCGTTACTGGCATCATGTCATTTTTTCCCCTAAAGATTGCTTTTGATGTGGATCATTTTTAAAGTCTTTACTGAATTTGTTACAATATTGCTTCTGTTTCATGTTTTGGTTTTTTGGCCACAAGGCATGTGGGATCTTAGCTCCCTGACCAGGGATCGAACCTACACCCCCCTGCATTGGAAGGCAAAGTCTTCACCACTGGACCACCAGGGAAGTCCCATCGGGTCATTTTTTGGTGTGAGCTCTTCATCATTTGAGAGTGTGGTTCTCAGCCAGCGGAGGCCCACACACACTCTGTGCTATATGCTTATGACTCCCACTCCATGACCAACTGTAAGGATGCTGTAGGCCTCCTTATATGCCAGTCATACTACCCATCCTCCACATGGCCATGAGATTCATTCTCAAGTCCCATTCATGCCTTGATTCATTCATGCAACAAATATTTTCTTAACTCCAATGGTTGGCTTTGCCTGATTGGTGCTAACCACCCCACATTCTCACCCAACTGCCCTTGTGATCCATGATATGATTTACAAAAAAAAAAAAAAAAAAAGGCAGGCATGTGGCAGTAAGTAGGGGAATTGGTGTGGCCCTAGTATAACTTGAAGCTAACTGGTTGACCAGCTACCCAAGGTGAGAGGGAGAGAGAGAGTCTGCAGTATAAAGTCACAGTAAAAATGCTTCCATTTATCAAGAAAGCTGAGATGATTACTGATTTTCAATAGGCATTCATTACTGAATTCACTACCTCTGGGCATCAGGGCCAAGAGAACTTCTGTAAAAACCCTCATTTGGGTGAAACAATTTTTTTAAAAGTCCTTGGGAGAGAATATGGAGAGGAATCAAATGTGCTTCACAATTGAAGTGAACTTAAGTGGTTTAAGAAAAAGGAATTATGGAGATACTCTAAGAGGTATTTTCCTTCACTATAGAAAAAAGTTACTACAATCTTAACTGCACATTTCAGTTTTAATGAGTTATATGTTTTGTTTTGTTTTACTTTTAATTGTAGCAAAAGACACATGGCATAAAATTTTTATGATATTAATCATTTTTAAGTGTATAGTTCAGTGGTGTTAAGTATATTCACATTGTCATGCAACAAAGCTCCAAAACTTTTTTATCTTGCAAAACTGAAACCCTGTACCCATGAAACAAATCTCCCCTCCTCCCTGCCCCTGGAAGCCATCTTCCTACTTTCTATCTCTATGAATTTGACTACTCTGAGTACTCATATAAGAGGAATTATACAACATCTGTCCTTTTGTGATTGGCTTAGCATAATGTCCTTAAGGACAAACTGTGACAAACTGCTTAATGTCACTTAGCATAGTGTCTTCAAAGTTCATCCACGTAGTAGCATGTGTCAGAATTTCTTTCCTTTTTAAGGCTGAATTATATTTCATTGTACATATAGACCACATTTTGTTTACCCATTTATTTGTCAATGGATATTTGGGCTGCTTCCACTTTGGGTGTACAAACCTGGAAGAAATTGGTAAATTTCTAGAAACATACAACCTACCAAGCCTGAATCATGAAGAAATAGAAAATTTAAACAGACCAATCACAAGTAAGGAGATTGAATCAGTCATCAAACTTCCCCCAAAAGAAAAGCCCAGAACAGATGGCTCTACAAGTGAACTCTACCAAATATTTAAAGAAGAATTAATGCCAATTTTTCTCAAATTCTTCCAAAAATCTGAAGAGGAGGGAATACTACCAAACTCATTTTATGAGAACAGCATACCTAATACCAAAGCTAAATAAGGATGCTACAAGAAAGGCATACTACAGGTCAGTATCCTTGATGAATACAGATGCAAAAATTCTCAACAAAATACTGGCAAACCAAATTCAACAACACGTTAAAAGGATCAAGTAGGAGGTATTCCTGGAACACAAGATGGTTGAACATATGCAAACCAATAAATACAGCACATTTATAGAATAAAAGAGAAAAATCATATGATCATTTATAGATCATATAATCAACAGATGCAGAAAAAGCATTTGACAAAATTCAACATCCATTCATGATAACAATTCTCAACAAAATGCATATAGAAGGAACATACCTCAATATAATATAGGCCATACCTGACAAGTCCACAGCTAACATTATACTTAATGATGAAATGTTGAAAGCTTTCCCTCTAATATCAGGAACAAGACAAGTTTGCCAACTCTCAACTCTCCTATTGAACATAGTATGCGAAGTTCTACTCACAGGAATTAGGCAAGAAAAAGAAATTAAAGCCATTCAAATTGGAAAGGAAGAAGTAAATTGTCTCTGTTTGCTGAGAACATGATCTTTTACATAGAAAATCCTAAAGATTCCACCAAAGAACTGTTACACCAAATACAGGAATTCAGTAAAATTGCAGGATACAAAGTCAACATTAAAAAATTACTTTTATTTCTATACATTAACAATGAACTATCTGAAAAAGAAATTTAAAAAACCCCACTTACAATAGCATCAAAAACAATAAACTACATAGGAATAAATTTAACCAAGGAAGTGAAAGATCTATATACTGAAAACTATAAGACACTGATAAAAGAAATTGAAGAAGACACAAATAGAAAGATATCACATGTTCATGGATCAGAAGAGTTAATACTGTTAAAATGTATACTACCCATAGCCAGCTATCCAATCCAATCCCTACCAAAGTTCCAATAATATTTTTCACAGAAATAGAAAAATAATTCTAAAATTTGTGTGGAACCACAGAAGACCCCACATAGCCAAAGGAATCTTGATAAAGAACAAAGCTAAAGGCATCATATTTCCTGATTTCAAAGTATATTAGAAAGCCATAGTAATCGAAACAGTATGATACAGGCAAAAAAGCCCAGATACACAGACCAATAGAACAGAATTAAGGGCTTGAAAATAAATCCATTCTTATATGGTCAATTAATATTTGACAAGGGAGCTACCAATATACAATAGGGAAAGGACAGCCTCTTCAATAAATAGGGGTGGGAAAACTGGATATCAACATGCAAAAGAATGAAATTGAACACCTATCTTATGCTACTCACAAAAATTAATTCAAAATGGACTATGGACTTGAATGTATGACCTGAAACTGTTAAACTGCTAGGAGAAAACAGAGGGGGAAAGCTCCTTGACATTGATCCTGGCAATGAATATTTGGATATGACTCCAAAAGCAAAGGCACAACAAAACCAAACATAAACAAGTGAGACGATAATCAAACCAAAAATTTCTGTGCAGCAAAAGAAAAAAACAACAAAATGAAAAGCAACCTGAAAAATGAGTAAAAATATTTGCAAATCATACGTCTGATAAGGGGTTAATATCCAAAATAATCAAGGAACTCATATGACTCAATAGCAAAAAAAAAAAAAATCCAATTAAAAACTGGCCAAATAATCTGAATAGACATTTTCCCTAATAAGACATGCAAATGGCCAACAGGCACATGAAACGGTGCTCAACATCACTAATCATCAGGGAAATGCAAATCGAAACCACAATGAGATATCACCTCACAACTGTTAACAAACAAAACAAAATAAGAGAAAAATGCTGGGAAGGGTGTGGAAAAAAGGGAACCCTTGTGCACTGTTGGTAGGAACGTAAATTGGTACAGCCACTGTGGAAAACAGTATGGAGTTTCTATACAAAATTAAAAACAACTGCCATATGATCCAGCAGTCCCACTTCTGGGTATATATCCAAAGCAGATAACTTCACTATCTTGAAGAGATACCTGCATACATGTTCACTGCAGCATTATTCATAGTAACTGAGACATGGAAACAACCTAAATGTCTACTGAAGGATGAATGGATAAAAGAAAATGTTAGATAGATAGACAGACAAATTAGATAGATAGAACAAAAGAACAAACAAACGGAATATATTATTCAGCCATGAAAAGAAAAGAAACTCTGCTGTTTTCAATAATGTGGATGGACCTTGAGGGCATTATGCAAAATGAAATAAGTCAGAGAAAGACAAATACTGGGTGATCTCACTTATATGTGGAATCTAAAAGTATCAAACTCAGAGAAACACAGAGTAGAATAGTAGTTGCCAGGGGCTGAGGGGTGAGTGAAATAGGGAGATATTGGGCAAAAGGGTACAAACTTTGAGTTATGAATATGTTTCAGGGATCTAATGTACTCATGGTGACTATAGTTAACAGTATTATATTGATATTGTATACTTGGAAAGTTTTAGAGGGTTGAGCTTTAATGTTCTCACCATAATAACAACAAAATGGTACTTATGTGTTAAGCAACATTATTGTGGTAAATATTTTACAACACATACATGTATCAAATCATCATATTGTACACCTTAAAGTTTTACAATATTATATGCCAACTATATCTCTCAATAAAGATGGAAAAAAATAACACTAATCCCATTCATGAGGGCCCTACCCTCTTGAGTCAATAACCTCCCCAAAGCCCCACCTCCACACACCATCACCTTTGGGGGATAGGATTCAATATATGAATTTGGGGGGTCACATTCAGACCCTAGCAGGGAACAAGGCTGAAAACACTAAGCACTTATGAAGAAGACCCTGAAAATACAGATGGCATAGGAACAAACCCATTTTCCAGTTTTGTTGGAGTGTTGATGATGCCAATCTGTGGAGTGCCATCTGGAGATTGAAGGTTGTTTGTTAAACCATATGGGGTCAAGGAAGAATGAAGCACCAGCCCCAGAGGGCTTTCCTCACTGTGTCCTCAATATCAAGCCTGGTCCCTTATTAGTGTGACGAGTGAATTCCAGAAAAAATAAATGAAGTGCTAGGTCCTCTGTTCAGACCCCTTTCTGTTATTCCTTCCTGCTCAACCCTCCCACTAATTCTGGGTTTTTTGTGTGTGTTTTTTTTTTTTTTTTTTTGCAGTACACAGGCCTCTCACTGCTGTGGCCTCTCCCGTTGCGGAGCACAGGCTCCAGATGCACAGGCTCAGCGGCCATGGCTCACGGGCCCAGCCGCTCCGCGGCATGTGGGATCTTCCCAGACCGGGGCACGAACCTGTGTCCCCTGCATCGGCAGGCAGACTCCCAACCACTGCGCCACCAGGGAAGACCCTCCCACTAATTCTTAATGAGTACCTGAGCCAGGCCTTTCCTTATCTTCCACATAAACAGACTTTAAAGGTAATGAAAGAAAAATGTTGACTCTTATGGCTCAAAAAGCTTCTTGCAGATAACTGATTTAGCACAACCTACTTCCACTAACTGTACAGTTTAACACTTCTTTCACAGCTCCATGTCCTTAAAAACTTTAGTCGCTAATGATGAACCTGAAGGAGGCTGTCAAGTGAAGAGGCGTGCTTGTAAATCAAAGGTTTGTCTCATGTCCGAAACCTGACACCTTTTGAAAATGACAAAGATAGTCTTTTGATTGTCACCACAGAACAATTGTGGACATTTATGATGCTTTTGGAGGAAGTAATCAAACTGTAAGGCTGACAGCAAAACAATCCCTCTTGGCCTCTGTTTTCTCATCTGTAAAATAAGAGGCTTGGTCTTCAAGTCCTTTTCAGCCCTTACACACTGATGCTGCTAATACTGGAGGGCCTTTGGCAAGGTCACGTGGGGTTACCAAATCCTTCACAAATTCGGATGAAGGGAAGAACTGGCCCCAACATTCCCAGCTACGTCCAGACTTGATGCATCTGACCTTGACAGATGACCGACTCATTCCAACTTCTTGATGGGTCCTGCCTCCTTTTCTAGAGACTTCTCTTCTGACCACCTTTAAGCAGTGCTATTCTTCCAACACAACCTTTCCTCATGGCTGGTGCCCCCAAGCTACAGGGTGAAAGTCAGCCTCTGCTCCACCCCCACCCCCTTCAGCTCCTGTGACCCATGCACAGCCCCAGCCTCTTCATCCTTCTGCAGCAGCCTTTGCCACCCCCAGGACAGTCAAACATACCTCCTGCTCAGCATGTCTTTTGCAGAAATGATGATTCCCACCCCACCTCCAGCCCATGTTTCCACAGAGGGGAAAGGAATTAAACCCATTTCTGAGGAGGCAACAGTGTAGGGAGAACACGGGTGGCCCCTCTTTCCACACTCTGCTCACCCCTCCAATGAAGAATGGGGAGGCTGTGGCACTAGTGGGTTAGGTCACTTTGGTTCTGGAGTGGGAAGGAAGCAGTCTCTGTCTCCCCTCTCTCCCCCAAGACCTCCTCACAGACTGGTGAGGACGGCAGTGAGCCTGCTTCTCTTCCAGGTCCCTGTGGTTCTTAGCAGGCAGGGTCTGGCTTCTAGAAGCTGACTTAGGAGCCCATAGTTCCCTCTCCCACTCTCTGGCTCTCTCTGTTGTGCTACCGACTGGGTTCATTAGGTGACTGTGAATTTCTCTGATGACTAAACATCTTTGTTGCAGACCTGGCTCTTCAAGAGGTGGGAACCAGCCTCCCTCTTGCAGACTTAGGGAGCAGGAAGTCCATTTGGCGTTTAGGTTTGGGGGTTTGCTTCAGGGTGTGGAGGGCACATTGCCCACAGTTTTCCAAGAAAGGCGTGTTCTGGGTAATGAAACTGATAACTCTCTCCTCATCTGACTGCTAGTGTTTGTTCTCAATTATCTGAAAGTTGGAGTAGATGAAGGGCACGTGGTGTAGATGAGGGGCACATGGTGGATACTCCAAACACTCCAGCAAAATCACGCAGCTACTGAGGACCTGCCAGGCACCAGGCACTCAGCTTACCCACATTTTTGGATTCATGCCTCTTTTTCCTCAGTGCAAATGGCTTTCTGAGACCATTTTCCCATGAACTAAAGAGATCCTTCCATCCCTCTTTCAAGCACAGGTTTCAAATTAACTTCCTCCACAAAGCCTCTACAAATAATTTAAAGTCCATAGACACTACATCTCTACTCTGACTTTCTTTATATTTATAAATTTTATGCAATTTATTAATTTTAATCATGTCTAAGTGCCCTGGTTATTTCCTTCATACTCATCATCTCACTCCAAATCTGTTCAAAGTTACACATTTAGGAATGATATTTTTTCCAACATCTCTCCTGTCCCTATGAATCCTCCCACATCTTAGGTTCTCTGACAGGGTTTCAATTTCGTGTATTGACTTATTCAGAAAAACCTCTACTGAAATCTTACAATAGGCAGGCATGACACAGGTAAAGATAAATAAAACACAGTCCCAGCCCTTGGAGTTTTCAAATTCCATTGGGAGAGACCTTTCAATAGGAAGTATTGTCATAGACTTTATATTTACTTTACTCTGGGAACGGAGTCATGAAAACAGAAGACAGCAACTCCCTTTGCCTAACAGTCAGGAAGGCCTTACTCCTAGAGGGGGGATGTGCCAATAAGGCTCTGAAGGATGAATAGGAATACACCGTACAGGTTAAGAGGGAAAGGTATTCTAAACAGAAGACACAGTATATGCAAAGGCACAGAGTCAGCAGTGGACCAAGCATGGCCCAGAAAACAATGAACATCTCCAGGGAGCTGGAGTGAGTTGCCATGGAGATGACTGGTAAGGGATTAGGTTGGCAAGGCAGTTGGCAGCATGTGGTGAGGACTGTGTAGGCCAAGCTAAGGTGTTTAGATATTATCTGGTCAGCAACTCGCAGCCAACAGCAATTCCTAAAATCAACTTTAGCTTTAAAATTTTTTTTACAAATAGAAATTAACTTAGAATAAATGTCTGCTTTGATAATTATGGTTGGGATGTGCACAACGCCCAGGATAACGCTAGACGCACAGAAGGCACGAAATAAATTCCTACTGAGTATGAATTCAAAGACGGTCATAACGGAGGAACCATAGAAAGAGAGGCTGAGGCTGTATTTGTCACTTTTCCAAATCTTAGCTGCCATTGGTCATTCCACCAAAGACAGGATGCTCCACAATGATACAAACAGAAGTCCTTTTCTTCAAAAAGGACAGCTGTGTGTTCACAGGACTGAGCACGTCTGCTCTGGTCCCACTGACTCTCACTTTGTGGTGAGGAGATGGCATAAACCACATTCACACACTCAGCTCATACTCGGTGAGGGCCTGTCACGACTCCCCAGTTTTACCATGGCTGATGAAATGACTAATGCTGAGGTGGAGTCAGCAGATAAAAATATTTTGAAAAATTAGGCACAGATGGTTGAGGATTGCTGTAACACTTTCTCAGAGTTTTTCCTCCTTCTCCTTCTTTTCCCCTCCTCCTCTTTCTTTAAATAACGCAATTAAAGGAATGCCTTAAGGGGAGACCTGGTTTCAAATCCCAGCTCTGTTGATTACCATCTACCACACAGGTGACCTCGGTCAAATCACTTTACTCCCCTGAGCCTCAATTGTTTTTCTGTAAAAAGGGCTGTTGTAAGGAGTAGATAATACGCAGAATGGGCCTAAACATCCCCTGGTACAAAACAGGTACTTAAAACACAGTACCTTTTATTATAACAAACTCGTTTTGATATTCCAATCTCTAAAACCTTTGGATGAATGCCAAGAAGAACCAATATACATACAGTGTGTCAGGGTGACATTATGGGGAATTATCCAAGAAACTCTCTCCTTTATTTGGTTCCACCTTGACTCTGACAGCCAGATCTATGTTCTCAATTTCAAAACTTCCTTTCGTACTACTTATCAGTGAGTCTTCAGTCTTACCTCCTTCGTCTTTGCTGTAGAACTGACTGTGTTTCTCAAAAGTGGCTTTAGCTTACCCTATCCCTAAAACAAGCTTTTCGGCCAATGGTCAAGCTCTGGAAATGTTTTAAAAGCATTTAAAAATCATTAATTAGGCCTCTGAAATGATATATTCGGCCACAGGTGAAATCATCCAGCTCAAACATACATGAAACAATGACATTAAATTATTAATTTCTATTCATTATAAATGAGTGGAAAAAACAGTCTCCTGTTTGTTCTGATTTCCATCTAAAATCAAAGCAGTCAGGTTTTGAACACAACGCACTCTCAACCTTCCAGCATTAGCAGGATAGTATGACCACAGACAAGAACTCACTGAAAACAAAATCCCCAGTAAGAGTTTGAACAACTCACAGGCCCCGGGAAGAAAATTCATTAAACCCAGAAGGGCTGCTGCACCCCCCCCCCCACAGCATCCTCCGACCCCACCACCCACAAATAAAAGGTGCAAAGCTCACCTAGCTGTTGAGACGGCCCTTGCAGAGAGAAGGGATGGAAGACGTAAAAACGTCCGAGGATGGAAAAGTCCTTCGCGAACCTCTATGTCGATGACTAGTGTTTTACAAGCTTGTAGAGATTAGATTGTTCCTTTTTCTTAATCATTGTCTTTGAAAAGCTTCCTCTCTGTGGTCTGTCTACAGACCCAAGTGATACAGACTCCAAAATTCCAGCCGTTAAGAACGGGAAGGGTAACCCAGGGCAGCTCCCAGCTCAGCAGCCATGAGCTTTCTGCTTTAGTAGAGTGGTTCTCAGGCGTGATTGCACATTGCAATCACCTGGGGAGCATGAAAAGCTATTGCTGGCTGGGGCTTACTGGTAGCACAATGGTTCCCCAACGTTGCTACATATTAGAATCACCTGGGATTAAGCCTCCTCTTGCCCAGGCTTTTCCCCAGAGCACTTACATTATTTTCTCCGCAGGTGACACCAGGTTTATCAGTAGGTCTTAAAACTTCTCAGGTGCCTCCAATGTGCAGCCATTGCTGAGAACCAGTGTGAGATGCGGGTGGTCTGGGGTGTGGCCTGGCTGTGGGATGTTACATGCCCTGGGAGACTCTCGTGGGCAGAGCGCTGCCCTGATGGAAGCCGGGAGCAGTGGGTTCAAACAAGGATGAAGGAGGTGGTCACGGGAAGGAATGCTGGTCAAGGAGGGTCCCAGCAGCCTGGAAGGAGTCTTGACCTTCACTGCGAGTTACCTGCACAACTTCCACGTTCCCCTTTATTCGTCACTAACAGAACACCGATTTTGTTCCAGTGACAGTGTACCCAGCTTTAAAACACTACATTTCCCAGCTTCTTGCAAGTATGACTAGACAGACGATATGTTTCTGACCAATGAGACCTAAGCAGCAGTTACAGAGCGAGGATTCTGGAAAAACTCTTTAAAAGAGCCAAAGCCACTAGAAGTGCTTTTGGCCGTTGTTCCTCTCCTTATTCTTGCCTAAAGCACAAATGGGGGGCTACAGATTAGATACGCATCTCATAACCAGAGGACACAACCGCCGCACACTAAGAATGTTGCTGCAGAGAGCTGGAGAGAATCTGGGATTCTGAAGCCATATGGGGGGAGCCACTGCACCACTGATCCACAGACTTCTTGTATGCGAGACAATCCCTCCCTCACTTGCTGAAGCTTTTTCTCCCTCATATTCCTGCACTGGATGATACACCCTCCAAAGAAGAAAGGGACCAGATAAACTACTAGGAGAAGGTTTCCACAGCAGAAGTAACAAGGAAGTCAACATGGAAACTGTGAATTAAAAACGAAGTGGGAAGAAACAGAAACATCATAGCAGAGCTCATTTATATTTTAGAGATAACCTACTTGGAAAATACATTGATTTTTCTTTCTCCACTTGTTCATCACTTGTTAGCTCCATGCCTCTTTTTGAAATTTTCTTGGATAGGGCTGCTTGCCAATCTTCATGGCTCTAGAATTAAGGACTGCACCATTTATTTCATATATATACATATATATGTGTATATATGTCTGTATATATATATAATGCATGTATATATGTATATAATGCAAAACAATAAAACCATTGTTTTCCTAGCTTTTTTTTTTTTTTTTTTTTGCCATACGCGGGCCTCTCACTGTTGTGGCCTCTCCCGTTGCGGAGCACAGGCTCTGGACGCGCAGGCTCAGCGGCCATGGCTCACGGGCCCAGCTGCTCTGCGGCATGTGGGATCTTCCCGGACCGGGGCACGAACCCGTGTCCCCTGCATCGGCAGGCGGACTCTCAACCACTGCGCCACCAGGGAAGCCCTTTCCTAGCATTTTTGAGCACAGGATATTTCTTTAAGACTCCCAAAATGTTATGTTTTATGTGGCTTTCTTTCTGCTAAACACTGTTAGCTCTTTGTGGATGAGACTGTGTTTCTTTCACCTTCATGTTCCCATCACTTAATAGAACTTAGCACATAATAGATATCATTAACTGTTTGGAAGAAGGAAAGGAGGAAGGATGGATATGTCAGGAGGGAAACAGGAACCCTTCCCTAGAGGGAGAGAAACTGTAATGAGGAACGTTTTTTAAACAACTTTCTGTGCTGGCCACTAGGTGGGGAAGTTGGTTTAAGGCAGTTTAGCTGTCAGAGCCTATATAAAAGGATTCATTATATATAGGGCATTCTAAAAGTTGGGTCTTTGTAAACAGTATTTTTTTCATTACGAAGTTCAACTCCTTTCCACTTCTAGGTTTCTTCCCTGAGTTTTATCAAGCATCCCTAGGGTCTCCTTAAAGGAAATATGACCATCTTTAACTTGTCTTTGTCTCATATTATATTAACAGGTCCTGTCTCAACTCTATATGGGTTGGTGAACTATTTCCAAAATTTGATAACTCTAAATACAATTAACTATGTTCAATGAGACAACTCCTTTAAAGTGCCTATTACTGTGTCCAGTAAAATGAAAAAAAGCATATGTCGGTTTCTTTCCCCTTGATTAAGAACAATACATGTCTTTTAGGAGTGGTTTTATAAGTGTGGGTTCTAGCTAGTGGCAAGAATTGAGACGTAACTGAGATATTCTTCTAGACCTGCTGTGTGTTATTTCAAATTCTTTGAAAAATTATCAAAAGCAATTTTTGAAATTAAATAGTAAATTGAAAAGTTTTTCCAATTTTCCAATATTTTCATTTTCCTCCTCCTTATTTCTTTCCTTTTCTCTAATCTTTTCTGATAGTCAGATGACTGGTTATAGTAAGTCACAGTGTAGGGAGAAAGAAAGCAGACAGCTGTGAGGATGACAGCTCTGGTACGTGAATGAATGACAGTGAGCTAAGGTCTCCTTCTCCTGGTGCTTTCCTCAGGTGAATGGACAGTGGACTTATGACCTTTATTTTTTCTTAATTAATTTTCTGTGACTCATGACATAAGAAATATGCCGGTATTGAAACCTCTTAGAAAAAAAGCTAATAATGAATAGAAAAGGAGATTCATTATTTTGTAAATGTCAGGAATAGTGATTGTAGGAGGATGCAAAGATCCTCCTTTTAGAAAGTAGGTGGGAGGATTCATCTTAAATAAATTAAAGGTCACAGGCGAATTCTATCAAACATTTAGAGACTAGCTAACACCTATCCTTCTCAAACTCTTCCAAAATATAGCAGAGGGAGGAACACTCCCAAACTCATTCTACAAGGCCACCATCACCCTGATACCAAAACCAGACAAAGATGTCACAAAAAAAGAAAACTACAGGCCAATATCACTGATGAACATAGATGCAAAAATCCTCAACAAAATACTAGCAAACAGAATCCAACAGCACATTAAAAGGATCATACACCATGATCAAGTGGGGTTTATCCCAGGAAAGCAAGGATTCTTCAGTATACATAAATCAATCGATGTGATACACCATATTAACGAACTGAAGGATTAAAAACATATGCTCAATTCAGTAGATGCAGAAAAAGCTTTTAACAAAATTCAACACCCATTTATGATAAAAACTCTTCAGAAAGTAGGCATAGAGGGGACTTACCTCAATAAAATAAAGGCCATATATGACAAACCCACAGCTAACATTGTTCTCAATGGTGGAAAACTGAAACCATTTCCACTAAGATCAGGAACAAGACAAGGTTGCCCACTCTCACCACTCTTATTCAACATAGTTTTGGAAGTTTTAGCCACAGCAATCAGAGAAGAAAAAGAAATAAAAGGAATCCAAATCGGAAAATAAGAAGTAAAGCTGTCACTGTTTGCAGATGACATGATACTATACATAGAGAATCCTAAAGACTCTACCATAAAACTACTAGAGCTAGTCAATGAATCTGGTAAAGTAGCAGGATACAAAATTAATGCACAGAAATCTCTTGCATTCCTATACACTAATGATGAAAAATGTGAAAGAGAAATTAAGGAAACACTCCCACTTACCATTGCAACAAAAAGAATAAAATACCTAGGAATAAACCTACCTAAGGAGACAAAAGACCTGTATGCAGAAAACTATAAGACACTGATGAAAGAAATTAAAGATGATACAAATAGATGGAGAGGTATACCATGTTCTTGGATTGGAAGAATCAACATTGTGAAAATGACTCTATTACCCAAAGTAATCTACAGATTCAATGTAATCCCTATCAAACTACCAATGGCATTCTTCACAGAACTAGAACAAAAAAATTCACAATTTGTATGGAAACACAAAAGACCCCGAATAGCCAAAGCAATCTTGAGAAAGAAAAACATAGCTGGAAGAATCAGGCTTCCTGACTTTACACTATACTACAAAGCTACAGTAATCAAGACTATGGTACTGGCACAGAAACAGAAATATAGATCAATGGAACAGGATAGAAAGTCCCGAGACAAACTCACACACATATGGTCATCTTATCTTTGACAAAGGAGGCAAGAATATACAATGGAGAAAAGACAGCCTCTTCAATAAGTGGTGCTGGGAAAACTGGACAGCTACATGTAAAAGAATGAAATTAGAAGACTCTCTAACACCATACACAAAAATAAACTCAAAATCGATTAAAGACCTAAATGTCAGGCCAGACACTATCAAACTCTTAGAGGAAAACATAGGAAGAACACTCTATGACATACATCACAGCAAGATCCTTTTGACCCACCTCCTAGTGAAATGGAAATAAAGACAAAAATAAACACATGGGACCTAATGAAACTTAAAAGCTTTTGCACAGCAAAGGAAACCATAAACAAGTAAAAAAGACAACCCTCAGAATGGGAGAAAATATTTGCAACTGAAGCAACTGACAAAGGATTAATCTCCAAAATATACAAGCAGCTCATGCAGCTCAATATAAAAAGAACAAACAACCCAATCCAAAAATGGGCAGAAGACCTAAATTGACATTTCTCCAAAGAAGATATACAGATTGCCAACAAACACATGAAAGAATGCTCAACGTCATTAATCATTAGAGAAATACAAATCAAAACTACAATGAGATATTATCTCACACCAGTCAGAATGGCCATCATCAAAAAATCTACAAACAGTGAATGCTGGAGAGGGTGTGGAGAAAAGGGAACCCTCTTGCACTGTTTGTGGGAACGTAAATTGATACAGCCACTATGGAGAACAGTATGGAGATTCCTTTAAAAACTACAAATAGAACTACCATACAATCCAGCAATCCCACTACTGGGCATATACCCTGAGAAAACCATAATTCAAAAACAGTCATGTACCACAATGTTCATTGCAGCACCCTTTACAATAGCCAGGACATGGAAGCAACCTAAGGGTCCATCGACAGATGAATGGATAAAGATGTGGCACATATATACAATGGAATATTACTCAGCCATAAAAAGAAACGAAATTGAGTTATTTGTAGTGAGGTGGATGGATCTAGAGTCTGTCATATAGAGTGAAGTAAGTCAGAAAGAGAAAAACAAATACTGTATGCTAACACACATATATGGAATCTAAAAAAAAAAAAAAAAAGGTTCTGAAGAACCTAGGGGCAGGACAGGAATAAAAACGCAGACATAGAGAATGGACTTGAGGACACAGGGAGGGGGAAGGGAAAGCTGGGACAAAGTGAGAGAGTGGCATGGACATATATACACTACCGAATGTAAAATAGATAGCTAGTGGGAAGCAGCTGCATAGCACAGGGAGATCAGCTCGGTGCTTTGTGGCCACCTAGAGGGGTGGTTAGGGAGGGTGGGAGGGAGATGCAAGAGGGAGGAGATATGGGGATATATGTATATGTATAGTTGATTCACTTTGTTATACAGCAGAAACTAACACACCATTGTAAAGCAATTATACTCCAATAAAGATGTTAAAAAAAAAACCTAAAATAAATTAAAGGGCCTCACAGACGATTCTTTCAAAAATCCATAGTTGGACAGTAATAGCAAATGATAATGTAGGTATTATTCTTTATAACTATGAAATATGAATACTGATGTTTAAGAAAAGTTACTCCAGAGAATTTGATTAATTTTAAGAGTTTATCAAAATAAATTTTCTCCCCAGAGAAGTGAATCACAATTCAAAGCAAATGCCATTGGTAATTTAAAAGTTATCCCCAAAGTTATTTAAAAGCTTTCCATCAGTTCAAATACTGCATATGTTCATAGAAAATGAAGTATAAGATTAGTATTTGTTAAACAAAATTATTTGACGGAGTAATTTTGTGTGTGGCAGTGTTTTAACAAATTAAGAAAGGAACAATAGTTGCTAGGCAGTTAACACTACAGCTTTATAACAATAAACATAGTTTTGTTAAGATAGTCCAAATAATTTGTTACACAAGTACACATTACAGTGTCCGTATTTCCAGTATTAGGACATGCACATAAAGATATAAAACTCTTGAAAACCATTGAGCACTTACAGCTGCTAGTGAGAAACACTCAGAAAAGAACATCGAGCATATATCAATGTCCAAAATAAGGCATTCCTTGTTCACACTGATTGACATTATCTATCTATTGCCTGCTATTTATTTTAAAGTGGAATGAGAGAGAAAATTAGTTTACAAGATCGGCCAGATGTTGATTTAGCACCCTTTCCAGTGCTTTCTGACCTATTTCACACCAATATATGCAAAAATGACAAATGCAGATAAAATGATAATATCGTACAGCATACTGGGGATATACTGAGATACCCCATCAGCTATCCCAGGCCTCCCCTATACACCTCAAGGTGAAGGAAATCAGTACCTTGTCAGGCCCAGATGGGGACCTGAGTTTAGTCTTTTCATTGGATAATGAAGTTGTGGGTAAATAAGGTGTGACTGAGTCAGAACAGTGAATGTTGGGTGGTTATTTGTGGTTCATCTTGGGTAGCATTAGAGTAGCAACATTCTTACTTATACTCGGTTAGTTGGTTGGGTAGTTGAAACATACAGTTAAAGTGCAGAATAAAAAGTGACTTTAAAATATGTAAATGTCCATTCACACTTCACCATAAAGGTGAGCTTCTACCGTGTAGTTAGGGACCACCTGCACCCAAATCGCCTGAGGAGCGTGCATAAGATGCAGATTTCTGGTATGCAACCCAGAGCTCCTCAGTCAGAGTCTGGGGTGCAGAGGGGTGTGTGAGGGAAGGGGCACAAGGGCCAAGAATCTGCATTTTTTAAAAAGCATCTCAGGTGACCACTACTGTTGGTTTTAAAGCTTGAGAGTGAATACTATAGGAATTGACTATATCACCATTGCAGAAATAACATGTTAACCTTAAGAGAGAACTGGACACCACAAGGAAGAAATCGGTTCTTTCCAGAGTGGGAACGTTCTATAAGACAACTGACCTGGGGATTAAAACCACTTGAAGGCCACTTCAGATATAAACTAATCAAATACATTGGATCTTGTTTGGATCCTGATTCAAACAAATCAAAGGCAAGACAGTATTTTAAGACTACTGGGGAAATGTAAATATAGACCATTTACTGGTTGATATTGAAGAATTAGTGTTAGTGTGGTTATGGTGGTAATGTAAGCAGATGCTGCTCTTTATTTTTAGTTGTATACTTAAGTTTTGGTGGAGGTTGGGGGGGAATTACATGACGTACGGTATTTGTTTTAAAATGCTCCAGGAAACCAAAGTGAGGTAGTGCGTGGAGAGAAATAATGAAACAGGTGTGGCAGGACGTTGACAGCTACTGAAGGTAAGTAGTAGCTACGTGGGGCTTGTTGTATTTTAAATTTCTAGATATGTTAGGAAATTTTAAAAGCAGATTGTTAAGAGGATCTAAGGAAACAGAAATGCATAATCCAACAGAATGAGTTGCCAAGGTGGACTTGTAAGAAAACAGTTTGACGGTTCCTCAAAAAGTCAAACATAGAATCACCATATGACTCAGCAACTCCACACCTACATATGTACCCAACAGAATTGAAAACGGGAACTCAAACAAATACATGTACACATATACTCATAACAACACTAGTCAAAATAGACGAAAGATGGAAACAGCCCAAACATCCACCAACAGGTGAACGGGCCAAAAAAAACATGGTATATACATAGAATCGAATATTATTCAACCATAAAAATTATGAAGTCCTGATACATGTTATACCATGGATTGAAAACATTATGTGAAGTGAAATAAGCCACATACAGAAGGACAACTATTATATGATGCCACTTATATGAGGTATGTAGAATGGGCAAAATTCACAGAGACAAAAAGTAAAACAGAGGTTACCAAGAGCTGAGGGAAGGGAAAATGAAGAGTTACTGCTTAGGGTGCAGAGCTTCTGTCTCTGGTGATGAAAAAGTTTTGGAAGTACAGTTGACCCTCAAACAACAAGGGTTTGTATTGTGCGGGTCCACTTATATACAGATTTTTTTCAATAGTAAATACAATACTACACAATTCACAGTTAGTTGAACTGTGAATATGGAGGGACTACAGATACAGAGCAATCTTGGATATTGGGGACTGACTATAAGTTTTATGGGGATTTTTGACTGCACTGAGGGTTGATGCCCCTAATCCCAAGTTGGTCAAGAGTCAACTGTACACAGAAGTGGTGGCTGCACAGCATGCAGATGTACTACATGTCACTGAAATGCTCATTTTAAAATGGTTAATTTTATGTTATCTGAATTTCACTTCAATTTAAAAATAAAAGGTGGAAGTCATCCCCAGAAAAGTTGAAAAATAGGTGTCTTACCTCTGTACTCATGGAAACCACTGGCCCAAGACACTGCCTGATGTTAACTGATCATTCTACATAAAAGATGAATCCAAGGATTACTTACCATCTATTACCTAATCTCAGTAATTTCCTTGTTTTTGCATGCCTTCTTTCAGGACAATTTTATTACCTTTTTTTCCCTCCTAAATGTAATTTTTATTCAATGTCATAAATACTTCCATTCCTTTGCATAATTATTTTCCCCTAGATTCACTTTGGGATCAAATTGTGGGCAATACAACTGAGAATGGTCAGATGAGACTTTCCAAGGGGTTGGCCTTGGTTGGTTACCTGGGGTATGTGAGCTGACGGAGCACCCCAAGAGGTGACCACAGGAGCTAAGTAGAAAGATTGCAGTAGAAATTTAAATTTCTCATCATCTGATTTCTCCTTTGTCCCAGGAATACTGATGTAGCCACCCTAAGGCTAGCCTTGGACTTTCATCTGTAGATGACCTTTTCATTAAGTACAGTTTTAAAAATGTAGCTGAAACAAGTCTTGTTATTCCCAGAAGGGACACGGGCTTGGTGGGGAAATTTTAGAAAAACTCTTTCAAAAGATAAACTTGGAAAATAAGATGATAAAACCACACAGTGTGATTTGGTAGCTGTAGACAAAAGACCTGCTTTATCATTTTCCTTTGAAAAATTGATCAGATCAGAACTAACCCAGGGTGTAACTGGACAACATGAAAATGAACGAGAAGCGTCCCTGCTCAGGCCTGTGTTGCAGAACTTGGCGCTCAGGAAGGAGGGAATGAAACCAGGGTGTGGGAGAAACATCTACTGGTTCTGCCTCATCAAGGCCCTTGACCACTGAGAAGTTCAGGAGTGGAACGGGCGTCACTGGGTTACTGCCAACTCTCATTCACAAGTGCTGCACGTTTCTTCATCAGAAAGAAAATGAGTTTTACCCATGTGTTTTCACTTGTAAACTCACATCAGGGTCTGGGGCGTAGAGTGAAAGAAAAACTCAGAGGGGTTGACACACTTCTCCGCTAGATGCTTCTTTCTCTCTTTTCAAATGAAAGAATGAGACTACAGGAAATGAAGCAAGCAATCTCATGGATATTGATCAGGTCCGTAAATGCAGGGGATGGGTGAGTAGCTGGTAAGGAAGGAAGGCTGAGACCTCAGGGAAGGGAAGAGACTCAGGCTGGGGCAAGAATGCCTTGGATGCCTCTCTATTATTTCTCTTGTCTCCTCTTTTCAGTTTTGTTTGTTTTTTTTTTTTTAAACCAACTGCTGTAAGCTTCAAGTCCTGAGCCTTCTTCAAGCAATGCTAAGTAGGATATATAAACACTTTTTATTTTTCATTTTTTAAAAATGGTAACCTTCTATGGATGATGGCAAGTGACATAGGGCTGCCATTTGTAATAAACATTTTCTTTTAAAATAGATTAATTGAAGTCTCCAAAGTGAGTGATTGGATGCAAACTATTAAGTAAGCAATTCTGCTGATGGAACTTGGCTGTGACAAAAGTCCTGAGGTTTGAGAAACTTCATGATTGAACAAAGCCTTTCTGTTTGTTAATGACAGGTAATATTTAATCAGCATCTACTATGGATAGGCCACTGTGCAGAACACTTTTCACATCTGATCCACCACAACCCTGCAAGGTCGGTATTATGGGTCCCGTTGGATAGAAAAGGAAGTTGAGTCTTGAAGTTAAATTTTGTTGTGAAAGAACACACAATAAGAGGAGAAGCCAGGATTGGAACTCGGGTCTAATGCCCAAGGCTCTGAGCTTTCTGTTAAAGCACACTACCTCTGTCTCTCCCTTACAGGGTTGGGCCAGAAGAGGAGCTCCATGAAGACCTGTCAGAGAACCGCCATAAAGGGCATGTGCCCCCTGTGTCCTTCCCCAGGTGAGAGCTCAGAAGCTGTCCCTATTTCCACATCCTCATTTGGTTTATACAATAGCTGGGGCCCATTTTCATTATTTTCCTTGCTAGTCTGAACACTTCTTCCTGCCCCAAACCCTACTTCTGCTCCATCATTATGAAAACACCCGTTCCGCAATCTAGTGCCCTAACAAGTTTTGTTGGAAGGAGGCAGTGCCCACTGACCTCAGTGTGAATTAAAACATATCAAAGAGTCCGCGTTTTAAAGTTGACAGACCTCCGTTTCCAAGAGGAGGAACTCTTTTTTCTACTTATACCCCAGCAAGACATTAGCAGCCTGAAATCACTTTGACAGTGTCAGTTGCTCTATTGCAGACCACAGGGAATTTTAATTCCAGCCTGTGAAATTGTAATTGCTTCTCAAGGAGAAGTGAGGAATCCTGGGTAATGGCCACAGCCAAGCTCAATGTCAGAGTTGCCAGTTGCTGCCACATCAGATATTACTTGCTGTTATTCAAAAATCACCCCAGCTTTCCATATGGGAGGTTGAACTGGGGAGTGAAAGTAAATTAACAGAAACTGTCAGCTGTTCAGACAGAACAGCACAGACAGCAGTGTGACAGAGGTGACTGACCTCCCATCAAAAAAGGTAACTTTTTCTTTTTTTGGTTAAGATAAAGAGTTTCACAAACAAATTTCATTACTTAAGGTATGAAGCTAAATGATATCATTATTAAGCCAAAAATTACCTGGTCCATGGATGATAAGATTAAAGCTGCCAATTTCTATTCACTCCTTCCTGGAAGGAGTGGTGGGCGTGGAGTGGGGAGGTAAGTGGCCCCAAAGAGTAATTAAAATAATGAAGATAGCAAGTCTGTGTCAGGCTGATGTTTGCAATGGATTAAAATTACCTGCTACCAAAAGTTAAATTGTCTGAGAAATTCCTTCCTGGCTATGTTTGGAATACAGAGAAGTTGGAGCTACCACATCTGATTACAAAACATTAAGAGACGGAGAAAATTATCTGCAAAGGGAAAAACTTGTTACCTGCCACCTTCTGAAGATAGGGGAGGTCTGATGAATATTAAGAGGTTCTGAAGTTAATTTTTTTGGCTACAGAGGGTGAGAAAGAGGAGCGGCTAAAATTGCTTAAATAGATACAGTCTGTGGCTTTTTTGTTTTAGACATTAGAAAAAATTCAGATGTGGGCTTTACTTTTCCTTGTTTGATGATTTTTAGGGCAAATTTTAGGAATTATACTTCACTCTTCGGATGAAAGAAAACTTGCCCTCAGAAGGTCCTTCCATGTAGGATAAGTTCTGTTAAAGGTACTCCTGTCTGCCAACATTCTACTCCTGTCTCCCCCAAATTCTATCTCACCTCTCTGCCTGGCTAAATCCCCTCACCGTTCAGCAATCTGGTTTATACTCCTTGCTTGCCCCACGATCTCATGACACCTGCGCCTGCCCCTTTCAATGTACTTAGCGTTCTTTAGAAGGCCTTCACGGACCTCCCCAGTCTGGGTTAGATGTCCCTCCCATGCTCTGATGATTCCCTGTATTTTTCTACCTCGAGTAGCTGGGTTACAATTGCCCCAAAGCTTCACAAAGGCAGAGACAGCGTCTGTCCTGTTCACTTCTTTTATCCCAGTGACAAGCACAGTGCTTGGTACATAGCACCAAACATCTGCCAAGTTGTCTTTCCCCTTCAGGAAGTCTTCATCCTGCAGCCAGAAGGGATTCTGTTTCTCCCAGTGCCCTCACGTTACCTGGAGCACCTCCTGTGTTCATGGTCTGAGGGCATCTGTGTGTGCTCCGCCCGCCCTCTCTAGCTTGAGAGAGGAAAGCAAACTGGTTGAGACTAGGACTGTAGCACCAGACTGCCTGGGTTATAAGCTTGGCTCTGCCATTTACCAGCTAATGACCTCGGACAAATCACACCTTTGTGCCTCAGTCTCCTCATCTAGGATAATTGTTCCGAGTGGCTATGAGGATTAAAGAAGCTAATATATTAAAGTGCTGGGGAAAATGCCTGGCTGTATGTAGATGGTAGCTACGGAGATGATGATGTTAATGTTATTTACTTTTATTATTACTGCTACACGCACCAAAGGTATTTTGGCTACTGCTTCCATCTGCCTTGACTCTTGTGCCAATCCAACCAACGCTTGAGCATGATTTCTAAAACCAATGTCAGGGAGTTCCCTGGTGGTCTAGTGGTTAGGATTTGGCGCTTTCACTGCTGTGGCCTGGGTTCAATCCCTGGTCGGGGAACTGGGATCCCATAAGCCCACGGCACAGCCAAAATTAAAAAACAAAACAAAACCAAACCAGAAAACAAACCAAAAACCAATAATGGCAAATTACAGTGACTTCAGCTTCCTCAGAAGTAGTTATCCAGGACCCTTCTCCTCATTTCTGTGACATTCCAGATCCTTCTGCCATCTCCATTCCTGGATTTTAGCATGAACTTCCTGTTCCAGACCCAGCAATTTAACAGGGACCCCAACTACTGTAGCTCAGTCTCATTCTCTCATGGCCTTGGAGAGCGTTTCCTCGCTCCCGTCACAAAGGCCTCAAATCTTAACCCAACCACTAAGTGCTGAGAAATTTTCCCTATGACAGAAGATGAATTAGGGTGTTTCATCTTTTCAAGTTGTATATAATGAAAGCAATGTTTACGGTAACAGAATTATGGAATGAGAAAATCGGCCCCTGAAGCACTGGGCAGTCCTGGGCCCATGGGGCTTTAAGTGACTCTGGTGGGTGGTCCATAACCTGTGTGCACTGAACAGTCAGAAGCTGCTGCAGGGAATCTGGCCCAATCCAAGATACCAAATCCGGCCGAGAGTAAATGGGGCCATTGGGTCAATCTTAGGAGGAAAATGCGAAGGTCCACACTGCTCTGGGTGTGGGGAAGGCAGAGATTCCAGATCTGGTGCTTAAAATCAAGAAGAGTGATCACTATATTCCTAAATACAACATAGTTGTAGCAAAGAGTGTATAAACTCAGGAATGTGAGGAATATGAATTTTATAATTCTGCTCAAGTTTCTTTTTTTTTTTCTTTTTTTTTTTTTTTGCGTTATGTGGGCCTCTCACTGTTGTGGCCTCTCCCGTTGTGGAGCACAGGCTCCGAACGTGCAGGCCCAGCGGCCATGGCTCATAGGCCCAGCCGCTCCACGGCATGTGGGATCTTCCCGGACTGGGGCACGAACCCTTGTCCCCCGCATTGGCAGGCAGACTCCCAACCACTGCACCACCAGGGAAGCCCTCAAATTTCTTTTTATAACTCAACTTTTTATAAGCCCATTCCAGTGGAGAGACAAAAGTGAATCTGGGTCAATTCAGCACAGTGGCCCCAGTCACCACCACCGCCACTGCCTTCTCTGGGGTTGGGACTAAGAACTCAGTCAGAAACAGTTGCAGTTGGCCCAAACTGGCATCGGGCTGTATAGGCATTCTCTTAGCCCTGAGGGGAGCCTCAAGAGATACATTCAGTTACGATACACCTCTGGACACAGGTAAGTCCCAAAGCTTCTCAATAACAAAGAGAATACTTGGGATTCCTGTTCAGAAATGCTCCAGACTAGAGGGACGGATCTTACACAAGTCACTGAACTCCTCTAGCCTCAGTTTTGCCATCTATAAGGTAAGGGGGTCCAACTCTATGGTTCCTATGAGCCCCTCTTGTCTTATTCTAGGCTGACCTGCAGGGTTCACCACTCCTGCTTTTCAAGCAAGACCAAGTCTTGGGTGAAGCAGAGAGACACAGAGCGATCCCGATCTTTTACCAAGTGTTGAGAAAGAACAGTCTTTCTGTGTAACTTATTCAAATCTCAATTCAAATTTCCAGCAGTACTGGAGGAAAGTTTAAATTCCCTGACATGCTGCAGAGAAACACATGTTGTTTAGGACTGATTACCAGAAGGCAGCCGGTGGTGACTTTCTGGGGGTTTACACTTGTGACTTCAATGTTGGGTTGTCACAAGTTTTGCTTTTAATATTAACTGGAGTTACTGCAGCTCCTCAGATAGACAGCTTGACTCTGCCCCATAGCGTGAGGGAAAGCTGGTGTTAAATTGCTTCTCCCCTCCCCCATGTTCCTTTTGATTTGTGTGTCTAAAGGCATTAAAAATATTCTTCAACCTGAAATACGACATTTCTAGCTAGTGAATGTTCTTGCAGCTGGTATAATTCTGATTGCCCAAGGCAAGCTGGTTTGATAAGATTAAATTTTTTAGACTGGGATCCAACCAACTTGTGCTTTTTGTCAGACTGCTTTGGAACTTTCAACCTCCCTAACCTCAAAAATCTTGGAGGATGCTGTGTTAAGAGGGGAAAATAGAAGAGGGGTCTAAATTGGAGGCTTGAGAATCTTATTCTGCGTGCATAGGGTTAGAGACCTTACACATGGAAGGGATGTAGGAGAAGAAAAGCTGTTGGAAAATTGGAGACAAAAAAGATATAAAAACAGGAAAGGTGAGAAGAGGTCAAGGGCAGCAGCTAGAGCAGACCTTTCAGAGGCTTTCAGGTCACTCTTTTCAATGACACAAAACCCAAGCCATCCTGAATGCCTCTCCATGTAATACACTTAAAAGTAAATTTCAACAGCTCCTTTACTTTCTCTAGATGGGACCCAGACTCTATGAGCTCCATCTCATCTTCTGTTTGACTTCCGATTTTATTCTCGGATATGGAACCAAATGAGACATGATATTGACTATTCACCATTGTTTCCTGGGTGAGAGACTGTGCTAGAAATCAGGTTTATTTACTCAGGCCCAAAACATAGAGTTGATACCAAATTATAGCCTAGTTTTCCCGGTCCTGCAGACATGACAAGTTTTAACACTTCAATGGGCCAATAATAGAATTTAGAGTTTTCCTGTGAAGTTTGGAATTGAGGGTAGTGGACCATGAGGGTTCTATGGTGGCAGAAGCCCTTCCCTTATATCTCAAACGACACCAAGTAAGGTTGCAGAAATCATACTGCCTGAAAAACCAAAAACCAGAGAACCGAAATCCCAGGAGCATCTGTTCTCTAAGATCACGGCCCGAGATGGTTATCCCAGGTGGCTTTTTGGTTAAGTATTCTCATCCATTTGTTGAGAAGAGAGCATGTGAATTCTTAACTGAACAGGTGTATTAACAGAATTTGAGATACAGAAGATCAAAACCAGAAAGCTGGAGTCGCCGATTTGAATCACGGTAGCTAAGCAGAGAAGGTAGCAGGTGCTGGAGGGATAGAGGGTTGCTAGGTCCCCAGAAGCACCTCAGTGCGGCAGCACAAAGCAAAGATTAAAGAGCAAATGCACTGAACTACAAAGACAGGAGCTTGACCCTTACTGAGGAGCTTTCTTAATTGAGATAATGGTGGGACCCACACATCCAGTTCCGTGTCACAGCAACAACTGTAAAACAAGCAAACCTCCATGTTAGCAACACTAGTGTCAGTAACAGCAAGGATAGGAACCATCACCAACTGGCTGAGTGAGGCTCGCTAATGGTTCTGTTGGAAATGGACAGACTTGAAGCTTGGCAGCAGATAAAAAACTCAAAACCAAGGACAGAGATTTAACTCTCCTAAAGCCTTGCTTCACAGCCCCTGAAAAGTGATGACTACATTGTACATTTCCGAAAGTGGTGGTATAGGGTCAGGAAATGGGAGCCCATTGGCCTGGGTCATCAACAGAACAGGCCAGCCTCCAGATGGTCACTGCTTATCTTTTCAGACAGCAATGTCTTCAGAGCCTGCAATGTTCAGAAGCCCGTTTAGAAGCCTACAGTGGCTCTTCCTTAACTATCAAATAAAGTCTAAATTTCTTAGAATGGGATTCAAAACTTTTCACAACCTGAGCTTATTTGTAGTCTAATTTCTAGGCACTTCTCTTATATAGCCTTCATTCTAGCCACGTTGTTTCTCAAATTCACCATACATTTTTAGAGGACAATGCCATTTTTATTTTGGTAAAATGTGTATAACATAATATTGATCATTTTAACCATTTGTAAGTGTATGATTCAGTGGCATTAAATACATTTACAATGTTTTGTACCCATCACCATTATCTATATGTAAAACCGTTCATCACACCCAACATAAACTCTGTACCCATCACACAGTAACTTCCCTCTCCTCCTTTCCTGAGCTCCTGGTAACCTCTATTCTACTTTCTGTCTCTATGAATTTATCTACTCTAAGTACCTCATATAATGGTATCATACAATACTTGTCTTTCTGTGTCTGGCTTATTTCTCTAAGCATAATGTTTTCAAGGTTCATCCGTGTTGTTGCATGAGTCAGAATTTCACTCCTTGGCTGAGTAATAGTCCATTGTATGTATATACTACATTTTGTTTATGCATTCATCCATCAGTGGGCATTTGTGTTGGTTCTCCCTTCTGGTTACTGTAAATAATGCTGCTATGAACATTGGTGTACAGATATGTATTAGAGTCCCTGCTTTCAATTCTTTTTTTCTTTTTTTTTTTTGTGGTATGCAGGCCTCTCACTGTTGTGGCCTCTCCCGTTGGCGGAGCACAGGCTCCGGACGCGCAGGCTCAGCGGCCATGGCTCACGGGCCCAGCCGCTCCGCGGCATGTGGGATCTTCCCGGACTGGGGCACGGACCCGTGTCCCCTGCATCGGCAGGCGGACTCTTAACCACTGCGCCACCAGGGAAGCCCCCTTCGCATATCTTTAAATTGGGTTGTTTGCTTTTGGATTGTTGAGTTATAGAAGTTCTTTATATATTCTAGATATGAATCTCTTGTCAGAGAAATGATTTGTAAATATTTTCTCCCATTCTGTCTTTTTGCTTTCTTGATAGTGCCCTTTGATGCACATAAGTTCTTAATTGTGATGAAATCTAAAAATTTTCTTTTGTTGACTATACTTTTGGTGCCACATCTATGAAATTGTTGCCAAATTCAATGCCATGAGGATTTCTCCCAATGTTTTATTTTCTTCTAAGAATTTTATAATTTTAACTCTTAATTTTATTTAGGTCTTTCATCCATTTTGAGTTAATTTTCATATATGGTGAAAGGTAAGGAAACATCCAACTTTATTGTTTTGTATGGGGATACCCAGTTCCCCCAACAGCATTTGCTGAAAAAACTGTCCTTCCTGTATTGAATGATCTTGGCACTCTTATCAAAAATCAATTGGCCAATTATGGGAATAATTTTCTCTGCGATCTCTATTCTATACTATTGATCTATATGTCTGTTCTTATGCCAGTACCATATTGTTTCAAGTGCTGTAGCCACGTTGTAAGTTTTGAAGTTGGAAAGTGTTTGTGAACAGTGAAAGTGTTCTTTCAAATCTATTCTTTTTCAAGATTCTTTTGGCTAGTTGGGATCCCTTGAAATTCCATACGAATATAAAGGTTGGCTTTTCCATTTCTGCAAAAAAGTCTGTTTCAATAGGGAATGTATTGAATCTGTAGCTCACTTTAGGTAGTATTGACATTTTAATAATGTTGTCTTCCTATCCATGAACACTGATATCTTTTCATTTATTTAGATGCGTAAAAATTTCTTTCAGCAATGTTTTGTAGTTTTCAGCATACAAATCCTTTACCTCTTTTGTGAGATTTATTCCTCAGTATTTAATTCTTTTAGATGCTATCGTAAGTGGAATTGCTTTCTGAATTTCTTTTTGGATTGTGAAACAATCCAAAAAGAAACAAGTGATTTTTGCATGTTGATCTTATAGTATACAACTTTGCTGAATTTGTTTATTAGCTCCAGTAGATTCCTTGTGGATTCTTTGGACTTCTCCATACACAGGATCATCATGTCATCTACAAATACCTCTTCCTTTCCAATTTGGATGCCTTTTCTTCCTTTTTCTTGGCTAACAGTTCTATTTTTTTTTTTTTGAAGATGTTGGGGGTAGGGGTTTATTAATTAATTAATTTATTTTTGCTGTGTTGGGTCTTAGTTTCTGTGCGAGGGCTTTCTCTAGTTGTGGCAAGCGGGGGCCACTCTTCATCGCAGTGTGTGGGCCTTTCACTATCGTGGCCTCTCTAGTTGCGGAGCACAGACTCCAGACGTGCAGGCTCAGTAGTTGTGGCTCACGGGACTAGTTGCTCCGCGGCATGTGGGATCCTCCCAGACCAGGGCTCGAACCTGTGTCCCCTGCATTGGCAGGCAGATTCTCAACCACTGCGCCACCAGGGAAGCCCCTTGGCTAACAGTTCTGACTAGAACTACTGAGTGCAATGTTGAATAGCAGCTGTGAAAGTGGGCCTCCTTGTCTTGTTCCTGATTTTAGGGGGAAGCTTTCAGTCTTTCACCACTGAGTATAGTATTAGCTGTGGGTTTTTCATAAATATCATGTTGAGGAATTTCCCCTCTATTCCTAGTTTTCTAAGAAGTTTTGTCATGAAAGGGTGTTGGATTTTGTCAAATGTCTCTGCTGTTTCAGCTGAGATGATCACATGCCCCCCCTTTTTAAATTAATGTGATGTTAAATTGATTGATTTTATATTGAACCACTCTGTATTCCTGGTATAAATGTCACTTGGTCATGGTAAACAATCCTTTTAACATGCTGTTGAAGTTAATTTGTTAATATTTTGAGTATTTTTGCATTTATATTCATAGGGGATTTTAGTTTGCAATTTTCTTGTAGTGTCTTTATCTGGCTCTGATATCAGGATAATGCTGGCCTCATAGAATGAGATAGGAAGTGTTCCTTCCTCTTCCATTTTTTGCTAAGAGTTTAAGAAAGATTGGTGTTTATTATTCTTTAGATGTTTAGTAGAATTCACCTGTGAAGCCACCTGCTCCTGGACTTTTCTTTGTTCATGCTGGTCAGGGGGGAAAGTCTGGGGTTTAAAGAAAAAAATTCTTGCTGCAAGGTCTTTTCTTTAGAGAGCCAAGGCCCACAAAAGAATTTTCCCAGGGACTCCTACCAATATACCTAGTTTACTCTTATGCCTCACTCACTGTTTAAATTATTTCTGGTTATTTCAAAACAAATTACACTTGCAAGAGTAAAATGTCACATAAATTCCTCCTGCAAGGGCAAAGATTCACAAGATAGCATGAGGAATTTCTTTCAGGATTGAGTGTCAACAGAGTCATTCTAAAGTGACCTTTTGAGGGAGATAACACTGAATTTAAAATGAGCTGGAATTTGTACTTAGACTCATTACTTCATTACTTATGTATACATTATGTGGATGGTATGCTTCAGGTCACAAAGGCTGGACCCAAGTACATTGAGTCATAAGTAAACAACTTCCTTTACATCTATTTGAAAATCTTTAGGTCTGTTTAAAAAGCACTTGTGTTTTATTCCTCTTTATGGAAACTGGGGGTTAAAAACAGAAGTTAAAAGCTTGGACCTTGGAATTGGACAGTCTGGGATAACATCTATAGTTATTATGATTAATTACACATATTAAAAGCAGATTAGATAAACCCGAGAGTTAAAATTCCTAGTTCTTCAGGCTTTTCTGAACTCCAAGTTTTCCCTTACCTTGATCCAAGGTTTCTGGGTTTTTTCCCCCCTACATTTTTTTTTTTTCTGGGCACTTGCCTCACCAGTACTTGTAAGTGTATTCAGATGCCCATAAATTAGGAAGACCATAAGAGACCAAATGAAACTCTTTGCTTCAACTGTTACACAGTTGGGATATTTTGGCTATAGAGCTCTAGGAAACAGTACTGGGAGGAAATAGTTGACCAAAAACTAATGAAGAATAATAGTGTCTGCACTTCCTTTTACCCCAAGGTAGGGTGGGGAAGGGCATGACTTCTAGGCCTCCCTATTAATCTCTTTGCTCTTTTAATCTTTGGCCATGGAAAAATGCCCTTCTTGATCTTAGATTGGCCACCCAAATCTGTACTACACAGCATTCATTAATTTGATCTCCTCAAATACAGCTGCAATCCATTTTCTTTGAATTTTTCTTCCTTTGCTGCATTTGTTAAAATTAGACTTTAAGTCCCTTGAGGCAAGACTCTTTTTATCCCACATATAATTCTTTTGGGTGGTCATGTGTTAATAACGAAATTTAAAACACCTAACCTTATTTATAAAGTTGGTTTTCATGTTTAAATGGCTAAAGGAATCATGAAAGGGGAAGAAAGGATGTGTGCCTAGGACACACTACTTGATACATGTGATCTCATTTCATCTTTAATGACACTGCAATGCAGTTGTGTTCCTATTTTACAGATGAGGCTCAGGAAGAAGTGGTCTGGCTGCAGATTTAAACCAAACTTTTGTTGATGTCAAAAAATCTCATGCTCTTCCCCTACACTATTTTCCTAAGATTTGTAATGGAAACAACTGAGATCTGAACCCAGTTGATTCAGGTCCTTAACTCCTTCATGGTTCCTTAACTCAACTTCTATGGTTTCAACAGCATAAAAATCAAGCTCAGGGCTTCCCTGCTGGTGCAGTGGTTGAGAGTCCGCCTGCCGATGCAGGAGACACGGGTTCGTGCCCCGGTCCAGGAAGATCCCACATGTCGCGGAGGATCTGGGCCCGTGAGCCATGGCCGCTGATCCTGCGTGTCCGGAGCCTGTGATCCGCAGCGGGAGAGGCCACAACAGTGAGAGGCCCACGTACCGCAAAAAAAAAAAAAAAAAAAAAAAAAAAAAAATCAAGCTCAGTGGAAAAGCAAGTATAAATTTATCAAATGTGCTATCAATGAATTAACTTTTGAAAACTAAAAATACTTTGAGAAGTGGTTAGGACCGCAGATTAAATATAAATTTGGCATGGATGCTCTAGGTTAGGTGGTATCATAGAGCAGAGATGTCCAAGCTTTCTTGATTCATGGCACCCCTAGGCCAAAAGAAACAGCTAACCACTCTGGTTATTAAGTAGGTAGGTCCTAACAACTTAAGAAATATTTGTGTCTTAATATCTTACAAGAACTATTTGAAAAAAATAATACATGTAAATTAAAATAAATATAACTATTTCATTCTAAAATTGCCATAATTATCTATTAATGGGAGGTGTGTATCTTTTGGGCACTGCACAACTTCTCGAACCTTGAAATAAAATCACCTTCATTCCTTGTTAAACACTGATTTTTCACTTGATACTTGCTTTTTTATCACAGTAACCACCTAAAACCTAGTCTTACAAAGATACGGTAACATCAAAAAATGTTGTGCAGGGCCTCCCTGGTGGCGCAGTGGTTGAGAGTCCGCCTGCCGATGCAGGGGATACGGGTTCGTGCCCCGGTCTGGGAGGATCCCATATGCCGCGGAGCGGCTGTGCCCGTGAGCCATGGCCTCTGGGCCTGCGCGTCCGGAGCCTGTGCTCCGCAACGGGAGAGGCCACAACAGTGAGAGGCCCGCATACCGCAAAAAGAAAAAAAAAAAAAATGTTGTGCATTTTAATGTTGAAACTGTGAACTATTTTGAGCTAATAGTTTTACATGGTATCTGACAGATGTTGCTGTGTTTCCCTCAAAAATTTAAAATATCCCATGGTGCTCCTGTGAGTTCAGTGCAGCACCTTGGGGGGCTTAGGGGTCAGGCAAGCCTTAAGAATATCATTTACCCTCCTATCATTTACCTTTTCTTCTTTCTCTCCCTCTTTTCTTCCCTTCTCTACCTCTCTCCCTTTTTACGTTTTCCCCCTATGCTTATTTTATAATGATAAAACCTCTTGAAGCTTCATTTGTAACTCTAATTCTCCCTCCAAGACATCTTATAATATACATTGAAATTTTCAACCTGGAGTGGAGTCAATGGAAAAGCCTATGTTTTGACTGAACGACATATGGAAATCTGATGTTTAGACACATTTTCCTAGCAACAAAGCAAAGTTTTCACCAAAGAACTTTTACATTATCCTATTGACAGTCTTGCACTTGATGAACCAGGGAAGATAGAAAGAGAGAGAGGGAGAGGGAGGGAGGAAGGAAGGAAAAGAAACTTGACTGTTAAATCTTGAAGAGTGCATCAAGTACCATGCACATTCTTGGAGCAGGACGACATGGAGAGAAAGGCTGGGCTCCCCCAGAACCTAGGCATCCACAGAGTTAATCCTAGATACCCGTCTATTGGTTCAGGTCAAGTTTAGGTGGAAGATGGGGTCATGGGAGCGGGAAGAGTATACAGCCTAGAAGCACAGGCTTTGGAGTCAGGCTGAGTTCAAGTTCTGCCTCTAGAACTTCGTAGCTCTGTGCCCCTGGCAAGTTACTTAGTCTTGTGTGTTTTAGACTTTTTTTTTTTTTTCTCAGCAAAATGGGAATGATAGTACCTATCTCAGGGTTGTGTTTTCAGGACCGATGAACACTTGTAAAGTCCACATCATTTTGTCTGACACGCTTAAAGGCTAGAGAGTTGATGGTTATCAGTATTATCATTATTATCAAAACAGGGCTGCCTCACGGATGAGAGACAACAGAGACAAGGTCTGCTGAACAAAGTCAAAGGTAGAGAGAGAAGAAACAGTGGGGAGAGTGGCAGAGTTCACGTCAACAAGTGGACGGCACCCAGAACTGTTAGATACTGCTGACAGGAACGTAAATGGGTACAACCCTTTCCAAACACCGCTGGGCAGCATGTGCAAACACCCTGACTTAGCAATTCCATTTCTCGATATAAGTTCACACAAATGCACATCTCTGTGGACCCAAGAACATGTTTATGGCATTATTATTCTAATAGCCAAAACATTAGAAACAACTCAAAAGTAGGATGGCTAATCACGATGTGGTATATTCATACAGCGGAATCCTAGTCAGCAATGAAAGTGCGTGAACTGCTGCCGTACACAACCACCCGGATGCATCTCACATGCAACGTTGAGCAAAAGGCAGACAGAAAACAGCGCCTGCTGTATGACTGCATGTATAGAAAGTTCATGAACAGGCAGACCAATCCATGATTAGAAATAAGGATAGCAGTTACCGTTTGGGGGACAGAGGTAGTGACTGGGAAGGTGCATGGGGAGCCCACTTGGTGCTGGTTACAATGTGTTCACTTTTTGAAAATCCATCAAGCTGCCACCCTACGATTTATGCACGTATTTTTATATAGGTATGCGCACTGTCATATGTTTGTTTTACTCTAATAAAGAATTTAAGGAGTGGGAAGCAGCCGCATAGCACAGGGAGATCAGCTCGGTGCTCTGTGACCACCCAGAGGGATGGGATAGGGAGGGTGGGAGGGAGGGAGACGCAAGAGGGAAGAGATGTGGGAACATATGTATATGTAGAACTGATTCACTTTGTTATAAAGCAGAAACTAACACACCATTGTAAAGCAATTATACTCCAATAAAGATGCTAAAAAAAAGAATTTAAGGAAAAAATTGGCCAAAGTATTCAAAAGATATTGCTATAGATTGAATATTGTCCTCCCCACCCCCTGACAATTCATATGTTAAAACCCAATCGCCAATGTGATGGTGGGAGGTGAGGCCTCTGAAAGGTGATTAGGTCATGAGGATAGAGCCCTCATGAATGGGATTAGTGCCCTTACGGGGGGGCGGGGGGGGGGAGAGAGAGAGAGAGAGAGACACACACACACACACTGAGAGCTCCCTTGAGAGAGAGAGAGAGAGAGAGACACTGAGAGCTCCCTTGCCCCTTCCACCATACGAGGACGCAGCAAGAAGACGGCCATCTATGAACCAGAAAGTGGGCCCTCACAAGCTACCGAATTGTTGGCACCTTGATCTTGGACTTTCCAGCCTCCAGAACTGTGAGAAATATGTTTCTGTTGTTTAGAAGCCACCCAGTCTATGGCATCCTGTTATAGCAGCCTGAATGAACCAAGACAGATCTCCTCCTTTTTAGTAGAGAGGGCCACATTAAAGAAAAAGGAAAAACATGGTACTTGGTACTAAGGAAAAACATGAAAAGAAAATATAAAGCGTAATGACAGTTATGTTTACAAACTGCAGGTCAACTGATAGCACATTTGATAAATTTATCCTACCATGCCTGACTCTGTGTGGATCAGGATAGGCTGGCTTCTGCTACGGTAACAGCTCCCAAATCTCAGTGGCTCAACACAGGCTCCTTTCTTGTTCTACACAAGGTCTAGCACACGCCGGCAGAAGGCGCTCTCCCTGCACTCCCTCAGGGACCCAGGCTGGAGGAAGCTTCATCCTGACATGTGTGTCCACAATGACGTCTATGGTGCAAAGAACACAGGGCAGACTGGATTTGAACATGTCTGCCCCAAAGAAAGACATGACCTTTCCACTCCCTTTACACTGGCCAGAACAGGTCACACCATCAGGCCTAATCCCAAAAGGGTAGATGTGCCATCACACTACGGGCAGCTTTACTGATGCCACACTTACCCCTATGGCTCCCAGGCTCAGCTGCATTCAGAATTCTGTCTACAAGATAACTGAGTGGTTGACACCCGCCCACGCTTCTCTCTCTTATCCCTCTAGCAGGAGGTCATGGGAGAAGCAAGCTGGATCTCCAGACCACTGCCACCCCCTTGCCAACTGGTCCTCAATACGGTGACTGCTATCATGTATGATCTGGTCCCTGCTGCAGGGCTTCTAAACTTTCTGGACCGAAGAGCAGAGTGGAGTCGCAGCCTACTTGGGGTCATGTAACAGCCAGGGCGGCACAGGGACAATCCCGTATGGCTGAACAATCCCTGATAACGCCCACCACGGTTGGTGCGGGGCCGTGGGGTTATTGGACTGCTGGGTGTATCACTCTCACTCACAGAAGGAAAAATGAAGGGACGAGAGCGGAGGAGAGACAGGTACAGAGCTAGAGGGGAGGAAAGAAGCAGATGAGGGGGTGAGAGGAAAAGAGTGAGACAGCGGAAATAGAAAAAAAAGCGTTCTGTCTCCAATCCGTCCCAGATGGGAAGCTTTTCTTACCTCTTATATAGTGAGACTCTAGGCTTTCAGTAGCATTTCCACTTCCGCTAGGTTTTTATTAAATAAGTACCACGCTGGGGGCTTCCCTGGTGGCGCAGTGGTTGAGAGTCCGCCTGCCGATGCAGGGGACACGGGTCCGGGAAGATCCCACATGCCGCGGAGCAGCTGGGCCCGTGAGCCATGGCCGCTGAGCCTGCGCGTCCGGAGCCTGTGCTCTGCAACGGGGGAGGCCACAGCAGTGAGAGGCCCGCGTACCGCAAAAAAAAAAAAAAAAAAAAAGTACCATGCTGGAACCCACTCTGTTTATTAATAAAGAAATGACTGCACATATCTCAAGAAAGGAAGCACCCAGCAGGCTCCTATTTTTCTGCCAACACATCTCTCTCCTCTTGCTGCCAGAACAGGGGGATGCCAAGTGGACATCTCACTGCAGGACTCAGAGGAAGCAGGAGTAAACCCTTGCATTTTAAATGTCATCTCCTCTTAGAAGCACATACCAGGGTCGGGAGAAGTGTACTAATACTAGAGTTTTTTGTTTTGGTTTTTTAACTCACCGACTTATAATTTAATTTTAATCTGGATTCAAAAGATACAAAAGAGGCTGAAACATTCTGAGATAAAATAAAGAGCTGAACAGGGATGGGGGTTTAAAAATGAAAACTGTCCTGTGGTAACGACTGGGCGCCCGATTTCCCTGCGCTCTACAATCCCAATAACTTATTCTAATGCTGACAGTCAGGAGCCTTGCTCATTACACCAATTCTTTTTATAGTGGAAGAAATCACTACATTTAGTAAATGGCCGGTGATGTCAGGGAGAAATAGACAGTGGATGGAATCCATCGAAAATATCAGAAAAGAAGCAGAGCTTGTTTCCGACAAGTCCAGGCTTTGTGTGTCTGCGGGAGCTAAAGAGTGGGTGATTCCTCAGACTTCTCAAAACGTTGCCAGGACTCCTTTAACTGGTAGGCTCTCCCTGCACATTCTGAAGGGATTCAAGTTCCAGAAACAGGTTTCCATGTAAACTTTTCAGGAACACATCTGCTGTGGAAAATAAGATGTCGGTAGTAGCATCGGGACCCCAAAAAAAGCATAAAGAGAAAGATACATGTAAAAATGTTTATTGAAAATGGAAAATTCTTCCCGCATAAGGAAGAGGTGACCAGGCCCACGGTACAAATAGGTTCTGACTTGAAGATTGGTGATTTAAAGAAAATGCGACCACTTGCATTTCTTGCTAAAAATAAACCAAGGGGAGCTTAACTGAAAAGACATGCTATGGCAGCTGTTGTTGGGTTTTAGGTCAAATAACCAATGAGTCCAACTCAAGGTGAGATTGGGTAAGCCCCATGAAAGAGTGTGGCTGAAGGGCCGGGAGACAGTATAAATTACTGCCCTTTGCAAACTGATGTGGTCGCTCTCCTTTTCTTTGAAGATTTTAATTAGAAATTCATTCCTCTTCACAGATTTGGCTTTTTAAAGGCCACCCCGTGCAGCACGTGGGATCTTAATTCCCCAACCAGGGATCGAATCCATTATTCTTCTTCACAGATGCTTCAGTTAGTTGTGTTTTAATTATAGACCTTGATCAAAAAAGCAAAAAGAAAAGCAAACAGAGCCAGGACCACAGACAGCCTCAGTGCACAGTCCTGGTGTAGCCTTTGCAATTGTAGCGCCATTCTGGAACCCGCCGAGTCTTGCTGAGTTGCATCCAAGGTGTGGGATACTGAATTCAGGTGGTTCCCAAGCCTATTTCTGAATTCCTATAGAGAGAGAAACATAGAGGAAAACGAAAGACATTAAGAATGAAAAATAAGAAAAAAAGCGCTAATGTGACACCAGTCAAGCAAAGGATCCCTAGAAGGAGCTAGTTTTTTATTGAGATATGATTGACATATAATATTGTACACAACATAAGGATTCAATATTTGTATACATTGTGAAATGAGCACCACAGTAAGTCTAGTTACAACACAGCTACAATTTTTTCCCTTGTAATGAAAACTTTTAAGGTCTACTCTCTAACCAACTTCCAAATATAAAATACAGTATTGTTAACTATAGTCAGCATGCTGTATGTTACATTCCCAGGACATATTTACATTATAACTGGAAGTTTGTATCTTTTGACTCCCTTCACCCCTGTCACCCACCTGCCACCCCCCCGTGTCTGACAACCAGTAATCTGCTCTCTGCGTCTATATATTCGGTTTTGTTTTTTTTAGATTCTATGTCTTTCTCTGACTTATTTCACTTAGCATAATGCCCTCAAGGTCCATCCATGTTGTTGTGAATGGCAAGACTTCCTGTTTCTTACACCTGAGTAATACTCCATTGTATACATATGCCCCATCTTCCTTGTCCATTCACCCATTGATGGACACTTAGGTTGCTTCCATGTCTTGGCTATTGTAAATAATGCTGCAGTGAACATGGGATGCATATATCTTTCTGAGTTAGTGTTTTTGTTTCCTTTGCGTAAACACTCAGAAGTAGAATTGCTGGATCATATGGCAGTTCTATTTTTAGTTTTTTAAGGAAACTCCATACTGTTCTCCACAGTGGCTGCACCAATTTACACTCCCACCAACAGTGCACGAGGGTTCCCTTTTCTCCGTATGTTCACCAACATTTGTTAGTTCTTATCTCTTTTGATGATGGCCATTGTAACAGGTATGAGGTTTCATCTCATTGTGGTTTTAATTTGCATTTCCCTGATGATCAGTGCCGATGAGTATCTTTTCACGCATCTGTTGGCCACCTGCATGTCTTCTTTGATAAACTGTCTATTCAGATCCTCTGCCCATTTTTTTTTTTTTTTTTTTTGCGGTACGCAGGCCTCTCACTGTTGTGGCCTCTCCCGTTGCGGAGCACAGGCTCTGGACGCGCAGGCTCAGTGGCCATGGCTCACGGACCCAGCTGCTCCGCGGCATGTGGGATCTTCCCGGACCGGGGCACAAACCCGTGTCCCCTGAACCGGCAGGCGGACTCTCAACCACTGCGCCACCAGGGAAGCCCCTCTGCCCATTTTTAAAATCAGATTTTTTTTTCTATTGAGCTGTATGAGTTTTTATATATATTTTGGATATCAACCCCTTATCAGGTATCAGATATATGATTTGCAAATATTTTCTCCCATTCAGCTGGTTGCCTTTTCATTTTGTTGATGGTCTCCTTTGCTGTGCACAAGCTGTTTAGTTTGATGTAAGAAGAAGCTATCACTCACTCCTTCAACACAGGCACATTCAAACACCTACCATAGGCCAGGTGGGCCAAGTTAAGTACAAGTTATAGTTCCTTTCCTTGAAGGGTCAGACCAAGTTCATAAATTTCCAGATTATACACAAACTATATGAAAGAGACAAACAGTGTTTATGGAGAATCAAGGCAGACTTCACGAAGGGTAGAGTTTATGTAGAGTGGAGTCATATCACAAACGTATCTAACTTTTAGGGATGCAACCATATCTACTCAGGAAAAGAAGAATGACACAGGAAAAAACCACGGAAGCCATTTTATTCATCAAACACGTCCCTTAGGACAGGGACTCCCAGCTGGTGCACCGCTGCAGGAGGGCTGCCCTGACCCCCAGGGGGGCACCTGAAGGGGTCTGAGTGGCCACAGGGTTCCACCCCCATGCGCAGCCTCTGCATCCACTCTGGTGTGCCATGTGCCTGACATGGAAAGGCTGGGAAACCCTGCTTGCAGGGAACACCAGGAGCTAGGAGACATGACGGTGAGACTCTGTAGGGGGTCTCTGTCCCCTGATGCGTCTCTGCAGGTGCGGGGAGGAGGGGACAAGGGGCACCTGGCCACTCTCAGGGCGGTTCTAGTGTTTCGACATGTAATTTTGATTCCACGATATAAGATTTCCACCTTATACACAGGCCTTAGAATCAGTGTCTCCCCTGTTGAAACCTGAATAACACTTTGAGAGACGGAGGCGGGGTGGGGAAGGAGAATCTGGGATGGAAGAAACATTGCGGGGCTGGGAGGAGGGGGCGAGCCAGAGGCGTGGCTGTGGAGGTGCAAGAAAGCCACAGAAGCACAAGATGCCTCCGAACAACCATTTCACGTGGCTTATTCTTTCCTTCCACACTCTCGAACAATCTTCTGGGGACAGCTTCGGCCTCTGTGTGGAATGGCAGCCCCGCCATGCACAGGAGAAGCACTGGAAGTGTGCTTTACAGAAGGTAACTCTGGCACAAAGTGTAAGGTGGATTGAGGGGAGGGGGGAGGATGGGGGTAGAGAAGCCGGGGGCAAGTTGTGGCGACAGATGAGGTGGAGAGTGCTGAGGACCTGTGTGGGGAGGATGGCACAGAAAGGAGGGCACAACAGACACTTAATGTAGAATCAACAGTACTTGAGTTCAGGTGAGTGGGTAATGGAGGGGCAAAGAAGAGGAATGGGGAAATGAGAAGAACTTCCACAACCCAATTTCCACCGGCTGATATATTTGCCTGTGATAGATATGGAAGAACTCTTGCTTTGACTATAGGAGACTGATTGCAAAATTAATATAGCTTTGGTCCACAAGGATAAATCTCTCAACCCCAGTGGCAGTTGAGCCATCATTTACTTCTGGGCTCCTCAGGGATCTGGGCTGACACCCTGCTGCTGTCCCTGCACTGGGGGCCCTTGACAAGAAGGTCACAGCTGGACAGACGGAGCCGTGGTCCCTGCAGCAGCGACGGCTGCACCCAGACCTGCCCCGGGAAGCCGCTCTCTTGTACGGTTGGCTTTCTGCATGATATTTCGGAGCTGGGAATATGTTGACAAGCTTTCATTTTGATTGGTTAAAAATAGCCCCAAGATCTCAAGGACAGCACTCAACCTTGGGAAAGAAGGCAGCCTTCTACAGCTAAAATAACGGAAGCTCTGTGAGTTCTTCAAAAGCAGAGAGGTTGCTAATTCATCTCTGGGTTCTTGGGACCTGCACAGTGGCAAACACACAGCAGGTACTCAGCAAGTGTTCAGAAATGAATGAACGAATGAAGGAGTGGATGAACGGATATGAGGATGTGTATTCCAGATGAGATACAACTGATCAAAAACATGCTTAGCTATGTCTCTGGTGACTAATGAGCACAACTGTAGAAGAGGCTTGAGCTGTTGCCTCTAGCAATTAAACCATCACTTCCTAAGCTTGGGTTTACAAGACAAGAACTAAGAGGCTGATTAAGTTCTCCTAGGCCTGAGTTCTTTTTTTTTTTTGTTGTTGTTGTGGTACACGGGCCTCTCACTGTTGTGGCCTCTCCTGTTGCGGAGCACAGGCTCCGGACGTGCAGGCTCAGCGGCCATGGCTCACAGGCCCAGCTGCTCCACGGCATGTGGGATCTTCCCAGACCGGGGCATGAACCTGTGTCCCCTGCATCGGCAGGCGGACTCTCAACCCCTGCACCACCAGGGAAGCCCCTAGGCCTGAGTTCTTTAACCTTTTTAAGTCACAGATGGCTTTGAGAAGGCAGTGAGGACTACAGACTGTTCCCCCAGAAAACTGTGGAGGCATCCGTGCACATATACACACAGCCTCGCTCACACCCTGCAAATAACTTCAGGAGGTTCACAGATCCAGACACTGTGGGGCCTGATGCTTTCTCTTAAAAAAAAAATTCAATACAAAATTAAGAACAGGGCCTTGGAAGGGGCCCCTCAAAGTGTCAGGCCCTGAATCTTAAGCTCTACTAGCTTCAGGGAATATCTGCCCTTGTCCCACCCCCAGTCTTGAATAATGAACCTTAGTTCTGTGCCTGCAATCCCAGAAGCTGCCATTTGGTGATCACTGGTGTAGGGGGCCACGGGTCAGGCTGTCCCGGGCAGGACTAGGTGAGTCTCAAAGCATCAAACATTTGGTTGGGTTTTTAACACATTCTGCTTCACAAAGGTGCAGTACAGGTAAGGTACCTGTACTCTCAGCCTGAAAATACCCTTCAACTTTTTTTTTTTTTTTTTGCGGTATGTGGGCCTCTCACTGTTGTGGCCTCTCCCATTACGGAACATAGGCTCCGGATGCGCAGGCTCAGCGGCCATGGCTCACGGGCCCAGCCGCTCTGCGGCATGTGGGATCCTCCCGGACCGGGGCACAAACCCGTGTCCCCTGCGTTGGCAGGTGGACTCTCAACCACTGCGCCACCAGGGAAGCCCCACCACCCTTCAACTTTTAACAAGAGTTTCACAGAATTTCTTCCTCTGTTCCTTCCAACTCATTTGCCATAAAATTTTGCTCAAAATATAAAAGGTACCTATTAAACCAGCATTGTGGATTATCTGTGGCTGGGTTCAACATAGTCATTCTTCCTTGGGCACTGATTTTTCCCTCCCTCACTCAAACATTTAACACATCTGAACATAACTGACCCATATGGTGGCAAGCTGCTCTCCTGTCCCTGGGAGCAAGTCTGCATCACAGAATTGTATGGAGTACCGTGGCATCCATACACAGCCCCACAAGAAGCCTACCCTGCCATTCTCCCTAAGATCAAGGTGAGAGCTTGATGACACAGTAGGAGAGAGAAAATGCAGCCTGTCTCTACCATGTTGTGCTTCTTTTATTATCTTCACCCTGTACCAGTTCACCATCTTGATTAAGGGAGTTTGATGATATGTTTTTAAATATAAGATTGAAAAAAAGTTTCTCAGATGACAGAGTAATCTGTTGCCAGCTAGCTTTGTACATTTCAATTGTCACTACCACTGTGATATTGAAGGAAAAGTAATTTAGAAATACAGGAAATACAAGGACTTTCTCATAAAGTCCAAGATCCTCAAACATATAAATGCAGAACTATTACGATTTCTACACAGTCAGAAGCACCATTCATGAATAGAAAATAATGTAGTATTTCTAGACTGTAATGAAAATAAAAAGGGTTTACAGGTGAAGTGATGATACATAACCAATAGCAAGATAAAGTTTAGACACACACACACACACACACACACACACAGAATAATGTATAAAATTGACTTTAGAGAAAAACTTGGCACAGTCAATAGTTCTGGAAAGTAAACAGAAGGCTCGAACCTTCCATAAACCTCTTAAACATTACCAAGTTATTAATTTTTGAAATTTAAGACACACTTGTATCTCTCAAGCTATAATGCAACAAATACAAGAAATTTTATTATTTACTAAAACTAATCAAACATCAACTCTCAGATTTATAATTCTTAAGAAATCAAATCCCATTTAGAAATGCCTTTTACAAAACAGATAGAAACAAAGCAGGATATGACCTTCGTTCAATCAAAAAGATCCATGTATTTAGCCAGTCATAGTAGACTAAGGACACATTAAGAAAGTGTTAACTTTGATTAACGTTTTTCCCCCCTTGTAAATCTCACTGTTCCTTTGATTAATTTCTAAACATACTTACTTCCTAATTCTTAAACATATTCTAATTTTCAAAAGTAGAGCTTATCAAATCCTACTAAAGTAATACATCTATTAGAGTAGCATCACATATATATGCCAAAAAAAACAAACCAAACCAAGCCAAATCAAACCAAACCAAACCATACCATACCAAATCAAAAACAACTTTGATGTTCAGAACCTTCAGGGATCAGATTTCCATCAGTTAAAGATAAAGACAGTTGGGACAGTAACAATAATCAACCTCTAATTATTTCCTTCTTCTCTAGCAGTTATACATGTATTGCTAGGGAAAGGAAGGAGAGGCCTTTAACCTGGGCACTTTTATCACCAGAGAAACAAATGGGACCTGTTCTAGAAGCAGTAAGTGCATGGGCTCTGGGCTCTAATCCCAGCTCCATCTGAGAATTCTTGGGCAAATAATTTATCCTCTCTTTTGCCTCCATACAGAATCACCTGAGATAGAGTAAGTATCTGCACATCATAGGGATGTTATGAGGATTAAACTAGGTATATATATTGTGTCTTGAACATTTAAGACTCAGTAAAGATGAACACACTCCATGTTTTTTGTGTGTGTGTGTGGTACGCGGGCCTCTCACTGTTGTGGCCTCTCCTGCTGTGGAGCACAGGCTCCGGATGCGCAGGCTCAGTGGCCATGGCTCACGGGCCCAGCCGCTCCACGGCATGTGGGATCCTCCTGGACTGGGGCACAAACCTGCATCCCCTGCATCGGCAGGCAGACTCTCAACCACTGTGCCACCAGGGAAGCCCCACTCCATGGTATTTTATGGTCCTAACGAAATATGCAAACTGCCTCAGATATTAGTTTTGTAAAATTACAAAGTCACTATTTTATTTGCTTTTCAAATAAGGTTTATCAATTTAAACTACTTTTGTTTCTTATACATATCATCAGGAGGTGCACAGTATAATGAATAGCATGGCAGACCAGAAACCGAATCCAAGTTCAGATATTTATCAGCTGTGTGACCCCGGGCAAGTGGTTTAAGCTCTGCGGGCCTAGTTACCTCTTCTGTGAGGTAGGGATACCAATATCTACTTTAAGATGTTGTTGAAAGGGTTAGAACTCGCAGGCCCAGAGCCTGGGCAGAGTGCTGGGAATACAGAAGGTTTCGATGAAGGGCCACCATTACACTCCACTCCAGGAGTGTGGCGTGGAAGACGGAGATGGGCAGAGCCTCCCACAGCACTTGCCAGCAGGGCCGGGAGGGTGACGTCCTGTCCCGGATGCTGTCCTCGCAGCTCTAACCCACGAGGGAGAAGCTACGCCCGCCGTGAGGTTGGCACCTCCTCCTCCCCGGGCTCTCAGTCTGTGGGGTGAGCCTTCTGGAAAGGCTCTTAATTAAAACCATCCTAAATAAGAAGGGAGACCTGGACACCACCATTTATAAGGAGGAATTCACCTGTCAGATGTGCCACGGGCCCTTTTTATGTCTGCCTTTTCTTCCAATACCTAATATTGCTGTAACGCTGCTTTCAAGGAAACTAAGGAGGAAGAGGACAGGTCACAGTCACTGCCACGACTCGGCCCTTGCTCTGCACTCTGCCTGACCCCGCCGCCTCGCCTCCAGCCACCACGCGCCCCTGCCCCTCTTCTTGTTGACGTGTCAGACCTCGACCGGACAGATCTCGACTCTCTCAACCAGCACACAGCCCAGATGCACTGGGAGCTCCCACTCCGTGGGCTGTGTGTCCTGCTGGCCCTCATCACGGCACTCACGGCGCACGTGATGCCCCAAGCTCTCACCGTCCCACCAGAAAGTGCGCTCAGTTCAGGCAGAGCTGAGCAAGCTGCACAAGAGAACCCACTCCAGCGGAAGCCTCGGGCTCTACACAGTTACCAGGAGAGGGGTGCAGGGCGCCTCCCCGCAACTGTATGGCCGGCTGATCCCGAAGCTCCCTGGTGGAGGAAGACAGGGGCCACCAGGGCTGGGCCTCCTCTAAGGCCCTTTCCTTCTGTGGGGCTCACGCAGACCCGCTGAGAAAACTGCTTGCTAAGAAAACAGGCCTCCAGGGCCACCCTTATTTGTCCTCCTCACGGCTCTTTCAGCCAAGAGAAACAGACCTGAAGGAAAGGGTACCTAGAAGGTGGTCAATCAACGTTTTCTGAAGGGATATTTGGGTTTCTACTTGTTCCTTTGCATTCTGTGTTCATATTTTCATATAGTTGCAAGGATCCTTTTCTTGGGAGCTGATGAACTTGCCCTTCCAACGGAAGAAAGTCACCCTGTTCAGCGGCCTCTCCTGCAGTTCCTCCTCATCAAAAATGTTTATAACTTGTGACATGGTTGCAGAATCAGAGGCAAAACGATCCAGCAAGAAAGGTGGACGACAAGCTCTGTGTAAAAATACTAAGTAGAAGAAGCAGTGTTTCTGGAATATTCCCCACATGCCCAGAAGGGCTCTATTCTCCATGCCTTCTCTCCTTTAATCCTCCCAGCTGCCCAGTGAAGTACTTAACAAGAGTTTCTCCCAACTTTAAGTATTCACCCAATTTACAGACAGTAGGTGTAAATGTGGAAGCAGAGGAGAGGATTGGCTTTAGACGTATTAAGTCTAGCCTGGTAGTTACATATCAGAGATGCATTTATAGTGCAATGCAAAGAAATGAGAAAAATCAAGGCACTGAATAATTATTAAAATAACTACCAGTATCAAGATTCCTATCAAACAGACTTTCTCCACTTTACATGGAGGTGATGGTGTTATTCTGTGTTTCCCTAGAGAAGGCCCTTCCAGGAAAGCCAGCCTCAGGTCAGGCAGAGACATTGCACGCGACCTGTCTTGCAGCTCTGGGCCATGTTGAGACTCTGTAAACGTGACCTGTGGATGGCACATCCCGGGTTTTCTCTGCACACACACGCACATGCCCACATGCACACATACTTGATCTGCTCACATTAGAACATGTTGCAAAATGTGTTTTAATGAGGAACAGTTGGTCTGGTTCTGCTCAAATAAAAGACATCCCTGTAAGAGAGTTGCCACCTGTCTCCCCAGCTTGCAGTGCAGCCTCTAAATGAATTCTTTGGTCCCTGCCACCTGCAGGTGTTGCCATGGGCCAGCAATCACATTCCACATGCCAGCTTCCCTTCCTGGACTGACAGACAACTTTGTCCCTGTGCTTCGTGTCATTACCGGATACCAGGACGGACAGGGGATTACAGGGGCCAAGGTACCTTTCTCTAATATACTTCTAGACATTTCTCAAACCGGGAGCATCTTAATATTACATAATTAGGAGTGCCCATTATCTCTGAGCCAAAGATGGTAGTATTTTCTAGCTCTTGCAGTCTCTGGAAAGAATGTTATATACGTAGAGTCCATTAGCATTACTGGTATATCGTCATGTAACAGGATCAACGCATTAAACTTGGAATCAATTACACCTTATCATTTATTTGGGGAGAAAAGTGACATTTGAAAATCTCTGTCACAGACTCACATGAGGACAGCACAGTACTGTCAGCCTTTCTGTATCACTTCTGGGCATGAGCAATTCTAAATCAGCAGTGATTCATATGTAATTTTTCCTCTTCCCTCTCACCTCAAATGTGTACTTGTTTATAAGATCATTAAAACCGCAAAGGAAAAGTTTTGAACCAGAACACACACACACTCTAAAAAAATCACTGTTATCTTAGTTTTTGGAATCTTATTTTGATAGCGGAGTAAACTCAAGGCTTTGCTAATAAGGCCAAACATAAATTATTAAACTGTCTGCCATACGATCAAATGCATTTCAGATTATATTCTGAATAAGTTTGGCTTGACGTCCACCAAAGGAACAGATCTGACATGTCCCTGCGTGGTCTCGGTGATCCATCCCTTGCTGGATGCCCAGCCCTCTGACCTGAACAGCACTAAACGAAAGAAAGAGATAATAATCCTACCAAAAACCAAAGCTCGGCACTTGCCCATCCTAATTATTTCCTGTAAGATCGTATTTTGCCCTACTCAAGAGATCTGAAAATAACTCTTAAGCTCTGAACTTCTTTTAATAAATTCAAAATATTTCTTATGTGTAAATTTTTCTCATGGCTCAGAGGCACTGTTACACCTTGAAGTGGAAGCTAACAGGGAGGAAGAAAAAATGGTTTGATATCTTGTAACTCTAGATAAATTAGAGTTTAGAATCATCTTGTTTTCAACCAAGCCTGAACGTAGGCCTATGCAGAAATCCTATGGAAACCAAATATGTGATCAATACAAGGAAATTGTCTTAAAATATACATTATGCAGCACGGTACACTATTCGAAAAGAACCTCTAAATCTCCTAATTTGGAAGAGTTTGCTTTGAATACAAAATTATCTTCATAGCAGAAAGGTATCTCTATCACTATTGTATTTTATCCCTAAAATATAAACTTAAGGAGGCACCTCTTCACATAAGCAGCCCTAACGCGCACTGCTGCATGAGTCCCTGGTAAGAAGAGATGAACAAAGGTGACTGCTCAGTCTCTGTAATGCATTCTCAACCCTCCATTGTGGGCTTCTATCTGAATGCCGTCATCTTCTTTGACTTTTTTTTTTTTATTTTAAAGATTTTTTTGATGTGGACCATTTTTAAAGTCTTTATTGAATTTGTTACAATATTGCTTCTGTTTTGTTCTTTTTTTGGCCACGAGGCATGTGGGATCTTAGCTCCCCGACTAGGGATCGAACCGCACGCCCTGTATTGGAAGGCGAAGGCTTAACCACTGGACAGCCAGGGAAGTCCCCTTCTTTGACCTTCTTAATCTTTCTTGAACTTAGCACAACATGTCCATTCAAATAAGCTTACACTTTCCTGATTTTCGACTTGTTAACACTTAAAATAAGAGGGGTGGGGCAGGTAGGGTAGAGAATCAGATCCAAAATTAATAGTATAGTTCTCTCTTCTGCTAATTAAATATCAGCCACAGATGTACACACACACACACACACACACACACGCGTGTGCGCACAGACCAAGAGGCTCACTGAGAACTATGAAGTCTGTGATCCCAACGTTCGTGATAGTGGCAGAAGTCAGAACTCATTTGTTCCGAATTACTGGTTGGAAATAAGCATTAGTACAAACTAAAGCTGCTCCACAGGTGCGGCAAAGTTAAAGAAAAAGTGAATTGGGTCAAAATGCTTCACTGACAATGAAGTCCTTTTGATAATCTCTTAAACCAGAACCGAAACCATCCTCGTTCCATGGAGTGTACACTGGAAGCTGTGAACTGGGATGCAGATGAACATAACAGTTGGGGGCGTTGAAGTTAATCTTTAATCAATTCAACTCAAAATAATTACTCCTAAGGATTTTGTCCAAATAGGTAACCATGAGGGTGTGTTGGCAGATGTTTGTGTTTTAAATAACAACAACAAAAAACCATGGGTGATGTTAACTGCTATCACAATGCAAACCTCTCATCCTAAGTATCATTTTCACTGACACTGGAAATATGGTTTTAGCATCACTGAGCTCCATGAACTGCATAAAATGAATAAAGGAGATGGCAGGTGCTTTGTTCTGTCTCAAAGAATCTCACAAATGATGAGCTAACATGTAAAATGTTTCCCTCAGATCACCGTGATGTTTATTCATCTTGCAAAGTTCAGATAAACTAGTGAAGAAAAATTACATGGTACATCCTCACTGTAATTACACTAAACTCAGCCATCTGAAAAAGTTCACATATCTACCTATTTTCCTATCACTTCCAAAGTTCTATTATGTGTTCTTCCAAATATCCATTCCAAGGTATGCCCATTCTCCCTTTCTACTTTGAATATGGATAGTTTTTTAAAAATAAAAATGATGATTCTACCAAAAGTCACTAAAATAACTGAGAGAAGACTAATATTAAGAGATCTAGTTATTTATATCACTATAAAAGCATGGCAGGCAGCCTTTCAGATGGCCCCAAACGATCCTCACCTCCTAGTAGCCACATTCTTGTGTAACACCTTCCCCGGGACGATGGACTGAACTTACTGACTTGCTTCTAATTAATTACACTCCACATAAATGATGGGATGTCCCTTCTGAAATTAGGATACTAAAAACTGTGGCTTCTACCTTTCTCACTCTCTCTGTTTGCTTGTTCTGGGGGAAACAAGCTGCCCTATGCAGAAGCCCTCATGAGAAGGAACTGAGGGAGACTTGCTACCAACAGCCAACAAAGAACTGAGACCTCAAACAACCCGTAAGAAACTGGGTCTCACTGGACTGAAATCAAGTGAGGTGTCGTCCTCCTTCTGGAGGCTCTAGGGACAAATCCATCTTGTTGCCTTTTCCAGCTTACGTTACGTGGCTTGTGACCCCCTTCCATCTGCAAAGTCAGCATTCTCATCCCTCTGATGCTGATTCTCTTGGAGCCTTTTCACTTTTAAGGTCTCTTGTGATGTCACTGGACCCACCTGGATAATCCAGGAAATCTCTTTATTTTGAAGTCAGTACATTAGCAAATTTTTTTTTGAAGTTTAACTTCTTTTTTTTTGTTAGTTATTTATTTTATACATATTAGAGTACACATGTCAATCCCAATCTCCCAATTCATCCCACCACCACTTCACTCTGCATGACAGTCTCTAGGTCCATCCATATCTCTACAAATGACCCAATTTCATCCCTTTTTGTGGCTGAGTAATATTCCATTGTATATATGTACCACTTCTTCTTTATCCATTCGTCTGTCGATGGGCATTTAGGATGCTCCCATGACCTGGCTATTGAAAATAGTGCTGCAATGAACATTGGGGTGCATGTGTCTTTTTGAATTATGGTTTTCTCTTGATATATGCCCAGTAGTGGAATTGCTGGGTCATATGGTAGTTCTATTTTTAGTTTTTTAAGGAACCTCCATACTGTTCTCCATAGTGGCTGTATCAATTTACATTCCCACCAACAGTGCAAGAGGGTTCCCTTTCCTCCACACCCTCTTTAGCATTTGTTGTTTGTAGATTTTCTGATGGTGCCCATTCTAACCATTGTGAGGTGATACCTCATTGCAGTTTTGATTTGTATTTCTCTAATAATTATTGATGTTGAGCACCTTTTCATGTGCCTCTGGGCCATCTGTATGTCTTCTTTGGAGAAATGTCTATTTATGTCTTCTGCCCATTTTTTTTTTTTTTTTTTTTTTTTTGCGGTACACAGGCCTCTCACTGTTGTGGCCTCTCCCTTTGCGGAGCACAGGCTCTGGACATGCAGGCTCAGCAGCCATGGCTCACAGGCCCAGCCACTCCGTGGCATGTGGGATCCTCCCGGACCAGGGCACGAACCCGTGTCCCCTGCATCGGCAGGCGGACTCTCAACCACTGCACCACCAGGGAAGCTCCTGCCCATTTTTTGATTGGGTTGTTTATTTCTTTTTTTAATACTGAGCTGCATGAGCTGTTTATATATTTTGGAGATTAATCCTTTGTCCATTGATTCGTTTACAAATACTTTCTCCCATTCTGAGGGTTGTCTTTTCATCTTGTTTATGGTTTCCTTTGCTGTGCAAAAGCTTTTAAGTTTCATTAGGTCCCATTTGTTTATTTTTGTTTTAATTTCCATTACTCTAGGAGGTGGGTCAAAAAAGATCTTGCTGTGATTTATGTCAAAGAGTGTTTTTCCTATGTTTTCCTCTAAGAGTTTTATAGTGTCCGGTCTTACATTTAGGTCTTTAATCCATTTTGAGTTGATTTTTGTGTATGGTGTTAGAGTGTTCTAATTTCATTCTTTTACATGTAGCTGTCCAGTTCTCCCAGAACCACTTATTGAAGAGACTGTCTTTTCTTCACTGTATATCCTTGCCTCCTTTGTCATAGATTAGTTGACCATAGATGCATGGGTTTATCTCTGGGCTTTCTATCCTGTTCCACTGATCTATATTTCTATTTTCGTGCCAGTACCATATTTTCTTGATTACTGTAGCTTTGCAGTATGGTCTGATGTCAGGGAGCCTGATTCCTCCAGCTTCAATTTTTTCCCTCAAGATTGCTTTGGCTATTCGGGGCCTTTTGTGTCTCCATACACATTTTAAGATTTTTTTGTTATAGTTCTGTAAAAAATGCCACTGGTAATTTGATAGGGATTGCACTGAATCTGTAGATTGCCTTGGGTAGTATAGTCATTTTTACCATATCGATTCTTCCAATCCAAGAACATGGTATATCTCTCCATCTGTTTGTAGCATCTTTGATTTTTTTCATCAGTGTCTTATAGTTTTCTGCATACAGGTCTTTTGTCTCCTTAGGTAGGTTTATTCCTAGGTATTTTATTCTTTTTGTTGCAGTGGTGAATGGGACTGCTTCCTTAGTTTCTCTTTCTGATCTTTTGTTGTTAGTGTATAGGAATGCAGGAGATTTCCGTGCATTAATTTTGTATCCTGCAAATTTACCAAATTCCTTGATTAGCTTTAGTAGTTTTCTGGTGGTATCTTTAGGATTATATATGTATAGTAATATCATCTGCAAACAGTGACAGCTTTACTTTTTCTTTTCCAATGTCTATTCCTTTTATTTCTTTTTCTTCTCTGATTGCCATGGCTAGGACTTCCAAAACTATGCTGAATAACAGTGGCAAGAGTGGACCACCTTGTCTTGTTCCTGATCTTAGAGGAAATGCTTTCAGTTTTTCACCATTGAGAATGATGTTTGCTGTGGGTTTGTTGTATATGGCCTTTATTATGTTGAGGTAGGTTCCCTCTATGCCCATTTTCTGGAGAGTTTTTATCATAAATGGGTGTTGCATTTTGTCAAAAGCTTTTTCTGCATCTATTGAGATGATCATATGGTTTTTATTCTTCAATTTGCTAATATGTTGTATCACATTGATTGATTTGTGTATATTGAAGAATCCTTGCATCCTTGGTGTAAATCCCACTTGATCATGGTGTATGATCCTTTGAATGTGTTGTTGGATTCTGTTTGCTAGTATTTTGTTGAGGATTTTTGCATCTGTGTTCATCAGTGATATTGGTCTGTAAGTTTTTTTGGTAGTATCTTTGTCTGGTTTTGGTGTCAGAGTGATGGTGGTCTCACAGAATGAGTTTGGGAGTGTTCCTTCATCTGCAGTTTTTTGGAAGAGTTTGAGAAGGACGGTGTTAGCTGTTCTCTAAATCCTTGACAGAGTTCACCTGTGAAGCCATCTGGTCCTGCACTTTTGTTTGTTGGAAGATTTTTAATCACAGTTTCAATTTCATTGCTTGTGATTGGTCTGTTCATGTTTTTTATTTCTTCCTGGTTCAGTCTTGGAAGGTTATACCTTTCCAAGAATTTGTCCATTTCATCCAGGTTATCCATTTTACTGGCATAGAGTTACTTGTAGTAGTCTCTTATGATGCTTTGTATTTCTGCAGTGTTCATTGTAACTTCTCCTTTTTCATTTCTAATTTTACTGATTTGAGTCCTCTCCCTCTTTTTCTTGATGAGTCTGGCTAGAGGTTTATCAATTTTGTTTATCTTCTCAAAGAACCAGCTTTTAGTTTTATTGATCTTTGCTATTGTTTTCTTTGTTTCTATTTCATTTATTTCTGCTCTGATCTTTATGATTTCTTTCCTTCTGCTAACTTTGGGTTTTGTTTGTTCTTCTTTCTCTAGTTCCTTTAGGTGTAAGGTTAGATTGTTTGAGATTTTTCTTTTTTCTTGAGGTAGGATTGTATTGCTATAAACTTCCCTTTTAGAACTGCTTTTGCTGCATCCCATAGGTTTTCGATTGTCATGTTTTTGTTGTCATTTGTCTCTGGGTATTTTTTGATTTCCTCTTTGATTTCTTCAGTGATCTCTTGGTTATTTAGTAACATATTGTTTAGCCTCCACGTGTTTGTGTTTTTTACATTATTTTCCCTGTAATTGATTTCTAATCTCATAGCATTGTGGTCAGAAAAGATGCTTGATATGAGTTCAATTTTCTTAAATTACCGAGGCTTGATTTGTGACCCAAGATGTGATGTATCCTGGAGAATGTTCTGTGTGCACTTGAGAAGAAAGTGTAATCTACTGTTTTCGGATGGAATGTCCTATAAATAACAATTAAATCTATCTGGTCTATTGTGTCATTTAAAGCTTGTGTTTCCTTATTAATTTTCTGTCTGGATGATCTGTCCATTGGTGTAAGTGAGGAGTTAAAGTTCCCCACTATTAATGTGTTACTGTCAATTTCCTCTTTTATAGTTGTTAGCATCTGCCTTATGTATTGAGGTGCTCCTACGTTGGGTGCATATATATTTATAATTATTAGATCTTCTTCTTGGATTGATCCCTTGATCATTATGTAGTGTCATTCCTTGTCTCTTGTAACGTTCTTTATTTTAAAGTTTATTTTATCTGACATGAGTATTGCTATTCCAGCTTTCTTTTGATTTCCATTTGCATGGAATATCTTTTTCCAACCCTTCACTTTCAGTCTGTATGTGTCCCTAGGTCTGAAGTGGGTCTCTTGTAGACAGCATATATATGGGTCTTATTTTTGTATCCATTCAGCGAGGCTGTGTCTTTTGGATGGAGCATTTAATCCATTCACGTGTAAGGTAATTATCGATACGTATGTTCCCATTACCATTTTCTTAATTGTTTTTGGTTTGTTTTTGTAGGTCCTTTTCTTCTCTTGTGTTTCCCACTTAGAGAAATTCCTTTAGCATTTGTTGTAGAGCTGATTTGGTGGTGCTGAATTCTCTTAGTGTTTACTTGTCTGTAAAGCTTTTGATTTCTCCGTTGAATCTGAATGAGATCCTTGCCAGCTAGGGTAATCTTGGTTGTAGGTTCTTCCCTTTTATCACTTTAAATATATCATGCCACTCCCTTCTGGCTTGTAGAGTTTCTGCTGAGAAATCAGCTGTTAACCTTATGGGAGTTCCCTTGTATGTTATTTGTTGTTTTTCCCTTGTTGCTTTTAATAATTTTTGTCTTTAATGTTTGTCAGTTTGGTTACTATGTGTCTCAGCATGTTTCTCCTTGGGTTTATTCTTCCTGGGACTCTCTGCGCTTCCTGGACTTGGGTGGCTATTTCCTTTCCCATGTTAGGGAAGTTTTCAACTATAATCTCTTCAAATATTTTCTCGGGTCCTTTCTCTCTCCCTTCTCCTTTTGGGACCCCTATAATGCGAATGTTGGTGTGTTTAATGTTGTCCAAGAGGTCTCTTAGGCTGTCTTCATTTCTTTTCATTCTTTTTTCTTTTTTTCTGTTCTGTGGCAGTGAATTCCACCATTCTGTCTTCCAGGTCACTTATCTGTTCTTCTGCCTCAGTTATTCTGCTATTAATTCCTTCTAGTGTATTTTTCATTTCAGTTATTGTATTGTTCATCTGTTTGTTTGTTCTTTAATTCTTCTAGGTCTTTGTTAAACATTTCTTGCATATTTCTTACATCTTCTCGATCTTTGCCTCCATTCTTTTTCTGAGGTTCTGGGTCATCTTCACTATAATTATTCTGAATTCTTTTTCTGGAAGGTTGCCTATCTCCACCTCATTTAGTTGTTTTTCTGGGATTTTATCTTGTTGCTTCATCTGGTACATAGTCCTCTGCCTTTTCATTTTGTCTGTCTTTCTGTGAATGTGGTTTTTCTTCCACAGGCTGCAGGATTATAGTCAGTTCATTAGCAAATTTAATTCCACCTGCACCTTGAAATCCCCTGCCTCCCATGTAACCTGACATATTCCCAGGTTCCAAGGATCAGGCCATAGGCATCTTTGGGAGGCTGTTATTCTGCCTACCACAGGCCCTACGGGTGATAATGTTGAGTTGCTGGGTACATACACTTCAGAGAATAACTGCCATACTCCAGAGAACTTGAAGTTTCCTAATCGAAGACCATGAGAAAGAGCTTTAACTTCTAACTTTTAGATTTTGGATTCTTTATGTGAAAAATGAGGGGTTTCTTTTGTTTTATTTTTAAAACTAGATCTAACCCTTCCCATTCCACAACTCAGTAACTGAAAACAAGACATTGAGTTGTAGAGCTGGGATGACTGGCTCAAAGGCTAAAGCAGCATGTAATTTAGGTGGGGCTACAGAAAGAGGGTGGAAAGATGTGCAGCTCACAAGCGAAAAAGTCCAGGATTTCATAGGTTGGGACAGACGGAATACAGCAATGGTCCCAACTCTTCGCGCTCCCCTAGCTGTGCCTTCGGTCACATAACTGCCTAGTGCTTTCCCTGATCTTGGCCACATGACTTACTTTGGCCAGTGGCATGTTATCAAACATGTCGTATGCCAAGGCTTGAAAAGCTCTTGTGCATTTCTGTTTGCTGTTCCTGTTCCTCTCCCTTTACCATGAGGACGTTTCCAGGTTAGCCTGTTGTAGGATGAGACACATGGAGCAGAGGTGATTCATCCAAGTAGTCCCAGTTGTGGCTACCTGCCATCTGCCAGCTGAATCACCAGGCATGTCGGCAGCCACATCTAGATCAGAAGATCCACTCAGAGACCCCACAGCTGACTGCAGATGTGTGAGTGTGCCCAGTCGAGATTAGCTGAACTCCACTAAGGTTTTGTGGTTGTTATATATGAGGCATTTATAGTGACAATAGCTAACTAATATATAGGATGACCAGATATTTGGTTCTGCAATCCTTTTTAAGTAAGGGATACATGTATATCTCCAGCACAAATATATTCATTCACTCATTCATTCATTCAAGAGACACTGAGTGAGCATTTGCTCTATGCCAGGCACTATTCCAGACATTAAGGACAAAGGAGTGAACAAAGCAAAATAGCTCAGCCCTCATGGATGGGGCTTCCATTGTATTAGCTGGAGACAAAGAAACATAGATATTTGGTATGTCTGATGGTGAGATATACCGTGGAGAGAAACAGCGTAAGGACAGGGGGTACTAGGTGTGACAGATGGTGGGGGCTGCTATTTAACAGAGGGCTCCTCAGGAAGGCCTCATTGATAAGGTGGGCTTCAGCAGAGACCTGAATGGAGGAGAGGACAGACATGACATGTGGGCATCTAACAGAAGCACGTTCCACACAGAGGGTCTAGCAAGTGGGAAGGCCCTCCTGAGGGAGCAAACCTGGTGTGTTCATATCTCAGGTGCAGCATGGAGGCCAGTATGGCTGGCCCAGTATGTTCGAGGGGGAAAAGGGTAAATGATGATGTCAGAGAGGCAGTGTAGGAGTATGCAAGGCACTAGGCCTTGTCGGCCATTGCAGGGCCTTTGGCTTCCACTCTGAGTGTGATGGGAAACCCGAGACTTTTTAAAAATATTTTTTACTGTGGTGAGATATATATAACAGAAAAATTACCAATTTAATCATTTTTAAGTGTACAGTTCAGTGGCAATTACATTTGCTATGTTGTACAAACATCACCACTGTCTATTTCTAAAACTTTTTCATCACTCCAAACAGAAAACTCAGTAACTATTAAGAAACAACTCTCCTACCCCCAACCTCTGATAACCTCTAATCTACTTTCTGGCTCTACAGATTTGCCTATTCTAGATCTTGCATACAAGTGGAATCATATAATCATATAATATTTGTTCTTTTGTACCTGACTTATTTCACTTAGCATACTGTTTTCATTATGTGGTAGCATGTACTAGAACTTCATTTCTTCTTATGGATGAACAAAATTCCATTGTATGTATGTATCGACATATCAAAGATGTTCTGTTTATCCAGATATTTGCTGATGGACACTTGGGTTGTTTCCAGCATTTGGTTATTGTGAATAATGCTGCTGTGAACATTGCCATACAATACAATTGGCAACAAACAGAGCAAGTATCTATTTGAGTGCCTGCTTTTAATTCTGCTGGGTATATATCCTAGGTCATATGGAACCCTAGATTTTGAGCACAAGAAAGACATGATCTGATTTTTATGGAGGGTAGAAACAGGGAGACCAATTAGGCAGATTGTTTGTGTTTATTTTCAGATTACATAGTACAGAGCATGGAAAAACCACCTCCTACAAGAATATTTAAAAGAAAAAGCCTGTAGCAAATAACACTATCTTACACTATGGATGCTTTGTGACTGTTCAGAGGAACTGACCTCATCTGAAGGACAGCAGAAAACAAATAGCACTCAAAGTCAATGAAAAGGGGAAACTTAGAAACACGATCACAAAGTATTTATTTTAGGTAACTATACTTTAAAAAATGCTGTTGTTGGTTATAAATATGACTGATAAGACCAATGACCAACTCCTCTTCTCACGGTATATATGTAATGGATGCGACATTAGCATCTCGGTTAACTAGGCCCAAATAAATCCTCAGTGATCATCACCATGCCACCAACTTCGTACCACATAGTCATTGATCACTTCCTCCGTGCCAGTACTACTGAGTGCTTCCCAGGCATTATCTCACTTCAGTGTCAAAACTACCCTATAGAATAGATTCTATTATCCTCAATTTATAGAAGAGGAAACATACCTTGAGATGGTAAGTGAACAACCAATGCACACAGTTGTAAGGGATAAAACCAAAATTCCAAAATCTACACAGTAAGACCACAAAGTTTATGTGCTTGAGGGATACTCTATTCTTTCAAAGTGGATGTTTGCAGGAAAGAATCTCTGGGAGCCAGGGGCCTCTAGAAGGAAAATACTGACCTTGATAAGGTAAATCTGCAACCATTTTTGGCTTTTTTTGTCCTTTGGACTTCTTTCTCAAGTGGTGGCAAATCTGAAAGTTACTGGATCCTATTTTTATAGGTTGACTTCCTACCAGATAACTGTTGACTTGACACATGGCTTGTACATTTATGTTTCTCAGTAATTTTATAGAATTACACTGGAGAGATTGAGGGACAGGAGAAAATTTATTTCTCCAAAGCCCTTTAAATTTCAAACGTGGCAAACTATGTTAGAAAACAAAGATATTCATGGTTCTATTATTTTAGGCACAACTCAAAGTTAGTACTCTGAATATGACAGGAGAAATAGGCTGAAAATTTATGGTTAGAAGCATGCCTGGCTCTAAAAGTACTCATCCTTACAGTTCCCACGAAAAGAATTTAAATTTGCAAGATTAACATCAGTTTAAAAAGGGGTTTTTGCAATCTGCTTATCAAGATGTCAAATGACTTCAAAGAGCAGGTTGGGTGGCTTGACTGTGATTTTTTTAGCCTTTAAAGAATATACTAATGTCCTAAGTTGAAGTAATAGACGATATCAACCTATCACGTTCTGTCAACCTCCCTGCCTCTGGTCAAGAAACCCTCTATTCCACCCTGCGTATCAGTGACAGCCAAGTTCATTCAACAAGTATGTACGGAGCACCAACTCTGAGCCAGGCACTGTGCTATGGCCCGAAGCTGGTGGTGAACAGGACAGACAGGGTGGCCCTGCTCTTGTGAACTTTTGCTCACACAGGCTGCTTTCACTGTTTTGCTCGTGCTCAAAAACGTGCCAACGTGCATGGTAGAAACTTCTAGTATTCACCCATATCTTCTCTATCTTATCTATACAGAAGTATGTATTTCCCAAACTCTTGAAATTGGGTGGGGCCATGTGAATAGTTCTGGGCAACAGACATAAATAGAAATATCCTGTGCCACTCCTGTGCTGAGGCAGTGAAGAGCCTGGTTCTCCAGATAGGCAACCTGGGTCCCTGAGTGCCTGGGTGGAGCAGACAATCCCTGATGCCAGATGTGCTGTAGTACGAGTAGGAAATAAACCTTTCTCCTGTTAAGCATGGGATTTCAGGGTTAATGTGTTACGGCAGCACAGCCTAAGTTATCATGGACTAATACATGTGCTTTATTGTATAACGTGCTACTTTAGTTCAAAGCCCAGAGGGCCCACTCTTCACAATGAACATTATTTTACGCTTGCTCCCAATTGCGCACATCTGCTTACAGATGCCCAAGGAAAGCCAGATTTATTCCTGTGCATTCTGTCACTTGACTCATGTTCCTTTTGCACTGAGAAAAATCTCCTTCTTCACTTCCCTGATTAAGTCCTTCTCACCTTCCAAGTCCAGTTCTAATCCCATCACATCCACGATACCCTCTGTAGTGGGAACTGTGTGAATACTCCCTTCACACTGACAGTCTCCACACTGTAAGTTCCACCTCAGTAATACAGATTCCAAGAAACACTTCCCATCCTCCTTTGTCCCTAGGGTACAAAACCTGAGACCCCGGTTCTCCACACTCAGATGAAACAGGTCTGAGGCCTGGATTGTGAAGGAAGCAGTCAGGGCTTGAGGCTTCTAACTTGCTGGGGCAGGAGGGGCACAGATAACATATCTTACCAGCAGCTTCTACGTGGTTTGGGTGTTATTGTCAGAAAACTCAGTGAAGAGTCTGCTCCACAGCCCTTCTAATTATTCTGTGGACAATCCAGTATCCCTTTTTAAACCCCTTTGTGTTTAAACTAACTGAGCTGTTTTCTATTGTCGTCAAAGAACCCTGACCTATACATTCCCTGATACCCCAAGTCTACAGAGGTCTCCTATCTTCCTATCTCTTATGATCTGATGTCATTCAATTTAGCACTTTACATATTACAGATTTTGTTTTATAAGCACCTGTCTTCTCTTCCCAACTACAGTTCCATCTCCTTGAGGGCCAGGATCACACCTTAAGACTGCTGGTCCCAAGCAGTGCTTGGCATAGTGCTGGGTCTACTTTATGAATTGATCGGATGACCATATAATTTATCATCCAAACCAGGATACCTTGGAGAATGAAAAATGGGCACTATTATTAATTATACCAGGATAACAGGTATAAACCAGGACCGTCCCAGACAAACCGAGACATATGGTCATACTTTGGCACTGGTAATTGATGCCTGAGTAAAAAGTCTGAAAAGTAACGTAGTCATAATGAGAGAACAAAAGAGCCATTCTGGACACCTTAGATGTGGTAAGAATCATCCATAAAACTTTAATCACCAGAGCAATAATGTCACATCAGGTAGCTAGTGCACCCACATAGGACCCTCTCTCTCACCCCAATCCCTCCCCAAAAGGGTCACAACAGAATAGCAGTACTACCAGAAGAACATTCAGACTAAAATCTCCTCAAAGGCCGAGACCTTATTCATTATTTCTATCTCCAATATTTAGTCCAGTGCTTAGATAATACCATGTTCAATAAGTACTAAAACAGGGACTTCCCTGGTGGCACAGTGGTTAAGAATCCGCCTGCCAATGCAGGGGACACAGGTTCGAGCCCTGGTCCGGGAAGATCCCACATGCCGCGGAGCAACTAAGCCCATGTGCCACAACTACTGAGCCTGCGCTCTAGGGCCCTCGAGCCACAACTACTGAAGCCTGCGTGCCTAGAGCCCGTGCTCCCAACAAGAGAAGCCACAGCAATGAGAAGCCCGCGCACTGCAACAAGGAGTAGCCCCGCGCGCCGCAACTAGAGAAAGCCTGTGCACAGCGACCAAGAGCCAACGAAGCCAGAAATAAATTAAAAAAAAAAAAAGTACTAAAACATATCCTAAGAAGCCAGGCATTCCCTGCATGTTCAATCTGTGAGTAATTCAGGCTGGGGGGGGCCTCATTCTCTTCTCTCGCCCTCAGCCGTTCCTAGCTCCGGGAGTCTGCCCGTGGCCTTGCCTCAAGCTCCTTCTACCCGCTTCTCCGACTGTGGGCAAAGGATGCAGAGGAAGGGAAAGTGCCTGCCCAATCCAACCCTATGATGTCTCTTTGTGAGCGTGCACAGCCATGTAAAGAACATTTCATGGGACTTCCTTGGCAGTCCAGTAGTTCAGACTTCACCTTCCAGTACAGAGGGTGTGGGTTCGATCTCTGGTCGGGGACCTAAGATCCCACATGCTTTGTGGCCCAAAAACCAAAAACATAAAACAGAAGCAATACTGTAACAAATTCAATAAAGACTTTAAAAATGGTCCACATCAAAAAAGAAAAAGAAAAAAAAAAGACACTTCATGTGTTCTAGCTGCTCTAACCCAGGCCAGAATAATAAAAGGAGGTAATACAGGTAAAAAGCCTCAACACCAAGGCACACACTAGAGGCCCACTAAACAGTAGCTACTATTATTATCATCCAGACACAATTAGTCCCTTGATGCAGGCAATTCCCCTCACTGTGCCCCAGCGACAAGCCTCTGGAGAGGGAAAATGATCGTCAGTGATCACACAGTTAGTGATGCAAGTGAAATGAAAGCTAATTGTTTAGCATCAGCTCGCTCTGATGATACTTTGAATGGTACTCAAATTGGTGCACGGAAGGTATTGCAAACATACTGAAGACCTTTTGAACTGACATAATCATACAAGTTCAGCTGTAATGCCCAGTAAAATATAGCTCAGGGGCATAGAATAAAAGCTGTGTATCTAGGGCTTCCCTGGTGGCGCAGTGGTTGAGAGTCTGCCTGCTGATGCAGGGGACACGGGTTCGTGCCCCGGTCCGGGAGGATCCCACATGCTGCGGAGCAGCTGGGCCCGTGAGCCATGGCCGCTGAGCCTGCGTGTCTGGAGCCTGTGCTCCGCAACGGGAGAGCCCACAACAGTGAGAGGCCCGCATACGGCAAAAAAAAAAAAAAAAAAAAAAGCTGTGTATCTAGACTGTGAAACCCAAATATGTCCTAATGGATCTGCAAATGGAACTAATTAGAAGCCATATGAAAGGAAGAAATGGACTAAATATTAAATGTGCTACAGTTTTAATTGTGACAACAATTTAACATATGGGCAATGAATAATTCAATATTATATAAAGTTAAAAAGAAAAAAAGAACTAGCAAAAATTGCTCGGGATTGGAGCCAGTATCTTGGGGGTGGAAGGAAAAATCCGGAAGGAACACACCCTCATTTACTTCTAACACGGTTAGCTGATCTGTTTGAAATTAGATCCACTTTCAACTGTTTTAACTTAATTGTTAAGCCATTTCTTAACCTCATGAATGCAGTTTTCATGCGCTTTCAAATCTGGCCCTGAACTAATAGACCCTTTCACTTCAGTAGTTTTGGAAATGAATGTTAGATGAAGAGGAAACCATTTTAACAATGCTTTTCTAAGGGTCAAAGCTCTGAAAATATAGTATAGTGTGTACATAAAACTCAGTACACCTGAATATCCTGCTGGCCCTTTGTCTGGTAATGAGGCAAACCATGCCGCCCTTTAAAACTTCTGCTTCGGTTCTGAGGGCAGCTGGCTATGTTGGTGCTGAGCTATCTAACTGCTCAAGTGAATCCATTATTAGGATCAAAGTCCCAACAGATGAGAAACAGGTGGCAGCCAGGCACCCTGGGGCAGTCTTCCCTTCCCTTGTGAGAAACAGGGTAAGTCCAGGTCTCCATTCTAGAATATTCTCCTTTAAAAGGGGGCATAAGGAATAAGAGGAAGAAATGCCTGTCAGTAAGAACAGCCAGTGCTATAAGATTGTTACTGAGCCTCTTTCTGTGAATTTGTCATTCTCACTGTGTGGAAGAACCCCTAAATGAATCTGGTTTCATTTGCCATTTTGTAGGAAACCAATGGGTGACGAGCACAACATTTGAAATGATAGAAGATTATGCAATTTTTACCTTCATTGCTTAAAGTAAAATGATGCCCTCGCATGTATCACAAATTAATAATAATTATTATTAATTATCAGTAGCCAACATTTACTGTAACAGTAGCTGACATTTCTTGATTGCTAAGCCATTTCCATGTAAATCCTACGAAGTGGGTACTATTATGTCCCCCATTTCCAGAGGCAAGAATTGAGGTAGAGAGAGGTTGAGTAACTTGCCCAAGGTCTAATTCTTGTGGTGAAACAAGGATTCAAACGCAGGTGATCAGAACCCAGGATCCATGTTCTTATTTGCTATACTGTGTTGTATAGTGACGACCAATGGAAGCAAAGTACCACTTAGAAAGTTAAAGTAAAAATATTAAAATAGAAGCCAGTAAATCACTGATTTTTAAAGGCATACTTACTGAATGCCTTTATCAAATATTAACATATGTACTATGCACTGGGCACACTGTCCATATTATCTAATTTAATCTTCTGCGAATTAGTTATGCCCGTTTTACAGATGAAGAGACCGACTGAAGAAAGTGTGCTGTACAACATCACAGGAATTGTACTTGTAATCTGAACCCACACCTGACAGGTTCCAAATCTCGAGCTCTTTTCACAAAGCCACCCTACCTCTTCTTTTTTTAAAGCAATTCTCTATGACTAGGAATAAAACTAATAAGAGGAAAACTTTGGAATAAAACTGACTACTTTTAAGTTTAGAATTAGGAGAGAATTTTCTTCTTCTCTCTCTTCTGTCAGGCACAAAATAGGCCTGACTTCTTAAGCATCGATCCTAGAAATGGGAGGATTCACGTGATTTGTTATAACATGGGCCATAAAAGGAGAAAGAACATCAGCAGTAAATCTGGTTAGTCTTTATCAAGCAGCAGTAGTGCTCACATTCTCATGTATTCCTAAGGCAAACTCACAATTCGAACCACTTTTAACAGAACACAGAGAAGATGATTAATACTGTCCATTTTCTCAGCATTTTTTTCCTCTCCTTTTTTGTACCTAGTGTAAGCTTCTCTGTTATATAAAAGGAAACTGCTGTCCAGAAGTTGTCAAATAAGACTCCTGCAACTCAAAAAGGGAAGGTAGTATAGGCCTGGGATTAAAAACCCAGGCTTGACCCCACACCCATCAGGATGGCTACTACCAAAAAACCAGAAAATAATCAGGGCTGGTAAGGATATGAAAGAAACTGGAACCCGTGTGCACTGCTGGGGGGAATGTAAAATGGTATAGCCACTGTGGAAAACTGTATGGTAGTTCCTAAAAAAGTTAAAATTACCATGTGATCCAGCAGTTCCACTTTTGGGTATATATTCAAAAGAATTAAAAGCAAAATCTCAAAGAGATATCTGTCCAACCACATTCACAGGAGCATGAGTCACAACAGCCACAAGGTGGAAACAACCCAAGTGTCCACTGATAGATGAATGGATAAACAAAATGTTGTATAAATACACAATGGAATATTATTCAGCTTTCAAAAGGAAGGAAATTCTGACACATGCAGCAACAGGAATGAACCTTGAGGACATTACGTTAAGTGAAAGAAACAAGGCACAAAAAGACAAATACTGCTATGATTCCTCGTATGTGAGCTCAGAGACAGAAGGGTGGTTGCCAGGGGCAGGGCTGAATGAGGAGTTGTTCAGTGGGTACAGGCTTTCAGTTTTATAAGATGAAACAAATGGGTTCTGCAGATGGGCTGAACAACTTGTGACTGGACTGAACACTACTGAACTGTGCGTTTAAAAGTGGTTAAGGGCTTCCCTGGTGGCGCAGTGGTTGAGAGTCCGCCTGCCGATGCAGGGGACACGGGTTTGTGCCCCGGTCTGGGAAGATCCCACATGCCGTGGAGCGGCTGGGCCCGTGAGCCATGGCCACTGAGCCTGCGCGTCCGGAGCCTGTGCTCCGTAACAGGAGAGGCCACAACAGTGAGAGGCCCGCGTACTGCAAAAAAAAAAGTGGTTAAGATGGTAAATTTTATGTTATATATGTATTTAACCACAATTTAAATATAAGAACACAGGCTTGGAAATTGGTAAGACTGGGAAATAAATCCTGGCTTGCCTCTCCCACCTTCTAATTTTGTGACTTTGGATAAGTTGTTATTATTTATTGAGTTACTGATGCTCAGATTCCTCATCTCTGAAATAGGGATAAGAATAGTACCTGCCTCACAGCGTTATGGGGATACTGTGAGTGAACGTGTGTAAGATACAGTATTTAGCCCATAATAAACACTCCATAAATACTGGCTTTGCATCATAGCAGTAGGTGTGGAGTATTTAGTCAACGGCAATGCAGAGTAGGTACGAGAGAGGGGAAAAATCCCTTGCAATCTCTCCAGAGGCCACATGGGGTGGCATTTGTTCCCTTAGGGGATTTAAGATGGCCCAGGGTTTGGCTCACAGCCTTGAAAGCTCAGAAACTGAACCGCTCAGCATCTACAGAAGGGAAAACGTGGATGGGACTCAGGAGACCAGTGTATAAAACTGGAATGCCAATTTATGACCAGCACATTTACAGAGGTCTGAACAAATCTATTTTCTTCCTGCAGGAAGGCAGATTTGCATAGGAAAGGCAAACAATATTCAGAGGGTGGCCTGGTAATCATGAACTCAACGGAGGGAAGTAAATGAATCACGTGTATAATGGTACCAGGCTAAGGTAACCAGATGCATTCATTTCTAAACAGGGACAGTTTTCTGACGTGTTGAAGTCCACCAGCCAAAACAGCCCCTCTTCTGGGACACGGGTGCTTTCTGCCAGTGTTGGTTCTGGACCTTCCTTATTTTACCTGCATGTCTGACCACTTCTATCCTCTGGCCTATTGTTTCTCTGGCCACTTTAATGCCTTCCATCAGGCTGCGGTCCACTCCTGTAGGTCTAGGAGCCAGTGCTCTCTATAAGGTAATTCTGCCTGTCTTTTCTTTGACCAGAAGGGTATTGGGTTTCATACAGGGTAATATTATTCAACTCAGGTGCTAGAGCAATAGAGACGTTCAGGTATTTTGTTTAACAGCCTAGGAAAAATCATTAGAAACATTCACTGAATTTCTATACACAGTTAGGCAGTAACCATCAAGATATATTGCTAAGTGAAAATAGCAAAAGTATCCACCATTTATCTAAGAGGAAGGTAATAAAAAGTATGTAATATATATAAATGTTTACATTGTTAAGACAAACCACTGGAAGAATAAACTGAAAACTAAAACAAACAAACACAGTTCCTTAAATAGGTAAGAAAGGAAACGGTGGAAGCGACAGGAGTAGCAGAAGGTGGACTTCTCAGAACACACTTCTGTAGGTTTGATTTTGCAAAGTAGTTTACATAATTATGAAACAAAATTAAGTTTTAAAAATTCAAAGAAATGGAAAACGAATACTCCTACTTACGTATTGATTTGGTGGTATAACTATATGAAGAAGAATTATTTCACGTGCCTTTAGAACTGTTTTTTGCCTGTACATCCCTAGTGGGATGCACTCTATGAACAAAACCAGTGGAAAAACCACCACCACCACCTAAACTGCTTTCAGTAATCACATTGTTGGTGATAGTGTTGGTATAGTTATTATTAGGCAGTTAACGTGAATATTATAGGATAAAGCAAATGAATAATTACACTGTGTTACTGTGAACTGGGATGGAAGAAAGAAGTTACAGGTGCAGGACAGAAAATTTCAGAATTTGACCTGGATGGGAGCATTAGTATGAATTGAAAAAAAGCGGGGGGTGGATTTTGTAGCTCCACCTGCTGAAAGGTATAAAAATAATGACCAATTAAATAGCCCACACTGTAGGCTCTAAATATCATTTGTTTAACTAAAAGAAACCAAGGCTCCTTAGAGACATGGCTGATTCCAGGTCTGGAGCAAAGAATGAGCCTAGAACATCTTGTCACATCAAAAAGCAAAGAAACTATCAAAGACTTCAGGAGCTGTGTCAAAGGATTGAGGAGGTAATTTGAAGAGCTTCCACTCTCTAAAAATGCAGCTACTTGAGCACCAATTAAATATAATAACTGCAACGGATAAAACCATATCAAACATGCAAAATCCATGAGTTTATAATAATACTAAAAAACCCCTCATTGGCTACTTTTGGAGGATGTTACAGAATCAACTCAAAGTTTTAAAACTGGTAAACAGAGAGAAAGACATCAAGCCTTTATCTCACCTTTCCTGTCAGAAATGTACCTCAGGGTAAACAAAAATGAGTAAGGCAAAGTTTCTCTTCATGGAAGTGCTTTTAGCTAATAAATGAGGAAGGGAAGACAGAATTAGAACGCCACCATTTTGAAACCCCTAATGACTCAATGAATCTAGGCAATGCTCATCAACCACTGACACATAAAGAGAGACAACCAGACATTCTATGCCTCATAATGGAAATACACAGCATCACACAAAGTAATCTTGTCAAAAACTCAAACCTGGATCTGATTAAGCCTCTAAATCTAACTACCAATTTATAAAACAAGTGGGGAACAGAGAAGCCTGTATCAGAGGATACAATTAGCAAATTCCAAACTGTGGGAAATGCTGCAGGACAAACAACCTGGTTTCTTCTACAAATAAACTGCAATACAGGGCTTCCCTGGTGGCGCAGTGGTTGGGAGTCCACCTGCCAATGCAGGGGACACAGGTTCGTGCCCCGGTCCAGGAAGATCCCACATGCAGCGGAGTGGCTGGGCCCGTGAGCCATGGCCGCTGAGCCTGCGCATCCGGAGCCTGTGCTCCACAACAGAGAGGCCACAACAGTGAGAGGTCCGCGTACCGCAAAAAAAAAAAAAAAACAACCAAAGAACTGCAATACAAAAAGACAAAAAAAGAGAGAGAAAAGGGAACATCTATAGATTAAAAGTGACTTACAAGACATACTAACTAATTGCAATGAGTGGACCTGATTTGCCTTCTGATTCAGACAAACTGCTTAAAAAACTGCAAAATTTGAACACTGTGTTGACATTAACTGGATAAAGAATTGATGCTAATTATTTTAGATTTGATACTGTATTTAAAAGGAGTCTTCATCTTTCAGAGATATTTTCTGATATATACCTTGATGAAATAAAATGGTAAATGGGATTTTCTTCAAGAGAATCAGAGGGGGATGGGGGTGAATAAGAGCAGAGATGACATGATAATTATACTAGTCTCTCTACTTTCATATATGCTTGAAATTTTCTGTAATAGAAATTTTCCAGAATAGAGTTAAAGCAAAACCGCTTTTTGATCCTACTCTTTTGATGATGGCTCTCAGATGGTTTTTCATATTATCAAATAGTCATGGATTTTGGTACAGGTGACACCAGGTCCTGTTTACCCAAAGATTTTCTTCAGATGGAATGCCTGAACAGCACAGTAATTTTCCAAGAAACATGAAATGTATAAAAAGATCATCACATTAAATTGGATATGTTAACACAGATTTAGGTTCCACGAGAGAACATGGTAAAAATATCATGCTCTTAACATCGTAAAACTGTTTCTCCCCCAAGTTCCTACTCTTTTGGCCCTTTTCACTAAACATACTGTTTTCACAAATATCAAACGCTCCTTCCCACTTGAGAATCATTTTCCTGGAAGAGGGGCTCTCAAACCTCAGCCTGCATCAGTATTACCTGGACAACTTATTAAAAAACAGATTACTGGGTCCCTTTGCCAGAATTTTTGGCTCAGGTCTGGGTTGGGGCCCAAGAATTTGCATTTTAACAAGTTCCCATTTATTGCTGATGCTGCAAGTCTGGGGACCACACTTGAGAATCACTGTCCTGGAACGTCTATGACAATTTATGTGTCCCCTGCTTCCTCCCATCTCTTCTTCCTCCTAAGAACAAAGTTGCCTGACAGTTTCCACAGAAAAGGGCATGATCTATCCTTTCTTTGATTTATATTTATCCCTTTAAACTCTACAATGCCTTCCATTGGATAATTATTACATAACCTTTTTCTGAAATTAATTACCCTTAAATGATATTTATTTTAAAATGTTCCGTATTAGGTTATTAGAGGTGGCATTTTGGCTCCCACCTTCCCTAAAAATAATCAGACTAATTTTGTCTCTCTATGCTACTCTCCCCTTCCTCTCTTCCTCCATTCCTCTAACTGAACTGAAAAGAGGAATAGTTAATAACCATAAAAAGATATTACTATATGCTTTTTTTTAATTAGAATCTAATTTCTGAGAGGACAGTAACCTTTTGACTTTACTATAGCTTTCCTTTCCCACCATGTTATGGGCATTTGTGTAATATTATTACTTGAAAATAACAAGGCCTGATTTCTATTAATATTTACAGAACAGAATTAGAATTCAAAGTCCTGCCACAGGGTATGCATTCAATCCATTTTTGTCAAATGAAATATTTCAATCACAGAGTCTTAGAGACAACCGAGGTCCAGGAAACCTAAGTGATATACAAAAGGTCAAAGAGTCTGTTACTGCAAATGCCAGAATCCTATAATCCAGATCTCATAACTCCTACCCAGCCTGTGTTTCTCCCCCTAGTCTGTTGTACCTCTCATCAGTTTTATCAAAAGAGGTCAACAGTGCCTAAAGTGAGACAAAGTAAGTCCAAAGTAGCATAGGGATAAATACTTAAAGAATAATCTTAAAATTCTCAATTAAGGAAATACATTTACTATGGAAAATAATTTTTTTTTACACAATATTTTGCTTTAGATGCTTTGGCCTTTTTAGGTTTCTTTACAAAGTGTGTATGAGGAGGTTATTACTCTAGAAAAACTCAGAAAAAGCCTAGAAAATTTAAGAAGATAGAAATTCTGATGGGATTGGTGTCTCTGGCACTGAATAAATTACCCTAATAGATCACCCCCACTCCAATGCAATGTGCACTGCATGATCACAAGACCAAAGCTGATAGTACCACGGTCATCTGCAGAGTCCGCTTTTTCTAGAGAAGCTAGATTTGGGGGAAAGGGAAAATAACCACTTAGTAACTATTTACTATGTCCCCAAAATAGTTTTAGGTGGTTTACATACACTATTGAATACATTCCTTTCAACAACCCTATGAAACAGATATTATTGTCACATTTAACAGACTAAACTAAAGCTCAGAGGAGTCACAGGCCGAGGGTAAACTGGCAAGTCCAGATACAAACTCAGGTGTAACTGCTTCCAGGGCCACACTTCATCCACAGAGTGAGGCTCATTATTTTCACTAGAGTTCCGGCACCTTTATCAGTACTCAAAGACTCAAAATGCCTGAGACAGGATTATAACCTCTATCATCTACTTCTAAATCCTATAAAAATGGAAGCTGTTCTTCTGCTGCTTAACTTATTTTGGCTCATATCATTAGCAAAAACATTTGTAACACCAGGACACATTCATTAAGGAAGGATTTTTGACCCCGAGTTTGGCATATCTTTAAAAGCGGACAAATAATGAAGCGTAAAGCTATGTTCATTAATTTACGTGAAGTCTCAAATGGTGATAAAGGACTTGCCTGACGCTTCCCTTAATGTAAATGCCCAAATCAATATTCCTAACCCTTTGGCCTCATGCATGCAATCAAACTATAATTCCTAGAGACCCAGAAGGGCCAGCAGTCAAATGACCTTTATCCTCGTCTCACCGAGGGCTTTTGGGTCATGCCGGCTCAGAGGAGGGCTGTTGAGAGAACTGGTGACACCATTTCCCAGGCTGGAGGGAGGCAGAGGAGAATGGAAAACGCTGCCCATGGGATTTGAATGGGGCTCTGCCCCTTTAGAAAGCAACACTACACTTAAGGAACCAGTGAAAGGTACTGCTTTTCCTTATTTGTGTATTATTAATGTGATGTTTTAAAATACCACCCTTTTCTGGATGAACCTAGAGTCTGTCATACAGAATCAGAAAGAGAAAAACAAATACCGTATGCTAACACATATATATGGACTCTAAAAAAAAATGGTTCTGATGAACCTCGGGGCAGGACAGGAATAAAGATGCAGACGTAGAGAATGGACTTGAGGACATGGGGAGGGGGAAGGGTAAGCTGCGACGAAGTGAGAGAGTGGCATGGACATATATACACTACCAAACGTAAAATAGATAGCTAGTGGGAAGCGGCTGCATAGCACAGGGAGATCAGCTTGGTGCTTTGTGACCACCTAGAGGGGTGGGATAGGGAGGGTGGGAGAGAGACGCAAGAGGGAGGGGATATGGGGATATATGTATACATATAGCTGATTCACTTTGTTATACAGCAGCAACTAACACACCAATGTAAAGCAATTATACTCCAATAAAGATGTTAAAAAAAATACCACCCTTTTCAATAGGCTTACATGAAGGAATTAAAGCAGGCAGGGTCTTGAAATAATAATTTGCCCACCACTGCCATTTGTCATAAAATCCTTGTCACTGTGGCAATTTAAAATCAACCTTGTAAAACACACCGTGAGGAAAAACAGAAAAAAAAATTTTTAAAGCCACTTCCTTAAAAAATTTCTGAAGTAGTAGTTAACATGTCAAAAGCCACATCTCTAGCAATATAATTTAAATGCTGGATTACACTGTTCCTTCCTGGCCATCCATCCAAAGCCCCACGTATGATGTATGATTTTTTTCTAAACAACAGCAAACATTAACGGTTATGCTTATCAAGTATGAGAGTTCACTCCTGGCTGAGCAGGGTGACACACTTGGCAGGGTTTTGACAAAGGCTGGCCTACGTCATTCCGTAATCAGTCAGATGGCTATACACACGGATTCTTCACGTGTCCTCGTCAAGCTCATGAGAGGTGTCACTCACGTTTGGATTCCGGAGTCCACCACCACAATAAGCGAGAATATAGATAATATGAACGTCTTTGTCATTATTCCTAAAGTTTAATTAACATGCCCTTGACATTTCTTTTGAGGGAAAAGATAATACATATATTAAAACAATTTTGGAATTATATAGCCAGATAAATATCACTCATTGCTCTGAATGTTAAGTCATCGCTATATACTTTTTTGGGGAGCACTTCACAATTGTGTTGAAGAAAGGACATCAAATGATTCTTAGAAATGTGATACACATTTTCATTTCACACTCCATCAGCTTTTACAGCTGTAGCTCAATGAAATGTAAGAGAGAGCTTGGCAAACAGCCATATTTACCAAGGTATAAAATAGGGGTCAGGTTACTTTTTTATAGAAAGAAAAAAATGTTTAATTTTCACTCCACATTACTCAAGCAGATATTCAGCTAACACCCTAGAGAAAGGCACCATAACCACATATACTGACATGGTTTAATGCCTGTTTAACTGTATGTGGGTTTTTACTATATTACAAACAGCTTTGCAAAGCACAAAAATTATCCTTTCCTTACCCCTTCCACTGAGGATCTACTGACACAGAAACACACTGGATCAGATCATCTTCCGTGTTAAATCTTTCACCTGAAAATAATGGCTTTTGCCCTCTGTTTCTAGCCTAGAAGCAGAAAGAGCTTATTCTCTTCACAGGCAGAGAAGCAAAGCTATAGGCATCAGCAGAAATGCATCTTTCTAATTCAGATTTCAATCTGTCAGAAAGGATTAAAGCCTCATGCATACATAAAAAAGGAACTATAAATGATAACAGAAACATGGTGGGAAATCACTGTGCCTCCAGAGCTGCTGTTTTACTAGCAGGGTAGAGAGGAAAAGCATCTTCTACTCACCTCTGTTAAACCTGAGATTTCTCCTTTTGCTAATGGTTTGCTGATGGACGGCGTGTATACTTTGGCATCTGAAACTGGCTGCCCTTTCATAAAATGTTTTCCTGATTCATAAACGTTCACTTCGACCATTTTCCCCATGAATGTGGGGTTCTTTGGCACTAAAACCTTAAAAAAAATTAGAGAAGGCTTAATTTTTAAAAACAAAATTTTATCTTAGAACAGTTTTAGACTTACAGAATTAGTAAGATAGCACAGAGAGCTGGTAACCCCAGACGCAGTGTCCCTCTTATCAACGTCTTACGTTGGTCTGATACCTGTGTCACAATTAATGAGCCAATATTGGTGTATTACTATTAGCTGAAGTCCATACTTTATTCAGAGTCCCTCACTTGTCCCTTAATGTCCTTTTTCTCTTTGGGGATCCCATCCTAAGTGGGCTCTATCTTCCAGATGCTCAAGGACCTGGGGGTCTAGCGGGAAGGGAAGGCATTTCTGGGAGGGGTAAGGGGCTATAGACAGCGCTCTCTCCTTGTGGGATGCCTGTGGTCCTAGGGCACGTGGAAGGCAGGCCTGGAACCGCCCGAGGCATCATCAGCCAGTCACTCTTGGACAGGCCTTTGATATCCTACTCTTGGCTGTCCCAGGCAATGAAGAAAGCTGGGACAACACCGATGAAAGCTTTATACTTTTAATACCTTCCAAGTTCGCTGTCAGAGTCAGGATTTGAGCAGCCACTTCAAATAAAGGCCCGCATGTTTGGGTGCATGTGTGTGTGCAAGTGCACATGTGTGTGTGTGTGTTTTGGGGGAAGAGGAAGAAAATTTCAAAGCCGCCTTTTCGATACTCCAAACCTTGGTGTTCGGAGCTAAATGATGGCTGCTGTTCATTGCTTTCGCTCTGTTATGAAAAGCATGTATTTGTTAGTTCTACCTCCACGTAGAACCAGCTCCCCTGAAGGGTACTTTGGCTGGCTCACAGGAAACTGTCAGATGGCCCCTTTCCACCAGAGATTACTGACGGAGGTACTTGTTTACCTCGAGCAAATGTTTCCCCTCCTCTTGGACTTACAGGTAGTGTGTATGTGTTATGTCTCCCTCACGCTTCTATTTCAGTACTGGAGCTACTTGCCAATCTTTTCTAGTCATAATCCAAAATAAATAGACTAATTCTAATCCGGCAATACTTTGATATCTAGATACAATCTTCTGGAAGTCATCTTTTTTTAGAAAAATAATTCCTATGAAATCTTTGATATGCTTGGTTTTAGAGACCAAAAAAAAAAAAAAAAGAAAAAGAAAGAAAGAAAAATCAGATGAGAGCCAGAAGTTCCACAGCCAATTTCTCCGAGAGGCAAAAATGGATGTTGGTCTTTCTGAGTTTGATTTTTTATGACCACTGAGTACACTGCTTCATCAAAGTATAGGAAGAAAGGTCACCTGGGTGGTGGATTACTCATGGCAAGCAAATGGACTAAAAAAGCTTTAGTATCAGGATATGAAAGCCCTTTTAAATCAGTTTTTATAAAACAAGAAAATCTCTAGAGCAAACTATCCCTGGGAGATCTGGTACTATTCTCGGGGAAAATAACTCTGTCCTTGATCTGCTGTCTTGATCTGAATGAAGGGCTCAGTGTTTTTTTCCCTCCGGTTTTAATAATTGGAAAAAGCTCGACTGCTTTAAATTGGAGGAAACAGCTAATGAGGCATGCCATCGCCTTTAAAATGAAGGGGAAAAAAGTTCCCTGCTGGGGCGAAAACCCAGATGGCAAGAGAAAGGAGAGGAAAGAGGCAACAAAATACAATCAGGCTCCTCCTGAGGGCTGAGCAGAAGTTTGGCCTGAATAGGAAAATGGCTCTCTGGGGTCAATTACTGAGGTGGAAAATGGGGAAGAGACGGACTCAGCTCAGACGTGGAGGGTTCGGAATCCAGCCTCAGCTGTAGTCTCTACTGGGGACCGAACAGGGCACATTCAGTCTGGGCCATGAAAAGCTCCCCCACTTTCCCTGAGGACCGAGTGCCCAGTCTGAGATGATTCCACATGGAACATCCATGCTGGAGGCCCCTCCGGCTCTGGCTTCCCTGCTGTCTAACATGGGCAGTCGGCTTCCCTTGCCCATCCCTTACGTGACTTGCCCAGGCTGGCCTGAAGAGCCTTCCCAAGCCATGACCCACAGAGAAACATTTAACTTGTCATTTGATGAGGGTAGGAAAAAAAAAAAGAAAAGTAGGAAAACTCACTTGATATTAAGAAAAGCAGATACGATCCAGGGATGACCCATGAAATCCCTAGGCTCTTATGAGAATCTCTAACCTGGAGGGGCATATTACACCTCCTCCTTGGCCCTTCCCAGGGTCCATGGCTCCTGAAGGAGGCACTGTTTTCTTCAATCGCTTTTGAATTGCTTTACCACCTGGGGTAGTGGAATCCCAAATGCTAAAATAGAAGTCTGGCTGCTGGTGGGGCAAAGCACGCTACTTTAACGGGCAGGGAGTGGAGAGCCCTTCAGGTTGGCCTCGAAGAAAACTCTCAAAGTGAAGCTGGTTTGATCCTTACGCTGGCCTCCAGAGTTGTTCACCCAACTTGAGTTGAGTCCAACGAACAGACTATTTTCCCTTTGCCCCCAGCGTTTTTAATCAATGTGGAAGTTAAAAAAAAACAAAAAAACAAAAAAAAACACCTGAAACTAAACAAAACTAAAAAAGCCAACCAACAGACCAACCAATCAAAAGCCTGTGTGAGTGCTGTGACAGGGACAGGAAATCCCTGCCCTTCCAGGCTGATGTCGCCGGTACAGACGTCCTTCCTGTCCTCTGGACAGAACTTTCCCCTCCACGTTGCCAGGCTGTGGGGATTTTGGCAGTGAGAAGTGCCTGTTCCAAACTCCGCAAAGCCAGAGGCTGGTCCTGTCAAAGATGAATGGGGACTAAAACACACTTATGCCTTTGTATAGAATGTTTTGGAGATTAAGCCACAAAGATAAGCCCCATGTTAGCCGGGTTGGCTTGATGCTATAGAATAGCCTTCCTGCGACAAGATTCTACACCTCTCCCCTGCTTTAAGTCTCTTTCGCTTACATTGATTTACTTTTAGAAGTCTTTCTCATTTTGGAGAAACCCTAAGAACATGGGAGTATCTCTTACCTGCTCATAGAATCGATTGTGTGCAACATAAAACTGGGAATCAAAAGATTCTTCTGTGACTAATACTTTTTGTCTCTCACCAATCTGTGGAGAGAAGGGGAGAAAACCAGGAGAGATCAGGGCAAACACCTGAGCATCCAAATTAAATGCCAACCTAAATAGTTATGGACCAGTAAGTCGTGGCTTCTTGAATTTAAAGTAGACTCCAGATTGCTAGCTACTTAACAGCCAACACAAGAATCACTGATTCAAATTTTCAGAAAGACATTATTATCTATGTAGTAATATAAAATTAGTGTAGAACGAAATCTTATTTTCTTACAGATCTATGAAACAAAACTTGATCTTATTTCCTTCTTCAACATAAGTTAGATAATTAAAGGCTTCTAAGACATACAAAATCTTCTAAATATCACTTTGTTTTTCTTGAAACAAAGTTGCAAAACAAGCCAGAACAAGCTGCTTCTAATCCAAATTCATGAAAATATTTTGGCAATATGAAAGTGGTAATAAACATTAATTTGAGTTATGAGGGATGTAACACTAAAGAAAATGCCTTAAAAACTAGTCATTAAGTCCCTGTACCTAAACATTTCACACGTTACATGCAATTCTGAAATTACTGATTAATTCAGTTATTTACTTGTTATATACATTTTCTCTGGCATGGGCAACTGTCTCTTTTTTGTTGCAGGAATGACCCCATATTCATTTTATTTTTTTAAGAGAAAGACAGCAAAAATAGGGGACTGTTAATGCTCTACAGGATCTATATTTACGATCTAAGCATGCATTTTTAATAACCAAGAAGTTAAATCAGCCAAAACGTTGGTTAAAGCAATGTGACCATTTTAAAATAGTCTACTATTTCCAACTTTATTCAACTGTGAAATGCAACATTTAAAGTATCATTACTTTTTTTTTTTTTTTTTACAACATTGTCAAAATGTCTGATTTAGCAAACCAGCTGTATTGGATGATTGTGCCTGGAATCACTTTTGCCATTGCTACTAGATAAATACAACCCTCTATGTTAAAGCACATTGGCAAGATTTTTTTAAACGAAATCCCTGTTCTCATATGTAGGGACTTGTCACCATGTTCAGGCAGTTACCACTTGGGAAACATAAACACAGCTGCACTAAATAGACCACCTAACAAAAAGAAAAAAACAAAAAACCCCACCAAACTCTTCCGTGCATTATACAATGACAATACCTAAATACACCATAATTTGCTCTTTTTCACTCTCTCAATCAAATGTAGCCCCCTTAGCTGAAGGTTGTAAGGTCTCTAGGATACTTATCAAACACTTAACATAGTTCACTCCTTGAAAACCAGTGAAAAGTTCCAGCACTATTGTCTCTTTTAAAGATCAAGGAGAAACAAAAGAACTACTCCCAGCTTCTACTTTGAGCTTTAATGGCCCCGTTTATTAAAAAAGACTGATGAATATTGGGTTTCACTGAAGTATATGCTTCTGGAAGGAAACTTAGAATGTTTGCACACATTTCACAGTGCGAGTTGCTTATAACTTAAGATAAGTATCTGTCAATGGTTCTTAAGGAAATCTGCAGTTACACTTCATCTAACATTAAGTTTTCAGGAAATTAACAACAATACGAGAGAGGAGAGCCACTGAAAACGTACGCCGCTTTTTCCCTCTTGTTGGAATTCATGTGGACAGTTGTAGTAATCATTTTTGGGCTATTCCATTTTATCTGGAGAGAATAATGATGACAGTAATATATACATATTGAGTTAGAAAGACTTGCTATGTTTATACAGTAGAGGGCAGGGCTTTCGATCAACCATCAGAGAACTATTTGTATGTGAGTATTTAACTATTATTTGCCAAAGGGATTCAGGAAAATTGCTATGGGCAGTAATTTATAGTGGCAAACACCTCTCCAATCACCCTTTTGGTCCCCTCAACTATGGATTTTGTCTCATTGCTGAGGCTCTTAAAGTTCCCCAGAGGCTACTGAGCAAAAATGAGCATAAGCAAGATAGGACTTTGATGAAAAACTGATGCAGTTTATCCCCAATCCCTAAAAAATCCAACAAAAACAAATAATAAATGCTCTATGCAGTACTCTTTTTTAAGAATGAAGTTGCAATGAAGTGAATTATCAAATATGACCTTTAAGAGAATCAACTGTTTCAAATAACCTTAAAAACAACAAGGGGGCCTTCCCTGGTGGAGCAGTGGTTGAGAGTCTGCCTGCCGATGCAGGGGACACGGGTTTGTGCCCCGGTCCGGGAAGATCCCACATGCCGCGGAGCGGCTGGGCCCGTGAGCCATGGCCGCTGAGCCTGTGTGTCCAGAGCCTGTGCTCCACAACGGGAGAGGCCACAACAGTGAGAAGGCCCGCATACCGCAAAAAAAAAATAAATAAATAAAATTAAAAACAACAAGGAAGTTAAGGAAGTGGGAGTGGGTTTCAGTTGGAACTCTGGAAGAGGCAACTTTGCCTTGGTGACAATAAGGAAACTTATGGGCCAAGCGTATTATTAGCCTCAAATGTTTTTTTAAATGAGCCACCTCCTTACTCTCCAAGTGTTTTCTCCCCAGCCCCACATGATAACCCAGTATGGTTAAAGACCACGTAACAAGATTTAGGATAATCATCCTGATTTACCTAAGAATGCCTCTCCTATCCAGCAAGGAAGTCCTGTTCTCAGAGGAAAAAGTAGGGCTTCAGAAGAAAAAGGGCAACAGTTACCCTTAGGCCACTAGGACTACAACCACCCAGCTTTCTATTATGCTAAGGGCAGAGCTAACCCACTAAAGCAGGGGTCCCCAACCCCTGGGCCACGGACAGGGTCGCAGAGCAGGAGGTGAGCGGTGGGCGAGTGAGTGAAGCTTCATCTGCTGCTCCCCGTCGCTCGCATTACAGCCCCCCAATCCATGAAAAACTGTCTTCCACAAAACTGGTCCCTGGTGCCAAAAAGGCTGGGGATCACTGCCCCAGAGGGACCAGTTTGTCTTAGAGAATGATGGGTGTACAGTGTGTCTTCTCTGAGATTCTGCAACATCTACTCTCTGCTGACATTCTGATATTCTTCTGAGAAGGCGGCTTCCTGGGCTACTCACCATCCCTGTCAGAACCTTCCCTAACAGCTGGAACCTCCGGCAGGAACGCAAGGTTACGTCACTGGCTTAAGACAAGCCCTTTGAAGAGGAAGTTAACAACAAGATTGCTTGAGTAATTTAAAAAATGAACCAACTCCTGAGTTTATAGAATATATATATATATATTTGTATACACACACACACACACACACACACACATATATATTTTGAGAATGTAGAGGAGGTTGAAAATAATGGTTTCCATAAGCTTTGTGACTGGTAGCACAATATGGCTGTTCAGCAGGGATGATTAAGATGCAAGTGGAATTGTAAACCCAAAGAACGGTCGGTCGGTCTGGAGGGTGATTTTAAGATAACTGGAACTTTCAAGGACAGGGAGAAAGGGGGAAGTTATTTGGAGGGAGAGGGAATGGTCAGAAGCAGGAATGCACAGCTCTAGCAGAGCCCAGGGGAGAGGAGTAGGAAGAAGGTTTATTCAACACCATCAAATGCCACATATTCGAACTGGACAGTAGGGTGAGAGGACATGGGTCTGGGTAGATTATTTTTAAGGTAAAAGAGATTTGGCTACATTTGGGGACTTTGCTTTCCTCAGAGAAAAAAATGAGAGTTTGGAAGAAGTGACGTGGAGCTGGGGAGAGGTGAGCAGGGCTGAAGAGGAAGTAGATTCTGATTTTTAGAGGACCTTTCAGTTCCAAAATTCTCAGTCGTCATTCATGGTAGATTTGGTCTGCTCACAAGGTTTCAGATAAAGGAAATAGGTACTCTAAATCCAGGCTGTCTCAGTAAAAGTATGCTTAGAGCCCTCTGCAAATTACAGGTACTTTCTTGCTGCACTTAAAGTAACAATGTGATCTTAATACCCACCAAAGAAACATTTACAAAGTTTTTCATAAAGCTATTCAGTGACCTGAACCCGAAGAATCCTGTCAAAATCTTCCCAACAAAGCCCTTTTTAAAATAACCTCTTTTCCTTCTGATTTTCTTTACAGGTATATAATTTATAGCTGATTAAATAAAATGCTTCTTTGATTTCTAGAGCATTTTAGAGTTTAAGAAGTAGGGCTGGGGGACTTCCCTGGTGGCGCAGTGGTTAAGAATCCGCCTGCCAATGCAGGGGACACAGGTTCAATCCCTGATCCAGGAAGATCCCATACGCCGCGGAGCAACTAAGCCCGTGCACTGCAACTACTGAGCCCGCGTGCCTAGAGTCCACGCTCCGCAGCAAGAGAAGCCACCGCAATGAGGAGCTCGCACACCACAACGAAAGTAGCCCCTGCTCGCCACAACTAGAGAAAGCCGTGAACAGCAACGAAGACCCAACGCAGCCAAAAATAAATAAATAAATTTATTTAAAAAAAAAAAAGAACTAGGGCTGGGAATACAACCCCCTGCACTTTTATGGGACACTCAGTTTCCATTTACAAAGTTTGACTTTCAGGACATTTGTCAGGACTTTTCAAAGTGGCTGTCAGTCCTGGCACCTACTGTAACAACCTAGATGTACTTTGTAATTTATTCATCAGATGTCAGTGAAGACAGTGGCTTTTCCAAGGACGTGCAGAACTTCACTTAGTACATTTTAACCTGACTTCATAAACACATTTTATGAAAAATGAACTATAGAAATAGTCTTGTAAAAACCTTCCCTCCATTTCACAGATTGGGGCACTGAAGGAAGAGAAGGTACAGAAAAAGTCCACAGGTTCCTGCATTACCACTGATCTCACAGAGGTGATGGGAACTACGGCCCCCACTATGAAAGGAGTGTAGTAGAACTTTCTAGGCTTTGTTGAAAAGATATGAGAAAAGCTCTTATGCTTTTTTTTTTTTAAACCACAAAGGGAGAAAAGAAAGACCCTATTCCCCTAAATAGACAAAGAAGGTAAGAACATGAAAGGGGCTTAGCAATCTCTGATTTCACAGAGAGGAAACTGAGGTCCAGCAAGATGCGGTGATTTGCTCAGTGGCAGAAAGAAGTCTTGGAAGCGTTCCTGCTACTTGATGTCTCCTATTTAATTGCTAGCTGCAGAAAACGTACATCATGGCTCTGATTCTGCAGTGCATGGCTTTTGCGTGAGCAGAGAAACATCTGTGACAAACAAAAAGCAATGTTTTTTTAAAATTCAATTTGGGGGTAGATTTTACAGTACATTACATAATCAGCTGGCTGTGTTATTTGTGTCACATCTATGCTTCAAATTTCCCGAGTGCCTGAAGTGGTGAGAAACATCAGTTCTAACCATATGGGCAGATAACACACAGAAAACACACACTTGCATTAAAAAAGCAGTGGTTTACAACAGGATTTGGTTGCTGAATGAATGTTCATTCAAGCACATTCTATTTCTCCATTTGTCCTAAAACAAACAATATTCTGTATGGCTATTTAAGGATTTAAAGAGAGAAACTAAAAAGAATTGCTTCAAGACAGGCAGAAAATACTGAAATTTAACAAAGACATTAAGAGTACTTGGGCTTTTACCTTTAACCCAGTAAGAAATGTTACTTGTATAAGTATTCCTTGAACTAGAAGAAGCAAAGAGTTTCTTTTAAACCCATATATGGCTTTAAAGTATAAACTTTATGTAAATCTTACTTTTAACTAGTTTTTTTTTTCCCCCTTCTTCTCACTTTTGTTTTACTTAAACAGAAAGCCTGAGGTGTGGCTTTAGAAAATAACTGCAATTCACTTTACTCTGAAGGGTTAGGTTAGAGAGATTTTAATTAATTCAATATAACCACTCAGAGTATCCAAAAAAACATTCACAAAGGACAGATATATATTAGAAGACCTGTGTAAGAGAAATATTTATTTCTTGAAAACAGTTATAAGAAGGCAGAGGAATTATTTTGCTCCCCCTGAAAAGTTTCTAGCAATTAATTTTTCTGTCCAATTGCCTTAGGTGGAAAAATGCAGATTAAAACACACATATCAAAAGCTCTCATAATTATTTACAGCACATTCCTAATAAACTTAAATTTTATCTATGTTTACCCTATACAATATTCTGGCATGCTACTTCTGCAGCTGAGTTTTTTTTTTTTTTTTTGTAGATAATAAAATACAATTTTTCTACCTGACTGGTTTCTGAATGCATGACTCTGGGAAATGTCAAATGTCTTTCTTTACCTCCAGTCAAATTAGTTTTTCTTTTTTTTCCTAAGCTGCCTGGAACATGTTAAACACAAGGCTGTGACCTTAAACTCTGAAATAATATTTCTAGTGTCTGTGCAAAAGCCTGCCCTCACATACACCTTTAGACTAATTACTGCAGTGTAATGTTGCCAGTGAACCACTGTAATTACACTTGGAGAAAAGTATGGTCTTGTTCTTTCCTAGCTAATGAAAATGATAACCTTTCCATTTTGATTCATCATTCACAACAGGCAGAACATGCGAGGCTGGGTCTCCACGGTATACAGTAATTTTCCTGACTGTTTATGCACACTTCTGTTTTCTGGCCCTGCAGAAGCTGGAATTAAAGAAGCAGGCATACTTACGCTAAAAATAGTCAACAGTAATAATAGCAATAACATTAAAATTTAATATCATCCTTACTCCACAACGCCATTCTATAATGAAATAGGGCCATGACACGGGAATGTGTGTCAAAAATGATGACAGCATAGAAAACAAGTAATGAGCCTCTAAGTCCATCGTATTCAAAATGCTTGCCATCTGTTTACTGGTCTACTTATGGATTCCTGAGAGAAGATGTGGGACAGTTCATTGTGAAAGGGGCTGGACTTGTATCCGACTCTTAAACAATGACAGGAAATACATTCTATTAGATTTAAAAAAAAACACTATCCTCTGTGTGAAGAAACACATATTCTTTAGCTATAATTATTATTAGAATTAAACGTGTTCAAAAGGGAAAGAATGTTCCTTTGAGGTAGAATATCCATACCTCTAAAGTGTTTAATTTATGATTACCTAGTAATTGCCATGAGTATCTTAGTGGCTTTATTATTCCTTCTTCACGTTTCAGAAATAACCTAAACACCAAAGAAAAACTGAAAAACAATTTGGCTTTTTGAAAGTCCTTCCTCCCAAAGCAATGATGAAAGTTACAAAGACCAGACCCAAGGTGGTTCTGTTGAATCAAATCAGACTCTGAAATTTCTTCTAACAATGGCCCTTGTGCTTTTGTCTTCAATTGTTGGCTGGTTTTCTTCTAGCCATGTGCCCACCCCAGTAAGAGAAAGGCAACCCAAGGGAGTCTCTTCTCAGTTGGAGGCAAATGCCATTCTTAATAACAAAGCCATTTTCTTCTGCTGGTTGACAGCCAACAATAACAGTACAGTAACAGTGCTTTACTGATCTGGTAAAAGTCATTCTAGACAGCAAATACTTACATGACAAATGCTGACCTGATCCCTTTGCAGCATTAGAGATCTGTACCTGAGCGCTGACTGAACTTCCAATTTGAAAACCAGCCAAGTTTTAATTACCTGCCTGTACATTTTTGGTATTCTAGAACATTCTCTTAACAAACTCAAACAAGTTGCCTTTCCTTATCACAGACTCGGCGCAAGTATGTTACCTCTATTTTTTCCCACACTAGGCAAGCTCTACAATGCCCAGGCAGTATAGGAAACTGCTCAACATTTAAAACTACCAAAAGCCCTAAAACCAGATGTTGCCAGTAATATCTATTCACGAGATCTTGTTAATGGGATGACCAAGTGGGGTCAATATGGGATATGTATGTGGAACCCTTTTTTAAATTAAAATTTCAATTTCAAGATCGAACATTTATCTCCATTTGCTTCTACCTTCCTGATCATTTCCAATTGGTCCCTATCAATCATTACTCAGCAAGTCTGGGCCAATTTTCTTTGATGAGCTTTTCACATAGGCGCAAAGGTGACCATCCTTTTATCTTAGAACTATTGAACAGACTACCTTCTTGGAAAGTGTCTTTAGAATTTTCACTGATGACACAATAAATAATCCAAGTTACAAACTCAGACAGGCAGCTGAGCTTCAGAGAGAGATTTAGTGTTCATGTAATCTAGTAATGTGCAGTAATTACTTGCCAACTCACCTCACAGTTGCCCAAAGCACTCATTCCAAAAGCACTGAGCACCAGGCACCTTCAGTTTCCTATACTACCAAATACTTTATCAAAACAATACAAGACTTGGAAGAATTCAAAGAAAGATTCAGACATTTGGAGAGAAAAGGTATGGGTGTGGTATATAGGACACGTAATTTTCTTTGGGGGGAAAGAAGGCTTCTTTTTAAATACTAATTTATAGGAGACGATGGACAGGTTCTAGCGTACTCAGGCTCTAAATGTGAATTTTTTGAATTATGAATTCAGAGCTGTGTGGGTGGTGGAATTAAAAGATCATTTAGTTCAAGGGCTTCCCTGATAGCACAGTAGTTAAGAATCCACCTGCCAATACAGGGGACACAGGTTCGTGCCCTGGCCCGGGAAGATCCCACATGCCACGGAGCAACTAAGCCCGTGTGCCACAACTACTGAGCCTGCGCTCTAGAGCCCGTGAGCCACAACTTCTGAGCCCGCGCCTAGAGCCCGAGCTCTGCAACAAGAGAAGCCACCGCAATTAGAAGCCCGTGCACTGCAACTAAGAGTAGCCCCTGCTCGCCGCAACTAGAGAAAGCCGTGCGCAGCAACGAAGACCCATAACTTTAAAAATGGATTTTATCCTGACAGTTGCTTTTAGGCATGTGGTAAATTAATGAATTAATCTAAAGCTGCACCATCCAGTACAGTGGTCACCAGCCACAACTGGTTGTGGAGCACCTGAAACATGGCAAATCCAAATTGAGATGTGCTGTGAAACACACACCAGTGTAAAAAACTTACCAGATTTCAAAAACTTAACATAAATAAGAGTATAAACTAGCTCATTACTTTTATATTGATTACACACATGTTGAAATTGTAAAAATTAATCAACAGAAACCTCAATGAAATTAGAGTCAGGAGGCCAGAAGGGGAAGTCCTGTGCTTTATGAGGATTGCAGAGCCCAAGAGGAAGACTTTCTCTTCTTTCCTGGCAAGAGCTCTGCTAATGAGGGACCAAAACAACTCAGCCAATGAAAAGTCACAATAGTGCTTTGACCTCTCAACTCCTCCAGTGAACTCTTTGCTTACTATACCCATCCTAAGTTCCTTTTCCCCTCTTTAAAAGAGTTCTCCTCTCCTTGCTGTGTGGGGACTTGCATGTGGCTCACTGTGGTTGTAGACCCCAAACTGCAATTCTCTGTTGATCCATCATAAAGCCATATTTATCAGAGAAACAAACGGCAGCCTATTTCTTGTAGGTCAACAAAATGATGATATTTTTGATATATAAATAAAATATATATTAAAATTAATTTCAACTGTTTTTTACGTTTTTTAGCATAGCTACCAGAAAATTTAAAATAACATCTGTGGTTCATTTCCACTGGACAGTGCTGCCCTAAAACATTATTAGGTAGTTAAAAAAAATTTAACAGAAATCCCCCCTTTCACTATTTTAAGGACCAGATTGATCATTTAAAAAAATTTTTTAAACTCACCACAAATACCCTTAAATTTGCACTAATCATGTAAATGCAATGCTTTAATTTTAGGAAAGAATGCATACATATCTATAAATTGTTAAAGGCAGGAATTTTAAACTGCTCAAGTTCTCTTTTTGACCTTTAAATTAATCTTGTTTCCATTTTTCTGGTCGACCCTAGCCTCTCCAAAAGTTTAAGGCATGGGCTTCCCTGGTGGCGCAGTGGTTGGGAGTCCGCCTGCCGATGCAGGGGACACGGGTTCGTGCCCCGGTCTGGGAAGATCCCACGTGCCGCAGAGCGGCTAGGCCCGTGAGCCATGGCTGCTGAGCCTGCGCATCCGGAGCCTGTGCTCTGCAGGGGGAGAGGCCACAACAGTGAGAGGCCCGCCTACCGCAAAAAAAAAAAAAAAAAAAAAAAAAGTTTAAGGCATGATCAACTTGCTTATTGTTTTTTGGGTAATCCAAGCAACCAAAGAGAGGCCATCTAAATTTCCCAATCTGTCATTTCCCATTTTGTGTGGCTGCAAAAGCAAATGGTGTTTGAACTTAAAAGGCAGAAACAGACCATTCTCAACTTCATTTTTTAAAAAGCCAAAATGAACGTCCAAAATATGTACCGCCTTCGGTAAGATAAATCTTTTGTTACCAACCCTATTACCAGAGAACTCAGCATGGATGTGAGCAATAAATTACACATGCAGTACACCCACCATCTTTCAACCATTTGCCAGTCAGGATGGAGGCAGAGGAAGCAGAATGGATTAAGCAGAAATCAAAGACAGCCAAGCTCTAATGGTGCCTAATTAGCATAACAAAAGACATTGCCACAATCTTTCAGCAGTGGGCAATACATCTCATTAAAGAAGACTGAATAACAATTATTCTCTCCTGCTCCCCACCCCCCAACCCCTACGCTTCTTGGCTTAGCTCTGGGAGACCCTGAGAGCTGGGCTTGAGAGCTTCTGCTTTCTTGGCCAGGCATCTGGGCTGCAGGGAAAGAGCCCACTTGTATTACTGTGCACCTGCATCTCAATGCTTTATTCTGCTTTCCTCTCCTGCTGTGAAAATGTAGCTTCTTCAAGCACACCAAGTCCTACTATGCGGTTTATAGGTATATAATATTGAGAAATAGCAATGATGACCTAAAAAATGAATACCAGTTCCCCCTAAAATATCTTTATTTAAAGAAAATGATCTATTTGTTTCTCTTCACTTATTCTGTTTTTCCCTTTGATATTACTACCCTGTCTCAGAGTTAATGAAGCTAAACTGAAATTCGACCAAATTTATCGCAACCAGTAATTAGCCCTGAGTATGTGTGCATGCACATGTGCGCGTCTGCATGAACGTGCACACACACACACACATACATACATACATCATGGAATTTAAATGAGAGCAGTCTGCTTCAGACCTATCCTCTCTCCCCATCTCCTCTTGATGACAGACAACTGAGAAAATATATGAAATTCAACACAAGGAACTTGAGGTTGCAGGTGAACACGTGGGTAGTTGTTGTATAAATTTAAACCAAGAATAAACGGTTCTACTTAAACCAAGGAGAAAAAAATATTCTTCCAGGGTGATCACTAAGAAAGATGAAAGCTTCACGTAATCCTAGGTACTGTTTCATATCAATCCACTTTGGGGGAGGGACTGAGTGGGGAGGAGAGAGAAAAGGATGCATTTATTTAAACCAAACAATTTCCAGTTCTGAGCTATATTTTTTGATCAGTAACCTTTCAAAAAGGAATCTAGTTATGAGGGCTGCTTTGATTTTTGTTTTTTAATGGTCTCTCCTGCCAAACACAATATTACAGAGTCTACTTAAACCCAAAGACTGCCATGTCTGTGAGCTGCCCTAGGAAAAGCTGTTGATCACAGGGGTGGACAGGAACCTCTGCAATCGTTAGAGAGACTCAAGAGAAAAACTGAGCCAACGCGCTGAGTAGCTGGGAAAGCCTACTGAGCCTATGTAGTGTGCCTGGATGGTCCACACTGCTGCAAAGTCGCTGCCTCGCAGGAACTGAGAGACCTTGAGAATATTCAGGTCATTCACATCATAGGCAGCAGACGTGGGGCGAGACATTTTGATGCTATACACAATCTGCACATGGCAGCACACAGTTAAAATAAAACTTGAGGGCTTCCCTGGTGGCGCAGTGGTTGAGAGTCCGCCTGCCGATGCAGGGGACACGGGTTCGTGCCCCGGTCTGGGAAAATCCCACATGCCGCAGAGCGGCTGGGCCCGTGAGCCATGGCCGTTGGGCCTGCGCGTCCGGAGCCTGTGCTCCGCAACGGGAGAGGCCACAACAGTGAGAGGCCCACATACCGCAAAAATAAAAAATAAAAAATAAATAAAACTTGAGAAGTCACTTAAATCTTAAAAGGCCCTCCTCTCTCTGGTGAACTACTCGGCATTCAAGAGCTGGTTTCCACCTTCCACCCTTTAGGAAGAGTGAATTTTTAAAAATCCTCTCTCCCACTTCTCCTGTTTAATAGATCACACTGTTTTTGTTTTTTAACTTCTTGCCTATTTCCACCTTAAAGTTTTGTCAAAAAGTAGTATTCAAACACAACACGTTATTATGAAGTCTATCCTGCTTTATCTTTTAAAGTACAACAATTTGGTATTTTAATTCCCAGTCAGTAACTAGATCTCTGGTAATCACCACAGTCTGAGTCTACTGGTCTGACATCTTACAAAGGTATCCGGGTACATTGGTACAATTTCCTTCTCTTTTAAGACAGAACCCTGGCCAAGAAGAGAAGAGCTTGAAAAGTACTAACCAGCGAGTCAAGAAGCTTTTCATGCTCCAGACGAAGGAACAAGATAAAACCCCAGAAAACAACTTAGTGAAGTGGAGATAGGCAATCTACCCAAGAAAGAGTTCAGAGTAATGATCGTAAAGATGATCCAAGAACTCAGGAAAAGAATGGATGCACAGAGTGAGAAATTATAAGAAGTTTTTAACAAAGAGTTAGAAAATACAAAGAACAACCAAACAGAGTGGAAGAATACAATAACTGAAATGAAAAATACACTAGGAAGGAATCAACAGCAGAATAAATGAGGCAGAAGAATAGATCAGTGAGCTGGAAGGCAGAACGGTGGAAATCACTGCTGTGGAACAGAATAAAGAAAAAAGAATGAAAAGAAATGAGGACAGTTTAAGAGACCTCTGGGACAACATCAAACGTACCAACATTCACATTATAGGAGTCCCAGAAGGAGAAGGGAGAGAGAAAGGGCCTGACATCATAGCTGAAAACTTCCTTAACATGGGAAAGGAAACAGTCACCCAAGTCCAGGAAGCGCAGAGAGTCCCATACAGGATTAACCCAAGGAGGAACACGCCGAGACACACAATCATCAAACTGACAACAGCCACTAACTAGCTGTTTGACTCCAAACAAATCATTTCACTTTGGGGCCTCAGTTTCCTCATCTTAAAAAAGGGGGAAGGGGATTGAAACCAGTAACCTGAAAGGCCACCTCTGGCCCACATATCCACGGAGGAGGCAGGGCCAGCAAGGTGTCTGTCCTGCAGTGAAGGCTAAGGGCGCACAATGGGAAGGGAGCTTCTGCCGGCAGTGGTTGTGGGGGCAGCAGCAGTAGTGTCCCATGGACACAGCCAGGGGCTGGCCCTTGTCACACAGCTTGGCACTAGTCTCATCACCAGCATTCCTTCTTTTCACTTCCAGAGCTGACACACAGCCTGGGATTAACAACATTTGCCAAAGGCAAGGCTGAGTGGAAGAATGAATGGGAGTCACATTTTGGGGATTCGGTTTCCTGTCTGGAAGAAACAATTAAAATGATTACCTGGCTTGAATCTTGAGTTGTCTTCAGATTAATGACCTAGCTTTTGGAAGTCAGTATATGTGCTGGAAAAGTGGATTACTGTTGGCATTACAGCTGACAGTACTCCTGTTACCGCCGGGAGTATATTCCCAAATTTCATGCATCTTTCATTTACTATAGAAGGTAGCTCTGTGAGCTGAAACACATTCATGAGTTCAACATTACTGCTGGATATCTTGATTGAGGGAGTCAAGAGAAAAATCTAAGTAGAAAACTATCTTGGGGCTCTATCCAATTACTGCTTCAGAATAGGCAGAGGTTTTAGAAAGCAACACCATATGGATGCAGGATTATTTAATATATAGAGACTGTTGCTAAACAGGCTAACAAAGCAGAAGGCTGCAGGGCCTGGACCTTAAGGGGCCCAGGTCAGCTGTCTTGCTAGGCCTGTTGTCATCTCTCTGAGGAATCCTGCCCAAAAAGCAGAGATACCTTTTGTGCTCCCTTTTCAAAGCCATGACTCAAAAGGATTTCAGAGAGGTAAGACAAAGCATATTTAATGGGAAGAAAGGAAGATAATTGTCCAATATTGATAAACCCACAATTCATTTTTTCAGTAGCTATTGGAAAGATGAATTATGCTTAAAAAAAAAAAAAAACCCAACCTGAGCAGCTTCTTGTCACTTCTAAAACATGATCCTGTGCCTGCCTGAAAGAGTTAAGCCTATATAAATATTTATCATTCTTCTTTCAAAAGGATAAGAAAAATTCCTTTTGCATACATGAATTTCAGAGTGCTAAGCAAACATCAGGATATGGTCAGGGGCCCATCATCTTAATGAGGATATGGTAATGATAATTTTTTTTTAAGCTTGCTTATATGTGACCAAAAACACCCTAGAGATTTTGATTTTATACTGGGGCACGCACAGACCCATGAACAGTTAATGCCATTAGAAGCATATGGGTGGGATAACAGGAATACCATCAAGGGCTTACAGTGGGACTAGGGTGAAAGATTCATTAAAAGTGATAAATAGGATATGCCTTACTTAATGTCTTGCAATTGCATATTTAATACAGCAGGCCAGTGACTATGCATTTTAACTGTATTTTTAAGAGAACTGCCAGATCTTAATTACATATTAAACAGTTATTTGCAAATGAGTACCTCTTCATTAACATATCAGAATCATAATAATAAACAATTCTCTGTTACGAAACAGTACATAGGACAGTGGGAAGTTTCAGAACAGTACATGCATATAGCACTATAGCAGGACAAAATATCCTACTTACCTTGAGCAAGCTGATACCTTAAAATTTTTTTAAGGGAAATAAATAACCTAGATGCAAGTTCACAAGATTCTACATTTTATGAGATCAGAGATTTTGTTTCTTTTATTTGCAGCTATACCTCTAGTGCCAACACCATGCTTGGTTCACTGCAGATGCTCAATAAATGTTGAATGAATGAATGAATGAAAGAACCAGCTCTTTTAACAAGTACATAGTTACATTTTTGCAGTTAGATTGTCATGCACTGATATTTTTTTAAAAATTAAAAATTTTTAAAGTTTAAAAATTAAAAAAAATTTTGCTTTTATGTTTCAATAACTGTGTATGTAAAAAAAAAAAAGACCCAAATATTTAAATTATGACCCTAGACTATAAATGTGTTTATAATAAGACATGGATATTTCCTTCAGTAGATTGTAACCATAATTTAAATTATTTTGTTCCACACTGTTTTTTATATCTTTTTTTTAATATCTTTTTTTATATTTTTGTAAACTGGAATTAAATCATCAGTGAGGTTATTCTCAAAGGATTTACTTCTCAAATTTATTCCAAGGGACATAGAAGAAACGCATTTTTCTGTTACCACCTTCATAACAAATAGCAGCTGTAATAATCTTACTTCACATAGTTCCTTATTTAATTATTTTTATTAGAGACTATTTTTTTAGAGCAGTTTTATGTTCATAGCAAAATTGAGAGGCAGATCCAGAGACTTCCCATGTATCTCCCTTATAACTTGTAACAAATGTACCACTCTGGTGAGGGATGTTGATAACAGTTCCCTATTTTTCATTTTCAGGTATATCTTTGTTGTTTCTAACTCAGAGACCAAGAAACACAAAGAATTTAAGTAACTTGCTCAAGGTTAATAGTGAGTTAGATACAGCTCCCAGGCACCAAGCTTCCTAGCCCAAGTGTTCTCTGTAGTCTACAATGCCGCACCATCTCTCTGCTAGTTAATTTGTGGGTCTGGAAGACAGCACAAAACAAGGCCCTTAAGAAGAGGTATAAGAAAAGAAGAGGGGGGCTTCCCTGGTGGCGCAGTGGTTGAGAGTCCGCCTGCTGATGCAGGGGACACGGGTTCGCGCCCCAGTCCGGGAAGATCCCACATGACGCGGAGCAGCTGGGCCCGTGAGCCATGGCCGCTGAGCCTGCGCGTCCGGAGCCTGTGCTCCGCAATGGGAGAGGCCACAACAGTGAGAGGCCCACGTACCGCAAAAAAAAAAAAAAAAGAAAAGAAAAGAAGAGGTGCTGTAATTAGCACACAACAGAGTAAAGCAGAAAAAGATGGTAAATGTTAGAGAAATTTTCAGTATTATCATTCACTAACCAGTAGAGAAAGATGGAAAATTACTGAGATCTTTTCTCAAAATAGTCACCTTGAGTTCTCTGCTTTGTATTATTTCTCCACTTACTTCTAGCACCTACCACGACCAAGAGCACAAGCACTGCCCCGCCCCACTCCTTCTGTTCCAGCGATGCAATGGCGTACCGTATTTCTCCACCACATACCCTCGAGGGTAGGTATTGACATTATCTTTTCTCTACAGACAAGGAAACTACGGCCCACTGCGGTGCTCTTAGCCAAAGTCACATAGTGTATAATGGTGAAGCTGAGTGATTTCCTTTTTACGGAGGTGATAGTTAATAGCTTACAATATTCACTCAGAAAAATTTTACGATTTTTAAAAAATACAAAGATGTATTATTATGAATAAACAATTACTTCCAAATTCTTCAGCTTGCCAGAAAGCCAGAAGGCAAGAAATATAAAATAAATTTAAGGCTAATTATTAAAATATACCCGTGCCCAGCATTTCCTAGCAAACACGGGGGGTGGGTGGGAATGCCCTCCCTTCCCGAAACTACTTGCTCCTAACTAGGCATCTTCATGTTCAGCGTGTGACTTTGGTTAGCATTAGTCTTGAGGTTAAATAAGGCCTCAGACTGATAAACGAAGGAAACATCTGACTATTAACAAGCAAACCCATGATAATGAATTGTTGAATCAGGGCAATATCTTTTATAAGCCTGTTTTAGGTAATATTTCTATTATGGTCTCATTCTCTCTCTCTCTTCCTTCCCCTTCCCATCATGCCCCCCACCCAACCACCTTACTTCCTTCTCTGTCTTTGAAAATCCCAGACGCTCTTTGCAAAGATATTGAGGGCTTTGCTCACCCTGAAAGGAGGTGAGGAAAGGCAAGCAGCGCCATGCCAACAGCAGGTAAGTTACTTCCTTCCTAATGAGTCTATCACTTGCTGTGTCCTAGGTTAAAAGATAATATGGATACTGGCAAATAAGTTTATAAACTTTTAAAACTAATCGTGACAGCACTCTTCTCACACTTTTTGAGTTGAAATGTTGTTTGGGTAAAAATTCAGAAAAATGTGACAGGCTGGAATCACTCCCTAAGCTGTGTGCTCTGCTAGTGACCCCGGCATTACAGAAAGAACAGGGAAACTGGTTGGAGACCAGAGCTGAGCTCTTATGTGCTTGGGTAGGTCCTCTGGGGTCCTGGGTCAGATGCAAACACAGCCAGTTCACTTAAATGAGAGCAGGTGCCATTCCTTAAGAAAGTGACAACTGCTATATGAAAATGCATTGTTGGTGATACTGATACCACCGTTGTAACTACAGAGGCCCAGATGGTGTACGCGTGAGTATGTTATTGTCTGGAAGCTGTCCTGGGTTGGAAACTTTTTTGGGTACCATTTTCAATCAGATTAATTCCTTCTGCAATGACTTTTAGCAAGATCATCTTTGACAATGTGACCCCTCCTTTCCTTCAATTAAAAACCCTTATATACAACTTAAAATTAACACTAAAACCAAGTTTTTTTTAAAAAGCTAAAAAGTGTGGCCTCCTCTTCATTATTTGAGTTCAAAATCTACACAGGGCACATCCATGTTAACAGCACAATGATGTCTTTTCCACTATCAGTGCAATCACAACATAAATGGTGAAGGATTTATAAAGAAAAATAGGCATGGGGCTTTGTGGAAGAATTGTATATTATTAAAAATCCTTAAATATATACGTAACCGCTGTCATATAGTTTAAAATGATGATAAGAAATGTAATTTCATGACGGTTTCCTTTTCTCTCTCATCTGACTCCTTCCCCAGTACACTGCCCTCGCCTTGCATACTGTGTGCTTGCCCCTTGAATCTTCATCTCTCATTTTGTTCCGCTGTCCTGTGCTTGCAACACTGGCTGCTCCTATCTTCTAAGTGACATTTCGTTATTTAGTTGACAGACTAGACAGAGTATCAAGGGGTGACAACAAAACAGGTTGAGTTCAAGTGAGATTCTGACTTTGGTTTGGACAAGCTACTCACTCTTGCGTTCTATGAAATGAGAAAAGCTTTAAAATCCAACTATCTTAGAATTAAAGAAACATATATAAAAATATCAGCTAAAATACTACAGAATACACTTAAAAATGTCACTTTGCATATTGGTTTATGTGACATTTCTGGTTAGGTTGCTAGGCTTTGAGAAAATTTTTATCAAAAATAAACAATTACTCTGTGTGTTTGCTTGCATTATCTTTTTGGAAAATCATCAAATATATCAGTAAATGATGATTCTTCAATTTCCTTATAGAACACATGTTTGAGGAGACCCAGCAGGCATTTTTGAGGTGATGTATCGCCGTGCTACTAAAAGAGAAAAAGTAGATCAGATAAAAACCTTAAATAATACCTAGCCAGGTTGAAAATCATATCACACTCTTTAAATCAAGGCTTTGGTTTTATAAATCAAGTCTTCTGGTTTTGTTCAAAACACCTACTTTTTTATGCATTCACTTTTAGAAGTTAATGAAAAGAGGGTAGAAAAATAATAATACGAATTGAAATTTCCAAATAGAATTAGGTAATTAAATCAAATCTATGAAAAATTCATAATCATTACAAACTGGAACTAGTTCTTCCTCGTATTTGATAACAAATATACCCTCTACAAAATAAAATGTGTGTGGGGGTGTGTGTGTTCAATTTATCAAAACAGTGATTATCATTATATATAATAATTAATATCCCCAAAATGGAAACAAGCCAGTGTATTAAAGTGGAGGAAAAAAAAGACCTTCTCCACAGTAGAAGGGAAGAGACCTAACTTCATTTATTTATTTTTTAAAAAGATTTTTTTGATGTGGACCATTTTTAAAGTCTTTATTGAATTTGTTACAATATTGCTTCTGTTTTTTTATGTTTTGGGGGTTTTTTTGGCCATGAGGCATGTGGGAACTTAGCTCCCCAACCAGAAATAGAACCCACACTCCCTGAATTGGAAAGTGAAGTCTTAACCACTGGACCACCAGGGAAGTCCCGAGACCTAACTTTAAAAGCAAGGCACAAGGAACTCTGCTCATTATTCTGGAATAACCTAAATGGGAAAAGAATTTGAAAAAGAATAGATACATGTATTTGTATAACTGAATCACTTTGCTGTACACCTGAAACTAATACAACATTGTTAGTCAGCTATACTCCAATATAAAATAAAGATTAAGGAAAAAAAGGCAGTATTTTATAGATTTCCATTCTGTTCAAGTCTACCTAAATTAACTGCGAATATCCAGAAGTCCAAAAAAAAAAATCATGTTTCACTATGATTCTAATTTAAGAAGAAGTCTTGCCTATGTAAATAATTCAAATGAACAGCACAATTGTGGATTTCAAAATTATAACTCTTCTCTAACAGTGAGGGGATTGTGAGGATTGCTTTTCAGAAATGAAATCCCATCCTGTGAAGACATTTTCAGACGACGGGGGCAGGAAGACCCTTTGCCTCGGCTGTCTTGGGCTTCTTAAGAGTTCATGTTCTAGTGCATGTGTCATCCTTCATATACAGCTATCTATACACATGAATTCAAAGCAATAGTTTTTACTCCTTTATTTAGACTGTAATTTACAAAAACTCCCAAGCAGATTAAAAATTTCACCACTGGGGAGACAGCTGCATGCTGAGTATACCCCTTGTTTGTCTTATTTGCACATCTTTTTAAACACCAGCCTTTTCACTTCTTCGTGTTCCACTGTTTGGCCTCGCAACATTAACAGCAAATAAATCAGAATGAACATTCATAAAACAATCTATGGCTTTAAATTGATTAATGTATAGAAAAATGCTCCCTTCTTTTAGAAGTATATTTGCATATGCGTGAAAAACCAAAATCAAAGCTTTAAACCTTCAGTGCTCCTCTTACCATACAGCCTTAAATGAGATAAACTTCTCTTCCATCTAAAGATGAATGCTAAAAAAGAATGTTCATCGCATTTTTTTTTTTCCCCCTGCGGTACGTGGGTCACTCACTGCTGTGGCCTCTCCCGCTGCGGAGCACAGGCCCCGGATGCCCAGGCCCAGCGGCCATGGCTCACGGGCCCAGCCGCTCCGCGGCATGTGGGATCCTCCCAGACCGGGGCACGAACCCGTGTCCCCTGCATCGGCAGGCGGACTCTCAACCACTGCACCACCAGGGAAGCCCCCGCATTTTTTTTTTAATTTAACAAATACCTATAGCTAGTGCTTTACAAATATTAGCTAGGTGAATGCTCAAAACAACTTCATGCAGTAGGGACTTCCTCATGAGGAGTCTGAGACCCAGACGGACAAAGTCCCTGCCTGCGGTCCCACTGTTGGTAAGTGACAGGCACAGCCTGTGTTCAAACCTGGTGGTCTGGTTGTAAAGCTTGAGCTTTTAACTAACATGCTATATGCTACCTCTTCAATTTTAGAGTCAAGTTACAGTGTTAAAGTAATGTTATAAATGCTTAATTAATCTTGGGGAGCCGATAATTTCCGTGTAGCTTGCTGTGGATTTAAAATGGCCTGTTTCTTGTTAGAAGACCTTTGCTAAACCAATATGAAATATTCACAACTTTAGGAGATAAAAATCAAATGACACCTTTAAAGTCACCAAGGGAATCAAGGAGAATATGCAGCTAAAATGGTAAGTTTAATGCATTTATTTTGTTAAGAACAAGATAATAGGCCCCAAATGGAGTCACTTATGCTAAGTCCCACATCACCAAACCAAGACTTAATTACAGTTTTGGCTTCTTCCAGAAATGGAATCTTAAACCAGTCCATCAGGAATTATCTGGTCAGCACTAGCAAGGTAACCTGCCCAGGAGACCCCTCCCACTCCCTGAAGGAAAGTGACCTTACCACAGCCAGTCTGCTTTTTGCTAATGTAACTCCCTTGTTTCCACTCGCATCTGCCTACGGAAGTCTTTCATTTTGTACGGCTCCTTGAAGCTCCTTTCTATCTGCTAGATTAGATGCTGCTCGGTTCATGAATCATCCACTAAAGCCAATAACATCTTTAAAATGTACTCAGTTGAATTTTGCTTTTTAACAGTAATTTTAAACCTGTCTAGTTTTTAAACAATGGATAATCAGTGTACAATAAAAACAACACTTAACCATGCAGCTTTTGAAAATGAAAATACAAGATGAAACTATGGAGGAAAAAGTGGAAGCTAATTATACCCTAAACTTAAGCTATATGGTCCCGTGTAGTTGAGCGCTGAATTCATCTCTGAGCTTCCTGACAGTCAAGACAAAAAGGCTAGCGTGGTCACCTAGATGAGCTCCACTGTTTCAAAAAAGGGGGCGAAAGGCCTCATTTGGAAAGCAAACAATAAAACTAATAGATTTATAATTTTAACCTATTAGGAAATAGATACTACAGTCAGGAAACCTACTTTATCATCCTTGCTAGGAAACTGCTTTGTACATAGGAGCTGCCCAACAAACATACGTTAAAATAGAATACAAAATGAATTTCCACCTGAGTATCTTTTTGGCCGTGTAACAACAGTTTCAGCTCTGCCATACTATGGGGCCACCATCAATACTCGACTGGATTAACAGCCTGGTAATGGTATTCTTGCCTCTATTTTCTGTCTCTCTGATCCATTTCCCATAATCCACCTAGACAGATATTTTAAAAACTCAAGTCTGGTCATCTCATGCCTCCATTTAAAACCCTATGATTGTTCCCCACTGCGCTCAGGAGAAAGTTACCACATAAAGCTCTACTTTATCTTTCAAATTAGTACACAGGAGGCCATGTAATGAAGATGTCATAATTTATTTAACTACTTCCCTATTAAGAGACATTTGGCTTATTTTCAATTTTTGGCTATGACCAACAGCAATACATGCCTCTCTGGACACATGCGTGAACACTTCTCTAAAAGTGGAATCACTAGGTCAAAGGGAGAATATTTACAGTTATGATTTTCTTTTTAAAATTAATTAATTAATTAAATTTTGGCTGCATTGGGTCTTCGTTGCTGCACGTGGGCTTTCTCTAGTTGAGGCAAGCGGGGCTACTCTTCGCTGCGGTGCATGGGCTTCTCACTGCGGTGGCTTCTCTTGTTGCAGAGCACAGGCTCTAGGCACGTGGGCTCAGTAGTTGTGGCTCACGGGCTCTAGAGCACAGGCTCAGTAGCTGTGGCACACGGGTTTAGTTGCTCCATGGCATGTGGGATCTTCCCGGACCAGGGCTGGAACCCATGTCCCCTGCATTGGCAGGTGGATTCTTAACCACTGCACCACCAGGGAAATCCCTATGATTTTCATATATAAAACGAAATTGCCCTCCAAAATGGCTTTATCAATGTATACTTTCCCATTTAGCATACGGGGCTTTCTTTCTTATACTCAACAACATGGTATATTATCAACTAAACACAAAAAACTTTGCAGAATAAAAGGTGAACAAATATTTTTGGTGTAATTTTCATTTCCCTACTTGCCAATGAGATAGGACATCTCCCATACCTTTACTGAATGCATTTGCCCATTTTTCTGTTGAATTACAATTACTGAATTATAATTACTAAAAATGTTTTCCCCTGGTTTGTTGCTTATCTTTTAATTTTCTCACTTATTATATAGAAGTATTTACTCTTTTGTAGCAAAATTTATCAAAAAACCCTGTTGGGCTTTTGATTAAGATTATATTGACTTTATAAAATAATACGGGGACATCTGACATTAGCATTATATTGAATTGCCTATGCAGGAATGTGTTATGTTTTATAATTTAAATATGTCTTCCATATTCTTCAAAAAATATCAGTTTTTATCATAAAGATTTTGTACATTTCTTATTAGATTTATTTGTTGGTACATGTATTTGCTTGGTTTCTATTGTGAATGGGATCTTTTTCCATTATTTTTATTTGAACCGTCCTTTTCTGTTAATTTTAGTTTTGATGGGATCTTGTAGCTGGGCTCATACCCAATTGTCTTCTTAGTTTTTCAGTTAATTCTCTGGTATTTCCTGTAATTGTGCACTTGTCTTCATTCTCTACCAGAATAAAACTTTCATGAGAAAGGAGACTATTTCTATCTTTTCACTGGCATGTTCCCACTACCTAGCATAGCTCTTGGCACACAGTGGGCAATCAATAAATATCTGTTGAACTGAATAGACTTCAACATGTAAATTCAAGTTTCTCTTCTCATATGAGTGTCAACATGTTCATTTCTCTCTACAATGGTCAAACTTCTTGAAGGAATGAACTTAGGATTCTATTATCTAAAACTTAATAATAATTAGGGCTTCCCAGGTGGCGCAGTGGTTAAGAATCCACCTGCCAATGCAGGGGACACAGGTTTGAGCCCTGGTCCAGGAAGATCCCACATGCCATGGAGCAACTAAGCCCGTGAGCCACAACTACTGAAGCCCACACACCTGGAGCCCATGCTCTGCAACGAGAAGCCACCGCAATGAGACACCCACGCGCAGCAACGAAGACCCAATGTGGCCAAAAATAAATAAATAAAATTTTAAAAATGTAATAATAATTAACCTATGAAAATACATATGAAAATTAAAAACACTTTGCTCAATAGTCACTAGATCAAGGAGAAAAGAAACTCCAAATAAATCAACTTAAAAATAAGAAAGATCAGAACACTACATAGACATGGAAGAACAGAACAAGGAACAAACATGAAGTTTAGCAATTTGAAAAACAAGAACAACAAGCCCAACAACAGCCACACCCTAAGAAATGCAGAATAAAGGAATACAATTAAAAGCAGAAACAGAAAATATAAAAAAAGGAACAATTAATCATTCAAGCATAGTTTTGTTTGTGCGTGGGGGGAGGAGCTCACAAAAACAAAATGAAACACAGCAACAAATCAATACTGAAACAGACAACACGTTAGCCAAAGCAATCAAGGGAAAGAAAGAAAACAATGAGGAATGAAAAGGGCATGGTAATAATTAAGAGAATCACATACAACTCTGTGCTGAAAAAGGTGAAAAAAAAATCAGTGACATAGGTAGTTATTGTAGGAATGTATTATAAAAATTGACTGAACATTAAAAAAAAACTGATATACATACAAGCAATTAAAAAGGTTATTGAACAATTTCCTCTTAAAAGACTCCAGGCAAGAAAGCTTCTTAGCAGTCAACTCTTAAACTTTTAAGAAACAGATAACCTCATGCTACAGAAATAGACCCAGAGCACACAAAAAATATGGCAAATTACCCCATTAGATTTTTTTTTTTTTTTTTTGCGGTACGCGGGCCTCCCACTGCCGTGGCCTCCCCCGTCGCGGGGCACAGGCTCCGGACGCACAGGCCCAGCGGCCATGGCTCACGGACCCAGCCGCTCCGCAACATGCGGGATCCTCCCGGACCAGGGCACGAACCCGTGTCCCCTGCATCGGCAGGCGGACTCTCAACCACTGCGCCACCAGGGAAGCCCACCCCGTTAGATTTTTAGGAAGGCAGCATTACTATTATTAGAAAAAACCTGACAAAATAACGCGAAAAAAGAAGAAAGACAAGGTGTCTTAACCTCAATATACTATAATATCCTGGATAAGAGGACAGGTTCTGGAGTTTGAATCCCAGCTTTACCATTTACAGTTGACCCTTGAGCAACACAGGGGTTAGGGGCACCGATCCACCAGCTGAAAATCCTTGAATAACTTTACAGTGTTTCCTCTGTATCTGCGGTTCCGTGTCTGCCGATTCAGCCAATTGTGGATCGTGTAGTACTGTAGGATGTATTTATTGGAAAAAAATCCACACATAAGTGGAACTGGGCAGCCTGAACCCATGTTGTTCAAGTGTTAACTGTGATAGTTATGGCACTTTGAGTGAGTTGCTTTCCTTTGTGATGCCCCAGATTGTGAAGATTAAATAAAATAATCCATGCAAAGCACTGAGTATAATGGGAGCAACAATATTTTAAGGGGAAGACTCTCCACAGTCCCCTTAAATATGAAAAATCTGCATTTTGTTGGTATGTTGATTTTTCTGAGAGGAAGGCTCATGATTTTCCTGAGATTTTCAAATGAATCACGGCTTCCCCCAGATTAAGACCCACTGTTATACACTAATCTTATTTTTGAGTATAGAGGTAGAAAATCTGGATGCAATATAAGATAAATACAACAGCACATTAAAAGAATCATTCATCAGTCCCCCCCAAAATTAATCTTTGAAACTGAAGACTAGGCTGGGGTGAGAATATACATTGGTCAGCTTTTCAAGAAAGCAATTTGGCAGTATTTATCAAGAACCCCTTAACCAAGTAACATTTGTACTCTTAAACCTAATAAGTGTGCTTCCAGAAATACATCTAATGAAAATGGCCATTTTAAAGAATATTGACAGTGAACGACAGAGTTGCAAACCGACCATTACTTTACAAGTCTCTAAACAGCTGAATTATGTTGGCTAAAAGCAATGTAATCTGTTTTGGTAGGTTATGGTACTTTCTCAGCCTCTGTAAAAGGCAGGAAGTTTTCCCTACCTTCCATGTGAAAACAGTGAAACACATTCAATGCATCAGAAACATTTTAGAAATAGTGTCATGATTTTTTTGCTCCAAACTTCATGAAGAAAGGAAACCTAAAAAAGTCCTTAAGTAGATAATATGTATGAAATAAGATGACTAATGAAACTACTTCTGTTATCTTCCCTTATAACTCCAGTCTTACACAATATTAAATGTTTTCCTGGTCAACCAGTCCATCTTCTGTAACTATACAATATGGCCCTGGTGATGATCTCAGGGGGGATGCTTTAGGCATCTTATCGGACAAACTAAACTTTACTTGTATGTTCCACAGATCATTAGCTGTCTTCATTATTACTTTGCTTCTCTCGCTGGTAGGTATGAATTTGTCTACATTCAGCAAGAATTTGATGGGTTTTCTTTTTCTTCTTCCTCCTGTCAGGAGACTGACAAATCCACCAAGGATTAGGCTAGCTGGTAAATAACACTTTTAAAACAATACAGGGTCTCAGTGGGGACACAGGTGCACAACATTTGCAATATCTGCTCATCAATGTTACTGTCATGGGGTGCACTTTGTAAAATATTCCAATCTCTTATATATTCTTTTTTTTTTTTTTTTTTTTTTTTGCGGTACGCGGGCCTCCCACTGCCGTGGCCCCTCCCGTTGCGGAGCACAGGCTTTTGACGCGCAGGCCCAGCGGCCATGGCTCACGGGCCCAGCTGCTCCGCGGCATATGGGATCTTCCCGGACTGAGGCACGAACCCGTGTCCCCTGCATCAGCAGGCGGACTCTCAAGCACTGCGCCACCGGGGAAGCCCTCTTATATATTCTTAATGTCCAACTTGTAGACCATCTTATTTTGTTTCTTCCCGTATTACTTTCATTGGGATAAAAACTATCCTGTGTAGGTGTCTCCTTTCTCTAAGTAAATAATTTCTTCCTTGCCTCTCACATGAATTTCTCACAAGTCTTCACGGACTTGGAACTTTGTCTTGTAGCCCAAGAGGTCCATCCACATTAAATCAGCTTCTGTCTCAGGCAGGAAAGAATACACTTACATATTTATGTTTTGGAGAAGGAGGATATTTATAAAGAGGAAGAGGGGAGAAAGGAACCTCTGAGAAAAGGAAGAAAGAGAGAGAGAGAGAGAGAGGAGTATAAACCAAAATGGAGAGATAATGAAAAATACTGAAGTGCTCTTGGTTTGGGGGTAAATATATTACCTAAAAGAAAACTGCTAAAAGCTTGCTATTTACCTGGGCTATGGGTACATTAGAAATTGTTTTTACAGCTCTTTGAAATCACACTGATTTTCAGAATATTCCCTTTAGCCCTTAGAAACAGATGGTATGCATTTTATTTTGAAATTACTCCTATCAACTTTTCCCAACTGTGGTGTATTATTTTCTGATTTGTAAGACAATAGCTTTGAGTCCAAGGAAATATACAATTACACACAAAAATGTCCTCATGTGTAGCTATGTCAGCATTAAAGATTCTTCCTCAAAGTGACTCAAAACTAATCTCTCTGTAGCTTCCATGTGTTGCTTGTAGAGCATCTGCTCAAATGAGTTGTCTTCCAGGCTGACTGACACTTTAGCACCCTGATCATGATCCCATATTGCTTTAATCTCAAATGCCCTTCATAAGCATCACTGACGAAATGGCTCGAGCGCCTGGATGTTACCTGCGTGGAATCCGGTGCTTCACTAGGAGTAGAAGGCTGGGTTCACTGGTGTGAAAAGTTGTCTATTATATTTTTCTTTTTTAAATTTTATTTATTTACTTATTTTATTTTTGGCTGAGTTGGGTCTTTGTTGCTGTGCGTGGGCTTTGTCTAGTTGCAGCGATCAGGGGCTACTCTTCGTTGCGGTGCACGGGCTTCTCATTGTGGTGGCTTCTCTTGTTGCGGAGCATTGGCTCTAGGCACGCAGGCTTCAGTAATTGTGGCATGAGAGCTCAGCAGCTGTGGCTCACAGGCTCTAGAGCTCAGGCTCAATAGTTGTGGCACACGGGCTCAGTTGCTCTGTGGCATGTAGGATCTTCCTGGACCAGGGCTCGAACCCGTGTCACCTGCATTGGCAGGTGGATCCTTAACCACTGTGCCACGAGGGAAGCCCCAGTTGTCTATTATCTTCTCAAAGGATACACTGGCTGACTTCATTTCATCTTCTGCTTTTGTACTCAAGTCACTAGTCAGCATGCTTCCTACCTGCAATCTGTGGCTACAGATGGATACATCTCCAACACATCCTGGCTAGAACCTCACCATGACTCAGACTTATTGTCAAGCAATAATGCACTGCCAGCTCTGCATAGCCATTTATAATCTAGTACACCTTCTAGGCTATGTCTAGTGTCTGTCACACACAACAGTTTTAAGGGCTTCTGAAGACATCTACAGAAGGCAATGAAAGAAGTCCTCAGAGACTCAGACATATTGGGTTGGCCAAAAAGTTCTTTTGGGCTTTTCCATAAGCTACTACAAAAATCCAGAATAACTTTTTGGCCAACCCAATATATTCTGACATCAGCTTGCAGGTCCTTGTGTCTCCCTGAGTAAGGCTCATAAAGCCTCACGGTAAATACAGTTTATTAAATTAAATCAAATGGAATCTGTAACAATCCTGATTTACTTCAATGTCACAGAAGAATATGTAGACAAGGTGCCATTAACTGGCCATCCATGTAAACATACTCAGGATTTTGGTCCCTTAATCAGTTGACAAGATTTCTGAGAGGAAGCATTCTCACTGTGTCAAAGAAAGTTCACAAAATAGAATACAGAGACCATAAAATTGTTGTGAGCAGATTACATATTCTTGATCACAATGAGGCCTAAGATTGTTAAATAATTCTAGTGACCTAGGCAGAATGATAAAGTTGAGTAGCCATTGTTAGGTAAGGTCCTCATATCTATTATAAACTAGCTGCTGTCTTTGTTTCTAAGCTAATTAAATATTTTCTGGTATTTATTAAATAGCCCTTCCATGGTTCATATGAATTAGTCATGGTTACTTTTAGTGGCACTTTCATTACAAGTGATTCAGTCAACTGTCAGCTTTGACAGTGCATGTGGCAGAAATACTTTGGAAAAGCAACTCAAAAATTAAAATTTAACAGCATCACTACTCAAATTCTCTCTCACCTGGCTCAAAAACTCCACTGAAACCAAACCCAAATTTACAAGAACCAGAGGATAAACAAAAAGCTTAAAATAGCCCATATTAGATGCACAGCTTGGCAAATGCCGCTTTTCTATTTCACATGGCTCTCACCTACATTATCACATTTGTTTCTCATGACAGCTATCTGAAATCCAGTTGGCCTTCTGTATCTGCGGGTTCTACATTTATGGATTCAACCAACCGCAGACCAAAAATATTTGGAAAAAGAATTCCAGAAAGTTCCAAAAAACAAAACTTGAATTTGTTGCGTGCCTGGCAACTATTTACATAGCATTTTCACTGTATTTACAATTATTTGCATAGCATTTACACTTATTAGGTATTATAAGTAATCTAGAGATGATTTAAAGTATACAGGAGGATGTGCGTATATTATATGCAAATACTATGCCCTTTTACATAAAGAATTTGAGCACCCTTTGGTATGGGGTGTGTGTGTGTGTGTATGTGTGTGTGTGTGTGTGTGTGTGTGTGTGTGTGTGTGTGTGTGTGTGTGTGTGTGTGTGTGTGTGTGTGTGTGTGTGTGTGTGTGTGTGTGTGTGTGTGTGTGTGTGTGTGTGTGTGTGTGTGTGTGTGTGTGTCCTGGAATCCCCCGAGGATACCAGGGGATGACTATATTATCTCCAGGACACCGAAAAGTAAAGCAAGGCTCCCAGAGGTTAAGGAATATACTCCTAGTTACCGAGTAGTCTGGGTTTTCCATCTTCCACTTTCATATCCACCTTCATATTAGACCAGTACTGATGCAGATAATAAACAGATGTTTAGGAGCAACGTATGAGACCAAGTGTAGTACCATATATTTAGTAGCTTCTCCTTCACTGGAGTTATTTGATTATTCCTCTATTTTAAAAAATCCATGTCCCAAATAGTTCATAGTAGTCTAAAATTTTCTCTTCCAATAATAATTTTCCACTATGCTCTCTTTGATTAGTCTATTAAAAGCTAAGCCTCTGTCCATCTAAAGGTTTTTCAATAGCTAAATTTGAGATGAGGACAATATGCTTGTACTAATGTTTGATTTGGCTGACGACTGTGTATCAAAGGACCTGGCCCATCAAAAGGTATGAAAGCAATTAGCCTTTAACAAAACTGCTGGGTGAGGAGCGTAGCATCCTCTCCTCTGCCACTCCTGTAAGTCTATACCATTTCTTGCCTGGCATGTTACACATGTTATCCTCTATGTTATCCTCAATCTCTCCCTGTCTTTCCCTTTTCCAGCCTTAAAACTGGCAGGAGGATATTCTTTACGAAGTCCAAACCCAATCACCTAAAGCCTTTTAATGGGTCTCCTGTCATTTACAGGATAAAGTCCAAATCGCATCTGCTTGTACAGTTCTCACCTCCCTTTACTCTTACGTGTACCACCTCCTTTGGGGGCAATATTGAAAAACTGCATGAGGTTCCCTGAACTTGGTATGCTCTCTCACACATCTGTACCCCCACATTTACTCCTTTTCCCTAATTCAATTATCAGGTTTACTACTCCTAATAGTAGTAAAAGCTAATCCTGCACTAGGCACTGTTCTAAGTGCTTAGTGCATGTAACACGTGTCATTTAATGTGTGTAATACTTACAAAAATTCTGTGAAGTAAGCACTACAATTACCCTCCATTTACTTATGAGAAAAATACCAGCACAGGCAGGTTAACTTACTTTCTGAAGGTCACACAGGTAGTAAATGGAAGAGCTAGGATATGAATCTGGGCAGTCTGCTTCCAGAATGCCCCCCTAAACACTGAAATAGCCTTTAAGTTCAGCCCAGGCGTCCCTTCCTCTGCGAAACTTCTCTTCAGTCACCCCGTCCTCAGGTAGCTAAGGCCCTCACTCTTCGCAATTATCACCCTGACAGCATCCCACCCACTTTTCTGTAACTGTTCTATTAATATAATGCACAGTGCTGACCCCTACTAGCCTCCCTCTCTGGGGCAATGATCCGTGTTCTCTTCATCCTTTCCCCTCAGTATGTGCCACATACTGGGGACGTGGTCAATTCTGAAGAAATAAATTTCGATGGAGTAAAACGAAAAATAGTCTTACAATGAGAACAATATGTCAGCACAACAATTTACTTATCTAGTCTCTTCTAATGGTTATGAAACCAGTGTTTGTCAATATTTCCTTCTCCATAAAGCAAAATAAAGAAAAGGGGTTTATAAATATAAAAGTTAAAAGGGGGATTCCCTGGTGGTGCAGTGGTTGAGAGTCCGCCTGCCGATGCAGGGGACACAGGTTTGTGCCCCGGTCCGGGAGGATCCCATATGATGCGGAGCGGCTGGGCCTGTGAGCCATGGCTGCTGGGCCTGCGGGTCCGGAGCCTGTGCTCTGCAACGGGAGAGGCCACAACAGTGAGAGGCCCGCGTACCGCAAAAAAAAAAAAAAAAAAAAAAAAGATTTGCTAGAGAACTCAACTCCATATACCTTTTCCTGATATTCATCTAACAAATGTCTGTGGTTTAGGAGCCTCCACGGAATAAGGATTTTGGCCATTTGGTTAGAGAACCATTAAGGGAGAATGGAAGGGGCTAGGGTGGAAAAGAAACAAGCAAGGAAAGAAGAAAAGGTGGCAACTTGAAATCAAGAATATATCCCCAAACTACAGACGGTTCTCTTTGAGGCTCCGGACAAACTGGTGTTTGTTTTGCGTTACTGTGAAGACTAAGAGGCCAGGATACAGCTTAAAGCAGCGAGGGAGGAAACCTTCAACAGGGTGGAAGAGTAAGACGTGGAGATCACCTTCCTCCCCACAAATACATCAGAAATACATCTACATGTGGAACAACTCCTACAGAACACCTACTGAACGCTGGGAGAAGACCTCAGACCCACCAAAAGGCAAGAAACTCCCCACGTACCTGGGTAGGGCAAAAGAAAAAAGAAAAAACAGAGACAAAAGGATAGGGACGGGACCTGCACCAGTGGGAGGGAGCCGTGAGGAGGAAAGGTTTCCACACACTAGAAGCCCCTTCGCGGGCGGAGACTGCAGGTGGCGGAGGGGGGAAGCTTTGGAGCCACGGAGGAGAGCACAGCCACAGGGGTGCGGAGGGCAAAGCGGAGCGATTCCCGCACGGAGGATCGGTGCCGACCAGCACTCACCAGCCCGAGAGGCTTGTCTGCTCACCCGCCAGGGCAGGCGGGGCTGGGAGCTGAGGCTCAGGCTTCGGTTGGAGCGCAGGGAGAGGACTGGGGATGGCGGCGTGAACACAGACTGAAGGGGCTAGTGCGCCACAGCTAGTCGGCAGGGAGTCCGGGGAAAAGTCTGGAGCTGCCGAAGAGGCAAGAGACTTTTTCTAGCCTCTGTGTTTCCTGGTACGCGAGGAAAGGGCATTAAGAGCACCGCTTAAAGGAGCTCCAGAGACGGGGGCGAGCCACGGCTATCAGTGCGGACCCCAGAGACGGGCATGAGACGCTAAGGCCGCTGCTGCCGCCACCAAGAAGCCTGTGTGCAAACACAGGTCACTCTCCACACCCCCCTCCTGGAAGCCTGTGCAGCCCACCACTGCCAGGGTCCTGTGATCCAGGGACAACTCCCCCAGGAGAACACACGGTGCCTCAGGCTGTTGTAACGTCACGCTGGCCTCTGCCGCCGCAGGCTCGCCCCACACTCTGTACCCTCCCTCCCCACCTGCTCCCCGGCCTGAGTGAGCCAGAGGTCCCGAATCAGCTGCCCCTTTAACCCCGTCCTGTCTGAGCAAAGAACAGACGCCCTCAGGCGACCTACACGCACAGGCGGGGCCAAATCCACAGCTGAACCCCAGGAGCTGTGTGAACAAAGAAGAGAAAGGGAAATGTCTCCATGCAGCCTCAGGAGCAGCGGATTAAATCTCCACAATCAACTTGATGTACCCCGCATCTGTGAAAAACCTGAATAGACAACGAATCATCCCAAAATTGAGGTGGTGGACTTTGGGGGCAACGATATATATATATATTTTTTCCTTCTTCTCTTTTTGTGAGTGTGTATGTGTATGCTTCTTTGTGTGATTTTGTCTGTATAGCTTTGCTTTTACCATTTGTCCTAGGGTTCTGTTGGGTTGTTGTTTTTTTTCCTTTTAGTATAGTTTTTAGTGCTTGTTATCATGGGTGGATTTGTTTTTTAGTTTGGTTGCTCTCTTCTTTCTTTCTTTTTTAATTACTTTTAAAATTTTTTTAATAATTATTTTTTATTTTAATAACTTTTAAAATTTTTATTTCAATAACTTTAAAAAATTTTAATAACTTTTTAAAATTTTATTTTATTTTTTTCTTTCTTTTTTTTCCTCCCTTTACTTCTGAGCCACGTGGCTGACAGGGTCTTGGCACTCCAGCTGGGTGTCAGCCCTGTGCCTCTGAGGTGGGAGAGCCGAGTTCAGGACATTGGTCCACCAGAGACCTCCTGGCTCCACGTAATATCAAATGGCAAAAGCTCTCCCAGAGATCTCCATCTCATGCTAAGACCCAGCTCCACTCAACGACCAGCAAGCTACAGTGCTGGACACCCTATGCCAAACAACTAGCAAGATAGGAACACAACACCACCCATTAGCAGAGAGGCTGCCTAAAATCATAATAACTTCACAGACACCCCAAAACACACGACCAGACGCAGTCCTGCCCACCAGAAAGACTAGAACCAGCCTCATTCAAAAGAACAGAGGCACCAGTCCCATCCACCAGGAAGCCTACACAACCCACTGAACCAACCTTAGCGACTGGGGCACACACCAAAAACAATGGGAACTACGAACCTGCAGTCTGAGAAAAGGAGACCCCAAACACAGTAAGTTAAGCAAAATGAGAAGATGGAGAAACACACAGCAGATGAAGGAGCAAGGTAAAAACCCACCAGACCAAACAAATGAAGAGGAAGTAGGCAATCTACCTGAAAAAGAATTCAGAGTAATGATAGTAAAGATGATCCAAAATCTTGGAAATTACAAGAAACATTTAACAAGGAACTAGAAGAACGAAAGAGCAAACAAACAATGATGAACAACAAAATAAATGAAATTAAAAATTCTCTAGAAGGAATCAAGAGCAGAATAACTGAGACAGAAGAATGGATAACTGACCTGGAAGATAAAATAGTGCAAATAAGTACCACAGAGCAGAATAAAGAAGAATGAAAAGAATTGAGGACAGTCTCAGAGACCTCTGGGACAACACTGAACACAGCAATATTCGAATTATAGAGGTCCCAGAAGAAAAGAAAAAGAAAGGGTCTGAGAAAATATTTGAGGAGATTATAGTTGAAAACTTCCCTAATATGGGAAAGGAAAGAGTCAATCAAGTCCAAAAGCACAGAAGTCCCATACAGGATAAATCCAAGGAGAAACATGTCAAGACACACATTAATCAAACTATCAAAAATTAAAAACAAAGAAAAAACATTAAAAGCAGCAAAGGAAAAGCAACAAATAACATACAAGGGAATCCCCATAAGGTTAACAGCTGACCTTCAGCAGAAACTCTGCCAGCTAGAAGGGAGTGGCAGGACATATTTAAAGTGATGAAAGGAAAAATCCTGAAACCAAGATTACTCTACCCAGCAAGGATCTCATTTGGATTTGCTGGAGAACATAAAGCCTTTACAGAGAAGCAAAAGTTAAGAGAAATTAACACCACCAAACCAGGCTTACAACAAATGCTAAAGGAACTTCTCTAGGCAGGAAACACCTACAAAAAACAAACCCATAACAGTTAAGAAAAAGGTAATAGGAACATACATATCAATAATTACCTTAAATGTAAACAGATTAAATGCTCCCAACAAAAGACATAGACTGCCTGACTGGATACAAAAACAAGACCTGTATATATGCTGTCTATAAGAGACCCACTTCAGACATAGGGACACATATAGACTGAAAGTGAGGGGATGGCAAAAGATATTCCATGCAAATGGAAATCAAAAGAAAGCTGGAGTAACAATTCTCATATCAGACAAAACAGACTTTAAAATAAAGACTATTACAAGCAATAAAGAAGGACACTACATACTGATCAAGGGATCAATCCAAGAAGAAGATATAACAATTGTAAATATTTATGCACCCAACATAGGAGTATCTCAATACATAAGGCAAATGCTAACAGCCATAAAAGGGGAAATCGACAGTAATACCTTCATAGTAGGGGACTTTAACACTACATTTTCACCAATGGACAGATCATCCAAAATGAAAATAAATAAGAAAACACAAGCTTTAAATGATACATTAAACAAGATGGACTTAACTGATATTAATAGGACATTCCATCAAAATACAAAAGAATACACTTTCTTCTCAAGTGTTCATGGAACATTCTCCAGGATAGATCATATCTTGGGTCACAAATCAAGCTTTGGTAAATTTAAGAAAACTGAAATTGTATCAAGTATCTTTTCTGACCCCAACGCTATGAGACTAGATATCAACTACAGGAAAAACACTGTAAAAAATACAAACACATGGAGGCTAAACAAGATGCTACTAAATAACCAAGAGATCACTGAAGAAATCAAAGAGGAAATCAAAAATTACCTAGAAACAAATGACTATGAAAATATGACGACTCAAAACCTACGGGATGCAGCAAAAGCAGTTCTAAGAGGGAAGTTTAGAGCAATACAATCATACCTCAAGAAACAAGAAATATCTCAAATAAACAACCTAAACTTACACCTAAAGCAATTAGAGAAAGAAGAACAAAAAACCCCCAGAGTTAGCAGAGGGAAAGAAATCATAAAGATCAGATCAGAAATAAATGAAAAAGAAATGAAGGAAACAACAGCAAAGATCATTAAAACTAAAAGCTGGTTCTTTGAGAAAATAAACAAAATTGATAAACCATTAGCCAGACTCATGAAGAAAAAAAGGGATAAGACTCAAATCGATAGAATTTGAAATGAAAAAGGAGAAGTAACAACTGATACTGCAGAAATACAAAGCATCATGAGAGATTACTACAAGCAACTATACGCCAATAAAATGGACAACCTGGAAGAAATGGACAAATTCTTAGAAAAGCAAAACCTTCTGAGACTGAACCAGGAAGAAATAGAAAATATAAACAGACCAATCACAAGCACTGAAATTGAGACTGTGATTAAAAATCTTCCAATAAACAAAAGCCCAGGACCAGATGGCTTCACAGGCGAACTCTATCAAACATTTAGAGAAGAGCTAACCCCCATCCTTCTCAAACTCTTCCAAAATATAGCAGAGGGAGGAACACTCCCAAACTCATTCTACGAGGCCACCATCACCCTGATACCAAAACCAGACAAAGATGTCACAAAGAAAGGAAACTACTGGCCAATACCACTGATGAACACAGATGCAAAAATCCTCAATAAAATACTAGCAAAGAGAATCCAACAGCACATTAAAAGAATCACACAACATGATCAACTTGGGTTTACCCCAGGAATGCAAGGATTCCTCAATATATGCAAATCAATCAATGTGATAAACCATATTAACAAACTGAAGGATAAAAATCATATTATCATCTCAATAGATGCAGAAATAGCTTTTGACAAAATTCAACACCCATTTATGAAAAAAACCCTCCAGAAAGTAGGCATAGAGGGAACTTATCTCAACATAATAAAGGCCATATATGATAAACCCACAGCCAACATCATTCTCAATGGTGAAAAACTGAAACCATTTCCACTAAGATCATTAACAAGACAATGTTGCACAGTCTCACTACTATTATTTAACACAGTTTTGGAAGCAATCAGAGAAGAAAAAGAAATAAAAGGAATCGAAATCAGAAAAGAAGAAGTAAAGCTGTCACTGTTTGCAGATGACATGATACTGTACATAGAGAATCATAAAGACGCTACCAGAAAACTACTAGAGCTAATCAATGAATTTGGTAAAGTAGCAGGATACAAAATTAATGCACAGAAATCTCTGGCATTCCTATACACTAATGATGAATAATCTGAAAGAGAAATTAAGGAAACACTTCCATTTACCATTGCAACAAAATGAATAAAATACCTAGAAGTAAACCTACCTAGGGAGACAAAATACCTGTATGCAGAAAACTATAAGACACTGATGAAAGAAATTAAAGATGATACAAACCGATGGAGAGATATACCATGTTCTTGGATTGGAAGAAACAACATTGTGAAAATGACTAACTATACTACCCAAAGCAATCTACAGATTCGATGCAATCCCTATCAAACTCCCATTGGCATTTTTCAAAGAACTAGAACAAAAATTTCACAGTTTGTATGGAAACACAAAAGACCCTGAATAGCCAAAGCAATCTTGAGAAAGAAAAACGGAGCTGAAGGAATCAGACTCCCTGACTTCAGACTATACTACAAAGCTACAGTAATCAAGACCGTATTGTACTGGCACAAAAACAGAAATATAGCTCAATGGAACAGGATAGAAAGCTCAGAGATAAAACACGCACATATGGTCACCTTATCTTTTTTTTTTTTTTTTTTTTTTCTTTTTGCGGTATGCGGGCCTCTCACTCTTGTGGCCTCTCCCGCTGCAGAGCACAGGCTCCAGACGCGCAGGCCCAGCGGCCATGGCTCACGGGCCCAGCCGCTCCGCGGCATATGGGATCCTCCCAGACCGGGGCACGAACCCGTATCCCATGCATCGGCAGGCGGACTCTCAACCACTGCGCCACCAGGGAGGCCCTGGTCACCTTATCTTTGATGAAGGAGGCAAGAATATACAATGGAGAAAAGACAGCCTCTTCAATAAGTGGTGCTGGGGAAACTGGACAGCTAGGTGTAAAAGAATGAAATTAGAACACTCCCTAACACCATACACAAAAATAAACTCAAAATGGATTAAAGACCTAAATGTCAGGCCAGACACTATCAAACTCTTAAGATGAAAACATAGGCAGAACACTCTATGACATAAAACACAGCAAGATCCTTTTTGATCCACCTCCTAGAGTAATGGAAATAGAAACAAAAATATACACATGGGACCTAATGAAACTTAAAAGCTTTTGCACAGTGAAGGAAACCATAAACAAGATGAAAAGACAACCCTCAGAATGGGAGAAAATATTTGCAAATGAAGCAACCGACAAAGGATTAATCTCCAAAATATACAAGCAGCTCATGCAACTCCATATCAAAAAAACAAACAACCCAATCCAAAAATGGGCAGAAGACCTAAATAGACATTTTTCCAAAGAAGATATACAGATTGCCAACAAACACATGAAAGGATGCTCAACATCACTAATCATTAGAGAAATGCAAATCAAAACTACAATGAGGTATCACCTTACACAGGTCAGAATGGCTGTCATCAAAAAATCTATAAACAATAAATGCTGGAGAGGATGTGGAGAAAAGGGAACTGTCTTGCACTGTTGGTGGGAATGTAAGTTGATACAGCCAGTATGGAGAACAGTATGGAGGTTCCTTAGAAAGGTAAAAGTAGAACTACCATATGACCCAGCAATCCCACTACTGGGCATATACCCTGAGAAAACCATAATTCAAAAAGAGTCATGTACCACAATGTTCACTGCAGCTCTATTTACAATAGCCAGGACATGGAAGCAAGCTAAGTGTCCATCGACAGATGAATGGATAAAGAAGATGAGGCACATATATACAATGGAATATTACTCAGCCATGAAAAGGAACAAAATTGAGTTATTTGCAGTGAGGTAGACGGACCTAGAGTCTGTCATACAGAGTGAAGTAAGTTAGAAAAACTTACTGAGAAAAACAAATACCGTATGCTAACACATATACATGGAACCTAAAAAAAAAACAAAAACGGTTCTGAAGAACCTAGGGGCAGGACAAGAAGAAAGGAATAAAGACGTAGAGAATGGACTTGAGGACCTGGGAAGGGGGAAGGCTAAGCTGGGACAAAGTGAGAGAGTGGCATGGACTTAAATACACTACCAAATGTAAAATAGATAGCTAGTGGGAAGCAGCTGCATAGCACTGGGATATCAGGTTGATGTTGTGTGACCACATAGAGGGGTGGGATAGGGAGGGTGGGAGGGAGACATAAGAGGAAGGGGATATGGGGATGTATGTATTTGTACAGCTGATTCACTTTGTTATAAAGTAGAAACTAACACACCACTGTAAAGCAATTATACTCCAATAAAGATGTTTAAAGAAAAAAACCAAAAGCACCGAGGGATGTATGCGAGGCCTCTGCAATGTTGAGAGGTGGCACAGATTACTACGCAAACCCCAGGAAGTAGGTGGAGAGAACCAGAGGCAAGAAACCACCACCTCAGCTTCGGGCATCTCCAGAGGAGTAACTTTTTCATAAGGCAGGACTGAACGAGGAGCGGAGCAGAGGTGGAAAGGGCCAGTTGCTAGCTCCCTACATCAGGCATGAATCTAAGGCCAAGTTCTGTGTGTTGTGAGACAGACACCCTGATATCACTGTGTGTGTGCAGTGAGTCCACCCTGATGGATTGTAACAGATGGGTTTAGGTGTGACACCAGTCAGTGAGACATCAACAGTCTTATTCTCGGTCCTTGAAAGCAAACAAGGGGTAGGGAAACTACAAATGTGATGCTGTCTGAGCCCGGCAGTTTTGCTTTTATTTTCGACATTAGAGCAAAACCTCCATTAACTGGAATTCATCCAACTCAAATCTTGGGCCAGGGCTGGTTCTAGGCAAAACAGTGGAATCAGTCTCACAGTTCTGAGCCCCGTTTATCCCTTTTCCATCAAAGTTTTCAGTTCTACGGTCTCTTACATTTTAAAACGTTGCCTCTCTTGGGGAGATGTTTATTTTCATGACCCCAGAGAGATGCAGCTTTATGGGGAATTAGGAATCCATAAGGAGACACGATGAGATAGATACATCCTATCTGTTGTCCTGACAACCATGCCACTAGGAAAGGCTTTCGGATGGTCTCTAGATTTTTGGGAGAAAGCAGTAAATTAAGGCTCATAATCAGAGATGCAAAAATTTCAATGCATTTTGTGGGGTCAGTGAAGTTCAGTTCCTTACAATATCCACAGAGAGAATTTCAGTACCAAACAAATTAATATGCAGAAAAAAGATCCTAAAGACTCAAAGATACCATACTAATATTTTTTAGACAGAATTTTTAGAAACAAAGGTTAAAACTGCAAGGACACACTGTTTAACCAGAAGACGGCTGTTCAGTGTTACAAACCTGAATTCACCCTGCCAAGTCCTGGAACTGTCCCAGTGTGTTTCTTGAGTCAATAATCAAATTGAAAACCTTTCTAAGATTTTAAATTGGTCTGGCAAATTAGTCGCTCACATTTTTGGAGTCTGAAACCAATCTCTCCCTTCCTACCAAGGCACATCTCCATCTCCAATGTCTACTTCCTGCAAGTAACACGCTTTCAAGAAAATATCAGCATAAATTAACTCAGGGAAGCAGTGTCTTATTACTGATTAAAAGCCTCACGCTAGGCACAATAGGCGCCCACATTCAAGGGCTGAATTAATGAAAATGGCACTTTGTACTTTTCATTCAAACACATCTTTTCTTTTCCACTGCAGTTTAACTTCTTTCTAAATGCGGCTTTTAGTAGAAAATGACAACAATTATGAGCCCTTTGAGATTTAAAATCTGAAACTCAAATTATCAAGCCCTAATAAAAGCCCAATAAATTCCTTTATGTGTTATATTATGTCTGCTTAATTACTCCAATCCCATAATGGAAGCAACAGAGAAGCAGCGTTTATAGTCAGCTTTACAGAAGAGTGATTTCTGAGACTCTTTCCTCTAAATTTAATTTTTATGTGTACATTCAAAAACATATATTCGGAAACATTATAAATCTGAAATTAAGATCACTCTTATAAATATATTAAGTGGACAAATTCTCTTGAAATGCAGGAAGTGATTAAAACCAGCCCAAAGTTCTTTATCTCCAAATAGAATATTCTCAGTTCAGTGGGCATCTCTTCATTATTGCTAACAGTTTATCTCCTACACTGATTGGAAAGAGAGACACAACTTGCTTGTTGAAACTACCATTTAAATAGTGTTTTTCCACAGAACATAAATAATCTTTTAATGAAGCAGGAAGTCACTGTTACTTAGAAAATGGTCTTTGCTTATCTGCTACTGTTTAGAAAAAAACAGCAACCAACATTATTTTTCTTCTGATAATGTCAATCTTATACATTATCTTTGGAGGGGCGAAAGAAATGTAGCCTCGTCAAGTACAGGAGGAGGATGGGCCCATTTATATAAGGTTCCCACAATCTCTTAACTCAGAGGAGAAAGGTAATTACTCTGCGCTTTTGACACGCAAATCAAGCTGGTAACACCAAAAGGTCATGTCCTCTGTCCACCTTTGACCCTACCTTCACCATAACCCCTAGGCTTCCTGTATTATAATCGACTCCTATTTTTCCTAAACTTGCATTTTCTAATTAACAGCTATTTTCTTGACTGAATTAGCCACTGTTTAAGTAAAAACACATATGTATCCAAAAAGTAGAGTGAATAAAAAATCTTTTTTTCCCTTGAAACCAAAAGATGGAATGAAAATGAAAAGGTAGGATGCTCAGATGTCATTTCAAAGCCAAAGGTTCTTACTGATCTCTCACTGAAACTCTCAAGCCTAGGTCTATGTGGTTTAAAGTGGATCTACAAAAATATTTACGGACCACAAATATGCTACATACTGCCCAGATAAGCAGTGTTCCCTTAGAGAACTGTCACAAATGGACAAAAGCAAAAGGTAATCCAAAATCACAACAAATCCTATACATTTGGTGTCACAGTGGTGGGTTTTTTTTTTAAACATCTCTTGTTCTGGAAATACAGGATATGAAAATAATCAGGCCTCATTGCAAAGATCTTTTTCAAGAGTTGCTAGGAAGTCAATAATCTCCCCCTCTTGTCTCTTATGGAAGCATATGCTCAAACCCAATCCATGCTGGGTGAAACCAGAGGGAACTTTTCACATTTCAAACCCTGCCTGGAGCAGGGATTTAAAATTTTTTAAAGGCTAGTCTAGGGGCTTCCCTGGTGGCGCAGTGGTTGAGAGTCCACCTCATGTCCGCCGATGCAGGGGACGCGGGTTCGTGCCCCGGTCCGGGAAGATCCCACATGCCGTGGAGTGGCTGGGCGTGTGAGCCATGGCCGTTGAGCCTGCGTGTCCAGAGCCTGTGCTCCGCAACGGGAGAGGCCACAACAGTGAGAGGCCCGCGTACCGCAAAAAAAAAAAAAAAAAAAAAAAAAAAAGGCTAGTCTACACTGCAGACTACAGAACAAATATACAAAGGAAGCAAGATCTCAACAGAGTGATAATTATGTGAATTAGGTGTCACTGTTAAGAGTGGATATCTGTAAAGAACAGACTTGTGGTTGCCGAGGCAGGCAGGGAGGGAGGGATGGATTGGGAGTTTGGGATTAGCAGATGCAAACTATTATACATGGATAAACATGTATATGGATAAACAACAAGGTCCTACTGTGTAGCACAGGGAACTACACTCAGTATGCTGTGATAAACCATAATGGAAAAGAATATAAAAAAGAATGTATATATATGTATAACTGAATCACTTTGCTGTACAGCAGAAATTAACACAACCTTGTAAATCAACTATACTTCAATAAAAAAAAAAACTAGTGGATATCTGTGAAAACTGTACATCAGGGTGACTGAGGATATACTTTCACAAAATAGAATATACTACAGATATGGTTGTCTTCGTTCAATTCTACAAGTCTCCACTGAGCAGGTACCGCTATGCCAGGCTTTGTGCTGGGCTCTAGTGATACCACGGTGAGCAAAACCAGGTATGGTCCCTGTTGTTACGGAACTTAACAATCTAGTGAGGGAGATGAACCATGATCAAATAACGACACAAATGTAAAATGGTAACTCTGATGTGTGTTTAAGAGGAGTGTCACCTGTTATTAACCATGATGGTGATCTGGCCTAGTCAGAGAGGTCTGGGGAAGGTTCTCTGAGGAAGCTCTGGGGGTGAGATCTGCAAGGTGACCAGGAGCTAACGCGGTGAAGAAGGGCAGGAAGAGCATTTCAGGCAGAGAAACAGCACAGGAGAAGGAATGGTGTTTGCTTGAGGGAGCAGAAGAAGGCAAGGTGTGCTCAGAGCAGAGAGGGCCGGGGGAGCATGGGGAGAGATCCAGCCGCACACGCAGAAGGGCTTTCCGTAAGAATGGAAAGTCGTTGTACAGTTTTAAGCAGAATTATCCAAATTAAATCACTCCGATTCCTGGCCACATAGTTGTAGAAACATTTAGTGATGAAATGCGCACTGAATTTCTAGACTTACCCTGTCAATACTATCGTGAATGCTATCACCCATGATTTGCTTGTGGTTATTCGCTACTCAAAAGAAGACTGATGGAAATATGTAAGAAACTACCAGATATCCATAAAATGGAGTGCGCTTTTGTGGTCCAGGGAGGGAAACGGCAGGGCATAAACCCACCCTGAGCTTTAGCAAAGGGGTTAACCGGTGCCTGCAGTCCTGTGGCTTGTAGCCTTCATCTTGAGCATTTGAGTTTTTCTCCCTGAGTGAAGCAGGAATAGCACATCAGATCCCTGCAGATGCTGAGAGCTGAAGGTAACGGAAAAAAAAGCTTTGACATTCTGTCACTGGAATGACAGGACAAAATGGACTGTAATAAACAACAGTTTGAGCACGATAATTTGATGCACTGGGACCTTAAGCTTCTCCAGATGCTGAACTCAGCTTGGGATGTGAGATAAGAGAACGGCATTTACCCTCTTGGATAAAGTAAGGGTGGGCGAAACCAGAAAAATTTTCTTGTGTAAATAGAAACCAGTTCACTAACACGCAGAGCCTCAGATATTATATACATTAATTCACATACAGAATACGTACAATATCCATACATGTTACCGGCACATGTAAATCATCATACTCACACGTATGTATAAAATATAACTTGTTCCTTGTCGTAACAGGAAACGATAGTTAAGGCAGAAAGAAAAACAAATGCTGGCGAGGAATCTTAACATGGAAAGAGCACTATACCAATGCTCAGCTCGCTCACTTTCATACTGCTCCATAACTATTACAAATAAAATGCCTCTGAATAACATTTCTTTTCCAAATAAACAAGCACATGCAGACACAGATTTTGACTGTGAAGATTTAATTCACAACAGAAGGATGTTGCTTATGGAGTGAGAAGTGAAATCACAGTCCCTCTGGGCACATCCAGGTGTCTGCCCGTTTTCCATAACAAGGCTGAGTGATGTGCTCTCATTTCTCAAAGACTGTTTTGTTTCAAGAAGGCCAGTTTAGGTGACTGGGAGATGTCATAATGAGCTAGAAGTATCACCACACTATTGATTTTGGTTAGGATCACTCAGGACCAACAAGGCATCTTGCTTTTGCTGGTGAAGATCTGAACGTTTAAAAGATTTTGACTAGTTTTTCTTTACACTACTTAAGTAAAAAATTTTTTTTAAAACTACAAACAAAACAAGACATCACGGGGCTTCCCTGGTGGCGCAGTGGTTGAGAGTCCGCCTGCCGATGCAGGGGACACGGGTTCGTGCCCCGGTCCGGGAAGATCCCACATGCCGCGGAGCGGCTGGGCCCGTGAGTCATGGCCGCTGAGCCTGCGCGTCCGGAGCCTGTGCTCCGCAACGGGAGAGGCCACAGCAGTGAGAGGCCCGCGTACCGCAAAAAAAAAAAACAAAAAAAAACAAGACATCAACACAAGCATGTGGTTTTGTAATTATAAGATATACTGTGCTTGTGTAAGCAAGACAATAAGAAAATACAATCTTAAGAACAACAGCTAACATTTATTGGCTGTCTGTTACTGTGAAGGGCATTGCGCTAGTGACTTTACATACGTGTATCTTGTTTAAAACCTTGCAAGGTACTTGTTATTAGCCTCATTTTAACACTACTTGCTCAGAGCATCGAAGCAAAGTTGTCCAAGGTCATAGAGCTCAGAGGTGAAAGAGTAAGGTTCAAACTCCTGTCTGCTGAATTCTGCCAAGCTCAGAAGCCCATCTCTTTCCACTCTACCCACTGTCTCTCAAAATATCATTGCAGAAACAAAGAACAAGGTGCAGAAAAAAGAAATCAATAAACACATATTAAGAGTCAAAGGAATATATGGCTAAAACGTGCTTAAATCCTATGCTGAATAAAACCCACCCAGGCAGACTGCAGACTTTCCCCTAGACAAAGCTTACCAGGGTTCTGTTTCCTACCTACTTCACATGGCTTGATACTCTTAGGAGGATTCCATGCCAAAGCAATGACAAAGGTATGCATACCAATCTTGCTCCTCTGGTTCCAGGGATCTCTCCGCACCTTTCTAGTTTCTGAGTTCTATTAACCCCATCAGACAAATTCTTTGGTGGCTGCAACTCTTAAATGTTGAGCCATCTCTCTCTTCCTTGTACACACTGTCACCCTTCCTCACCTTCCACTTACCTTTCAACTCCTTCCTCATGGGCTTGTCCCATCACCCCACAAAATGGCACTGGAGAACTTTCCTTTCTTCCACCCTTCTTTACAAAAGCATTACATGTTTGTTTTAGAAATCTTCAAAAAACTCAGAAAGGCCACCAAAAAAGAAAATGAAAATCACCCGGGATTCTGTCACTTCGAGATAACTACTGTTAGTGTTGTGGTGTATGTTACCAGTCTTATTTTTTTCTAAGCAAATATATTGTGATTATTAATAAAATTGATATCAAAGATACATGTTACCTCATCATACTGTTGCAATTTTCGACACATCAATAAACATTCCCCCATCATTAAATATTCCTTTACAACATGATTTTCAGTGACTGCATGGCCTTATATCCTGTGAGTGTAGCATATCTATTAATCCATCACCTATTACTGGATATTTAGGGTTTTTTTAAAATCTTTTAACATTTTATTATTACAAACAGTTCTGTAATGAACCTCCTCCTAGATTTATGTTTACCCAAATTCATGACTGTTTCTTTTAATATATTCCTCTATACACTTGGAAAGCTTTGATACATACTGGCAGGTTGTCCTTCTCACAGATTTTATGAATTTAATTCCCAGCAAGACTAAATACTAAGGCATGGGAAAGGGGTCTTTTGAACATAGTGAATAATCACAAACTTGCAAAGTGACTTATAAGTGAGTTCACTAACTCATTCAACAAATACTCATTAACCTTCTAAATGTCCTAGACTCTATGGATACAGGAAGCAGATACAGTCCTTGTTCTTAAAGAGCTTTCATTGTATCAAGACAGAAAGTGAAGGAAGCAATAAAATGTAAAAAGTGCAAAAATGGGAGGTTATGAGAATGGGGAAAAAAGACTAGATTGGAAAGGTGTCCAGAGGTAGAGCAGAAAGTCAGGGGATGGACGGGCTGTCCTGGGCGAGGTGAGGCTTCTCCACGAGCTCCTCAAGTCAGGTTCCTCGCCCTTCCTGCTGCCGCAACGCTTCCCCTTGTCCTCCCATGTTTCCTGTTTGCATTTCCAACTTGAGCTGAGCTAAACCGGAATATTTTATTTCCAAAGTCCCCTCCCAACTATAAAAGAGATCACTATTAAATATTACAGCTTTTTAAAGTTACCCACTCACTACCTCCTCCCAAACACACTCATTAAAAACAATAATTCTGGAGAAAAATTAAGTAAAGTAAGCAATTACTTAGGGGGAAATGTTTTTCTAGAGGATTATTTAGATTTGAATTATAGTCTTTTTATAGCTAAGTTTCTAGATATATTATAATCAATATGGTAAACCAATTCTCATGAACATAAATGGCTACCAAAATTGGTCAGCAGTAAATGGCCTAAAGGTTTAAAAGGAAGCAATCAGAACACACAGTAATTACATTCTCAAAATAACATCACCATCCCTGTATTTTAATATTTTACCCAGTACAGCATTTAGCAGCCGCTGAAGCTAACTTCTTCAAAGTAAGCTGCCTTTTCCATTTCATGCAGACAAGAGCCCAATGACTAAAACTTTAAAAGTTATATCTAGGGGCTTCCCTGGTGGCGCAGTGGTTGAGAGTCTGCCTGCTGATGCAGGGGACATGGGTTCGTGTCCCGGTCCGGGAAGGTCCCACATGCCGCGGAGCAGCTGGGCCCGTGAGCTATGGCCGCTGAGCCTGCGCGTCCGGAGCACAGGGAGAGGCCACAGCAGTGAAAGGCCCGCGTACCACAAAAAAAAAAAAGAAAAGAAAAAAAAGTTATGTCTAATGAGTCCTAGTTACACCACTGCTTTAGAAACAAAGCACAACTTTTTCTCTTGAAGAACAAATGTATATGGATTGGAAAATATATCAACATTTTGATAAGATTCTGGTCTTTTAAAATACATGATGACATATGGAACCAAATAATATTGATATACAGATAATAAATTACTCATCATTTATTTGTTTGAAGTATAACATACTTTACATTTAAAGGAGAAATGAAGGTGTTAGAAAGAAGGGGTACTGAATCAATTTTGATTCCTTAGAATGGGTTTTATATGTATGTACTTCTTTGAGTTTTAAGCATGTACATGAAAAGCACACCCAAATGTTCTATTACATGCATGCTTGCAATGAGGATGGGTGATGTGTATGACAACATCCAGTGCATATTATGTATAGCATTTTTCTAATCTCTTCACTTGTATTAATTTATTTCATCATTAAGACAACCCATATATATATACACTTCTATTATTTCCATTTTGTGGATGAGGAAAGCAGGAATGAATATATATGAAACTAAGATGTCATCTGGGGTCTCCCTACCCCTTCAGATCTAGGCTCCAAACTTCCACACTTTGTCTTGTGAAAAAAAGTACAGTGCCCTTCTCCATATGACTTTCAACCTCTGGGGGTCTTGCATTCTCAAGGTCACATCTAGTTCCCAGTTTTTGGTCTTCTGACTTAGTTTTGTCATTAAAGGCACACAGGGAGAAAATGCAAATCACCTATTAATTATTAATTATTCAATTTAATTGAATATTAATTATTTCCCCACTTCTTCCCCCTCTTTAATCACTCTTTCTTCTGTTGATGCTGAGAGAAAACTTCCCTCTATTTTTCTACTGCCAAGCATTCAGTTCTATCTTTCATAACTTTTTTCCTTCTCATTCATGGTCTCAGGTTCTTTCTTTGTCCATTAAACTGCTTATCGAAACAGTTTCCTAGACAAAGCTATTTTCTTTCCTAAGAGGAATTCTGTTCCTAGCTAAGACAGTGACACCCCCTCCAACCCTCTATGTGCACACAAAGATAAAGGTGAGACATCCTATATTTTGATTAATATAAAAGACTGCTATTGATGATTATACAGCTGCCATAACAGAAGAAATGTGACATAAGTTCACTGACATCAGAATAGATGCAGAAGCAACCCAAGTTCAAATGACATTAGGTTAATTCATTACAGTCTTAAATAAATCCATACAAGAGCAATTATTTTCCTCTGTATTTGAGAATCCATGGTTAGAAATGACAACGCTTAATGATAAAAAGAAACCACATACCTCCACCCTGCCATTGAGGTTGTCAATATATATAACAAGTGTTAAAAAGTCATGTCAAAACACCATTAGATGTCATTTTTCACAGAACTAGAACAAAAAATTTCACAATTTGTATGGAAACACAAAAGACCCCGAATAGCCAAAGCAATCATGAGAAAGAAAAATGGAGCTGGAGGAATCAGGCTTCCTGACTTCAGACTGTATTACAAAGCTACAGTAATCAAGACCATATGGTAATGGCACAAAAAACGGAAATATAGATCAATGGAACAGGATAGAAAGCTCAGAGATAAACCCACACACATATGGTCACCTTATCTTTGATAAAGGAGGCAAGAATATACAGTGGAGAAAAGACAGCCTCTTCAATAAGTGGTGCTGGGGAAACTAGACAGCTACGTGTAAAAGACTGAAATTAGAACACTCCCTAACACCATACACAAAAATAAACTCAAAATGGATTAAAGACCTAAATGTAAGGCCAGACACTATCAAACTCTTAAGGTGAAAACATAGGCAGAACAGTCTATGACATAAATCACAGCAAGATCCTTTTTGACCCACCTCCTAGAGTAATGGGAATAAAAACAAAAATAAACAAATGAGACCAAATGAAACTTAAAAGCTTTTGCACAGCAAAGGAAACCATAAACAAGATGAAAAGACAACCCTCGGAATGGGAGAAAATATTTGCAAACGAAGCAACCGACAAAGGATTAATCTCCAAAATATACAAGCAGCTCATGCAGCTCAGTATCAAAAAAACAAACAACCCAATCCAAAAATGCGCAGAAGACCTAAATAGACATTTCTCCAAAGAAGATATACAGATTGCCAACAAACACATGAAAGGATGCTCAACATCACTAATCATTAGAGAAATGCAAATCAAAACTACAATGAGGTATCACCTCACACCGGTCAGAATGGCCATCATCAAAAAAATCTACAGGGCTTCCCTGGCGGCGCAGTGGTTGAGAGTCCGCCTGCCGATGCAGGGGACACGGGTTTGTGCCCCGGTCCGGGAAGATCCCACATGCCGCGGAGCGGCTGGGCCCGTGAGCCATGGCTGCTGAGCCTGCGCGTCCAGAGCCTGTGCTCTGCAACGGGACAGGCCAAAACAATGAGAGGCCCGCTTACCGCCAAAAAAAAAAAAAAATTGACAAACAAGAAAAGCTGGAGAGGGTGTGGAGAAAAGGGAACCGTCTTGCACTGTTGGTGGGAATGTAAATTGATACAGCCACTATGGAGAACAGTATGGAGGTCCCTTAAAAAACTAAAAATAGAACTACCATACGATCCAGCAATCCCACTACTGGGCATATGCCCTGAGAAAACCATAATTCAAAAAGAGTCATGTACCACAGTGTTCACTGCAGCTCTATTTACAATAGCCAAGACATGGAAACCACCTAAGTGTTCATCGACAGATGAATGGATAAAGAAGATGTGGCACATATATACAATGGAATATTACTCAGCCTTAAAAAGAAATGAAATTGAGTTATTTGTAGTGAGGTGGATGGACCTAGAGACTGTCATACAGAGTGAAGTAAGTCAGAAAGAGAAAAACAAATACTGTATGCTAACACATACATGTATGGAATCTTAAAAAAAAAAAAAAGGTTCTGAAGAACCTAGGGGCAGGACAGGAATAAAGACGCAGACAGAGAGAATGGACTTGAGGACACAGGGAGGGGGAAGGGTAAGCTGGAACGAAGTGAGAGAGTGGCATGGACATATATACACTACCAAATGTAAAATAGATAGCTAGTGGGAAGCAGCCGCATAGCACAGAGAGATCAGCTCCGTGCTGTGTGTCCACCTATAGGGGTGGGAGAGGGAGGGTGGGAGGGAGATGCAAGAGGGAGGGGATATGGGGATATATGTATACATATAGCTGACTCACTTTGTTATACAGCAGAAACTAACACACCATTGTAAAACAATTATACTCCAATAAAGATGTTTAAAAAAACCCAAAACAAACATTATTAGAAAAAACAGGTTAGGAATACAATTGCGGTCTTGTACAGATTACTAAATCATATGTATCTAATTCATATAAAAATGAATTTTCAAAACATCACCTACTTCTGAGCCACTGAGTATGAATTATTCCCATGGCTTTATGTACTGAGTGGGTGGGTGGGTTTAAAAAGAGTAGGAGAGGGACTTCCCTGGTGGCGCAGTGGTTGAGAGTCCGCCTGCCGATGCAGGGGACGCGGGTTCGTGCCCCGGTCTGGGAAGATCCCACATGCCGCGGAGCGGCTAGGCCTGTGAGCCATGGCCGCTGAGCCTGCGCATCCGGAGCCTGTGCTCCGTAATGGGAGAGGCCACAGCAGTGAGAGGCTCGCGTACCGCAAAAATAAATAAATAAATAAATAAATAAAAAATAAAAAGAGTAGGAGAAAGAAAGGATTCAGTGATGCTTTTTAGAAAACAAAACAATGTTTCATAAATGGCTGGCATCCCAAGAGTCAAACAGAAATATTTCTTGAGCATCAAGAGCCACTTCGATTGAGATGTGTTTGGTCCCCCTGGAGCTGAAGAGTCCACAGCCTGAGTGGCTGCAGGAGGTGGCCCTGTGGTTAGGGTCCCCTGTCAGGCAATGACCATGAAAGATAAAAAGCAATTCAGTTTTAAAGCAGAAACTAACACACCACTGTAAAGCAATTATATTCCAATAAAGATGTTAAAAAAAATTCAGTTTTGGAAAAACAGTCTTTGCCTTCAAAATGTTTCCACCAAAACCGAAGAAAAGCCACATTAAGCATTCTGGATACATATAAAATACACTTCAGAATTTGGGACAGGAAACAAGTACAAGTTCAAAATGAGACATATACCTGGTATGGGCTCTAGGAATTGCATACATTATGAGATCCTTGAGAGCAAGGACCGTCATTAGCCATTACTGTGTCACTTGAATTTGACTCAGGAAATGTTTGCTGAATGATTGTTTGTGGAGGTGATATATAGAACAGATTACCTGTTGAATCGGTTTGGCAGTTGTCAGCTATTTAAGAGAAGGGATTCTACTTTATTCGAAAGTGTATATACCCATGTGTATTACCTGGCTCAATGCCTGGGACCTACTGAGTGTTCATTCATGTTTAGCATTAGAGAAGAAGAAGGTAGGTTAAAGTGGAGATTATTATTAGGCCCATCAGAAAGCAAAAAGGAGGGAGACCCAGAATAGGGGAGACCTTGAGACTCCTGGGGACAAATGACAGAATTCCAAGAAAGCCTGGAGAGACCTGATTGAGAGTCAAAGGGAAGGAAGAGCTTTGTCAAGGAAGAGAGGAACCTCTTTGAGACAGGAAGGAAAGGAAAGATCATGAACAAAGTACAGGATGATCTGCAAGGGGAAAGAACATTAAGAAAGTCACCGATGTCTCCATCTTCTCACTTAATGAAATAACGATCCTTATTTAAAAAGTGCATAGGTCACTGTCAGCAAAGTTGACTATTATTATTACCCAAAGGAGTCAGGGTGGACTGAGCAGGATCTGAACCTTAAAAATGGCAAAACCTGAAAGTCGTCACTGTGTGTGTTTGGGGGCGGGGGTGGCATGCTAGGGAGAGCCAGAAAGTTTTAAAAAATTAGATATGGACCACATTTCCCAAACCAGTGGTTTAACTGTTCAATAATTTTATCACGGACTGTGCTAGGCACTGTGGGGAATTGAGAGAAATGTAAGATATGGCTCTTGTCCTGAGAAGTTAAAGAACAACCCAGAGATATTTCATGGTAGAATGTGAACAGATGCCAAAAAAAAGTGGGAGAGATAAGGGCAAAAAGTTCCATAACAAGAACTACATTCATTCCATGCTATTTCTTTTTATACTAAATTCTAGTAATTATCTCCTCTACTGTTTTTTGCTGCTCATTTTGTTGTTTACAATCAATAAAAAGTCATTTTCTGGCTTTCATCTTAGAATAGTTATTTTAGTAGGTATTTGACTTCTTCTTTTGTTTGTGAAGAAATTGCTTCTCCTCAAGGTTCACTGAATACAACAGGTCACAAAGCTTTGGTTGAACACAGGGTCATTTCTTAAGTAGACGGAACAGATTCTTTCAAGAAACACTCTGTGCAAATACAGGCCTGCGTCCCCAAGCTACACAAAAAAAACTGTTATTAATGTCGGTCCACACTGAGCCTGGGTCTGAGAGGGTTAAGCTAAAAATCAAGTTATTGTTGCTTCTCTTTTGGTTCAGTACAGCTTTTCTATAATTCTCTAGAGCTAGGCAGCTGACAGCATGGATTTTTATTGAAGAAATGCTATGACATTTGTTCTAAATGTCACATTTCTCCCCTACAAACTAAAAATAGCATGTCACCATACCCCTACCCCTAATAAAATTGTTGGCTTGGAAATGACATTGATAAGCAAAATGAAGCATATAACCTTTTCTCCTCTTTTCTGTAAATGTTTTATTTATTCCTGAGTAACATTTGGTATCTTTTGTAGGCTGAGATCAAAGGGACAAATCAGTAAATGTTACTGCTGAAGTAGTCTTTACAGTATGGGATTGTCATTTTTAAAGCAGGTTCCAGGCAGGCACTGCTGTCATTTGAGTAGTGATCTAGTGACTGACAGAAAATATCTGTAGAAATAATGTGTGCTCTCATAGTAATGTGACACTTTATGAGCAGTTTGACTGTTTTCATTACTCTGATTTGGGTCTGGTGAAAAGTTAGAAAGCCAGCAATGGAATACGGAAAAGCCTGTCAGGATGAAGTTGACAGGACAACCTTGAAATTGGGCTGATGTATTTAATAAGGCTTTGTGGCAATTATCTGAAAGCGTTTTAAATATTGAGTTGACTTGAATGCTTAATCTGATCAATTCCAAGGTTACTGGTTTTATTGATAAGAGTGTTTGGTTAACTGACATTAAGAGCCAAGTTTCAAGCAAACTTTATGGAGGCTTTTTTTTTTTTTTTTTTGCGGTACGCAGGCCTCTCATTGTTGTGGCCTCTCCCGTTGCGGAGCACAGGCTCCGGACGCACAGGCTCAGTGGCCATGGCTCACGGGCCCAGCCGCTCCGCGGCATGTGGGATCCTCCCGGACCGGGTCACGAACCCGCGTCCCCTGCATCGGCAGGCGGACTCTCAACCACTGCGCCACCAGGGAAGCCCCTTATGGAGGCTTTGACTACACTTGCCCTCATTATCTTAACTAGGTTTTGTTTTAAGGGTGAAGATTTGGTTATATAGGGAAACTTCCATTACAACAAAAGTCATATCTGCACCGGTCCCTTCAGTGGTGGAATTCTGTTAAAAAGAACATATTGCTAGGGAACATGGTCCTGGACTGAAGGCCATGAAAGCAAGCTTCCAGCAGATGCTCTCAAAGAAATCATTGCAAGTTCTGACTTTTAGCACAGTGAGTAAGGAATACCTGTGTACCTTGTTTATGAATATCCAACAGGCCTTTTTTTTTTTTTTTTTTTTTCTTGCTCCTGGAAGTGTGTGCTGTTTGGTAAATGCACAATTAATGTGAGAATTCTTTCAAATGAGTGTGAGATCCTTACTACTCGCTTGAACTGGGATGTTCAGGACATTCATCTATTTGTTTTTTTTGGTGCCACACGATTTGGAATTCCCAAATTACTTCAAGATTGGTAGATGGGATGGACTCACTTAAGAGTGAAGACAGCCAACTTCCCAGTGTTTTACATCTTTACTTGGCTTTCTTACTGCCAATGTACACAGTCTCTTTCAGACAGGCCTGAAGGTGCCACTCTAAATTTTCAAATACTTTTATTAGCATAATTTAGGGTTGCAATTATAAGCTATAAGGTTGTTTGGGAATTTGAGGATTCACAAAGGCTCTAGGATATGGCCAGCAAATGTCAAAAGGCCACTGTATATACAAATTATTACAACCAGATAAGTGCTATTTCCACTACTACCAAAATTCTCCTGAAAAAAAATTTTTTTTGTAAGTAAATTACTACAACTTCTATTTTGCTGCCACTCCTAGTCCCCCAAATGTTGACTTACACTGTAAGCTCCTTCAGGGAGACTCTTATCTTTATCATCTGTATCCCTAAGCACACAGCAGATACCAGGCACACAATATATATACTGATGTTTCCTTCACAGTATGAAATCTAATGTCGCTTCTGCTTCCAGATGTAAAATTTCATCCTAGTATTCTAGGACTTAACTAAAAATAGGGTCTTCACAGAGTTTATCATTTTTTCGTCATGAATGGTAATCTTTTCCATCTGAAAAGTATGTGTACTTGGTTTTGGGCAACAATCTGCAGCTCGCATTGTGTCCTGTCTCCCCCGATCCTTGCCCCCCAATTTTATTATCTATTCCTGCGGACATTTTATCAGTATACCACCACTCTTTGAAATTACAATCAGATGCTTTAAAACCTCTGATTGTTCTCTCCAGTTGTGAAAACATAATCAGTGTGCTTTAAAGAAGCCTGCGGTGGTAGTCGCTAGCTAAAAAAGGAATGCATATCCAGAAAACCTGTAATTTTTTCAAAAAAGGATAAAATAATTTATTTGGAGCTCAAACTGTAGTACTGTGATCCTGTGCTTTGCTCAGGATATACAAAACACTGAAAAATCAATGCTTCTGAGTTGCATAAAATAATTACCTATTCTTCTGTATACACTGTTATATATGAATGAGGTTATTTAGGTATCATTATTATTAGCTGGTGATTATACTTTCTATTAGATAAGTTTTTTTTTTTTTAAAGGATGAATTAAGATTATTTTCTCAAGTAAATGTAAGCAACACCAAAGCCCCAGTCACCAATGTCCAGCATTTCATTTCAGGCCCCTCTGTTAAGACACAGTCTCTTCCTTTGGTTCATTCATAAACATTCCCATCTTCTTGTCTGCCTCCCCTCCCGCTCCAAAACAAAACATTTATTAACTGAAGCTTCCAACTGTGACAGAAATTACAGTCGTGTTAATGGTACAGATGGTGTAAAAAATGCAATCTAAAAACATGATTAAAAAACCCAGGAGCTAGGTAACCCGAGTTCATCTCGGATATGCCTGACCAGACATCCCTCAGGAAGGAAATACACGTTTTTGGTTAATTAGTTTGCTTTTATCCATCCCTGTAATTAGAACATGCTTTTCCCCTACTTAATCCTAAAACAGTCATTAGATTTAATAAACCTTTCTCAATTGCCACAAATGAGAAAATGAATTAGTTAAAAAGTAAGCATTAAGCTGGTATTAGCAATACGATTATAACATTATGTGAATAAAAATATTTTTGTTTAATTATTCGAGATTAAATACATCATTTTATAGCTTGTTGCAAAAGAGTATACAGGGTTTTTTGTTTTTCCTTTCTTCCTTATGTTGCTTCATAAGGTAGTAAAAACATTAATGCTGCCTCCACAGATTACATTCCACCAAATGGAAGTGATTATTAATCATTCTTTCCAAAAAAAAAAAAAAACAAGCCATAATTAGCTTCTTCTTAAGTCAAAGGAGAGTCAGAATCCACATGACTAAGGAAAGAGGCTGGTCTTCGTTGCAGGGCACTAATTAGGGAGCTGGGCGCATACAACCTGCAAGGCTCCTGTGAATGGACGAGGGGGACAGAGCTGCGGGTTAGGCTTTGTTATTGTTATTCGTTTAAGCTCTAAGCCTTTGTGTGATGGTCTGATCTCTCAGGGAGTCCACTAAGGCCTCCAAACTCCACAGGTCCCATTAATCTCCACCATGCTCTCTCTACTTGCCAGGCTGGCGAGAAAGCCAGGTACTCACACGGTGCTACTTTTCAGACGATTAAAGGTGAAAATCATATTTAAAAGTAAAAAACAATATACCATAAAGTTGAAGACCTAAACTTTCCAGACTTTCACCTTGTTGAGCATTCTCTGTATGAAATGATGTCACTCTTTGTCATATGTCAAGAAGCATCTCAATAAAAATAACTTCATGTATGAAAAAGAACCCAAGTTGGTCCTCACCTGGATCTTGTGAGACAGTCATAGCAAAAAAAAAACAAAACACTATTTGTTGGATGGCAGGTTCTAGGGCATTGACATTTCCCCCAATCAACTCCCTGCCTGTGTTTGCTGAAGAGCCTTTGGTCATGGCACCCACAGCCATTATTGCTGATGGGCCATGCAGGCTCCCGAAAATGTGGATCAGGACCTGGATCGGACAGGAAAGTGTAGGAGAAATGACGCTTATTTCGATCATAGGACAAGAGCAGAGTTTTGAAGGCACCCTGGGTAGGAAGGTGAGTTCAAGAATATCTTAGTGGGACTAGTCTAACCCAGGAATAACACTAGAGGCTCTAGAAATAATTCTACATATTTTCCTCCTCACTTCAAAACTCAGAAGGTTAAGAGTGAAGGCAACCAAGACTAGTCTGGTCCTTCCATATTGATTTTGAGCTGAACCTGCTTTGGAATTTGTAGGATAGATTCGAGAGGTTGGGGTCTGAAACCAAAACCATTTTTTCCTCTGGGCTATGGGACATCAACTGCAATGTTTTTAGGGAATTTTTAGGGAAGAATGGTACCCCATGGAGCTGATAGTTGGTCATGTCAGCCATCCTCACTTCCAAGCAGGGAAAGCCCCCAAGACCCAGAAAGTACATGTTGGAGCTCAGACAACTGCCTGGTCTCTGACTCCCAAAGCCATACTTGAGGATACGTTTTCTTTTACTAGGCAATTGTGTTACATACAGTCCAGACTCATTTAAGGACAGTAGAAAGATATAATATTGGGCACCAGTTTAGAAGTGTGAAGTCTCCAAGCCAGTTTTCACATGTATTTATTTTTATAAAAAACATTACATTCTAGTCCACCATCACCTTTAGGAAATATCACTCTTTATGTTGCCTAGTGTATCGAATCATAGGATCAGCCATAACCCAGCCACATGATTTTAGACAGACACTTAGCTTCTCTGGGCCGTGGCTGCCTCACTGCAAAATGCAGCGGTTAGATAAGATGATCTCTATGGTTCCTTCTCATGCTAAGATTACTCGATTTCACTCTATTCCCTAATATCACAGATGGTCAATCTGAATTACTATTCTTTGTTGAGATTAACTTCAAATGCTCCCTAAAAAGAGGCTAGGAATCAAGTTAAGAATAAACTGCTCCTTACAAATGAGGTAGAATAAAAGAGATGTGTGTCAGGATGGATGCTTGACCTACGGGTTAACAGAGAATTCCAGTTCTCTGGGATGTCACCAACAGGAGGGAAAAAAAAATCTCTTCTCCGAATAACGTTACAAGCTCTGGGAATCTTTTTTTTTTTTTTTTTTTTTTAAAGGAGTTACTACAAAGGAGATATTCTGAATGTGAAAAGATCAGTTCAGTAAATGAAGACATTTACATTATTACTTTAATTTAAAAATTGTATAGACTTTCTGCTCTTTATATCATTAAGAACAAACATGAAAATCTGCACACTTCCAACAGTTAGGACATTGTCCTGAGAAGGAGAATGGAAAGAGGCTGTGAGTCTGGTGTGTGCAGGAGCCCCACACCACCCACCTCTGCAGACCTCACAGATACATATGGCTCCAAGTAACCCAACGGGACATGACCACCCAGTGCTCAAGCCGAGTGAAACTGGAGAACTAATTCTGTGCATCTGATGAGGTAGAAGCCACTCTGCGTGAGTGGCTGAAGCCACCTCTGGTGGAGAGCAAATGTGAATACTCGAAACAGGAAACGTTAGAAAATATGGGAAGTGGTGGCCTTCTCCTGGCTGCTCCTCCCCGGAGTCCCAGCTCGCCTGCACTTGTTTCCTTCGTTTTGAAGAAATGACAGGTGATTCAGTGTGACCTGCCTCATCGCAGGATCCACTCCCAATGCCTGCATCACACTGGGCTCCCTGCTCATGGCACAGGACTTACCGCGCAATGGTTGCTTTAAAAACAGTTGTTAACGGATGTGTGTGACTTCACTCGAGCTGAGGGAAAATACCTAACGCTTGCTTGACTGAGTGCTACATCCTTTGACCCTCACAGTTCTGTGGGGGTAAGAGGACAATTTGCAATTTTATGCCCATTTCTCAAAGATCAGAAAACTGAGGCCTGAGGAAGTGAAATAACTTGTTCAAGTGAACAGGGCTTCGTGGTGAGAAGATTCATATGTAAAGTGCTTTGTATAAAGTACTATACAAATGAAAGTAATTACTAGGACGATTTGGGCACATCTCTATAAATTAAGGCAAAATTAAAGCTTCACATAGAATGGTATTCCAGTCTTTTCTGAATACAATATGCCTATGAAAGTTTTGGTGTTTTCCACATTCAAACTCCCTCTTCGTTTAGCCATAAATGAGGGGGGGCTCCTTCTTTGTGGCGGAACTGCCGAGGGTTCAGCATGGGGAAATGCACTGTTCTATGACCTGAGTTGTTCCAGACGGCCTGTCACTGGCTGTTCAACAGAGAGCAGCAAGACACGCAATTACCCTCCTGACGAGGGTCCCCAGAGACACAGGCCTGGAGAATTATGGCGTTAAGAAACGGGGTTTGGTAAAATCAATAGTCTTTCAGGTTGACTTAATGTGGAAAGAAAACAGTATTAAACAATTATGCTGCACATGAGCATTCTCTAGAAGAGTGCATAGTTGATCATTTTTATGGTTTAATAAAAATGTACTTGCTTTCATTTATTACAACTCCACCAAGAAACTGAAACTTCTAGCAAGACACCAGCTAAAAAATAAAAGCCTGACAAATGTAAAAAACAAAATATCAATTTCTCATTTAAATAACAGCAAGCTTTTGTGTGGGCTGTTAGTCACCCTCGTTTTTTTGCAACAGAAAAATGAACAGAAGAGCTTTTGGGATGAAATGCTACTATGAAAGGTTTGCATGGTCCTACCTTGCACTCATGAGACACAGTCATCCTTACAGACACACTTGCTTTGATGACACACACAAAAATAGAAAAAAAAAAACCCAAAACAACCCTTACAAAATAGAGAAATGCTGACAGAAAAACAAACTTTTAGAAATTAATTACTGTGTGTGTTTTTGACTTTCCCAATTCAGGGTATACTGACCTAATCCTAGTTGCTTTTATTTTTGATCTTCTGGCAAAATTGTGTTTTTAGCTTTTAAGAAGTAAAATATAACTCAATGATATATGAACTTACAGATTTCTGTTTCACCATTTGAGAATAAGGATTAGGCCGAATCAGCAAATTAATTACGTTCCCTACATTTTGAGACTGACGGAATGATTATTTGGCTTCAGGCTGCCCAGATCATGCATTCTTCTCTGTAATGAGGCAAATTAGATAGTTAGGTTTCTATTCCAAACAAGGCAGACATGCTGTCTGGCAGGATTTTTTTTTCTACACGAGTTAGAACTCTTGTAAGTAAAGCTGATGAGTTTTATCCTGTGGCACTTCAACCCTGCCACGCATAAACAATCTTTATGAGGGTCATACTGCTTGTTATTTAACAGTCTATAAATGTACTACTGCCAATACCATCTCTAACTTCTTGCAGTAATTTTGTAAAAGTAATGTTTTCTTGCTTTAATTTGCACACAAACTAGTTCATATTTATTCTTTAAGAATGCCTTACTACAATTTGTGCTTGTTTCTCTTAAAGCATTCTATTTGTATTCTTGCCTATGCTTTGGTTCAAATTATCAACACAACTGTTCATCTCTGAATCTTCGTAATACCTGGCATAATGCTTCTCACATCCTAGGCATGTCAGCTACCCCCTCCCATAACCTGCTCGGTTGCTGCCAATGAGGGTTCCCAGCCTATGAATCCAGCCAGCCTCCTTTAGTTCTTGAGCTAAATCATTGTCAGGGTGCAGAGTGCATTGGTGGCCACCAACTCACCAGGAGGTAGGGGTTAGAATGAGATGTTCTACCACAAACCCTGCTGCTTGAAGTGAAAACTGGGCACCCCGATTTCTGTGGAGTCTCAGCTCTCCTGAAACTGCTGACAGGCTGACTTGATCCACATACACAGATTTTTTCTTTCTTTTTTTTTTTTTTTGGTTTTCTGCTTGGTACTGCAGCTCTGGTCAGGTGCTAGTGTCTTACCTAGAACTCTAGGTACTCAGAGAGGACCCTAGTTCTAACCACTTGCCTCTGTCTCAAGTTAACCGGTCCCCCTGCCAGGAGGGGAAGAAAGGAAGGGAGGGATCAGCAGTAAGTACCTGCTTTGTCAGCACCCAACCTGGAGTCTGGTGTGCAACAGACTCATCACTATACTGGGATTGCCTGGACCAGTGATGCTCAAATATCTGTGCTGAAGAGCAGCTTAAATTTTTTTTCCTTCCTTCCTTTCTTCCTTACTGAAAAACATTTCAGATGTATCAGGAACCAATTTACTTATACATTATTTTGTCTAATTCTTTTTTTTTTTTTTTTGCGGTACGTGGGCCTCTCATTGTTGTGGCGTCTCCCGTTGCAGAACACAGTCTCCGGACACGCAGGCTCAGCGGCCATGGCTCACGGGCCCAGCCACTCCGCGGCATATGGGATCTTCCCGGACCGGGGCACGAACCCGTGTCCCCTGCATCGGCAGGCGGACTCTCAACCACTGCGCCACCAGGGAAGCCCTATTTTGTCTAATTCTTAAATGCTTACTCTCACCTCTGTAGTTAGCTCATTTGAGATCAATACATTTGTGGACTGGCTGGATCTGAGGCCCTTGCCTAGAACAGCACAGGCTGAGCTCCTTGTTCTCTCATGTCCCACACACAGTCTTAGAGCTACTGAGCGAATCAAGCCTGGGCTGGCCCCATGGTAAAGGTAATTTTCCATCCTTTCTCCTGATCGCTTCCCTTTCCTTGCACAAGGTTTCCTCCCCATCAACGACGCCAGTGGTGCTGACATCCTCATGTGCCTCCTGCCAAGGCTCTTCTTAGTTATGAAAAGCACACAATACATATTTGCTGAATGAACTAATTCCTGTCTGAAAATTGCACTGATTGATTCACTCATTCAAAAAATTCTTTACGAAGTGCTCAGTATGTGTCAGGCACTTGGTGAGATCCTGGGATATCCAACTTGTTCTTAAGTAGATTTCAGTCTAGTGAGAGAGACAGAAAGCAAACCCATAACCACAATTCACTGGGGAAAATGTCACTGCAGAAGGAGGCACAGGGTGCTTTGAAAAGCGCATGGAAGTGCCACTTATCCCAGTCTGGGTTTGAAACACACAAAGGCTTCTTGGAGGAGCTGGTGCCTGACAGGTTAGAAGACATTCCCTAGAGGAGAAATTAGGACAAGAGCAGAAGAAACAAAACCTGCAAAGATAACGAAGTAGACAGAGCTTGGCATGATCAAGAATCGAGCAGCTGAGTAAAGCCTAGACACAGTGCACAAGGCAGGAGGGGTGAACATGAGGCGTGAGGCGTGAGTAGTAGGAAGGGAAAAACTAAGGAATCTAGTGCTTCCTAGCGACAGGGACTAGTGCATAATGAGCACAACAAGTTCCTAGCGTGAAGGACTGTGCTGTGCAACACGCAGGATGCTGAGCATCCCTGGCGCCTTGGCACCACAGGCCAGGACACCATCACAGAGTGACATCAACCCTGGTTGAGAACCTTGGGTAGATGCATGATTTGGTCAAAAGTAGACAAGTCTCTTAGGAAGATGCAGTGGAACCAAGTGGCCTGAATCAAAGTGCTGTCCTAAAAGGTGTGTCCAAGGAAAACCACATCAGCCGGGTCCAAGTTTTTCCAAAGAAAAATCAGACTCCTCTAGTGTTTACATCTGGCCTCTCCATAGGGAATCTATAAGTAACTTTACCATAAATTCAATTCCACTCAGCAAGTATCCACTTAGAACCTATTAAATGTCAACTACTAGCCTAGTTTCCTTTAAGGCATTTGAAAATATAAGACATAGTCTCTACCCATGAGAAATTTATAATCTAGTTGCCAAGACATAATTAAGCAAACACACAAGGCAGTATATAATCCAGTGCTTGACAGAGTATTATTCATTTGTTTCATGGGAACATTTAGCCATTCAGTGGATTCCTCTTTACTCCTTCTCCTTCATCTTTCGTATCTGACCACATCCTCTATCAGAGGAGCACAACAAAGTAAGAAACGGAAAGTCAGCAGAAAGCTGAGATTACCAACAATTACCTATGAGTCTTCCCAGTCTCTCCCTTATTAGGGCTTTTGAATAAGATACAATTTTTTTTTTTTTTTTTTTTTTTTTTTGCGGTACATGGGCCTCTCACTGCTGTGGCCTCTCCCGTTGCAGAGCACAGGCTCTGGACGCACAGGCTCAGCAGCCATGGCTCATGGGCCCAGCCGCTCCACGGCATGTGGGATCTTCCTGGACCGGGGCACAAACCTGTGTCCCCTGCATCGGCAGGCGGACTCTCAACCACTGTGCCACCAGGGAAGCCCAAGATACAATTTTAATCTACCTGAGAGAAACCAAGATATTCTTGCCTGCAATGTATATCCTAATAATGAACAAGATTTTCATATATTTTCCCTAAGTGAAGATTTTGAAAAAAGGCACAACACTACTGATTTCGCACTGAAGGTGGATGTTCTTTTTTGCTACCATCTCCAGCGCTATTAAGTCTTTCTTAGGACATGTTGATGACCAGAAATAACTACTTCTAGTCGTGCTGTGGCTGCCATTCCCTCTTCCTCCCAAATCTCTTCCTTGATGACACTGCATTTTACTGAACTGTGTGGTCACAAAGTGTAATGGGCTTCTGCCTGAAAGGGGCAGTTTCCAGTGATTTGTGGATCTCTTTGCTGGGGTCACATGTCATCAAAAGTAACCTCTCAAAGGGTAAAAGGCCAATTTCAAGTTATAATTTTCAGGGACATTATAACTGACCAGTTCCAGAAAGTCTGTTAGAAAATAAGAAGGTTCATTAACACAGGAGAATCAACAATTAGTAGTGAATACTTGGGCTTGAGTCCTTGTCTCTTTTGTTAAAATGAAAATAGTGGGAGAGATTCTCATACTGACGCTTTTCAATCATTTCTACCTGGTAATGGGCTGTGTTTATACCTTCTTTACTGCAAGCGGCTGGACTGTGTGGATGACAGGAGACAGTGAGTGAGAGGGGGAGTAGCCTGGGAGCAATGAGAAGGTCAGGCAGTGGGGCAGGGGGAAGGTAACTGCCAGAAGAGGCTGGGATGGACTTTGAATTTATGTATAAAGATGGCCTTGACTGAGACGAGCCGTGAGGTGTATATATTTTCATTACAATGTATTTTTCTCAACTGCCATGGAAAGGCATGAGAAATAAAACATGAAAATATTCAATAATTCAGTATTTCCAAGTGTCCGGACTACTGGGCATATTCAACAGTAATTGTTTAGCAGGAAGGGAAAGGAAATGGGTAAGAGACTTTACGAGTACTTACGTACAATGAATCAGTTGTTTGGAGAGGTTTATTTCTCACAAAAACTAGACAGCGTGTTCGCCTAGTCTACAGATGGCCAATGAGAGGGTCAGATAGATTAGAAAATGCGCCCCAAGGTTCACAGCTAGTAAAGGGTTTCAAAAAGGCACATTCCACGCCAGGTTCCCTTGAACTTCAGATCACTTGCTCTTTCTCATATTCACCATGCTGCCCAGATGTTTTGGCAAATTTGGATTACAGAAATGTTAGAAGTAAAATTATGTTCCTTAAAGGATGGGCATTTAAAAAACTGTGGGTTGTGGTTGCCTGTGGTTGAAATGATAAAAGAATGGTTTCCCCCAAACTCACCCACACCCTGATAATGTGGGTTATTATGACTGAGCCACTGAATTTGCTTGAAGGAATCATTTTCTTTTGCGTGACAAAATATCGATGGCAATAAACTACTTACCCAGACCTTTCGGGGTTAAGGGCAACAGGCATCATTTGAACCCAAATATGGTCCCGGTAACATATATGAAAGTGAACTGCTTTGATGAAAGGGGAAAAGGAATAAAACAGTAAGAATGAAACTGAAATGAGACTGAAAGGAGAAAGGAGGAAACTGGGAGGAGTACAGGGCATATGTGTGTGCCACACAGAGCCGTTCCAGAAATGTTTATAAACAACAGATGTGGAATGGAAAGCTAAAGAGCTGTGATAATAAGACTTTCTACTCGTGGGAAAAATAGGGATACCCCGGCCTATATATTATTCGATTCTGACAAGCATCTTCCTATCTTGTCTAACCTTTATATTAACTGTGCAAGAGGTTTTCCTTTTATTATTTCGTTTTTCTGCCATCTGAAAATAATGAGCTTAAACAGCAATCATGCTGTCATTTTACCCCATGAATAGGTTCTTGTAATGAAGAGCTCTGATGAAATTATCGTTTTGGAAAAGAAAACCAATTTACATTTTTATATGCATTTTATTAAAAAAAATCCTAAATCATAAAAAAAAGACTCTTTCAAAAGATAAATATCTCATATATTTAGAAGAAGACTTTAGTCAAGGCTGACGTCGTGCTCTTCATTTCAAGGCTTTTTCATGCTTTCCCTTTTGAAAAGAGGTGGTTTGAAAACAGGTAACAGGCTGTGAAAAAGAAAATAAGAGTAGTTTCTTTCCTTAATATGATAAATCCACCTTTGGCAGTGAAGGTCAGGTACAGGTTGTAAATTACTGAAATAACGCATAACTAGTAATACACAGGTTGATCAACTATTATTGAAAATAACTAGCTTTTTTTTTTTTTTTTTTTTTTTTAGCAAGAATGGTATCTTCAACTTGAAACTAAATAATTGCAGCATACTAGGTTAGCTATGAAATGTAGAATTCTACAGAGCAAACGCTCTTTCCCTATCGTAAGTGAGATGAGTCTTGGTGACCTTTTGTTCACATTAATGCTGACAAACTCTGCATAATGCATGACGGTCCCACCCTCCAGCTCCTCCCAATAGAGTTTTCCGCTTTTTATTCCAATCAGTGTACTTACTCCATGTCTACGGATATGGTGCAGGACACATTAGTAATTGGTGGCGGTGAGGGGATGGAAATGGTAGACATCAGTCTGGACTATCAATAACCTTGGAGGCCTTGGGGGAAGAGTACAGGGCAAATAATTCTTGTGGTAGAGGAGAGAGAGCTAGGAAGTAATTCCTCAGTATTACCTTATGGTCTGAAATAGCACCAAAAGAAATAATACATGACAGTATAGTGCCATTAAGGAAAAAACCCTGGAAAGTTATTTGCACAGGTATGTGCTAGGTTTTTAGTTTCAATTTAAGCCAGATGTGAAACCCAAAGAGGTACGTTGGGACCATTACGCTCTTGGTGAACTGGCACAAGGGCCATGACAATTTAGACAAACCTCTAAATATGAGTTTTAGGGGAAAAAATGTGGGCATTTTAAGTCTTAGGAGAATGAGGAATAAACTGATCTGAATCAAATAATGAATGAGTCTTGGTTCCCACAATTGTCTTCAGGCATGAAGCTAGTACTGAATTCCTGGTGCTTTCAAAGTTTCATAAAATGTGGTTCCTTTATGGTGTGCTATTAGCATGGTTACTATAATAGAGTAATTGATAACAGTGGTGTGAGTGCCATTATGTGTGGCTGTTAGAATTAAAATTAGCTGCTCAACTCTATCCCCCCCAACGCACCATGTGTCGAGACCTGGGGCCGCACAATACCCTGTTCTTTGTGTTCCAGTGCCTTGCCTACAGTGACTGAATAAACAAATTCGAGTTTTACAAAATTTCATATAATGACTTCTGAGTCCCTAAATGGGGACAATGCTGGCATCAGGGCAAGACTTACTGTTTACAGACATTAAAACCTGCCCTGTGACACTGGCTCAGTATACAGAGAGGCACCTGATTTCACCTAAAGTCAAAGCAAACACAAAATGCAGCCTTGAATGTAATTTATTTTCCCCGATTTGCAGAACCACACATGTCTGGCTGTCCCTCAGACAAGCTGACAACATGAAAAAGTGCTTAAAATTCAATAACAATATAAATGTTTTTATATTCATGATAATGCCAAAACATAATAGATTCATTAAAATGTTACAAATTTAAAAACCACTTGTGTTCTTGTATTTACTATTTGAAGGAGGTTTATTTGGCATTCTGGGACTTTATTGCCTTTTGAATCAAAATCTAAGGACGAATCGTGGAGGAAGGGGGAAGCTGTCTAGTTTGTAACTTGTCCATCTGTTCGTGCCCTCCCTCTGCAAGGCCCCAGTCCTCCGGCAGAGAACTGAAGCACTGGCCTTTGAAAGCTGTCTTTCTGGCATCGCCTTCCTGTACTAATGAAATATTTTGCTCTAAAGTCCTACCCTTCCATTCCTGTCAGAGCTTCAGGATCAATGTCCTTAATTTTAAAGAAGCACAGTCCAATAGTTTAGATGTTGCTTGAAGAAGGAAATGAAATTATGCTGTATTTCACTAGCATATGGTCCTTTACAGGAAAAAATAGTTTTCAACCTCTGCTGTAAACTCTAGAGGGAATTTATACAAGAAGAGGAACCCAGGCACCAGGAAATGCAATGTGTTCATCATTTCACTGGTTCTTAAATTTACTGTGACATAGAACGAGAATATATCACTGTGCAAACTCTCATGAATATAACAGATGAAATCCAGGAAAGTTTAATCAGCACAAAATGACAGTGCATATATTTTTAAAGTATTTAAAAGTTAACACATGCACATTATACCATTCAACCCTCACAAACACTAAAGGTAGATAGAGCAGGGATGATCTTCATTTTCAAGATAAGAAATCAGGTTTGAGGTTATTGAAGATATTTCTTTTTTAGATAAAAAGCTCCCTAAGACTATCACGTCTTAGAAGGAGGATTAATCTGGAAATAGGCCAGCCAGTTTGAACCCATTTTCAATACTGTCCAGCTAGTCAAGTGGCACAGCCAAAACATGACCCCTGCCTTCCCTTAGCAAAATCAGAGTTTTTCACAAATCCCTAGAACTACATTGGTGTTCTCATGGTCACAGTCCTGTTTATCATAGACCTTCTACCCTCTAGTTTTTCAATGCAGTGTTCTTGGCAGTTGAGTGTATTTTTTAAAAATCAATTAATAGAATGAATTAAGCAATAATGGGATCTAAATTACCAGAAGAAACAGCTAAAAATCGCTTTAAGGTAAGAAATGGATGAGATGAATATTTTATGTTACTGTTTTTACTCCTAAAAATGATTTTTTTTCCCCAGCTTTATAGATCATGCTACCGTAATAGCATAAACCCTTCGGAGGTCCGTTTGGACCCATGGATGACATTTTATACAGTTTCTATTGTGTCATAGCACTTATGTGACAAGTTAAATCTCAATGAGATGACATTTCAAACAGAAACTGTAGTTTACTTCTTTCTCAGCAAAAACCATGATCATCGGCCTTGTGCCCCATACATGCTTCCAGGACTGAGCCCTGTTACAGTGTGGACTGTATTTTGCATTCTGCTGCACACAAGCTTTAACCTCCACTCATTCTTCAGGAGTATAATTCATTAAAACACGTACTTTGAATTTAAGGCACATATAAGAAGATGTAGCCCCAAAGGAATATGGGGCCGTTAGGACAAAACATCATTAATAAAACGTAAAATGTGTTTTATGAAGTTATGGTTTTAATTTGCTACCTTAAGAAATATGCTCTAGCTCGCAATTTTGTACAAGGTAACTTCCCGGGAGAATTTAAATCCTCTTTTACCCTCCCTTCTCAAGGTACTGAAAGGATTATGATTAATGCACACTAAATCTCCCTTAACTGGAAAAGGTCCTAGCAAATTTCTAAAACCAAATTTAAGCTACTGAGAAGTATGATAGTCCTAAATCTGGAGCAAACTTTCTTTGACTTGAGAATTCCCATCCTCTCTCTCTCTTTTTTTTCTGGACGTTATTATACAGCAGGAGACAGTTTGTCAAAAGTGGGCCCAGCCGGAGGCAGCACAAAAGAGTAGGGCCACGTACAACCCCGGCGACCCCAGCAAACGGGTGACCTACATTTGATGCAAGCAGTCACACGAGAAAAAGTGAATCTGTGTTGCAGCTTGCATTTAACCTGCATTTTAAGAGGCAGTTAGAAAGATATATAAAGTAAATATGGGCAAGATAACTATTATAGGCATACATCACTCTAAATTCATATGAGACATCAGCAAAACTCTACATGTTCATGTAAATGTGCACATGGTCTTCTTTCTCTTAATTCCTCAATCTTCATAAACAAATGTACTAGTGGGAGGTGAGTACAAGTAAAAACAGCATTAATGGGTCACATATTAATATTTATGTTTTACTATACAAAGACCTTGCATACATTATGACTCTGTTTTGCAAGCTGAATGAATAACTAATGTTACATTATGTATGGGTACATATTAAACAGACGTGTCTACACTTTCTTAGTTCAGGATATGATTAATGCAGCCTATCAGAAGCCAGATGGTGCAGAACCAGAACCATCAATCAAAATGAAAAGACCACTGCGTGCTCTCCACAATGAGGTTCTCACAAATGGAGATTCTGTTCACAGACCCTAACTGGTAATAGGCAGAAAATGCCAAGAACATAGCTGCACCGTCCCACTGGGATTAAAAAGTCACAGCTCAGGCTTGGCTGGATAAAAAATCTGGCACAGGAATTCATCGCTGGAGCCCTGAGCATCAGAGCTGGGAAAGCCCCAACAAGCAAACAGTCTGTCCTTAGGACTAACAAAAAGAAATTTAGAAGCTTTTTAATTATTTTAATAATGCTTGCACTGATGACAGTATCTGTCAAACAGTATCCATTTCCCATCTGATTTAGGATGGGACGGTGCCACATAGTAACAAAGCAGCTGCCACTGTCTGCCTGGGCTGGCATCTTGTTTCTCTCACACAGGCTTTATTATAAATAACCCCAAATGCTTTAATGTTACTTTGCAGACTTTCTCCATGGACCTATGGGAAACAATTTTAGTCTCTGTTATGTTTAATACTAATGACTATTTTGGGGGCAGTTGTAGGGAGAAAGGTGGTCGAAAGATGTTTCCTGTTCCTTTAATAGCTTTACATAAAAATAACTACAGAAACACAAGGTGCTTTGTCTTTGTAAATGGATCATGTGTGCTTAGAAAATGTTAAATAATCCCCAGGCACGGTAGGACCAAAAAAAAAAAAAATTAAAACAAATATATAGGTTCCAATTCCTCAGAGCCACTGAAATACCATCTCGGAATTCTAATTTTGTGGAGCTGGGGGAGGTAGACAGATGTGCAGGCCAAGAGAAAATTCCAGGAAATGTATGCTTCTTCCAGAAGAGTTATGTGGCAAAATGAGATATTTAAATATATTGAAAACTACACATCTAAAAGGCTAATGGAAATAAAAATATTTGGAAAACTTAAATCTGTTATCTAAAGACATTTCTGCTTTAAGATAAAAATTATATTATGACCCTCAGAACTTGACACGTGAGATAATTTGGAAAGAGAACAGCCTACTTTTTACTTTTGTAGCAATAATGGAAAAAGGAGTGACTATGCATATTTATATAAATAAGACCTTAAGTAGAAATTTTTGGTATTTCTATCTTCAATATTTTGTTGTTCTAAAACATCCACACTTATGTGAAATTCTGTTAGCATCTTTCCCCTAACAATATGACCATTTCTCACATTGTTATAAATTCTAAGTAATAGTTATTGGTCGGGTATTATTCTACTGCACATATTACGATTTACTTACATAATCAGTTTTCTTAATGGCAAACATTTGAGTTTTTTCTCTCTCCCTCCTATTATCATTAATAATACAGTGAACATTTTTGTGAAAAGTGGTATTTCTGTCTTAAGAAGTACTTCCTTAGAATAGATTTTCAGAAGCGGAATTGCTGAGCTAAGTGATATGAATTTTAAGGCTCTAAAATTTATATTCTCATCCAGCACTTGGTAGTCTCTATTAAAAAGCCTTAGTAATTTTATAGGTGAAAATAATACTTTATTATAATTTAAATTTGTATTACTTTAATTACCAGCTAGGTTAAGAACTTTTCTGTGGTTAAATAACTACGTTTCCTTTTTAAAAGCTTATTGATGTCTTAGAAAATGTATCACTCTTATCTACTCATAAAAAGAATCACAAGGTACTCCTCCTTGGAATACTGAATTTATCTAATTACTTGAAATTAGTCAAAATTACTTGAAAGTAATAAGCTTTCAAGTTTATTTACTTATTATCTATTATTATGATTTTAGAATAAACTAAATATTCCCTTAAAATATTTAAAAAGAAATATTTTTCACTAATTTGGACCTTGCATACACTATGACTGTTTTTCAGGCTGAATTAGTAACTAAAGTCACATTATATATGGGTACACATTAAAACAGACATGGCTGTACTTTCTTAGTTCAGGATATGATTAATTCAGTTTCAGGTCTCCCTTGAAACTACTTCAAATTAGTGAAAATTTAACATAAATAACTAAATGTTCTGAACTGATCAAAAGCATTTTAGAGCAGCCATCTAGTTTTCATTTTATTTCATTTTTCCAGTGTTAGACATGAACAACATTTATCTTTCTCAGTAACTCCCTCCCATGAAATGTTTCTCTGTTTTACTTCTACCGAAACTTGAATATTGGGTGGTTAGTCAAGTTCCTTTTGACTTGTTTCTGGTGACTTTCTACTATACATGACACACGGGCCAGACCAAAGTAATGAGGATGCATGGTGTGAAAGAAAATAGTTATGATCAAAACATACAAGACCATATCATCAAAATGGTCCAACAAGAGGTGGAAATTAAACTGATACAGAAACTACATCCTTCTATTACTAGATATTATTGAGATAAATACCCCAAAATGCAGTTATCTGTCCTCCATCAGCAGTTCCAAAATTCAGTGATGTTTATATTTAAAGCAGACGATACAGATAAAAAAATCAGATTTTGAAAAATCCAGAGGCATTCAAATGTTCTCTAGCTCAGTCAAAGCCTTTTTACAGGAAAGTAATATTTACTCCTTTCATTCCTCTTACAGAAATCATATTATATAAAAGGTAGACAATTCAGAAGCACAGATACCTAATATTGGCATTATACTGAATACACTATTTCGTAACTGCTTTTTGAACTTTGGTACAATCATAAGCACTACCCTGTATGGTGAATTAGTCTTTGGGAACACACTCCTTTTAATTCCACTGTGGCAGCTAGTGCAGAGGAAAAACCAGGCAGAAGAGGACTTATTGATTACAAAAGAGAAATCAAATTTACTTCTAAGTGGCAGGTCCTCTCCATCTTTGCACTGGCGATTTCTGTCATACCATCCTCTCACAGCTTTGCTTTCCCAACCCTAACCACTGTATTCCCTGGGTGCTGGCCATGGAGAGGTCTCCAGGGAACAGAGGACCTACCACCAGCCTGGCCAATTCTGTGGCTTTCTACCAGTAGAGAAGTGAAGAGGGCAACTCCAGTTGCCTTCTTTCATACAAACCTCAAAGAGGTCTACATAACCCAAGAATAGTAGTTGTGTTATTATACTGTACCACTATAATTTCTCTTTTGATCTGTATGCTTGGCCAAGTAACCTGGAAATTCACATTTATTTGAGCAAATCAACTTCACGTCAACCTCAAGGGCTTAAAATGTTAAGTCCAGTTTGCTAAAATGTGGAGTTCACTGGAGCTTTGAATCCCATAATAATTAGAAATAAGGGAGCTCTGCAGAATGCAAATACTGAAAATCAATAACAGCTACAAACAAAAATAAACAACAATGTCCAAAAACCCCCAAAACACCTTGTGGTGAAATGAAAGGCCTCTCAGACTAGCAGTTGGCAAATCTGACTTTAAGGTATAGTTTTATTATTAATTAGCTAACTGCCTGTGGAACTTAACCCCTGTGGGCCTTGGTTTCCACATCTAAATTAAAAAGAAAGAAAAAACTGTACTAATTTGACCTTACAATTCCTCTCAGTGCTAACATTAGTGATTCTAAATATACACCCTATTACTTTGACAATTTAAGGGATAAAGATAAAAACCACCTATCACCAATGTATTAGCATGTAAAATAATCTAAGTAATCTTATTTTGGGTTATATCTAGAGTTATCAGTACACTTTTTCTATTTTTTCTCCCTGTACTTTTTTGGGGGGTGGTGGGAGGGGATGGTAAACTAGAGTTACAATTTAAAGATAGCATCCTGCAAGACAATACTGCTTATACAAAGGAATGGCTGGACCACATCAACTGGGCCACTATATGCTAATAAGCCAACACACATCTAAGTAGCATTCTAAGGCAGGTACTGTCAGCAAAAGTGTGAATTATGAGGTCTACTTTGGGTTCACACATGTTAGTTAGCTTTTTGACCCTTCACACCACAGGCTTTTCAATGTTATGCTATCTTGGAGTACTTCAGTGCTATTCTAAAATGACTCGTTTAAAAAATATGTATATAACAGAAAATTTTAATCAGTTCACAGAGAGAACCAAAACAATTATTTTCACTTTTCTCCTTTAGATCTCCAGGTGGTTAGACTTTTATCTAGTTGAAGGGCCCTGGTGATATTTTCTAGTATCCAATCACATGCATGCTTTAATGGCAATAAAATTACCTCACTGCTGATATTCTTTTACTTATATCTAATTACAGCAATACAAGTTTACTGATGGGATTTGTAATTATTATTGTAACATCTAACATTTATTAAGTACAACATTGAGAGCACTGTACCAATCTCTTCAACATACATTCTCTTTTTTATTCCTTATAATAACTCCATGGGGTAGGTATTATTTTTTTTTATCTCCGTTTCAGAGATGAGAAAGCTGAGGCTCAGAGAAGTTTAGCAAACTGCCTATGTCACACAGCTAATAAATGGCTTGTTAAAACCCAGACTTCAGTGTTTCTCTTTTCAAAACTGTACAAAATAGTTTAAAAGCTTATTGGATTTTGTAAATTTTATGGTACAATAGTCCATTATGCTGTTCAATGCCCCTTAACAGAAAGATTGATGGGATATATTCTATTTAGAGATTTGCCCTAAGAAAAGGTTGTCACTCCTTTTGAGTGATATACTTTCTGTTATTACAAAATGAAAGCTGTGCATTTAGCTGTTTATCTATTTGCCTTTGCTTCCCAGAAGCCCAGGCTTTTAATCTCAACTGTAGCAATGACTCAGATTTTATGGGTCAACAACATAGTTCTTCTTATTCTGTCCTAAAATATATTATGTACTTTTTATATAAGCCACCCTGAGGCTTTATACAAAGCCAAAAATAAAAACAAAACAGGTTTTAAGTAATGAAGACAATGTGTTAGTAAAAGAGAATTACATTTTAATTATAATGATATTTTCTTTGGTCAGGTAAACTCAACCTGATGAGACAGTGAAATAAATAACAATGAACTCTGCCTTTTTATTATATGCTTTAACATATACAACATTTCATTTGACACAATAACTCTGTGAGATAAATAAGACAGGTATTACTTATATCTGCATCTAGCAGGTAAGAAAATAACTTATCCAAAGTCAAGTGACAAACATTGGTTTGAAGTCAGTTCTTCAGACTCCGTTATACCATACTTCTAATATTTAGTGGAGTAATTTTACTATTTGTAAAAAAATATGAAACTAACAAATTCAATGACAGAGAGTGATTTCTTATGTTGCTTATAAAAACAGAACATATTATAACTCTGTTTTTGCATTCACTTCACCAGAAAGTCAAAATGGTCCAATATGACCCAGCAATTTTACTATATCTACACGACACTTCAAATTAAATATACGGTGCTCAGATGTTGATGAAATCCTTATAGACAGACCATATTACGATAATGTTCATGACTGTGAACATGTGTGGTTTGCCCTTGCTGTATTCATCTTTCACTCCTTGGGGAATTCACTGCCCCTTCAACCCTCATGCTGTAGCCAACGCAGTCTGAGGGTGTTAACAGCACCCACAGCTCCTGGGGTGAGAACCCTGACTGGCTTAATTGAATAAACACACTGACCCCCAACTCAAGGAAGTGCACACAACCCAAATCAATCAGGTTGATGGAACTCTGGCTGGACTTTCCAGGACAGTGGTCTTCTCTCTCCTTTGTATTTGGTGGTGTGAGGAGTGGGGCTGCCACAGCGACTCTGCTAACTCCACGGAGATGAGTCTGAGAATGGCTGATATATCAAACCCTGCCAAGTGACACAGCAAAGATTGCTACTGGTGACTCCATTTGAGTCCTGAATCAAGCCTTGCTTAATGCAAAAATCTACCTTGACAGTTCAATTAAGAAAGCCAATAAATTATACATATAAATTGTCTTTTTGTTTAAGTCAGCATGAGTTGAGTTATTCACAACATTACTTTAAATAAAATATCCTATAAGTCAATTAGGATCCTTAGGGATATGTCACATTATCAGATTAAGTACAATGTGGGTAAAACTTGAAATTCAAAATGGTAGACTTCGGTCTTCTGTTTGAGCAATATAAACAGAAGACCAATTCATGAGGGGGCTCTGTGTGTGTGTGTGTGTGCGCGCCTGTGCACGTGCAGGCTACAGGTAGGGGTGAGACAGGAGAACCAAGAAAAGTAGTAAAGGTTTAGGATAAGTGCCAGGAGAAATGGGAAAGGGAGCTGAGTGCAGATAAAGAAAAGGATTAAGGTTGAGGGCTCAGCTGAGATGGGAACCCATAACTTTATAATGAAGCCAATTAGCATAATTTGCTCATTTAGAACATCTGGAAGCAATGCAACACACACACACACACACACACACACACACACACAGACACAAACAAGTTGTGCAGACGTGGGACCCAAGCATCAGTATGTTTTAAAGCACCCCTGTTGATTCTAATGTGCCATTAAGTTTGTGAACCTTTGGTGTGGAAAAGGGATCACACCCTTAAGAGGAGCTTACACACTCTTCACTCAGGCACAGAAGAAAGCACACCCTGCTTTCAAACCATTCTCCTCAATTTTCTATAAATGTAACACAACTGGGAATAGAAAAGATACATTTTAAATATGAAATATGGAAATCCAGTGGGACCACTGCTTGTCCATACAAACTTATAAATTTTCCGTGTGTGCACAGAATACAGAAGATGTTTCAAGAGATACATAGTCAAGAGTATAAGAGACAATCAGACCTTGAAAAAATTACGTTCGGCCCTTAAATTAACATTTACGGAGCATCTCGACCTGCCCTGGATGGTGCCCCTGGATCATCCAGGTCGTCCCTCAGGGGCCCGAGGCCAAGCAGTGGCGTCGTCTCCTGTTCCTAGCGAGCCACTCGGATACCCACTGTGGTGGTGCGCCCAGTGAGCAGCTTTCCTGGGGGTCAAGATGCCATGCAGCTGACAGTGTCTTGGTGCCCTGGCTGGGTGTCAGGCCTGAGCCTCTGAGGTGGGAGAGCCGAGTTCAGGGCACTGGACCACCAGAGACCTCCTGGCCCCACGTAATATCAATCAGCGAGCGCTCTCCCAGAGATCTCCATCTCACGCTAAGACCCAGCTCCACTCAACAACCAGCGAGCGCCAGTGCTGGACACCCCGTGCCAAACAACTAGCAAGACAGGAACACAACCCCAACCATTAGCTGAGAGGCTGCCTCAAATCATAATAAGGCCACAGACACGCCAAAACCACAACCAGACACGGTCCGGCGCACCAGAGAGACTAGAACCAGCCTCATCCACCAAAACACAGGCACTAGGCCCCTCCACAGGAAGCCTATACAACCCACTGAACCAACCTTACCCACTGGGGGCAGACACAAAATACAACAGGAACTACAAACTTGCAGCCTGCGAAAAGAAGACCCCAAACACACTAAGTTAAGCAAAATGAGAAGAAGGGGAAATAGGCAGCAGATGAAGGAGCAAGGTAAAAACCCACCAGACCAAACAAATGAAGAGGAAATGAGCAGTCTACCTGAAAAAGAATTCAGAGTAATGATATTAAGATGATCCAAAATCTTTGAAATAGAATGGAGAAAATACAAGAAATGTTTAACAAGGACGTAGAAGAATGAAAGAGCAAACAAACAATGATGAACAATACAATAAATGGAATTAAAAGTTCTCTAGAAGGAATCAATAGCAGAATAACTGAGGCACAAGAATGGATAAATGACCTGGAAAATAAAACAGTGGAAATAACTACTGCAGAGCAGAATAAAGAAAAAAGAATGAAAAGAATTGAGGACAGTCTCAGAGACTTCTGGGACAACATTAAATGCACCAACATTCGAATTATAGGGGTCCCAGAAGAAGAGAAAAAGAAATGGATTGAGAAAATAATTGAAGAGATTATAGTTGAAAACTTCCCTAATACAGGAAAGGAAAAAGTCAATCAAGTCCAGAGAGCACAGAGAGTCTCATACAGGATAAATCTAAGGAGAAACATGCAAAGACACATATTATTCAAAGAAAAAATATTAAAAGCAGCAAGGGAAAAGCAACAAATAACATACAAGGGAATCCCCATAAGGTTAACAGCTGATCTTCGGCAGAAACTCTGCCAGCTAGAAGGGAGTGGCAGGACATATTTAAAGTCATGAAAGGGAAAAACCTGCAACCAAGATTACTCTACCCAGCAAGGATCTCATTTGGATTCGACGGAGAAATTAAAGCCTTTACAGACAAGCAAAAGCTAAGAGAATTCAGCACCATCAAACCAGCTTTACAACAAATGCTAAAGGAACTTCTCTAGGCAGGAAACACAAGAGAAGGAAAGACCTACAAAAAACAAACCCCAAACAATTAAGAAAATGGTAATAGGAACATGCATATCAATAATTACCTTAAATGTAAATGGATTAAATGCTTCAACCAAAAGGCATAGACTGGATGAATGGATACAAAAACAAGACCTGTATATATGCTTTCTACAAGAGAAGCACTTCAGACCTAGAGACACATAGAGACTGAAAGTGAGGGGATGGAAAAAGATATTCCATGCAAATGGAAATCAAAAGAAAGCTGGAGTAACAATTCTCATATCAGACAAAATAGACTTTAAAATAAAGACTACTAGAAGAGACAAAGAAGGACACTACATAATGATCAAGGGATCCATCCAAGAAGAAGATATTACAATTGTAAATGTTTATGCACCCAACATAGGAGTACCTCAATACATAGGCAAATGCTAACAGCCATAAAAGGGGATATCAACAGTAACACAATCATAGTAGGGGACGTTAACACCCCACTTTCACCAATGGACAGAGCATCCAAAATGAAAATAAATAAGGAAACACAAGCTTTAAATGATACATTAAACAAGATGGACTTAATTGATATTTATAGGACATTCCATCCAAAAACAACAGAATACACTTTCTTCTCAAGTGCTCATGGAACATTCTCCAGGATAAATCATATCTTGGGTCACAAATCAAGCCTTGGTAAATTTAAGAAAATTAATATCGTATTATCAAGTATCTTTTCTGACCACAATGCTATGACACTAGATATCAATTAACGGAAAAACACTGTAAAAAATACAAAAACATGGATGCTAAATAATGCGCTACTAAATAACCAAGAGATCACTGAAGAAATCAAAGAGGATATCAAAAAATATCTAGAAACAAATGACAAGGAAAACATGACGGCCCAAAACCTATGGGACGCAGCAAAAGCAGTTCTAAGAGGGAAGTTTATAGCAATACAATCTTACCTCAAGAAACAAGAAAAATCTCAACTAAACAACCTAACTTTACACCTAAAGCAATCAGAGAAAGAAGTACAAAAAACCCCCAAAGTTAGCAGAAGGAAAGAAATCATAAAGATCATAGCAGAAATAAATGAAAAAGAAATGAAGGAAACGATAGCAAAGATCAATAAAACTAAAAGCTGGTTCTTTGAGAAGATAAACAAAATTGATAAACCATTAGCCAAACTCATCAAGAAAAAAAGGGAGAAGACTCAAATTAATAGAATTAGAAATGAAAAAGGAGAAGTAACAATTGACACTGCAGAAATACAAAGGATCATGAGAGATTACTACAAGCAACTCTATGCCAATAAAATGGGCAACCTGGAAGAAATGGACAAATTCTTAGAAAAGCAGAACCTTCCAAGATGGAACCAGGAAGAAAGAGAAAATATAAACAGACCTATCACAAGCACCGAAATTAAAACTGTGATTAAAAATCTTCCAGCAAACAAAAGGCCCAGAACCAGATGCCTTCACAGGCAAATTCTATCAAACAATTAGAAAAAGGCTAACCCCTATCTTTGTGAAACTCTTCTAAAATATAGCAGAGGGAGGAACACTCCCAAACTCATTCTACGAGGCCACCATCACCCTGATACCAAAAACAGACAAAGATGACACAAACAAAGAAAACTACAGGTCAATATCACTGATGAACATAGATGTGAAAAGCCTCAACAAAATACTAGCAAACAGAATACAGCGGCACATTAAAAGGATCATACACCATGATCAAGTGGGGTTAATCACAGGAATGCAAGGATTCTTCAATATATGCAAATCAATCAATGTGATACACCATATTAACAAATTAAGGAATAAAAACCATATGATCATCTCAATAGATGCAGAAAAGGCTTTAGACAAAATTCAACACTATTTATGATAAAAACTCTGCAGAAAATGGGCATAGAGGGAACCTACCTCAACATAATAAAGGTCATATACGACAAACCGACAGCAAGCATCATACTCTGGTGAAAAACTGAAAGCATTTCCACTAAGATCAGGAACAAGACAAGGATGTCCACTCTCACCACTCTTATTCAACATAGTTTTGGAAGTCCTAGCCACAGCAATCAGAGAAGAAAAAGAAATAAAAGGAATACAAATTGGAAAAGAAGAAGTAAAACTGTCACTGTTTGCCAATGACATAATACTATACATAGAAAATCCTAAAGATGCCACAAGAAAACTACTAGAACTAACCAATGAATTTGGTAAGGTTGCAGGATACAAAACTAACACACAGAAATCTCTTGCATTCCTATAAACTAATGATAAAAAATCTGAAAGAGAAATTAAGGAAACACTCCCATTTACCATTGCAACAAAAAGAATAAAATACTTAGGAATAATCTTGCCTAAGGAGGTGAAAGACTTGTACTCAGAAAACTATAAAACACTGATGAAAGAAATCAAAGATGACATAAACAGATGGAGAAATATACCATGTTCTTGGACTGGTAGAATCAATATTGTGAAAAAGACTATTACTACCCAAAGCAATCTGTAAATTCAATGAAATCCATATCAAACTACCAATGGCATTCTTCACAGAATTAGAACAAAAAATTTTACAATTCGTATGGAAACAGAAAAGACCCTGAATAGCCAAATCAATCTTTAGAAAGAAAAACGGAGCTGGAGGAATCAGGCTCCCTGACTTCAAACTATACCATAAACCTACAGTAATCAAGACAGTATGGTACTGGCACAAGAAGAGAAATATAGATCAATGGTACAGGATAGAATGCCCAGAGATAAAGCCGCGCATATGGGCACCTAATTTATGACAAAGGAGGCAGAACATACAATGGAGAAAAGACAGCCTGTTTAATAAGTGGTGCTGGGAAAACTGGACAGCTACATGTAAAACAATGAAATTAGAACAACGCCTAACACCATACACAAAAATAAACTCCAAATGGATTAAAGACTTAATTAAATGTAAGACCAAACACTATAAAACTCTTAGAGGAAAATACAGGAAAAACACTGACATAAACCACAGCAAGATCTTTTTTGACCCACCTCCTAGAGTAACAGAAATAAAAACAAAAATAAACAAACGGTACTTAATTAAACTTAAAAGCTTTTGCACAGCAAAGGAAACCATAAACAAGACAAAAAGACAACCCTCAGAATGGCAGAAAATATTTGCAAATGAAACAACAGACAAAGGATTAATCTCCAAAATATACAAACAGCTCATGGAGCTAAATATCAAAAAAACAAACAATCCAGTTATAAAAATGATCAGAAGACCTAAATAGACATTTTACCAAGGAAGACACACAGATGGCCAAGAGGCACATGAAAAGATGCTCAATATCACTAATTATTAGAGAGATGAAAATCAAAACTACAATGAGGTATCACCTCATGCCAGTCAGAATGGTCATTATCAAAAAATCTAGAAACAATAAATGCTGGAAAGGGTGTGGTAAAAAGGGAACCCTCCTGCACTGTTGGTGGGAATGTAAATTGATACAACCACTATGGAAAACAATATGGAGGTTCCTTAAAAAACTAAAAATAGAACTACCATATGACCCAGCAATCCAACTACTGGGCATATACCTGGACAAAACCATAATCAAAAAGATTCATGTACCACAATGTTCACTGCAGCTCTATTTACAATAGCCAGGACATGGAACCAACCTAAATGTCCATTGACAGATGAATGGATAATGAAGATGTGGCACATATATACAATGGAATATTACTCAGCCATGAAAAGAAACGAAATTGAGTTATTTGTAGTGAGGTGGATGGACCTAGAGTCTGTCATACCGAGTGAAGTAAGTCAGAAAGAGAAACACAAATATCGTATGCTAATGCATATATATGGAACCTAAGAAAAAAATAATGGTGCTGACGAACCTAGTTGCAGGGCAGGAGTAAAGAGGTAGACATAGAAAATGGACTTGAGGACATGGGGTGGGAGGGCGAAGCTGGGGCGAAGTGAGAGAAGCACTGACGTATATACACTAACGAATGTAAACTAGTTGGCTGGTGGGAAGCAGCCACATAGCACAGGGAGATCGGCTCAGTGCTTGGTGATGACCTAGAGCGTGATGGGATAGGGAGGGTGGGAGGGAGGCTGAAGAGGGAGGGGATATGGGGATATGTATATGCATATGGATGATTCGCTTTGTTGTACAACAGACGCTAACAGTATTGTGAAGCAATTATACTCCAGTAAAGATCCATTAAAAAAAAAAGGGACAAGGAGCTCTTTATGTACTGATCGAAATTATCTCCAAGATTCACTGTAAAGTGAAAAAGAGAAGAATTTGTAGTATGTTAGCATCTGAGTTAAAAAGGGCATGTATCTACATAAAGACACATAGGAAGGTATGTGTTTCCATATGCAGAAAACAACTCTAGAAGCATATACACAAAACCAAAAACAGTGATTGCCTCTGGAGGGCAACAGGGATCTGCAGGATAGTGTTAGGAGCGAGACTTTCTTTGAGCGTGGTTTTAAGTGCGTGTATTACCTATTTTACAATTAAAAACCAAGAACAAACTTAGCGCATCCTCCCACAGCTGTGGCCATTACTACTGGAACATTCCAACTGTGTAGTGACATGGACAGGGCACCAAACTGGGAATTAAAGGCTGAGTTTTCACCTTGTATTTGCTGTGGGATAATAATGGGTAAGTGCTTTGTACAGTTATGGTACGTAGAGCAAAAGAAGAACAAAACACACTTCATATATACAACACATTAAATTCTAGTCCACCATTCCGGGTCTTCCCCTGGAGAGGGGAAAAAAAGCCAAGTGAGATATGATCTTTGTCCTGTAGACATCCTCAGTGTAACAGGAGGAAACAGTTATATCAACAATACATATGTAACAGAGCAAAATAATTCCAATGCAATGTTTGTTGCCAACTCCTCTATTGCCCTATTGGGTTATAAGCATTTATGCCTGTCCCTTAGGAAAAAACTCATGATTGTTGAATGGCACTGAATTCTAACAGCATGACAACTCAAAATAATACAGACATATGCATGTCATAGTGATAGCATGACAACAATTTTCTGTGAGCATCAGAAAGGATGCAAAGGAGGTAAAATTAAACTGGGTCATGAAAGATGAGTAAGAATTCAGCAGGACAAGACAAACTTTTCTTTACGTGTACAAGAGGTGGGCAGTGGGATTACATGAGCTCCCTGGTTTAAGAAGGGAGAATGGACGGACCCAGTGTTGATTTTGTGTGTTACTGTCTCCAGGGAAAAGGAAGTAAGTTCCAGAATATGCCACCAGGTTGAAGATCCCAAGAATTACACCCCATACACTCCAAGCAGGAACATATTAGAGGGTAAAAAGCAAAAACATCTGAGAAATTGGGTGGAGAGATGTAAAAGTATGTGGCATAGTAAGGAAATATGAGTACAAAGAATGGATAGGGGAAGGTAATCAGCTCGCAGGGAGGAAGGCAAAGTGAAAAACACAGGCCCAGAGGTACAGGGAGGGAGGCAAACGTAAAACGTTAACTACATCGTTTAAAATTAAATTAGAAAAAGAAAGTGCTGATAAGAAATAAAGAGTGAGGAATACAGACAAAAAGGCAGGTTTAAAATTACCCCCTTCCAAGAAAAAGGCCTAAATTGAATTAGAGATTTCTGTTATATGATTATATGCTGGATTATTATACTTTACAGTAATTAAAAAGGGAATATTCTCCTTTCTTACCCATGTGTGTGCCATATAACGATAGAGCTGAATTATAAAGAACTTGAGCTTTTAAAACTCCTTTTTTTTTATTTGACACGTGCATTTAAAATACCTCTGGACATCTGAAAAGCACCCAAAGGTACACTGTTGAATAATGGAAAATATTAACAATCATTAAAAAAAGCTGTTTACCTTATTTTCTTCCAGGTACCAAAAATCTCTAGCTTTCTAATTTCAAGAGAAGAGTGTTAATGTATACATTAAAAAAGCACCATAGATGCTAACTGTAATTATGTCTTCTTAACCTTGCACAGAAACCCTAAAGAGAATGAATTATTGGCTCATGGAAATATTTTCATTTCACTATTCTTTGTCAAGAGAACTGTGCAAGTCAGAATCTGTATCGAAGGCTGGTGATCATAGGAGAGTGGTACACAGACTGGGGCTTTTAGCCGCTGTTAATAATGTGCTGAGGAAGACAGAGGCCAGGCCTGGGGAGCCAACTACGCAAACAGCATCAACCCACACTGCAGCAATCAAAGGATTTTCAACCATCTGAAAACTTGAGCAGCAGAGCTAGAGACGAAAAAAATCAGTTATAGCTTCCTCATTTCTCTAGTGGATGCCTGCATTACTTGCTTTAAGCATCACTGGCATTAATGCTTTTTAGTGCATCTCAATAAAAATAACTCCAGCTACAAAGAAGTCATTAATATATTTTACGATAAAATGTATTGCTGAAAAAGTGTGCTTTTTCAGGGGGGGTTGGAAATTCTTCCTTGAAAATAAGGTACAGGCACTTTTTTTTTTCCTTTGGTACGCGGGCCTCTCACTGTTGGGGCCTCTCCCGTTGCGGAGCACAGGCTCCGGACGCGCAGGCTCAGTGGCCATGGCTCACGGGCCCAGCCGCTCCGTGGCATGTGGGATCTTCCCGGACCGGGGCACGAACCCGTGTCTCTTGCAGCGGCAGGCGGACTCTCAACCACTGCGCCACCAGGGAATCCCTTGTTTTATCTTCTTAATTAAAATTGTGAATGTTTGAAAAACTATGTCTGACATTGGTGTCAGCCTTTGACAGGCAGGCCACGCACATTATACAACAATGGGGTTAGGAGTAGGAAGAAATTTGCTCATATCCTTCACATTATATACAGCGGAGGTTTTAAAATCATTTTTTATTTCATTCCATTTTGGATATTCTTTTCCCTTTCATCTATCTCAATTTCCTGAAGTGAAAAGTATAATGTACATGCAGCTGGGGTTGCCAGATAAAAACAAAACACCCACTTACATATGAATTTCAGATAAATAAATTTTTTTTGATAAATGAATAAATTTTTAGTATAAATAAGTCCCACATATTGCATGGGACATACTTATACTAAAAAACGAAAACAAAAACAAACAAACCAAAAAATCCCCTCACTGTTTATCTGAAGTTCAAATGTAACTGGGTGTTGTCCTGTATTTTCATTTGCTAACTGGCAACCCAACATGCAACAGGCCTAACATATCAAGTGGAGGGTGTGCTAGCTGAGTCTGTTGTTGGGAAGGTTGGTAAGTGGTAGTGCCCACTGGTGGTGAGACATAGAAAAAGGTTTGGGGCAGGTATGTATCAAGAAGGAAAGAGACTGGTGATATGTTTTAACTGCATACAAAGACTGATGTTAGAGGACCAGCATGGGGGTGACTGCTGCAGCAGTCAGAGGCAAGCAGCCCAGGGATGCGTGGTACATGCACACACTCTGGCTCTTGGTACAATGCAGTTCCTTTTCCTGCCTCTGCTGATTTCTTCCTTATGCTAGTGAATTTTGTAGAGGCAGTATACAATTAATGACAGTAGAAACTGAGATACTTTTAGGCCCGATAAATAATTTAAAATATAGTAACTGCCATTTCTATGTAGATTTTTTTTTTTTTTTTTTTTTGCGGTACACGGGCCTCTCACTGCTGTGGCCTCTCCCGTTGTGGAGCACAGGCTCCGGACATGCAGGCTCAGCGGCCATGGCTCACGGGCCCAGCCGCTCCGTGGCATGTGGATCCTCCCAGACTGGGGCACGAACCCACATCCCCCGCGTCGGCAGGCGGACTCTCAACCACTGCACCACCAGGGAAGCCCTAGATTTTCTTTTTTATTTATTTTTAAATTGAGGTATAATTGAAATACATTATGTTAGTTTCAGGTGTACAACATGATTCAATATTTGTATATACTACAAAATGATCACATTGGGTCCACTTAACATGTCACCATACATACAAGATTTTCTTCTTTTAATGAGAACTTTTAAGATTTACTCTCTTGGCGACTTTCAAATACACAATACAATATTATTAACTATAGTTGCCATGCTGTACATTGCATCTCCATGACTTATTTATTTTATAACTGGAAGTTTGCACCTTTTGACTCCCTTCACCCATTTCTCCCACCTGCCACAGCCTGCCTCTGGAAACCATCAATCTGATTTTTTTTTTAATCTGTAAGTTTGTTTTGTTTTGTTTTAGAGTCCACATTTAAGTGAGATCATACAGTATTTGTCTTTCTGTGCCTGACTTATTTCACTTAGCATAATACCCTCAAGGTCCATTCGTGTTGCTGCAAATAGCAAGACTCCCTTTTACGGCTAAATAATATTCCATTGTGTGTGTGTGTGTATAAACACACACCTAATTTTCCTTATCCATTCATCTATCGATGAACACTTAGGTTGTCTCCATGTCTCGACTATTGTAAATAATGCTGCAATGAACAATGGGGTGTATACATCTTGTTGAGTTGGTGTTTTTATTTTCTTTAGATAAATACCCAGAAGTGGAACTGTTAGATCATTTGGTAGTTCTGTTTTTAATTTTTTGAGGAACTGCCATACTGTTTTCCACAGAGGCATGCCCAGCAATAGTGCACAAGGGTTCCCTTTTCTCCAGATCCTCACCAACACTTATTGCTTGACTTTTTGATAACAGCCATTCTAACAGGTGTGAGGTGGTATCTCACTGTGGTTTTGACTTGCAGTTCCCTGACGATTAGCAATGCTGAGCATCTTTTCAGGCACCTGTTGGTCATCTGTATACCTTCTTTGGTAAAATGTCTATTCTGATCCTCTGCCCACGTTTTAATTGGATTGTTTGTGGGTTTTTTTGCTACTGAGTTGTATGAGTTCTTTACATATTTTGGATATTAGGCTCTTACCAGATGCATGATTTGCAAATATTTTCTTCCATTTGCTAGGTTGCCTTTTCATTTAGTTGATAGTTTCCTTTGCGGTACAGAAGCTTTTTAGTTTGATGTAGTCCCACTTGTTTATTTTTGTTTCTGTTGCCTTTTAGATTTTTTGATTAATTTTTTTATCAGTACTTTTATACTGAATGTTAGCAAAATATTTGATCATGAACTTTGTTTTTCCCCTATTGCTGATATTTCCTGGGAGTAGCTGGGCGGGAAGGTGGAGGGAAGAGAATATGCTACTAAATAGGACATTAAGTCAGGACCTGGGGAACTTTCTGACTTTGGCCTCATGACGCCACCTGCCCATAAAATAAGTTGCAAATGCCAGCTGGTGTCCTGATAGATGGAACAGGACAGCAGTCTACCAGTTTCTAACCTGCCCTGCTGCCATTTTCCCATCTCCATTGGACTTCAGTTGATTCTCTCCTCAACCTTTCTCTGGGCTCTAGGGTTTTAGGCTGGCGTGCCCTATTTCCCTGGCTTGGACATCCCCTGCTGTTTTGGCCCTAAAGAACTCCCATCCTTTGGCTGGAACTTGCCCCATTCCCACCCTCACAGAGGGGAGCTGAAAGGAGAGCAAGGTGAACAGTGCTTCACAGTCATCTGTTAGTCTCTGATGGTATCAGCCCTGATGTACAGCTTAAATCAAGTTTCCTTTGCCCCGGGCTGATGGTGAATTAATCAGACAGGGGAAGAGTGGAGGTGAGGGTGGCAGTGGTCAGCACAAGCTTGGTTGCTTTACTGTCTGCTTTACAGGGAGGCCAGTCAATGGAATCCATGACACTCTTCCCCTGGACTGTTGCTGTCCTTTCTCTCTCCTTATTCCTTCTCCTACCTCTGTTTCTACATAGAGTTTGCCTATTTAGATTTAGGGGTTGGAGGGAAAGAGGTGGGGTAAGAAGGCCCATCTTGACCTTGAACTTAAGCTGTGTTTGTCAGTCCACCTTTATCAGAGCCTCTTACTCAGCAGATTTGCAGCTACTCATGGCATAGGGGTGATGAGCATGGACTCTGGAGCTAGAATGCTCTGTGACTTACTAGCTGTGTGACCTTGAGCAGTTACTTAATCTGTGTCTCAGTTTCCTCATCTATAAAACGGGATAATAACAGTACTTACAGGGTTGGTATAAAGATTAAATGAGTTATGTGTATATGTAAAGCTTTGAGAATATTACCAGTTACAGGGTATGCTGTAAGTAGTTTAATAATAATAATAATGATAATATAACAATAATAATAATGGTCCAATCAGATTCCAGTCTCCTTGTCAATTCTCAGGGTAACTGCCAGAGCAGAATTCTGACATCTATGGGTCCCTGGATATATCATTTTAACATCACTAAAATCTCTGCCATTTACACATACTTCCATACCACCTATCCCTGCATTTACAGTAACAAGGTAAATTAAATCAACATGTAAAAAAGTAATGTTTGATTTTTAGAACAATGCCATGTTAGAAGGAAAAGAAAAAAATACATAGGTACAATATCAAAGTTAGGCTCAAGGAAGCATGACCTGTTACTCAACTTGAATCACAAGCTGAGGAAAGTTAAAAATAGGGAAAATGCTTTTGGATCAGGTTGGCATTCATCAGGAAGCAAAAGCGTGGCTAGAGATACCTACTGGTGAAGCTGGAAGCAGCTGAACTATATCTGCCTCTTTGGTAACAATTATATGGTCACCTAGAGAGGGAAGCACAGATTTTACACCAGAAGAGCTTTTTAGTATGTCCATTATTTTGAGGCTGAGTTATTCAATCGACTTTAGAATGGAGTTCATGGAGCCAATGAAATGGGTTTAATATTTACTGAAGCGCTCATGTCCTTGTGTTTCAAGGCCATAACCCGAGCATGGTTTTAGTATGACACATGTTAACATGACAATAAGGGAACTCAGACAGTTAGAAGCTAATCCAATTGTTCCTGGTATTTAGTGACATCCCGAAAATTACTTTTTAAACATTTTTTAGTCTTTGCCAGAGATGAGGAATGGAGGTAAGTGCACAAATGGCTTTGGCCAACCTGCTGCGGAGAACTGTTTTAAGCATGGTATAAACATGCCAAATCAATAACTTGTTTCTTTCTCTGCATGTGCCATGAAAATCTGGCTATCGTAGAGTGCCGGATCCATTAAAAACTGAATTTTCTGTTTCCAGACAGCAGATAGCTCAAAGCTCAACAGGGCCAGCAGGCGATAATCCAAGTCTGCATCTCCCTCCCTAAAGCACAACCCACAGCACTCTGCTGCTGCATGATGTTATTCAAAGCACAGGGGATGAGGAAGCTTTGACAGTATTGTAGCTGCCTGAGGATGGAGTCAAATGGCCATTATTCTTCAAACATAAAGAGCTGGATAAAGTAACTTTTATCTTAAATCACTAGACATATTTGATTAATGGAGAAATGTAAATCAATACATGATTTTCTGAAACAAAACCATCCCTTTTGCTTAAGTATGATATATGTATTTATGAAACTTGATGTCATAGAGACTACTAGTCTCTTAAGGGAAGAAAGGTGGATGTATAACTGAAGACTTTTTCTGTCCCAAGACTTCTGAAATAGATTGGGCTTCTGCCCAAATGAAGCCGCAGAAAATATAATTTTACATTTTTTATTATATAGTTCATTGTGCACTAAGAGATAGGAATTCCTGCAAGTGGCTGTATTCACGACCGTTCTTAAGGTAGTCTTAGAAGGGTGGATAAGGGAAATACACATCAACTTTTTTTGTATACTTAATACTTCAGTTAAAAGTGCATTGTACTGGGCTTCCCTGGTGGCGCAGTGGTTGAGAGTCCGCCTGCCGATGCAGGGGACACGGATTCGTGCCCTGGTCTGGGAAGATCCCACATGCCGCGGAGCGGCTGAGCCCGTGAGCCATGGCCGCTGGGCCTGCGCGTCCGGAGCGGGTGCTCCGCAACGGGAGAGGCCACAGCAGTGAGAGGCCCGTGTACCACAAAAAAAAAAAAAAAAAAAAAAAAGCATTGTACTGATTCACTACTTACAAGTATTCACTCAAGTTATGCCTAGAGTAATCTTCAGGATAAAAATATCTTATAATTCTCAAAGGCTTTAATATTTTTACAGTATCTAATTATATGAATGAATAATTTGGGGGAAGACTGATTCTACCCTTCTCATCTTTTATGCTCACACATATTTTCTGTCCTTAACCCAATTACCAATACATGTTCAACCACTCTTTCACTATTTCTCTTTTATTAAACCACTCTCTATAGTAATACATACTTCATTTATCCAACCTTATTAAGAACCAGCTGTTCCTAAGAGAGTTTTCAAGATAAATGAAATTTATTCATAAAATAGTTTGTAAGTAAAAATAGATTATACAAATCTCTACTATTTTTAAACAAAACATCTGTTTCTTGATACAATTTTGGTCCAATTATTTTATTCTGGGACTACAAAAATGAATTACAGGGATGTTTGGGTCCAAATGAAGTGGACTTGGGCAGCTGCACTTTTAGAGTCCCTCTGTTAGTGACTTAGAGCTTTTACGGCCTTGTCCTTGCCTTCACTTTGTATGCGGCCACTTCTTAATGGAGTTCTGACTTCTTGAAGCAATAACTACCCTCTTTTTAACTGCTGCTAGGGTTGACTGTGGTTTGAGAAGCCAGGCATCTATGTTTGTTAGAACTATTAAAAAAAAAAAAGGACTGTTTGTGGATGGAGAACTGAAGAAGTAATGAGGCGGGGAGAGAGAATTAGATGATTTTGACAGTCTGGGCCTAGGCTGGCTTACTTTCAGGTTCCGGGCTGTGTTTTTGATGGCTAAGATTGCTACATAAAATCCCTCAGAGTGAGTGATTTTCTATCTATTCACATGCTAACTTATCAAGTGTATTCAAACACAGCTGTTTTTTTGGACAGGTGAGTTTATTTACAGTTCAAGTGATACATGTCTATGTGTGTAGAAAAATCATTAAAAAAAATTGGTCACCAAAAAGACAAAGAGAAGTTTATTGCACCAACGCAGGAGCCATATAATAATGTTTCTACTTGTCCACTGATTTATGTACGAAATGTAGAACATTTTACAAATGTAGAAAATTATTAAAACAACAACAGTCACTAAAAGAAAATGAGAAGCCCACTTCACAAAATACAGAAACTATAACAGTGACAACCTGTTAAAAACTCACTTTTAATGGTCAAGTATATATTAATTCATATAGATTATCTGTTTAAATAATCTCTGCCCCTTAAGTTCCATTAAGAGTTCTAATAAAAGAATAATGGAATCGGAACTTATTCAATTTTGCAGATGTTAAAAACCACTATAGATCTAAACAGAACTGTGTACTTTTTTCTTTCCAAGTATTTTCATATTTATAGTAGCTTTTTACAATAGCAGATTATAAAAAACATCTGTGTTTAGCTAATAAACCTAGATTTCTCCAAACACATAATTCTGATAAAATCTAACAAGAAAGAAAAGAAGTAAGGAAGGAAGGAAATAAGAAAGAGAGAGACATCTTTTGTATGCATGGCAATATTTTCATCAGGCCCAAGATAAAAAGCATATGCTGGGCTTCCCTGGTGGCGCAGTGGTTGAGGGTCCGCCTGCCGATGCAGGGGACGCGGGTTCGTGCCCCGATCCGGGAAGATCCCACATGCCGCGGAGCGGTTGGGCCTGTGAGCCATGGCCGCTGAGCCTGCGCTCCGCAACGGGAGAGGCCACAACAGTGAGAGGCCCGCGTACCGCAAAAAAAAAAAAAAAAAAAAAGCATATGCTAATTTGCATACCTTTAATAAAAGTGTTCTAATTATAGCCTATTCTACTTACCTGTGACTTCTCCAAAGGAAAAATTCAACTCCAGGTTGACTGTCTGTGAAGTGGAAGACCTCTATCCCTATAATCTTCCTGGTAGCTAGTATGACGTGTTTTCAGAAATCCCAAGCTATGTTTATTATGTGTTTATTAAAATAACAGAGGAAAGAATATAATGTTCAAAATACAATCAGATTACCTGCTGCTTTGGATTCCCTTTACCAATGTTCCCTTTTATTAGGATAGATCAGTGGGAGTTAGGTTTGGTCAAGCCTTTCTGTGTAAGTTTGTGTTATGAGAACTCCCAAAAACAATTTTTTAAAAAATGGACATGGGACCAGAGATAACAATCCAAAACGAAATTCGTCCAGTCTCCAGCAAAATTTGTCTTAGAGTCTAAAAAAACAAATCAGGTATTTTTCTTAAGACTAATTTTGAATGCTCATTTTGCCCTAAGCTTTATTTGCTTTTTGCAACAGCACCTAAGAGAAAACAAACTGACCATTTACAACCTAAACAATGGCTTTACAGTATGATTAAGAAATGCACCTGGCTTCACTCAAACAACAAATTTGTTTAACCTGGTGACTTTCCTGTGTCTGGGGTCAGGCAGGAGCAGCGTTGGTTGGGGGGAAGGAAAGGAGAGCAAATACAACTGACTCACTGAGAACAAAACGGTGGTACTAACGCCCCTTTGTAATTACAACTGTTTTAACAGTTTCTTGTAGGCAAGGCTATCATTGAAGTGACCCACTATAATTTGGGATGAAGTCCCAGGAAATTATGCCAACTCTAGAACAGGAGCTGCATTTCTGAGTTTACTCAGTATAATGAACCCGCTGAAATGCTGAGTATTCCTTCTTTGGCACAAATTTACATCAAGGGAAAAATGAACAATTTAAAAGATTTAGCTAGAGAGGAAAAGAATACCGCAACATTCGCTCCCAGGAGCAGACCATAGTTTATTTTACTTCTTGCATCATTTTTACTATGGAAAATTTCAATCATATAAAAAAATACACAGAGTGGACTTCCGGGTAAGATGGCGGAAGAGTAAGACGCGGAGATCACCTTCCTCTCCACGGATACACCAGAAATACAGCTACACGTGGAACAACTCCTACAGAACACCTACTGAATGCTGGCAGAAGACCCCAGACCTCCCAAAAGGCAAGAAACTCCCCACATACCTGGGTAGGGCAAAGCGGAGAGATCCCCGCACAGAGGATCGGTGCCGAGCGGCACTCACCAGCCCGAGAGGCTTGTCTGCTCGCCCCGGCGGCGCTGGAAGCTGAGGCTCGGGCTTCGGTCGGAGCGCGGGGAGAGGACTGGGGCTGGCGGCGAGAACTCAGCCTGAAGGGGGCTAATGTGCCACAGCTAGCCGGCAGGGAGTCCGGGAAAACTCTGGAGCTGCCGAAGAGGCAAGAGACTTTTTCTTCCCTCTTGGTTTCCTGGTGCGCGAGGAGAGGGGATTAAGAACGCTGCTTAAAGGGGCTCCACAGACGGGCGCGAGTCACGACTGAAAGCGCGGAGCCCAGTGACGGGCGTGGGACGCTGGGGCTGCTGCTGCCGCCGCCAAGAAGCCTGTGTGCGAGCGCAGGACACTGTCCACGCCGCCCTTCCGGGAGCCTGTGCAGCCCGCCACTGCCGGGGTCCCGGGGTCCAGAGACGGCTTCCCTGGGAGAACGCACGGCGCGCCTCGGGCTGGTGCAACGTCACGCCGAACTCTGCCGCTGCAGGCTAGCCCCGCACTCTGTGCCCCTCCCTCCCGCCCGGCCTGAGTGAGCCAGAGTCCCCGAAGAGGCTGCTCCTTTAACCCTGTCCTGTCTGAGCGAAGAACAGACGCCCTCCGGCGACCTACACGCAGAGGCGGGGCCAAATCCAAAGCTGAGACCCAGGAGCTGTGAGAACAAAGAAGAGAAAGGGAAACCTCTCCCAGCAGCCTCAGAAGCAGCGGATTAAAGCTCCACAATCAACTTGATGTACCCTGCATCTGTGGAATACATGAATAGACAACAAATCATCGCAAATTGAGGAGCCAAGAGTCAGTGCTGTGCCTCTGAGGTGGGAGAGCCAACTTCAGGACACTGGTCCACAAGAGACCCCCCAGCTCCACATAATATCAAACGGCGAAAATCTTCCAGAGATCTCCATCTCAACACCAGCACCCAGCTTCACGCAACAACCAGCAAGCTACAGTGCTGGACACCCTATGCCAAACAACTAGCAAGACAGGAACACAACGCCACCCATTAGCAGAGAGGTGGCCTAAAATCATAAAAAGTCCGCAGACACCCCAAAACACACCACCAGACGTGGACCTGCCCACCAGAAAGACAAGATCCAGCCTCATCCACCAGAACACAGGCACTAGTACCCTCCACCAGGAAGCCTACACAACCCACTAAACCAACCTTACCTTAGCCACTGGGGACAGACACCAAAAACAACGGGAACTACGAATCTGCAGCCGGCAAAAAGGAGACCCCAAACACAGTAACATAAGCAAAATGAGAAGACAGAAAAACACACAGCAGGAGAAGGAGCAAGATAAAAACCCACCAGACCTAACAAATGAAGAGGTAATAGGCAGTCTACCTGAAAAAGAATTCAGAATAATGATGGTAAAGATGATCCAAGATTCTATTTCCCAGATCCAAAATCTTGGAAATAGAATAGACAAAATGCAAGAAACAGTTAACAAGGACCTAGAAGAACTAAAGATGAATCAAGCATCGATTAAAAACACAATAAATGAAATAAAAAATACTCTAGATGGGATCAATAGCAGAATAACTGAGGCAGAAGAACGGATAAGTGAGGTGGAAGATAAAATAGTGGAAATGACTGCTGCAGAGCAAAATAAAGAAAAAAGAATGACAAGAACAGAGGACAGTCTCAGAGACCTCTGGGACAACATTAAACGCACCAACATTCGAATTATAGGGGTTCCAGAAGAAGAAGAGAAAAAGAAAGGGACTGAGAAAATATTTGAAGAGATTATAGTTGAAAACTTCCCTAATATGGGAAAGGAAATAGTTAATCAAGTCCAGGAGGCACAGAGAGTCCCATACAGAATAAATCCAAGGAGAAATACACCAAGACACATATTAATCAAACTGTCAAAAATTAAACACAAAGAAATCATATTAAAAGCAGCAAGGCAAAAACAACAAATAACACACAAGGGAATCCCTGTCAGGATAACAGCTGATCTCTCAGCAGAAACTCTACAAGCCAGAAGGGAGTGGCAGGACATAATTAAAGTGATGAAAGAGAAAAACCTGCAACCAAGATTACTCTACCCAGCAAGAATCTCATTCAGATTTGATGGAGAAATTAAAACGTTTACAGACAAGCAAAAGCTGAGAGAGTTCAGCACCACCAAACCAGCTTTACAACAAATGCTAAAGGAACTTCTCTAGGCAAGAAACACAACAGAAGGAAAAGACCTACAATAACGAACCCAAAACAATTAAGAAAATGGGAATAGGAACATACATATCGATAATTACCTTAAATGTAAATGGACTAAATGCTCCCACCAAAAGACACAGATTGGCTGAATGGATACAAAAACAAGACCCATATATATGCTGTCTACAAGAGACCCACTTCAGACCTAGAGACACATACAGACTGAAAGTAAGGGGATGGAAAAAGATATTCCATGCAAATGGAAACCAAAAGAAAGCTGAGGAGCAATTCTCATATCAGACAAAATAGACTTTAAAATAAAGACTACTAGAAGAGACAAAGAAGGACACTACATAATGATCAAGGGATCGATCCAAGAAGAAGATATAACAATTGTAAATATTTATGCACCCAACATAGGAGCACCTCAATAAATAAGGCAAATACTAACAGCCATAAAAGGAGAAATCGACAGTAACACAATTATAGTAGGGGACTTTAACACCCCACTTTCACCAATGGACAGATCATCCAAAATGAAAATAAATAAGGAAACACAAGCTTTAAATGATACATTAAACAAGATGGACTTAATTGATATTTATAGGACATTCCATCCAAAAACAACAGAATACACATTTTTCTCAAGTGCTCATGGAACATTCTCCAGGATAGATCATATCTTGGGTCACAAATCAAGCCTTGGTAAATTTAAGAAAATTGAAATTGTATCAAGTATCTTTTCTGACCACAATGCTATGAGACTAGATATCAATTACAGGAAAAGAGCTGTAAAAAATACAAACACATGGAGGCTAAACAATACACTACTTAATAACGAAGTGATCACTGAAGAAATCAAAGAGGAAATTAAAAAATACCTAGAAACAAATGACAATGGAGACACGACGACCCAAAACCTATGGGATGCAGCAAAAGCAGTTCTAAGAGGGAAGTTTATAGCAATACAATCCCACCTTAAGAAACAGGAAACATCTCGAATAAACAACCTAACCTTGCACCTAAAGCAATTAGAGAAAGAAGAACAAAAACACCCCAAAGTTAGCAGAAGGAAAGAAATCATAAAAATCAGATCAGAAATAAATGAAAAAGAAATGAAGGAAACGATAGAAAGATCAATAAAACTAAAAGCTGGTTCTTTGAGAAGATAAACAAAATTGATAAACCATTAGCCAGACTCATCAAGAAAAAAAGGGAGAAGACTCAAATCAATAGAATTAGAAATGAAAAAGGAGAAGTAACAACTGACACTGCAGAAATACAAAAGATCATGAGAGATTACTACAAGCAACTCTATGCCAATAAAATGGGCAACCTGGAAGAAATGGACAAATTCTTAGAAATGCACAACCTGCCAAGACTGAATCAGGAAGAAATAGAAAATATGAACAGACCAATCACAAGCACTGAAATTGAAACTGTGATAAAAAATCTTCCAACAAACAAAAGCCCAGGACCAGATGGCTTCACAGGTGAATTCTATCAAGCATTTAGAGAAGAGCTAACACTTATCCTTCTCAAACTCTTCCAAAATATAGCAGAGGGGGGAACACTCCCAAACTCATTCTACGAGACCACCATCACCTTGATACCAAAACCAGACAAGGATGTCACAAAGAAAGAAAACTACAGGCCAATATCACTGATGAACATAGATGCAAAAATCCTCAACAAAATACTAGCAAACAGAATCCAACAGCACATTAAAAGGATCATACACCATGATCAAGTGGGGTTTATTCCAGGAATGCAAGGATTCTTCAATATACGCAAATCAATCAACGTGATACACCATATTAACAAATTGAAGGAGAAAAACCATATGATCATCTCAATAGATGCAGATAAAGCTTTCGACAAAATTCAACACCCATTTATGATAAAAACCCTGCAGAAAGTAGGCATAGAGGGAACTTTCCTCAACATAATAAAGGCCATATATGACAAACCCACAGCCAGCATCGTCTTCAATGGTGAAAAACTGAAACCATTTCCACTAAGATCAGGAACAAGACAAGGTTGCCCACTCTCACCACTCTTATTCAACATAGTTTTGGAAGTTTTAGCCACAGCAATCAGAGAAGAAAAGGAAATAAAAGGAATCCAAATCGGAAAAGAAGAAGTAAAGCTGTCACTGTTTGCAGATGACATGATACTATACATGGAGAATCCTAAAGATGCTACCAGAAAACTACTAGAACTAATCAATGAATTTGGTAAAGTTGCCGGATACGAAATTAATGCACAGAAATCTCTGGCATTCCTATATACTAATGATGAAAAATCTGAAAGTGAAATCAAGGAAACACTCCCATTTACCATTGCAACAAAAAGAATAAAATATCTAGGAATAAACCTACCTAAGGAGACAAAAGAGCTGTATGCAGAAAATTATAAGACACTGATGAAAGAAATTAAAGATGATACAAATAGGTGGAGAGATGTACCATGTTCTTGGATTGGAAGAATCAACATTGTGAAAATGACTCTACTACCCAAAGCAATCTACAGATTCAATGCAATCCCTATCAAACTACCACTGGCATTTTTCACAGAACTAGAGCAAAAAATTTCACAATTTCTATGGAAACACAAAAGACCCCGAATAGCCAAAGCAATCTTGAGAACGAAAAATGGAGCTGGAGGAATCAGGCTCCCTGACTTCAGACTATACTACAAAGCTACAGTAATCAAGACAGTATGGTACTGGCACAAAAACAGAAAGATAGATCAATGGAACAGGATAGAAAGCCCAGAGATAAACCCACGGACATATGGTCACCTTATCTTTGATAAAGGAGGCAGGAATGTACAGTGGAGAAAGGACAGTCTCTTCAATAAGTGGTGCTGGGAAAACTGGATAGGGACATGTAAAAGTATGAGATTAGATCACTCCCTAACACCATACACAAAAATAAGCTCAAAATCGATTAAAGACCTAAATGTCAGGCCAGACACTATCAAACTCTTAGAGGAAAACATAGGCAGAACACTCTATGACATAAATCACAGCAAGATCCTTTTTGACCCACCTCCTAGAGAAATGGAAATAAAGACAAAAATAAACACATGGGACCTAATGAAACTTAAAAGCTTTTGCACAGCAAAGGAAACCATAAACAAGACCAAAAGACAACCCTCAGAATGGGAGAAAATATTTGCAAATGAAGCAACTGACAAAGGATTTATCTCCAAAATTTATAAGCAGCACAGGCAGCTCAATAACAAAAAAACAAACAACCCAATCCAAAAATGGGCAGAAGACCTAAATAGACATTTCTCCACAGAAGATATACAGACTGCCAACAAACACATGAAAGGATGCTCAACATCTTTACTCATCAGAGAAATGCAAATCAAAACTACAATGAGATATCATCTCACACCAGTCAGAATGGCCATCATCAAAAAATCTAGAAACAATAAATGCTGGAGAGGGTGTGGAAAAAAGGGAACACTCTTGCACTGCTGGTGGGAATGTGAATTGGTACAGCCACTATGGAGAACGGTATGGAGGTTCCTTAAAAAACTACAAATAGAACTACCATATGACCCAGCAATCCCACTACTGGGCATATACCCTGAGAAAACCATAATTCAAAAAGAGACATGTACCAAAATGTTCATAGCAGCCCTATTTACAATAGCCCAGAGATGGAAACAACCTAAGTGTCCATCATCGGATGAATGGGTAAAGAAGATGTGGCACATATATACAATGGAATATTACTCAGCCATAAAAAGAAATGAAATTGAGCTATTTGTAATGAGGTGGATAGACCTAGAGTCTGTCATACAGAGTGAAGTAAGTCAGAAAGAGAAAGACAAATACTGTATGCTGACACATATATATGGAATTTAAGGGAAAAAAATGTCATGAAGAACATAGGGCTAAGACAGGAATAAAGACACAGACCTACTAGAGAATGGACTTGAGGATATGGGGAGGGGGAAGGGTAAGCTGTGACAAAGTGAAAGAGCGGCATGGACATATATACACTACCAAACGTAAGGTAGATAGCTAGTGGGAAGCAGCCGCATAGCACAGGGAGATCAGCTCGGTGCTTTGTGACCGCCTGGAGGGGTGGGATAGGGAGGGTGGGTGGGATAGGGAGGGTGGGTGGGAGACGCAAAAGGGAGGGGATATGGGAACATATGTATATGTATAACTGATTTAATTTGTTATAAAGCAAAAAAAAATACACAGAGTAGAATGATGAACCCCTACAAACCAATAATTCAGTTTCAATAATCATCAACACATGGCCAACCTTATTTTACTGTGCCCTACCCACGTTCCTCCTTTGATCCTTTTTTAAAGCAAATCCCAGACAACCTATATTTTATTTTATATAAGCTTTATATAAGCTTTTATTTATGACATATGTATATATTTAACCTGAAGATCACTCCAGAAATCTCATTGAGCATGAGATGTTTAAACCAACTTTAACCACATCTTACAAAACGTTTTACACTAACGTTTTTTCTGCCTAGAAAATGAATTTGTTCGAATATAATTGGGTAATTAAAAATGACAAAGTAACTCGAATCACAACCTTCTATTATTTTATTTATGGGGAAACAAGGAACATTCTAATATTGAGAAAACAGTGCACGTGACTCAAACCCTGTGATTCTAGTCTTTGTGGACACTGACCAACAAGAGACCCAGTTAAAAGTAACACGGTTAGACTTGCCTGGTTGGAGCTTAGAAAATCCGGAGGAGGCAGTACGGGACAGGAGCCAGAAGGAAAACTCTCCCCTTTCCCTTTACTGTGTATAGAGTAAGACAGAACGCCCCCAGGCTGAACCTTGGGGGCTTCAAAACCCACTCATCAAGCAGTCCAGCTACTTCACAGTAATTTATTACCAATCTTAAAGCAAAGATCAAAAGGAACTCCATCTAGCATTTTATATTCAATTCCTCACTGCCTGATGACTAATTCGTAGAGGAATGAAGTCTTCACAAGGGAAGCCAAAATCATCTGAGGTGACTTTGATACAGTGCCACAAAGGATATGAAGAGGAAGCTGGGAGAAGCTGTGAATGGCGAAGTTCCATTAAGAGTTCTAATAAAAGAATAATGGAATTTCCCTTAACCGTGAATTAAAAAAATGTTCGAAGTGGGCAAAATTTAGACAAGTCAGGCAAAACCTTTGATTTGTCATAGCCTCTTGTTGTTGCTGTTGTTAAATGTTAACTTCAGCCACTGTTGCATTTATGTTTATTGAGTGGCATCGTCTAAAAAAAAAATGCAACTTCCCCATCAGAAATCTGGCCAATCTCATTCCTTTTGCTCTTGTACTACTTATCAGCCCGCACCTTCCGCCTGCGCTGTCAGACACGCCTGGCTCGCTCAATCGCTTTCAAACAAATTGCCATATTCTGCAAAGTGACTGATTTAACTTGAAAAATGTAACTTGAAATGATAAAATTTTTAGTCTTGTATATCGCCGTGGTCACGTGGAATATAAACACCTCTTCTGACAAATTTCTGATGCTTAAGTCAACTGTTCACTATAGAAACACTAGAAGCTATTCAAATTCTTTCAACTTCTATGAACAACTGGCACAATTTTTTCCTCCTGAATCCAGACATTTCTGTATTCTCAAATGAGGAGAGTAGTTTTCACACTACTTATTTTGGCTAGTTAAAAAATCCCTACCACATGTCTCCTTGTAGATTCATAGATAAAGATTTAAGTTTATATTAGCATTTCAACTGTGCGAATGTTTTGTTTGCTTCTGAAATCACCTCGAATTAACAGATTTACTGGAACCTTATACGATATAGAAGTTTTGTACAAGTCTCAGAATACTTTAATGTATTTTCCCCCCCATGAAGATGTGGTGTTGAGCGTTTTCTTTAAAAAGTTATTTTTTTTTAAAGAGAACTTACCTTTTACAAATATATGGTGAAATACTTATAAGTGAAGAGATGTTTGAGAATTCTTCAAATATAGCAAGTGGAGAGTGTGGGTATAAATGAAACAAGACTGGACATGGGTCTATGAAGCTATAGGATGGGGATACAGGGGTCATTACACTACTCGGTCTTCTGTGTAGCAAAACTCTCGGGAGTGAATATTTCAGTTATGATTCTCGGCACTGCTTTTTGTTAGGATTTTTATTTAGAAACGTAAGTTTCTGTCAGAAGCAATGGAGAACCAACAGTTGGCAGATAATATTTCAACTGTCTCTACCAATTCCAAAGCCAGGTTCGTCTACTACACTGTTCGGAAAGAAAAAACCCACCAATCAAAAAACACCCCCAAATCTGTCTTTTCACAGTCTTTGAGATTTCAGTGATGATATGTAACTAGATTTTAATATGCATAAAATAGAATTAATTTAGTTCAGAAATACAGATCTTCTCTTTTCTTTACAAGAGATAAAGAGTTAAAAAATTAAAACTGAAATATAAACGTAATTGGTAACTGTAGTTCAAAACCACTATATACTGGCGAAAAGTGTGCTATACATTCAGAAGGACTTCTACTACCCAGGAACACGAATAACATTCTTCTCTTACCTTGTGATCATATGGATTGTAGGAATGAAATACTTGAGAAAGATCTTTTGTTCTTTGCTTTTTCTGTGGAAGAAAACACAAACATGTGAGTACGCTGGTGGCAAAAATATACACATTTGTATCTGTCTATCTGTATGTATTTATGTATGTATGTATCTGCTTTACAACATTGTTTATTTAGAGATTCCTCTTTTGTGCAAGCTGAGGGGCTACACTGTCAACCTGGGACAAATGGATATAACCAGAAACCAAGGCCACTTGATGGCTATGTGGGTCACTGTCACAGACCAGTCAGGCAACCTCCTTCTAGAAGGTTCCATAATTAAAACTCTATTTATAATAAATGCAAAATTCAGAGACTAAAATGAAGAAAAAACTATGAAAAGAAAGAAAAACATATTTAGGACACTTTCAATTTCGTTGCAATACCAACTTCAGTTACTCTGAGTTAGGCACTAGCACGCATCCATTTAAACAATATGCCTACTTTAGGCTTCCTGGTCACAGCCTGGGTCTGTCTGCGGGAGCCTGCAGCTGTGAGGCTATCTTTGCTCTGTCACTGCTATATAGTGACATAGATATGTATATATGGCATTGTTATATATATGGTGTCTCACACACAGTAGGCCCTCAATAAATATTTGCTAAACTAATGAATAAATGAATATACCTGAGTTAGGCATAAAACTATTGTATCGGTAGTGATGACATGTAAGTCTCATCCACAGTTATGAACAGAGAAACCTCTCTTCACTTCCAATGATGCTGTCCTCATTAGAAGAAGCCGGGCTTCTCCACCTCCTGTTCCTCAGTGTCTGTGACAAGGGAGGAGTGTGCGGTTCTCCTATGAGCGTCGACTCTAAGAACCAGCTTGTTTACTAATCCACTGGGATCCGTCCACGACCCCCATAGCCACCATGAGCAATTCTGTGGATGGCTCCAGACCTTCTGTGCACATATCTTCACACACAATTGATTACTATTACTTCCAAAGAAAAGGAATCATTCCGTATACGCTGTTCTGAAATTTACTTTTTTCCTCTTCACGATTTATCCTTGCCAAACTTAAATGCTTATATATCCAGCTCTGCAATCCCTTAGACAGAGTTATGAATCCAAAAACTTCTGAAATCTGAACTTCTTTCCTGAAATGCATTTCAGTTTATAAATATAATGATAATCTTTGCACAAACGTCTTTGCCAGCTTGAGTGTGTGTATTTTTTTTTAAAGAAGATAAATTATGGAAGTCAGGTTGCAGGATCAAGTGGAATGCATGTTTATTACCTTGACAGAAACTGTCAAGCTGCCCCCTCCCCCAAACACTAGACCAGTGTGTCCCTCTCATCAAGAGTGAAAGAGAAGAAGGGATTGTGGCTTAGGTTGGAAATTCTAAATTTCTCTTTTTTGTTTAAAGGTGAGAACATTTTTAAATTTAGAAAATAGATAAGACATTTTAAAAACAGATACTGAACATCATCCCAGCTGCTGATTATAGAATTTATTTCTTGTATTTATTTTTTATACATCATAGAGTTAGCCCACTACCACATCTTAAAATTCTGTCATGAGAGTGGCCTGTTTGTCCTTAATGCTGCCCCCATCTTGTTCCAGGTTCTACTCTGATGTTGTTAATGCTTGCCTGGTACCCGTGCTTCCTAGGGAAGTGTTTCCTTCTTTAAACTCCAGCCTCCTCATGAGCACATCTGTCACACCTCCCCTACGCCACAGGTCTAGGCAGATCCCCGGCATAGGTTCTACATGACCTTGGGCAGCTACTTGGCTCAGCAGTCAGAGCTGATATGAATTAGGACCTTGTGTTAGAGTCATTTGTATACACTCACAGTTTTCCCGAAGATTAGTTCCCTACTTCAGAACTGTCTTTGGAGCCACAATTCCAGTTAGCAGCCCTTCAACTCACTTGGCCTGTTTCCACCTTCTGACACCCACTAACAGTCATCTCTCCCTGCAGCTCAGCTAAAGTTCCTACCTCCTCTGTCCAGCTCTGAGCTGTGCTTCTGACCACTGGGCTCAAATGTAATCTAACACTCCTTTCCTTTAGAGAGCAGAGATGTATCTCTAATGGTTTGGAAACAGTCCCCTGGCTCTATGAGCCCTGGAATCTGTTCTGAACAGGTCACTTGCCCGCCAAAGTTTTCACTAGCTTATATTTTTCTCTTTCCTTTCCACACACCCACTTAGTTGGTTTAACAGTTCTTGGCTTATACTTCAATCAGAAGAAAAATGACGGATATTAACACTTCCTTTGGTAAGAGACAATATAAAACACTGGGGAAATTTTTTTTCAGAAAGGAAATTATGCTTGAGAAGATAAAATAGGCAGCATATCAGTATTCAACTTAGGAGGTGTCCCAAGGACCAATCAGTCCCTAAAATGGTTGAGCTACCAGCTTGAGTTGGCAGGTGGATAAGGAATATTCAGAGGTTCTTTTATGTGACCTTTTTATGTGGGTTTGGATTTTATATCTTTATTTATTTATTTATTTATTTTTTTTTTTTTTTGCAGTACGCAGGCCTCTCACTGCTGTGGCCTCTCCCGTTGCGGAGCACAGGCTCCGGACACGCAGGCTCAGCGGCCATGGCTCACGGGCCCAGCCACTCCGTGGCATGTGGAATCTTCCCAGACCGGGGAACGAACCTGTGTCCCCTGCATCGGCAGGCAGACTCTCAACCACTGCGCCACCAGGGAAGCCCTATATCTTTATTTTAATAGCTAAAATCTAAATATACCTTCTATTATTTTGGGAAGAAAGTAGGGTATAAATAAAAAGCAAATAACACTATTCAGACTAAGCCCCAAAAGAAGACAGTGAGGAAAGAATGCCCTTTTTTTCTGACAACAAATTTATTACATACAACTACAGTAAAGTCTTGGCTATGAATATTGAAGGTTATATGTTACTAGTCCAGTTAACTGAACACCATTGCTATTTTTCCTGTGAGGTCAGAGTCATATAGCCCAGAACTGTATCTTCTGGGATCCAGAATAGGGGTTGACAAATGATAGCCCCTGGGCCAATCCAGCCTATTGCCTGTTTTTGTAAATAAAATTGTACTGAAACACAGCCACTCTCATTTTCTTATGTATTATCTATGGCTGCTTTCACGCTACCAGAGCAGAAGTTGAGTGGTTGCAACAGAGACCCTAGAGTCCATAAATCCTAAAGTATTTACTATCCGGCCCTTTACGGAAAAAGTCAGCCATCTCTCACCTAGAATCTCTATCTCTGACCAAATGAACAACTAACTGTCCAGTAAAATTCCTTGTTTCTTCTGCTCACTGAATGAAGACAGCTCAAGAATCAACCCTAATGGATATCCTGACACATCAGGATGAACATATCAAGGAAAATAACAATTAGCTGTCTTGCTGTCTTGTGTGTAGGATTCTGCCTTCTGAGCATTCTATATTCAGACAGAGAATGTTACAAGTTGTTTTCTAGAGCATGTTGAGATAGATGTAGGGCTTTTAGAGCCTTCTGTATTCACAATGTAACTGCGGATGGCAGAACCTTTGAGAAGAGACCCTTTACTAAGTTCTGGCACTAAAGCCAAGGAGAAGGTCTCGTGTATGAGTAACTAAAGCGCAGTCATTATTGCTAGTGAGCCAGTCCCTCACGTGCAGACAATGTTAACAATACGAAGCTACAAGACCTGGTGAGCCGTGCTGTCAGCACTTTTAACTGAAACGAAAAGCTGAGCCAAAAATGGAATAGTTAGGCAGTTTCCTATTGCATCATAGTGTGTGTCTAAATTACCTCCCACTTTTTCGCCTGTTAAAATAAACATCTCAGTCATGCAACCACCTGTTAATTCTCCAAGAGTTCAAAACGTAAACGTGCCAAACAAGTTGTGTGATGAACTTGGAATGAGGGTGGCCAAAGGACAATGAGTGTGGCAAACACCTCCCCGAGAACAGTACGAGGTGTCTTCAGGTCCACCTCGTCATTAATCTCAAGGTCCTGGCCACAGAGATGAGAGGATGGTAAAAAGTAACTACATGCCGAGTCCTGCAGTCTCTGTGGGTTGCAGCTGGGTTTAAAAGATGAGGCAGTATGCAAATGTGGTAAAGTTTCTACATTTCTGACAAGCTGAGCATCTGAAGGTCTCTATCCTATAGGCACTTCCTGCCTATAGGAATTTGAATTTCACTCTGCAAGGACAGAAAACACCGATGAACCCCTTTTATATCCATGTTTAAACTCCCTTTCAGACAAAACCAAACAAAATTAAAAGCCCCAAAGGAGGATTTTTAACAGTTCAGATTTCCAGATGATGTAATTATTTCAATTTTTATCAAAGGTAACAAAAGAGCTCGGATCTGAAAGACATTCCACATGTGATGAGAGCCTGTATTTTGAACGTGAAGTTACACAATCAACTGAGTTTTAACAGTATCCACCAATTTAACTTCTCCTGGTTCCTCAAACGAATTCAGTGTTTACTGTGCCCATTCGCTACTCGTAGATTAAAGTTTTCTCAAATAAAATAGTGTGATTATAAGGTAAAACTGTAATAACGCTATGAATGTCATTTCTACATATGGATTCTCAAAAATGATAAAACCTACAAGCTTTCAGAGAGTTCGATGTGCTTAAGGTATATTATAATAAAATATAAATGTTTCAACAAATCCTCATCCTACTTTGTGGTAAGGAGACAAAAGAGCAAGTCTGAGTTTCAATGTACTGACTTCCGACTTCTGGTTCCGCATGTAAGGAACTTGGAAATTACCACTCTGTCCTCACAAGTAATAAGCTGAAAAGACTGAAAAACCAGAAACTCAGGGAACACTACTGCCCTCCCCCGCCTGCCCCCCTCCACCTCCCTGCAACTGGAGAGACCAACAGGCAATCACCGGGAATGCAGCTTCCCAGGGCAGAGCGAATCCCTGTGGGAACCAGTGCTGGGGCAGGAAAACCGGAACTGTAATTGCTGGATTGTTGGAGGCCCGGTGCTAATAACTCTAAGAGCTAAGGACTCCAGTGGGATTCAGTAGTAGGGGCCCTCACAGTGTTGTGAGATTTACTAGCAGAAGCTCAATGAGGCTCCCACAGTAAATATCAGAGAAAATCCCCTTGGGCTTCCAGCAGAAGGAGAGGGAAAAGGAACCATTTTGAAATACACCCGTGCACTCTGTTTTTAACACGGTCTGCCCTCAGGAGAAACTAGCTAATCAAAGCTGAACCTGCTAGGGTATTATTACCGGAGCCTAACTGACCTGGGGAATGGAATACCCAACTCCAGCCCACCTAGCCATCCTATCCCACCTAAGAGGAGAGAAAAACACCGAGAAGTGCACAGTCCAGAGGCCTAGGCTAACTAAAAGACTGAGATGTAATCATAGGAATGTAGAATATTTCCCCACCTCTCACATCTTGCCACATTACTAAAGGCAGTTCCTTTTAAGCAGTACATCACATCCGACTATCAATAAAAATCACAAGGTATGCCAAAGGCAAAAAACACCCACAATTTGAAGAGATAGAGCAGAAATCACAACCAGACATGACAAAAATGTTAGAATTATCAAAAACAATTCTGATTAATACACTAAGGGCTCTGATGGATAAAGCAGACAGCAAGAACAAATGGACAATGTAAGCAGAGAGATGGAAATCCTAAGAAAGAACCAAAAGAAATGTTAGAGATCAAAAATAATATAACAGAAATGAAGAATGCCTTTATGGGTTTATTAATAGACTGAACATAGCTGAGGAAGGAATCTCTGAGCTAGAGGATAATAAATACATCGCTAGAATCCTCGAAAACTACAAAGCAGAGAACAAAGACTGAAAGAAAAGAGAACAGAATATCCAAAGACTGTGGGATAACTAAAAAAGGTATGACATATGTGGTTATGGGACTACCAGGAGGAGAAGAAAGAGAGAAAAGAAAAGAAGAAATATTTGAAACAAGAATGACTGAGAATTTCCCCAAACTAAGGTCAGACACCAAACCACAGATCCAGGAAGCTCAGTGAACACCAAGCAGGACACATGCCAAGAAAACTACACCTTGGCATATAATTTTCAAATTATAGTAAATCACAGATAAAGAAAAGAATCCTGAAAGAAGCCAGAGGGGAAAAAACACATTACCTATAGAGGAACAAAGGTAAGAGTTACATTTAACTTCTCCGTAGAAACCATGAAGGCAAGGAGAGAGTGGAGTGAAATATCTGAAGTGTTGAGAGAGAAAAAAAAATCCACCAACCTAGAATTCTGTTCCCTGCAAAATTATCTCTCAAAAATGAAGGAACAATGAAGACTTTTTCAGACAAAGAAAAACGGAGGAAATTTGCTGCCAGTAGACCTGCCTTGCAAGAAACGTTAAAAGGAGTTCTTTAGAGAAAAGGAAAATAATATATATCAGAAATCTGAATCTACGTAAAGAAAGCAAGAGCACTGAGGAAGGAATAAGTGAAAGTGAAATAATTTTTATTTTTCTTATTCTTAATTGATCTAATAGATAACAGATAAAATAATAATAGCAACAATGTATTTGATTATGTATGCTTAAGTATATGTGAAATACATTACAGCAATGATACAAGGGATGGGAGGAAGGAATTAGGATTATTTTGTTATTACAAGGTATTCATACTACCTGTGAAGTTTTATCATCCTATGTAAAAGTGGATTTCTTTTACTTGGACTAGTTGTAAATGTATATTGCAAATTCTAGGGCAACCACTAAAATAAGTTGTTCTTTTTGTTTTTGTTTTTTTAAAGTATAAATGATATGCTAAGAAAGGAGAGTTTCAACACACTTATTTTTTCCTGCTCCCTTTCGGGCAGAGAGCCTAAGAAGCGGTTAACGGATTAAGTGGCAAGTCGCAGCAGCGAAGTCAGTGTGAGAGGAGGATAAGGAGCCAAGGAAACTCACCAACTGGATGATCAGGTTCTGAATAGCTGACCTTTGTGTCACGCAGGGGCAGTGAAGACAAGAGGCAATGATGGTGCCGTGGGGACTAGGAGACTGTGGCTCTAAATACATTCCAAGAGGCTGGAGTCAAAATTCCAGGTAATAAACGGCTAGGGATCAAGGACTGGTCAGTTACTACATGACAGGGAAAGGACAGGCATTCCACCTCAGGAACCGTATCCTGAGGCAAAAGGGTGGAAACAGCCAAGAGTTGCAAGATAATAACAAAGACTGAGAATCAAAAGCGTTGTTGGTGAAGACCTAGGAACTGGGAGAATCACAGTGAGGACTAAGGACTAAGCAAAAAGCAGTAAGAGACCCTGAAGTCAGGGATAAGAAATGAAGTAGCCAGGAAACCTTCAGAGGTAAGTGAAGGCCTTGACTCCCAAGGATGTGGTCTGAGGCTGAGGCAGGTCTGATGTTTACCTTGGGATCTTCTATTATACTTCCTGCAGGGGCAGGTTCCCCTAGTCAGCGTGTGGGCAATGTGGGGCCCATTAAACTCAGTCTGAAATGGGACAGCGTTTGGTTGAAGAGGGAAAATAGTACGGTGTACTGGGGAGGTCAGCTTTTGATAAAAGCAGAAAGAAAAGAACTGAGTCTATAGATAGATTATGCCATTTATACTGTAAGAAAGTAGGTCGAGTATAGGAATGCTGAGGCAGAGAAAAAAGACGTAGCTTTGTTGAATCAAAGAAATGGCTAAATGATTAGAGCACACAATGCAAGAAATGTGACAAATGATCAAATGTGAGCTGCAGAAAGAGTTCTGTTATGCTGTTAGAGATGGAGCATGGGAGCAAGGCTAGAGGCTGAAGACTGTGAGAAGAGGGTCCAGTGGTTCTGAAGAAAGGATACCATCCCAAAGGCAGTGAGGGGCAAGGGGAGTAGGTGGGATGGGCATGAGAAAGAGCTAAGAGGCAGGACAGGTGGCACTTGGTTAGACAGGAGTACACGACAGGGGAGAACAGAGGATGGCTCCAAGATTTCTGACGCAGACAGCTAAGGGGAGAGAGGTGCCCTGTGCTGAGATAAGGAATCTAGACTGACAAGCAGGTTTGAGTGGTGAGGGGAGGGGGGAGGGAGTTCAGTTTTGAATATAGTGACATTTGGAGAGTTAATCTGAAGGAAGTTAGACATAAGTGTATGGTGCTAAGAAGAGAGATGTGGTACTAATTATTAGAAAAATGCAAATCAAAACTAAAATGAGGTGCCACCTCACACTGGTCAGAATGGCCATCATTAAAAAGTCTACACATAACAAATGCTGGAGAGGGTGTGGAGAAAAGGGAACCCTCCTACACTGTTGGTGGGAATGTAAGTAGCTGTTGGTACAGCCACTATGGAGAACAGTATGGAGGTCCTTAAAAACTAAAAATAGAGTTGCTATATGATCCAGCAAACCCACTCCTGGGCATATATCCAGACAAAACTATAATTCAAAAAGATACATGCACCTCTATGTTGATAGCAGCACTATTTACAACAACCAGGACATGGAAACAATCTAAATGTCCATCAACAGATAAATGAATAAGGAAGATGTGGTACATACGTACAATGGTATACTACTCAGCCATAAAAAAACCCCAAAATGATGCCATTTGCAGCAATACAGATGGACCTAGAGTTTACCATACTAAGTGAAGAAAGTCAGAAAGAGAAAGACAAATACCACATAATATCACTTATATGTGGAATCTAAAATATGACAAAACGGAACTTATCTACAAAACAGAAACAGACTCGCAGACATAGAGAACAGACTTGTGGTTGCCAAGGGGGAGGGATAGACTTGAAGTTTGGTATTAGCAGATGCAAACTATTATATGTAGGATGGATAAACAACAAGGTCCTACTGTATAGCCCAGGGAACTATATTCAACATCCTGTGATAAACCATAATGGAAAAGAATATAAAAAAAGAATATGTATATATATATGTACTGTATAATTGAATCACTTTGCTGTACAGCAGAAATTAACACAAAATTATAAATCAATTATATTTCAATTTAAAAAAAAGAAGAGAGATTTGGGAGTCATGAGCCTACTGGTGTAATTTAAAGTGGGAGAGGGGATATGATCGCATAGGGAATATAAGGACACAAGAAGATTAAGGTTAAAATCCAAGCAAATGATACCTCTCTGACTACTGGGCCGGGTATCTGCTTTGGATTTCATATGTAAAATGAAGGAGTTGGATTAGGCCAGTGGTTTTCAACCCTGGTTGCAGGTTAGAATCACTGGGGAGCCTCTAAAGTATACGCACGCTCTAGTCCTAATCCTTAGTGATGCTGATTTAATTGGCATGGTGGGACCTACACAAGTGTATTACTTATAAGTTCTTGAGTTTTCCAATGAGCAGCCAAAGTTGAGAACCACTAGCCAAGATGATCCGTAAGGTCTCTTCCAACTGTTAACGTCTGTTCTTCTCTATCAGTTCCACACTGTCTTTCAGCTGTTGCCATCCTGGGTTGTGAATTCTATCAGGCATTCCCATTCTTATGACTATAGCTTTGCCTTATTTCCTGATCTCTTCCTTTACTTAAAAATGGACTCTATGGGGCTCCCCTGGTGGCGCAGTGGTTGAGAGTCCGCCTGCCGATGCAGGGGACACGGGTTCGTGCCCCGGTCCGGGAAGATCCCACATGCCGTGGAGCGGCTGGCCCGTAGGCCATGGCTGCTGAGCCTGCGCGTCTGGAGCCTGTGCTCCACAACGGGAGAGGCCACAACAGTGAGAGGCCCACGTACTGCATAAAAAAAAAAAAAAAAAAAAAAAAAAAGGACTCTATGCAGGAATTCCTCTGGGGCACATTGAGGCTTTGGCTGCAGAGAACAGGCTGCTCTTACATATTTAGTTCCCTATGTGGTGGGAGCTTTTTTAAAAAGAGTGGAAAGCTAATTTAATAAATCTGAACCTTTATTTTGTTATCAATGTATAAAACATCAGAGGCTTAATTAAAAGCACTTGACATTATCAGCGCTCAATCACAACCTCACTTTTATATTGTAGGTTTTTGGCTGGTGTCCCTAAGATGATGAGAATCACTCAAGATCACTGAGAAGAAGGAAAAACAAGTCCCTGAAATTTAAACAGTCGACCCCCAAATTTAGACATCAATTAAAAAAGTCAGTGATGTGAAATATGTTTGGTGATCAAAAATACCCCAAAATACTCAAGGAGACACACAAACTTCAAAATATCATCTGCTTTTCCTTTATATGGTACATATATATAATACTTCTGTGTTCTATGAGAAACAACTCTATTGTGAGGATGGTCGGAAAAATAAAAATAAAGCTCTATTTATTTTTTCACCTCTCACTTTCCAGTAAGATCTTTAAGATAACGGACATGACAATGAACGCTGCTGGCTGTAGTCCTAAATTTCCTTCTCTCCCTCCTGTTACAGCAAATTCAAGGAGAGTTACCATGTTCTTTAGTCTCTCCAATCTTCACGGTGGGGGGCCCAGTATAACCTCCATTCTTGGAAGACACTGAAACAGCAGACTTCTGAGAGGGGAAGTTAGAAAATGGGTAAGTGAATTTGTTCACCCGACTGTAATGGTGTTCAAATAAAATAACCAGGCCAACGTGGAAATGTAGCACTGATTTTAAAGCACAGCAGTGTCGGTGGGAAACTTTTCCCTGGCCTTAAGGTTTCTAAAGTAATCTCAGTGGAATGAAGGTGCAATAATCAGCCTCTCGTTTTGGTAGCGCGGGAGGTGGAGGAGAAGTGGCACCATTTATCCTGGCAGATCCTCAACTAAGCAACAAATGCTGGAAGAAAATGCAAAGAGGGAATTCTGCATTAATGCAGTGGTACCCAATAAAATAAAAGGTAAGTAGCCATATCTCCTTATATCAAGCTCACTTTACTTTCTAAAGAGAACATTTGTTTGCAAGGAAAGGTCATTCTTTGAAAACAAAGGCATGGCTGGCACCTAAGGAAGGAGACTTAACCAGTTTGTGGTGCTAGGTGTTGCCGAAACGAAAAGCCATTACAAGCAGTTGGAAAAGAAACAGCCTTTCAATGTAAAACAAAACCCTGCAAAAAGACAAAGTCAAAGGGAGCTAAGCACTACACACCACACACAATGGTTCCTTCTAAGATCCTCTGTACAGTAACTTCTAGGTGCTCAAAAGTAGCACATGAGAACATGAGTTGCTATAAATATCAATTCAGTATCACTTATCTTCACTCTGCCCTTCCAACGAACCGCAAAAGAGACTTAACTTGACCTCTTATCTGGATTACTGTAGTCATATTTTCTTTCCTGGACTACCTGAGCCCAATTTTCACCCTCTAAGTCAAGAACTGGCAAAATAAAGTCTGTGGGCCAAATATGACTTGCTGCTTAGTTTTGTGCAGTCTGCAGTTTGTTTTTACATTTTCAAATGGCGGGGAAAAAAAATCCACAGAACAAGAATACTGGTTACTTGTGAAAATTATATGAAATTCGAATTTCCGTAAAGTTTTATTAGCACACGGCCACGCTCATTCATTCACATATTGCGCGTGGCTGCTTTTGTGGACAATGGCAGCCTGGGATGGCTCCAACAGAAACCCTAGGGCCCATAAAGCCAAAAATACTTACTATCTGGCCCTTGGGAGAAAGGGTCTGCCAAGCCCTGCTTTAAATCATTGGCATGCAATCCTGACTGCACACTGCAATCACTGGGGGATTTAAAGAACACTGATGTCTGGGTGCCATCACCAGAGATTCTGATTTAATTGATCTGGGGTGCAGCTTGGGATTTGGAATTTTAAAAATCTTTGCAGGCGAGGCTGACGTGAAGCCAGGGTTCAGAACCAATGCTGAACACAACTCTGTCCTGAGGCCAGAGTGAGTTTTCTAACGCGTGGCTGTCTCCTGTCACTCTCCTCTTTAAAAACCTGCAAGGGCTCCCGTGCTCAGAGAATCAAGTTTCAAGTACTGCATTAGGGCTTTGGCCCACTTTCCCCACTAACACCGAAGACAATGTCTTGTTCCTGGCTGACCCCACATTTTCTTGAGTTCACATCTTGCTAATGCTATCTCCTTGGCCTGGAACACCTTCCCTACCATCTCCATGTATTAAATTCATTCTGAAAAGCCCAGTTCAAACATCCTATCCTTCTTGCTGGATCCTCCCCCACAAACAGAAAGAACCTTTTAAACTACATGCTTCCACAGTTTGCTTCACCACTCTCCCTGTGTGTCACTGCCTCCTTGGGGCAGAAGCCATGTCCTGGTTGTCTGGGTAGCATCTCTTCCCTCCACAAGGCTTTATTAAAGTGCCTTGCATGTGGGAGCTGTTCAATAAATGCTGCCACCCCCTTCATCCCACAACATTTTGGTTTAATCTTCACTGAGCCTCCTAAACCCTCAGATGAGCCACCCAAGTCACCTTTTCCCTCCAGGCTCTCTATTTGTGAATACGACACTCAACTTGCATAACCTCAGCTTCCCCATCTTCCTTTGTCCTCCTTCTCCCTACAGACTCCTGCTGCCCCCACCTTATATGACTCTAATCACTTGCTCCCTGAGTAATTTGGGTACCTCTGTGGACTGAGGCCACCTCAGCATTCCTTGGTTATTCCTCTGTGAGGAGATAGCTGCTATTCTGATTCCTCATAAGAGCCTCCCACCAGTTTTTCTGTCTTCATTCTCACCCTCTATATCTAAAATACATTCTCTGAGCTTTAAAAATTAGCTGTTAAATCCCTATGTTCACAGCAGCACTATTTATAATAGCCAAGACATGGAAGCAACCTAAATGTCCATCCATAGAGGAATGGGTAAAGAAGAGGTGGTACATTTATACAATGGAATACTACTCAGCCATAAAAATTGAAATAATGCCATTTGCAGCAACATGCATGGACCTAGAGTTTATCATACTAAGCAAAGTGAGTCAGAAAGAGAAAGACAAATACCATATGATATCACCTATATGTGGAATCCAAAATATGACACAGGGACTTCCCTGGCAGTCCAGGGGTTAAGAGTCCATGCTCCCAGTGCAGGGGGTGCAGGTTCGATCCCTGGCCGGGGAACTAAGATTCCCACATGCCATGTGGCCAAAAAATACTACTACTACTACTAAATAAATAAATAAATTAATTAAATATGACACAAATGAACTTATCTATGAAACAGACTCACAGACAGAGAACAGATTTGTGTTTGCCAAGGTGGTGGGAAGGGATGGATTGGGAGTTTGGGATGAGCAGATGCAAACTATTACACGTAGAATGGATGGACAACAAGGTCCTACTGTGTAGCACAGGGAACTATATTCAGTATCCTGTGATAAATCATAATGGAAAAAATATGAAAAAGAATGTATATATATGTATAACTGAATCACTTCGCTGCACAGCAGAAATTAACAAAAAATTGCAAATCAACTAAACTCCAATAAAATAAAATTTAAAAAAACCTCCAGGTTTAATAGGATCACTTATTCATTCATTCGATGCACTGACTGTGTGCCCATCCTGCTGCAGGGGCCATACTAAGCACTGGTGAGACAGACAGCAAGTCAGATGAGGCCACTGGACTCCACAGAACTTATAAACTAGTGGGAGAAATAATGACCACACTTAACCACAACCAGGAACACAGTAAACAAATGTTTGCTAAATGAATTGCAAAAATTCTGGGTATTAACATTGGGTGTAACGCTGCTTATTAAGTGGCTGTGCTAATGAATGACCTGTTTATGGTTTGTGGACAGATTACTAAGTCAAATGCAAATTTATTTTATGTTGGATAGAATTATTTTTATAACTATAAATGGTACTTTAAGATGATAATCGTAAAAACTCCAGAATTCGAAACTTATTTCCACGGGATTCCACTTTTGAGTCAACTTACATATATGCACAACTTTTTTTTGTTAGCATGTCTGCATTCTCATAAACACTTGCTCCTTTCTCTGACAAGTTATATACAGGATAGGGGAACGAAAACACCAGTATCTTTTGCCAGGTGGAAAAATCTCAGGAAAGGACAAAATCAACAGCTGTGAAGTCATGGGTTACTCTTACCTTAAAATAAACAGGTAAATAAAACAACCAGTAACAGCTCAGAATATAGTCAGATAACTGATCTGCTATCCATATATTTGATACTAGCTTTTATAACATACCCCCAAACACCTGATGGTGCAAGAATAAATATTACCTCCCCACCGAGGCCCTCCATCTCCCCGACCCTGTCCCTGTGGTTAATCTGAAGCTACGCAGTTTGACAAAGGAAAGAAAACTGGGTTTAATCTAATTCCTGTAAAATTTGTTTTCACACACTTTTAGAATTTCTAGAGCAATCATACATATAAACATTACCAATGCATGAGAGGTTTCACTGTTATTTCTAAAATTTAAAAAATTCCTTTAACATGTGACAACTATTCTCTTACCAGTTACAGTGTTAAAACTCTCTCGAAGTCTGGCTCATCACCTCAACCCAGCAAACAGTGGAGGGAACAAATCTGCTGCCATTTATGCGCTACACCATCATTATTTTTATCTTCAAAGGTTTACTATGCTATAAACTACTTGAAATTAGGGAGAGGGCAGGGACAAATGGTTTTATTTAACATTTTTCTACTTATTATTGTTACAATGTCTGATGCCTGTAAATTGTTTTAGTAAGGACAAATTATATAATTGAAAAAAAGTAAAAATAGGAAGTCATATTAGAGAGGTAACTATGAGAGAATAATATTTTGCGAGTGGATAAAATAAATGCGGGGTGGGCTTTTCTAATTAGTGCCCTGGAGTCCTATGTCTTTCTGTATTGTCATTAAATACTTTTCTTCCTTTCATTTACAGAGAGATGGTAACACGCTTTTACTAAATCTAACATTCAATGAGCTTGGAGCCCAACACTGTGAAATACATAGGGTTGTACAGTCTGGATCTGCACAAACTCTATTAACGCTCAGAGCCTCATCCTGGCTTCCAGAGGCTAATCCACATCACACCCAAGGGGAAAAATGATGAAAAAAGAATGGAAACTGAATTTCTCTGACCCACAGATAAGCTGCTCTACAGTTCTAAAAACTGATCAAAACCAATGCATCTCTTTCACGACCCCAAATAACCTCTGGTATCACCCCATTTGAAGAGAAGCTTGAACATTGTTCTGTGCCAGTTATTGCTGAATCGCTAGATAAGCCCACAACTCGTTTTTATTATGATTCCACAGCTGGGACCTGGAAGGTCAGACATGACAATGTAGGTTTGATAACGCTCCTACTTTCTACATCTAATTTAGCACCTACTGTAAAAAAAATCACTTCTATCAGCAACTCAACCATCACCGATATCTCTCTCTGCCCCATCACATCAATAATAAGAGTCTAAAATTCATTTCAGGGGTGGCTGGGCTTTTTGACCTATTTTCTCCTCTAGTACTACGTCAAAAATAGACTTATTTTTGTTCCATGTATTAAACATACACATTTTCTTTTTTATCTTTGGCCTTTATGACAGAGAGTCTTTATTTGATAACCAGAAGACAATTTAATATACAGCTCAATCTTCTCCATTCTCTCATCCTCATGTCACTTCAGAAATCAGTCGATTTTTTTTTTTTATGTTGCAGAGCAAGGTTACTAGGCAAACAGCCAGTGGATGAAAGTTTCTGAGGCTGGCTCTAAGCCAAGCAATATTTTCAGCCGCTGGCAAGGACGGTGCAGGGTGGGTGGGTGGGCGGTGGAGGCCTAGGAAATCAGAAAAAGGGCAAGACAGGAGGAACAGAAAGTGGCTGAGGTTTGCCCTGTGCCCGTTCCAACACTTCAGACAGCTCCGGCTAAACATAATTCATGTTACATAATAGCGTTCAGAGAAATTAATCCATGTTCACACAAGCAGGAAAAAATACCCAGAGACGGTAGGTTTCTGTACCAAATGACAGGCCTGATCATTTTCAGTAATGAGAAAATGGGCAGAACACGATGCTTCTACGAAGTCCAGGATCCCAGACGTCCTTGGAGGCTGTAGGACTGTTATCCCATCAGCCAGGCTCTCTATTCTTAGGAGGCCTCTGCCCACCACCTGAGGCATATTATCAGGGCTTAGAGTAGGCCTTCCTCCTCAGCCTTGGGATAAGGCTCTCGTGTCCCTGTCAATTTCTCATCTCTTGCCTCTCTTTCTTTCTCTCTCCAAAGAGGAAGAGCTAAGAAGTGAGAAGACCCTGACATTCACTTATTGCGACTATTGTGTGCTTTCTGCTTTTTCACTGGGAGATGAGATCCTAAGGTTAAAAAAAAAAAAGCCTGTAGGTGTAAACATACATGAATGTTTACAATGCAAAAGGACAAGAGTATCTTAGAAAAAGCTCAATGAACTACCTATGATGATTTTAAAGGAGTTATGCTTAAAGTAACTTTAATCAATGTCAAAGTCCAAACTCTTTTTTTGACATTTATATAGTGCTTTATATCTTCAGAGTGTTCATAACTATAGTTCAATGATAAGCATTCATCCATTCACTCAAAGATTTACTGAACACTCCATGTATTTTAACAGCAATTAGCCGCCTTCCCTTCACCCTGTGACTGGATATACTGGCTTCCTCTATCACCAAGAACAAATGACCATAAACTTCATTATTTAAAAAAAAAATTCCAGAGCAACGTTGGAAGTTCTTTATGAACGTATTAGTTGTAGAGGGATGCTGTATGTTCTTCGTAGTCCTTTTTCTCTTCCAATGCCAGCATTTTCCTAGCTCTTTATACTCATGTGCACCTCAACAAGTTTCTAGGTTGCAGAGTTCGCCTTGATGTAACCTCTTTTTTGTGTATGTTGTTTGGTTCTAGCAACTCTCTTAATCCTAACCTCCCCAAGACATTTGCTTATCTTTTCAGTTGTTTTCCAAAATCACTTACACACACATACAATCTAAAAGAGTCAACCTCAACAGTTTCCCAGCTGCCCTTTCCTATTTTTGCTTCCTTAGACGTAACTACTTTTCAACTCTTTTAAGTTTATCCTTTATCATATTGCTAAATAACATATCTTTATTGCTATTGTTAATTTTTTAGTATTAAATACTATGCATTGATTTCTCACTATGGAAGATGAGCTTTCATACCTTCCCCTGCCCACCCCATTTACTTGTATATTTCCCACCCCCACTTCCCGATATGATGACATCACACACATGCCATTCAGAATTCAGCTATGTAACAACTATGATTATATTTCCTTCCATGTATATTTTGTTTTCTCTGGAGTTTTAAAGAAAAGGTCATTTTTCTCATTTGCTTAATTTTCTATGCGTTTATTGCTAATTCAATCCCCAATTCTCTTCCACTTATCTAAGTCACTCTTCGAGAAGTTCACTCACACTATCCTTTTCATACTCTATCCTTTTCATCTTCTTCCAAGTCTTTCCCTCAGACTAAAGATTTAGTCCGGTTTCTCTCCAACTCTGATTCATGGCTCTCTCTTTTACCATCGTCCTGGAGATTTTGCTTGCCTCTCATCTGTGTTTGAGTTGTCTGTTCCTTTATCTTATATCTTTTCTCAGCATACTCTCTTGTTTTGATGATGCCCCAAAATTCTCTAAAAGCCTCCTGAAAAAGAGCTATCTTGGAACCTGATTGATGCTTTGGTGAGATATTAAATGCTAGGATGGGAAGCATTTTTCTTCAGAATTGAGAAGGCATCATTCATTTGTTTTCTGGGTGCCACTAAGAAGTCTGAAGCCATTCTGATTCCAGATCCTTTGAATTTGACTTGGATTTTCTCTCTCGTCTTAGTGTAGTCTATTTTTCATACATACTGCTGGGCTCAGGGTGATGGCTTTCCATCTGGCAATTCATGTCCTACAGTCATAGGAAATATCCTTGACTTATTTCATTGACAATTCCTTCCTTCTCTGTCCACTTATTTTGGAATTCCTATTACTTGAATGTTGGACCCTTCTGGATTGGTCCTCTAATTTTCCTTTTATTCCCCTACTATTTTCTGTCTTCTTTCCTTTTGTTCTACTTTCTGGAGGTTTCTTCTACTTTATCTTCTAATTCTACTGAATTTTTCATTTTGCTACCATGCTTTTTTTTTTTTTCAGTACGTGGGCCTCTCACCGCCGCGGCCTCTCCCATTGCGGAGCACAGGCTCCGGAAGTGCAGGCTCAGCGGCCGTGGCTCACGGGCCCAGCCACTCCGCGGCATGTGGGATCTTCCCGGACTGGGGCACGAACCCGTGTCCCCTGCATCGGCAGGTGGACCGCCAACCACTGCACCACCAGGGAAGGCCTGCTACCATGCTTTTAATTTCTAAGAATATTTCTTGCTCTGTAAATCTTCATTTTTGGCATCCTGATCTTGTTTCAGGAATATAATACCTTCTCTCATTTCTCTGAGAATAGCAAGGATTTTTAAAAAATTTTTATTCTCCCTGCATAGTCCTGTGTCTTTTTTTTTTTTTTTCTTTCTCTCCTCCCACTTCTGTTTGTTTGCTTTGGCCCTATTCTTCATGTCAGTTAATGGCTTTCCTCAGCTGTCTGGTAATCTTTGATTGCCTATTCAAGTTTAAGGGTAAAGTACTATAATGAACTGAACTGTGTCTCTCCCCAAATTCATATGATGAAGCCCTAAGTCTCAATGTGACAGCATTTGGAGCTAGGACCTTTAAGGAAGTAATTAAGGGTAATAAGGTCATAAGGACAGGACCTTAATCCAATAGGACTATAAGAAGAAGAGACAGAAAACCCTCTCTCTGCACACTCAGAGGGAAAAGAACATGTTGGGACCCAGTGAGAAGGTGGCCGTCTACAAGCCAGGGAGAGAGGTCTTACCAGAAACCAACCCTGCCAGCACCTTGATCTTGGATTTCCAGACTCCAGAACTGTGAAAAATAAACTTCTGTTATTTAAAGCCACCCTGTCTGTGGAATTTAGTACAACAGTCCTAGGAGACTAATACAGGGACTATAAAGCTGACTGAAATTTCTGAGCCTATGCCCGGGCTTGTCAATGTCTTACTATAGGATGATCTGGCTAGACTTTAATTCTGGAACTTCTGATGTCAACATCTTTTAAGTCTTGGACTGGTCAGGTTTCCCAAAGAAACTCTTCCAAACTCTTGCTGGGAAGGTAGAGGCATGTATGACTGCCAGCATTCTATCTGCTAAATGAACAAAGAGACATGTGATGTCCATATACTGACAGAATCTTCTTTGCCTTCAACTGTGCCCTGTGGCCACCAGTCCAAAGACCTTGCATCTTCCTGTGATGGTTAATTTTATGTGTCAACTTGACTGGACCACGGGGTGCCCTGACATTTGGCTAACATTATTCTGGGTGTGTCTGTAGGGTTTTCTGGATGAGACTGACATTTGAATTGGTAGACTGAGTAAGGCAGATTTGCTCCCTTTAATGTGGGTGAGCTTTATCCAATCACTTGAAGACCAAATAGAACAAAAAGCCTAAGTAAGGGGCAACTCCTCCTGTCTTTCTTAGTCTCTGGACTTGAAAGACATTGGTCTTTCCTAGCCTCTGGACTTGAACTTTAACATCGGTTCTTTCTGGGCCTTGAATCCGTCAGCTTTAGGATTAGAATTTATACCATTGGCCCTCTTGGTTCTCAAGCCTTTGGACTTGAACTGGAACTACTTATCGGCCCCCTGGGTCTCCAGCATGCTGGCTGCCAATCTTGGGACTTCTCAGCCTCCATATATATATGTGTGTGTGTGTGTGTGTGTGTGTCTACATACACATCCTGCTGGTTTTCTTTCTCTAAGGAACTCTAACACGTATCTCCTTCAGAGAACAAGCCTCCTGTCTTCTGTCAGGGTAGGTGAAGGGATGTTACCTGGAAGCCTTAGTTGGGGAGGAAATAGAGAAATCTAACTGCTTCTTAAATAGTTGTCAAACAATCTTCTTCATTTTAGTCATCTCCCTTCCTGCCTCATTCTCCCTTCCAGAGGTGCCAGCCAATTCTTGGGCCACTTAAGAATTCTGTGCAGCTTCACTGGTGGTCCAGTGGTTAAGACAACATGCTTCCACTGCAGGGGGCACAGGTTCGATCCCTGGTTGGGGAAGTTCCGCATGCCATGAGGTGCGGCCAAAAAAAAAAAAAAGAATTCTGTGGTATGTATTAAGTTGATTATCAGTTTGGATTTGGGTTTTTCCTCCTCACCAGGTAGGTATTTAGGTTTCCCTGGGGTGGTGAGGTTAGTTGTCAACTGTCTATCTCCTTGTCACAGCAACTTTGCTGTTGCTTCTTCTGTTTTCTTTATCCTTGTAGGTTAATAATGCCTGAAATAAAAATCTCTGCACTGTAGTTTTAGTAGGATTTGGGACAGAATGAAATAATATCCGTCTTGAACTTTCTTTTCAAACTTGAAGCCAAACTTATCCTTTGAAAAATTTTTAGTACTGTTAAAAAAAAAAACAACCCTTAAACCACTTAGGGTACGTATATACACGTAACTTATAAACTTCTTTTACAAAAGAATCAATGTAAAGAACATAGCAGATGATAATCTAACATTAGAATCCACTGCATAAAAGTGAAGAAGTTTTAGATAATGCTAGAAATTTTTTTTGCTTCTTTCTTGTTTATTTTTATTGTGTCTTTAATGGAGAAATACATCATCTGTTTTCAAAACAGTGCTTGAAAAATACAAGGAGTACAGATACTATAAAACAAAGCAAACTCCAGTCATGAGATACTACGCATACCATATGAAAAAAATAACCTGATATTCAGGTAATGAAAACAAGAATTAAAAAGCTCCAACTTTCCAGCTTGGTAAAACAAGTACAGTTACACGAAACATTTAACAAACTAATTTTTCCCCAGTGTGTGAACAAAATGACAAGACTAAATTTGTGCCTGGCAATTTCAGTGACACAATAGCTATTCGAAATACACATGTTCTGTACACACTTCACCTGATTTGTATGTATTCTGTTTGTGTATCTTTTCTTTTTTTAATGAATTTATTTAATGAATTTATTTATTTTTGGCTGTGTTGGGTCCTCATTGCCGTGTGCGGGCTTCCTCTAGTTGCGGCGAGTGGGGGCTACTCTTTGTTGTGGTGCACGGGCTTCTCATTGCAGTGGCTTCTCTTGTTGTGGAGCACGGGCTCTAGGCGCGTGGGCTTCAGTAGTTGTGGCACTCAGGCTTCAGTAGTTGTGGCGCGTGGGCTCTAGAGCGCAGGCTCAGTAGGTGTGGTGCATGGGCTTAGCTGTTCCGTAACATGTGGGATCTTCCTGGAGCAGGGATCAAACCTGTGTCCCCTGCATTGGCAGGCGGATTCTTAACCACTGCACCACCAGGGAAGTCCCTGTTTATGTTTCTTTAATACATACACTAGTAGCGTTCTTTTGTTCTAGAGGCTGTGCATGAGTAAATAAATGCCATAATGCATAAGATCAGTCTCTACTGGCAAAGGGCACTTGAAAATTGCATGCTACAACTCTTTGTTGTTCCAAACACAACAGATTGTGTGTTCTCTGAAGACTGTGCTCAAAGAGAGAAGAAACTGTGTGTTCTGGTTATAAAAAAACAATCAAAGGTGTTATAGTTGTGCTTATTACCCTTTTGGTCTAGCTGGCACTTACAGACAGTCTTAACCTATACTCTTAATATACATACCATTCCTTGTAGGACAGCCATAAAGGTAAGATGAAATGTCAATAAAATGCTTGGTACGGTGTCTGCATATAGTAATCACTCAATAAATGATAGCTCCTATTATCAGCTTGCAAACTTCTTAGTCTTCCAATTAACGTTATTGTGACAGTTCAATAATATCACTTGTATTTATTATCCTATCACAAGCTAAAGTGTAACAAATGTCTGTGCAGCTATAGTTACAAATATATGAGACCCTCATAAATTTTCTTCATAAATGACTAGATATATATCTCCATAAAGTCAAAGAATGATGATGACTTTCACACTGGCACGGTGTACAGCGACATCGGAAAACAACGTTAGCTACTGTTTTCTAACCATTACTTCAATTCACGTAGAAATTTCAATTTCAGCTGGCTGTATCTATGTTCAGAAGCAAAGAATTCCAGTATCCTCAACTCTTACTTTACAGAATTAGTATTACATTTACGGCTTCTCCTGCTTCACGTCCCTTACCCTGGCTTATCCAGTTTGACATGATCTGACCCTCGTCCACCTCACCTTCTTCATTTCCTACAAGGTTCCGCCTCACCCACGATACTTCAGCCACATCACTCTCCTCTTTGTTTCCCATGCCATCCCTTTCAAAGGCTGTTAGGTGAGATATTCCCTCTGCCTAGAATCTTCTTTCCTAGAATCTGCCTATTCTGATCTGCATTCATTTATCACCTCCACAGAGGCGATAACTTTGTGGCCTTTGGGTCACAAAGGATCCATCCAGCCATTACTGGTTCTATTAATCTATTTTAATTTGCTACATACTCTCTGGTATTTTGCCTACGTTGGTTTGCTCTTCTCCTCCCTGTGCACCGTGAGAGGAGCATCCTGGCCACATTGTGCATCACTGCAGTGTCAGGCACATAGGAACCTAATACATACAGTGCTGAATGAATTGAGAGAAAAAGATCATAAAGGCAGTCCTCGTGACTACAAGTTAGGGCTGGCAAAAATCTTCAATCCCACACTTAGAAAATATTGGAGACTTTGTGACCACCTAGAGGGGTGGGATAAGGGAGGGAGACACAAGAGGGAAGAGATATGGGGATATATGTATATGGATAGCTGATTCACTTTGTTATAAAGCAGAAACTAACACACCATGGTAAAGCAATTATACTCCAATAAAGATGTTAAAAAATATATATATGGGAGAGTATTAAGTTTCAATTCCTTATGTCTGGTTACTTGGGTCCCTTATATATCAGACCTGAGTGCTTGACATGGGGTCTACCACGGAAGACTGGGCCTGAAAGCACAGTTTTTAAGGCATGGGAATTTGATCTTTTCTAAAAACCAGAAAACAGAAGTTTATTTTTAAATAATATTTTTGTTTAATCTTTTAAACTGTTCATTTTCCAGGCCTTCAAGATTAAAAGATTACTAAGCATTGATAATTTTAACAATTAAACAGGTGTTAAAAACAAGGCAACAGGCCAAAATGGAGTAGTCTGTGCTAAGCCTCATGTCAGTAAACCAAGACTTATTTATAGTTTCAGCTCTTCCAGAAATGGAATATTGAACCAGTGAATCAGAAATCACCTGATCAGAATTAGTGAGGTCATCTGCCTGATAGGCCCCTGCCATCCGTTGTAAGGAAAGTAACCTTGCAATAACCAATCTGCTTTTTTGACCAGTAAAACTTCCTTGTCCTGCTCTCTTCTGCCTATTAAGGTCCTTCGTACTGTAAGCTCCTCAGACTGCCTCTCAATTTGCTAGACTGGATGCTGCCCAATCCATGAATTACTGAATAAAGCCAACAAGATACTTAAATTTTACTCAGTTGAATTTTTTTAAACACAGGTTATTAAAAAAAATACCTATATTAAAATGTTTTCTTAAACTGAGATATTAACAGATGATTGGTTCTTCACCTTTTGTGGAATAGGATCCCTTTAAGAATCTAATGGGGACTTCCCTGGTGGCACAGTGGTTAAGAATCTGCCTGCCAATGCAGGGGACACAGGTTCAATCCCTGGTCCGGGATGATCCCACGTGCCACGGAGCAACTAAGCCCATGTGCCACAACTACTGAGCCTGTGCTCTACAGCTCACGAGCCACAATTCTGAGTCCGTGAGCCACAAATACTGAAGCCCGTGCGCCTAGAGCCCGTGCTCCGCTACAAGAGAAGCCACCGCAGTGAGACGCCTGCGCACCACGATGAAGAGTAGCCCCCGCTCTCCACAACTAGAGAAAGCCCGCGCTCAGCAACGAAGACCCAATGCAGCCAAAAATAAATAAATAAAATAAATAAATTTATTTAAAAAAAAAAGAATCTAACAAAAACCAATGAATTCCTCCTCCAGGGAAAAAAAAATACTTATAGACTCTTCCACTGCTCCACACAACTTCAGCTGGTTTCCAGACCCTCTGAAGCCTATGGATGGAATAACCCAGGCCAAGAAACGCCAGCACAATTTCAAATTCCTCTAGACTCTCCTCAAGGTATGGGAATTTTAGAACATTCATCTCACCACCTACTGACCTCATAAACAAGGCCAATTTATCCTTTTCTTGTATCATTATTTTAAAAAATCAAGGAAAGTTAACGCTATAATTTTAATTTCCAGAAGCACAATATATTGTAAGACTGCATAGTGTGTGATTCAGGATCCACAATGTAGAAGGTATTATTTAACACGCTTTATATAATTAATTTTCAAGACTCTTAGTAACACAGCTTCAGTTGCCCCCCCCAAAAAAAAACAGTATTGGAGAGCCTAACATTAATGACAGAAATTAGTAAATGATGAAGGTATATATAGTTCCGAACTTTTAAACAAGTTATATTCTATAACTTTGTTTTTAAGTTGTCTGTTTGGAATCGGGCGGTACTTTTTTCATTATAAATGATGATTACATTCTGATAGAACTCCCATACCTCCCCAAACCCAAAACAATAACAACAAAAAACATCTAACCAATTATTTAACCTGTAGATCATGCGTGTTGTTTCAATTACATTTAAATGTTATTCATAAACTGCTTCTATGAATTCTTTTCCAGTTTCAGGTCATATTGTACAAATCTTATAATGGTCTTTTTTGTTCTGTCTCAGATCTCTGTAAGCCCAGATTCTAGAATTGCTGTACTCTCTTTGTTCTTGACCTGTTTTTCTCTGCTAGGTTTTTGAAGCATGTTCACTAACCAGATGTTCAAGTATGTTTTTCTCATGAATGAACCTGTTTATCAAAGTTAGTGTCTTTATGCAGCTTCTTCAGCAATTATGTGGTCAGTCTACATCTAACCTTTCATTCCATTCAACAATCATTCACTCTTGGTGCCTGCCATCTATGAGGAAATGTCCTACTGTGGACAGGAAGTAAACTGAGACAGGAGTAAGCCAGTCAGGTGACACAAATCACTGTGCACATTGGTCCTTATTGTGGATGGCTTTAGGATATCTATATACTCCAAAAACACTGACCTGTTTGGGAAAACTGGCTTTTTTCTGGGAAGAATGCATATGTATATACAAATATGCATGTATGTATGTGTAGTAAATATTATATATACGTATATATATGTGTGTGTGTGTGTATCATCAGATTCTCAAAAAATGTTAAAAACCACTGGGGTTTCCCTGGTGGCGCAGTGGTTGAGAGTCCGCCTGCCGATGCAGGGGACGCGGGTTCGTGCCCCGGTCTGGGAGGATCCCGCGTGTCGCAGAGCGGCTGGGCCCGTGAGCCATGGCCGCTGGGCCTGCGCATCCGGAGCCTGTGCTCCGCAATGGGAGAGGCCACAGCAGTGAGAGGCCTGCGTATAGTGCAAAAAAACAAAACAAAACAAAACAAAAAACCCCACTGACCTAGAATTAGAGATAGATAAAATCTCCTATAAACTACTCATTTGGTGTCCGTGGAAGCCAATATTCTTGACATGTCTGATGTTCTGAGAGAACCGGCTGAGCACCAGATGGGAGGGGGTGGAAGACAGTAACACGGGGAGTGGTGTCCTAGCCTGCTCACACCACTGGGCAAATCAAAAGACAGGAAGTGAAGTAGGCGCTCCCTCTTTAAGAGGCAGTTCAAAGCAGATCGCTTGGGAGTCTGAAGGCTCATTCCAGGTGGCTTCTCACAGCTTTAGTTATAACCCACATACAGTCCCTCTCTCGTCGAAGAGTTCTAATAAAGAACAGTTTTCCCCATCTCATCCTATTTCCAATGATGTCTGGCATCACTTGCACAGTCTTTGATAGACTGAGCACATAATTTGCCCCCAGTTTCATGCTGTTTACGCTACTCATTGTTTGGTTAGGCTTAGGTGCTGAAGAGAAAGAATCCACAAGACCTATGGAAGGATAAGTGGACAGATATGGTCAAGTTAAGTAACAACTTACTAATTCATAAGCAAGAGAGTCAGTAGGTCACAGAGATTCAGGACACCATCCTAATCAGTGACAGACACATAAATCTTTCCTGTAAAATATTTGTTTAAGACAATGACATCTAGATCTAGTAAGATAGTTAAGAATTAAAAATGAGAGACTATGATATTTTTTAACCTTTGTAAACTTCCTCAAAGTTTGCATTCTGTTTTTCTGTTTTCAACAGACATCAGCAAAAAAGTCAAAGTGAAGGGGGCTTCCCTGGTGGCGCAGTGGTTGAGAGTCCGCCTGCCGATGCAGGGGACATGGGTTCGTGCCCCGGTCCAGGAGGATCCCACACGCCGCGGAGCAGCTGGGCCCATGAGCCATGGCCGCTGAGCCTGCGCGTCTGGAGTTCGGGCATAGCGATGAAGGGTTTAAACCCTGGGTCTTACCTGAAGCTGGTCTGGGGGTGAAAGAAAACATGGCAACTGTTGGGAAGGCAAAGGGAGGTGCCTGGGACTCAATGCCAGATTCTGACCCTGAACACTTACAGACACGCCTCACGACAGCTGGAGCAGCACTGCGGTCTGCCTATGGCTGCTGTCCATTGACCCATTTAGGCCCTATTATCTATTCCATGGATGAAACACTGGGTAAATAATTTTACCATGTGAAGCCTCAGAGCACAGATTCCTACATCTTCAAGGTTGTCACGCTGGTTAAAGCATTTTGCCTTTAAATGAGTAAAAATTTGGCTCTAAAATTCTATACATTTAAAATAGAAATTGAGAATTCTGTATTTTAATTAAGTCAGAGCCTTATTTTAGGCACTGCTTTTCCTTCTCCCTTGCCACTATAATTTATTATTGATAGCATGGCTAGGAAGCAGAGTACAGAGCCAGAATGCCTGGTGTTAAATCCTAACTCCACCACTATCTGTGTGACTTTGAGTGAGTTACTTATACTCTTTGTGCCTCAGTTTCCTCAAATGTAAAATGGGGATAAGAACAGTCGCTACCTAGGGTTGTTGTGAAGATTAAATGCATCGATACACATAAAGCATCAAACATGTGCTTGGTACATGGTGAACAGTATACAAGGTGTAAGCTGCCAGCATCCTCTAGCTTACAAGCCATAGAGATTCTTCCTGTAAAGTCTCTCTTGTTCATTCTTTTCTGTCTACTCCTAAATTCACCACCAACACGTAGACCTCTCACAGCAGTACTATTTCCTTACACTCTCAATTCCTGCCTGCAGCCTTTCTCCACTTGGATGCATCCTGCATATTCTTCCTAATTTCACCTTCCCACAATATTGCTGAAATTGCATCACTCCTCTGCTCAAAAACATCCGAACAGCAGATGTTGCCTACTAAGTACAGATGATGTACTTTTTTTTTTTTTTTTCCTGGCCACTCTGTGCAGCTTGCAGGATCTAAGTTTCCCAACCAGGGATTGAACCTGGGCCACGGCAGTGAAAGTGCCAAGTCCCACCCACTGGACCGCCAGGGAAGTCCCAGATGATGTACTTCTGATGGCTCAGCTTGTGATTGTTATCTAGGTTCCCAGGGGCTAAGGCTGTGAGTCTGGGTGTAATTACAGAGTCAGAATTCCCTTGACTGGCCCCAATCCATCTTCTAAAAGGTCTTTCTCATGATTTACTATAAACCCTGCATTTTAGAAGAACTAAACTCATCTAAACCCATCATTTTCTAGAAACATCTTGTCCCTTACTTCTAATATGTTTCATATAGTGAAAACCTCAGCTTAAAAGTTTCTGACAGTGACCTTGGTCATCACACTCACAAGCCTCTAAGTGTTAACAGCCTTTTGTATCACTCTTACAGCAGTGAAGACACACTGCCCTGTAGTACTGCCATTTACACCATCTTTCTCTTGTTTCTGGATTATGCTATTTCAGAATAAGGAATGCCTAGGAATCATCTTGATACCTGGTGTAGCACCCAGCCCAGCTCCTGGCATATAGAAGCTTATCTGATACCAGATAGATTAATTAATGTTATCCTAACTGTAGCTTCAACTATAATTTTTAAAATAGAAGATCTGATTGCCAAAGTGATCGAGAGACTTAAATTACTCCCCAGAGCCATGTTTTTGGTCATGATGGGCACTATGCCTGCTGTGGTTACGTCACACTGATGAGAGGTGCAGGCAGAGAGCCTTCTTTCAACTTCCAATCTGTCCCTGTTAACTCTGGCTGCTAACAGAAGATAAATCAAATTAAACTACTTCACAGTGGTCTTTAGGTTCTCTAATGGAATAGGATTTCAGGTACCTGACAAATTATCCATTTGGATAACCTTTCTAGACCTCTGAAGAACTCACTGATTTTCATTTTAATAGCATAAAATGAACAAAAAGGGCTGCTCCCTGGGGGTCTTGGGGCTCCTGGGCTCTCTAAGATTTAATATCAAATTAGGTGGGAAGAGATCCATCAATTACTGGATCTTGGCATTAACTCTGTAATGTCCCCAGTGATTTCAATCATATGTTTCTGGGCTTGATTCCAAGTAGAATCAAGCATAACTTAATCCCACCAACTGGAATTTACATATAGGATTCTTCCTCCACATTTGTTTGTCCTAAAATAACAAGTTCAAATCACCCAGAAAGTAGTTTGAGAGGACACTTTTTGACTTCACAGATAACGAAGGTCCAGAGGAAAGACAGTAAAGGAATACAAGGTACATGGAAAGTATTTCTGACTCGCACAGTATGACTTTGACACTGAGTAACATCCTGATACAGTGGTGAATCTCATAGCATTTCAGGAGAAATATGTCCCTCATGACCTATGAATTCCCCCGAAGTGTTAAAGACATTTCATCCATGAATTTCCCTATCTCCTCTTGATCCACACAAGTTTTTGATCTGCACAGTTTTTGAGAATGAAAGTTCTACATGTACTTAATTGCTGTGTAAATATACAGGCACTTCAATGAAACAAATTTTCTGCCTTTCCAATTTTAGTTTCCCCTCTCTGTCACTGCACACTCAATTTAAAGTATCTTGTTTAAGGACCTACTGTAGAGCACAGGGAACTCTATACTCAATATTAAGTAACAACCTAAATGGGAAAAGAATTTGAAAAAGAATAGATATACATATAACTGAATCATTTTTCAGTACACCTGAAACTAACACATTGTTAATCAACGATACTCCAATATAAAATAAAAAGTTAAAAAAAAAAAAAAATAAAGTGTCTTGTTGGGGGGAGGGATAAATGAGTAATTTGGGATTAACAAACACATACTACTATATATAAAATACATGAACAACAAAAATTTACTGTATAGCACAGGGAACTGTATTTAATATCTTATGATAACCTATAATGGAAAATAATCTGAGAAAGAATACATACACATACACATAAAATTGAATCACTTCATTGTACACCTAAAACGTTATAAATCAACTATACTTCAATAAAAAAAGGGAAAAATAAAGTATCTTGTTCAAAAATATTGTAGCCTAAGGATTAAAAACTGATAGAAAAAAGTCGAAAGATTTAGAATAGATTTAAACTAAGAAATGAAAAATCTTTTTTTAGAAATATTTCCCAATTTTACATTAATTAATTAATTAATTATTTTTTGGCTGCATTGGGTCTTCGTTGCTGCCTGTGGGCGTTTTCTCTAGTTGCGGTGAGCGGGGGCTACTCTTCGTTGTGGTGTGCAGACTTACTGCGATGGTTTCTCTTGCTGCGGAGTATGGGCTCTAGGCACCCAGGCTCAGTAGCTGTGATCTGCGGGCTCTAGAGCACAGGCTCAGTAGTTGTGGTGCACGGGCTTAGCTGCTCTGTGGCATGTGGGATCTTCCTGGACCAGAGCTTGAACCCGTGTCCCCTGAATTGGCAGGTGGATTCTTAACCACTGTGCCACCAGAGAAGACCCCGAAATGAAAAATCTTTTAGACTACATAACTGTAGCAGTCCAAGCTATCATAAAATTGAAAGTGGGAATTAAACCACTAAGATTTTTGAGTTTTCAAGGCCTGTTTTTTCTTCCTACCTTTGATCCTATTAAATACTTGAGAGTAAACATTCTTATGCTAAAAATAGATAAGTACACAGTGAAGAAACCAGACACCACCTTAACCACTTGATCGAAATTAACATCACCAATAAGGGGCAAAAAGACATCATGTGCCTCCAGATGTGACATTCTGAGAAGAACATAACATCATTTATTTAGTTTAACAGGGCCAAATATATAACATGAATTTAATCATGAGGAAAATTCAAACCCCAATTGAGGGACATTCCATAAAATAACTGGCCAGTACTCTCAAAAACTGTCAATATGTCATGAAATATAAAGAAAATCTAATAAGAAACTGTTATATAAAAAAATAAATAAAATTTTTAAAAAAGGAAGTGAACATCTTTGAGGGGCCATTATTCTGCTTATTATGGGGACTTGTGGTGAGTTTTTTTTTTAATTTCAGGATTAATTCCAATTGATATTTAACTCTTTTCTTTTCCAGAGGCTTTTCAAGTATAGACAATATGGTCAAATACTAAATAAATGTGAAAAAAAAGAAAGAAAGAAAATCCAGGGAACTGTCTTGATTAAAGAGGACTAAAGAGATTAAATATAAGATTCTGAACTGAGTCCCATAACAGAAAAACAACAGCTATGAAGGACACTGTTGGGATTCTTGACAAAATTGGAATCTTAACTGTAGATTAGGGAAAGTACAGTACCAGTGTTAAATTTCCTGAATATGATAACAATATTGTGATTATATATAAGATCCTTGTTTTTGGGAAACACACACTAAATATTAAGGGGTAAAGGGGCATGATGTCTGTCTGTAATCTACTCTGAAATTGTTCAGAGGAAAAATCTATGTCTAAGTCTCTGTCTGTTTCTTGAAAGAAAGCAAATTCAGCAAAATGTTAAAAACACTGATAAATCTTGGTAAAGGGTATACTGGAGATATAATCTTACAACTTTTCTGTAAAGTTTAAAATCATTTTTAGGAAATAAATTTCTAGGGTCTATAAATAAAAAAAATCACTGCTATGACAGAAAACAACTTTGGAAACCAACACTTTTTTGGTCAAAATGTTCTAAAATTATTTTGAATTTCTGTGATAAGTACTCATTTTACTGTTTACTATGTATAAAATAGATAACTAATGAGAATCTACTGTATAGCTCAGGGAACTCTACTCAGTTTCTGTGGTGACCTAAATGGGAAGGAAATGCGAAAAAAGAGGAGGTATATGTATAAGTATAGCTGATTCACTTTGCTGTACTGTAGAAACTAATACAACATTGTAAAGCAACTATAGTCCAATAAAAATTAATATTAAAAAAAAGAGCATGGAGCAAAGAGTCAAAGAATGGAGTCTAAGTCTCCAGTGTTTCACTTAGTAGTTATGTAACCTTGGGTGAGTTTACTTAACTTCTCTGAGCCTCAGTTAACTCATCTGTAAAGTAAAAAATAATACCAGATACCTGAAAGTATTGTTGGAAGAATAACACAGGACAAAGTACACAAAAAGCACAGACTATACGATTCTGGCATGTGTTACATTCAAACAATGGAAGTTTCTTTTCCCTGCTCTTTGAATCTTATATATCACTTCTATACAGATGCTTTATTATGAGTAGCAAAAATAAAGAATCAGGACATTCATCATAGATTATATGATCTCAGAACGTAATTAGTAGAGTACAGTTTTATCCATTTGAATGCTTATCTGGTTATATTTGATTTGTTAGTCCTCAATTATGAAATAAACATGCTTCTAAGAGGCAGGAGTTAGAAAAGAGTGTCATATTAAATTACCAAATATATTCTGTTGACCTAAATACACATTTAACATTAGCTCTAATACTTGGAACTACACTTATAAATCCCTTGGAAGGTTATAAATATGGAGTTATTAATGAACCATAGTTATCACAGAAAAAAATAAGGTCAAGAAATAAGATAGATCATAAGGTTCTTTATCTTTAGAAGTTACTCCAAAGTCTACTCAGTTCTAAACTTCTTATTAAGATAATAAAAAGTGAGTTCAAATTGAATATTACAATTTTAATAAATCAAGTTCATATAAAAGGTGTAAAAGAATTATGTAGATCCTTCTAACTTTTCTGAAACTTATATAAAGCAAAGCATGTAATCATCACTGAAAAAGTCAGACTAAAATACAATAAAGATGACTTTGCAAAGGACAGAATTTATATTCCTTTATTTAATATAAATTCACTCAGTCCTTCTCAACCCTAATACCCACCAACATTCAGCATCTGAGAGAAAAACTTATACCCACATATCTTCCCACTGTTTTGGTGATTATAAATTCATAAAAGAAGCAGGATAAAAATAAATGCCAAAATGAAAGCAAGAAATTAAAATATCATAAGAAACAAGTTAAGTGCATTTTTTTTTTCTACAGAAGTTAAAAAAAAAAAAAGATTTTCTGGGCTTCCCTGGTGGCGCAGTGGTTGAGAGTCCACCTGCCGATGCAGGGGACATGGGTTCGTGCCCTGGTCCGGGAAGATCCCACATGCCACGGCTAGGCCCGTGAGCCATGGCCGCTGAGCCTGCGCGTCCGGAGCCTGTGCTCCGCAACGGGAGAGGCCACAACAGTGAGAGGCCCGCGTACAGCAAAAAAAAAAAAAAAAAAAAGATTTTCTGTAAGGTCACGATGAAGTACAAATTCAGACTGTTATCACTGAACTCAAGGCTCTCAAATCATATCTGACTCTTCATTGTGCTAAAGTTGGGTTATTTTAGAAAACTTGAAATACTAGGATTCCCAAGACAAACCCATGGTTCCAAAGTATAGCCATCCCTGATTTTTTCTTACAATGGCTTGTATTTAACAGAAGAGTCATAAGAAAGGGTTTCAGGTATCAACAAAAATCTGTGCTTTTCCTATCTTTACCATCCTGAACATAACATGGCTCCATTCTGGAGTTACAGTCTGCATGTATCTAGTCCTGTGGGTCTGACTACATGAAAGCTGATTTATGTGATAATGGAATTCAGTTTGTTAATGTCACATCAGGACTTAATAAAAAGTTAGGCAGTTCTCTGTGGCAGGCAGGCAGGCAAGAGGTCAGAGGGCAGAAAATTAGGGGGAGCAGTGAGCATACACTGAGAGAAGGTTGGGATTTTCTGAAGAATAATTTAGGCTGAGAGGAATCAGGAGCAAGCTTTTCAAAAACAAAACAAAACGAAACAAAAAAGAAAAAAGAAAATCCACCTGTGGAAGTAAAAATAAATAGTGGTCTCACTAGTGCTACCTCTTTCCTAGTTTTGGGAGTGAGAAGCCTAAAATGGGTCTCATGGGTTAAAATCAAGGTGCTGGCAGTGTTGTGTTCCTTCTGGAGTGTCTAAGGGAGAATCTGTTCCTGACCTTTTCCAGTTTCTAGAGGCCATGTGCATTTTTTAGCTCACGGTCCTGTCCTTGAACTTCAAAGCATATTATTCCGATCTCTGCTTCTGGCCTTACATCTCCCCCCCTCTAACTTTAACATTCCTGCCTTCCTCTTACAAGAACCCTTGTGATTACACTGATCCCACCCAGATAATCCACAATAATTTCTCCATTTCAAATGCTTTAACTTAATCACATCTTCAAAGTCCTTTTTACTCTGTAAGGTAACATATTCACAGGTTTGGGGATTAGGGTGTGGACATCTTTGGGGGCCAATTATTCTCTCTACCACAGCTGGTCTCATTGCCGCCATTTTGAGCCATACAATCAACTAATTTAATTATTATGTTTAACATTCCTAGGTCACATTCAAGAAGAAGTCATTCAATTTATTGATTACACAAACAAAAAGTCATTGGATTCACAGTAAAGTAAAAGGTGAAAGAATAGGGAAATGCCGAAAACATATTTAGGCCCATGATCTAGAAAAATAAAGCACCTAAACTTTCTAAACATGGCTTGAAAGGTGGCCTTGAAACCAAATGATAGAGAATCAAAGATTATTAAGAGTTTCAAGGGGCCTTAGAGATCATTCAATTCAATTCTCCATTTGTTAAACGAATACCATCTGTATAAAAACTCACACGAAGTAGGCTGTTCCCAACCACCTCTCTGGATTATAATCTAGCTCATACTTCCTAATGTTACTACAGTCATCATAAAAGACTCTGTTAAGTGATCTGCTGAAATCTATTAAAAACAAAACTATGGACAGGCTAAACACTCTACCAAAAGAGGAAATTAAAAGAGAAATGATACGTCCAGAAAAAAGAAACTTAAAAGACCCACTGGAGGGCTTCCCTGGTGGCACAGTGGTTAAGAATCCAACTGCCAATGCAGGGGACATGGGTTCAAGCCCTGGTCCGGGAAGATCCTATGTGCCACAGAGCAACTAAGCCCATGAGCCACAACTACTGAGCCTGCACTCTACAGCCCGCAAGCCACAACTACAGAGCCTGCGCTTTAGAGCCCATGAGCCACAACTACTGAGCCCGTGCGCCACAGCTACTGAAGCCTGCATGCCTAGAGCCTGTGCTCCGGAACAAGAGAAGCCACCGCAATGAGAAACCCATGCACCCCAACGAAGAGTAGCCCCCGCTCACTGCAACTAGAGAAAGCCCACATGCAGCAACAAAGACCCAATGCAGCCAAAAACAAAAATAAAATAAATTTAAAAAGAAAGACTCACTGGAAGAATCGAATACAATTGTGTAAGAATCCCAAAATATTCCTTCTGAAAAGAGAAGTCAAAACGAAAATAATCTTGAGAAAAGGGGCTTCCCTCGACATATGTTTGGAAATCAATTTAGAATAAAGTATAATGGACAATCTAGAGTATAAAAACTCTTGAAAATATTTTTACCTCTCCCCCAGGGAAAAACTTTAATTTGAAAATCAGAGACTGTGTAAATAATGTAATTATACTATCAAGTAAGGCAAAAATATCAGAATTCCTTCCATTAAGGCAACTTGATAGTCTCTAAAATACTGAGTTGTTAAACTTTAGATCATACTCAGAAACAACAAGCTTTTAAAAACATTTAGAGAAAGTAACAAAGCTCTTTCTATCTGCTTTATTTCTCTGTTTTGCTTTTTTAAAGAACTTACAGGCAGCTAAATTTGGGAGAGCCATTATATGTCATTGTTCTTAAACCTGCATATGATTTAAGAACATTTCTTATTCAACATCTACTCCAAGCAGTCACCTGGCCTTGGTTTGAATACCTCCAGCAAAAATTCACTCCCTCACAGGGAAATCTACTGGGGACAGTTTCAGCAAAGCTGCCTGGATCAATCTCAAGGATGGCCTCCAAGTGCCTCAGAAACATGCACCCACACTCCTCAGAGCTGAGGCAGGAAGCATCTACTGTGGCCTCATTATCCCTAGGGTAAATGTTCTCAAAACTGCAGGTAAGTGAGTTATGACTCTTTTGTGCTAACATATATCTAAAGACATTATCTTAGTTCCAAGATGTAAGACAAGCAAGCAGGTGGATTTAATATCACAGTTTAACATTTTAAACCAATATGAAAATTCCAAAGCTACTCTCATTACCTAAAAATTATTTTTTCAAGTCATAAGCCTCTTAAAATAAAGACTTCATTACAACTTCATTATTTTTCATCAAAGTTTTCTAAAAACAAAGTCTGGAATTGATAGCTAAGAATCAAATGACTTTTTAAACTTAAGTTACCTTTTCTAGGCAGACTAAGAACCTCAGCCATAATTTTAAAATACTAATAGAATTACTTAAGATTAATGAAGACTACTCAAGGAAGACTCAATGAAATAGAAAATGTAAACATGCAAATTTGACCTTTCATCTAAAAGTCTAAGGTCACTCCCAATTAGCTTAAGTGATTCCACTATTAAATCTCATACATTAATAAGCTTGCAAAAGCTAAGAAAAAATTTTTAGTCTATCCTGATCATGAAAATACATTGCCTAAGTTATTTTCATTATCAATTTAAGAGGGTTATACTTTTTTTTCAGCAGGCAATAAGGATTGGCAAAAAATCTGCCCCTCCCACCTATGCAAATGCAAAACTCAACTGTATGGTGCTTTTATCCATTTGATGATTTAAATGATTAAAAAATACACAAAATTTAGTTCATTTATCAGAGCTCTACTATAAAGCATGAAAAGCACTGGGATTTACTTATATTAATACTAGGATTCATGTAAACATAGTTATGGGAAAGGGAAAAGTATACTGAAATTATTCATGTCATTTATTGGAGAAGAACATTTGGGGGGGGGTTGATTTTAGTGGAAATAAAATATACCTAAGAAAACAATATATTTTCACTAAGAGGCACTCTAAAGACAGAATAAAAAGTGTTGTTTGAAAGTAACTGATATTGTGGTCTTCTTCCAATAAGGGGTTAGAGTCCATCTTCATTGTTGATTTTTTAGGCAAGGAAATGGGAAACAAATTAGATAAGAAACAATGGATATCTATTTTGTAGCAGTGTTTTAGTGACGTCCAGTTACTAAGCAGTTTCATAAAGTACCTACCTTAGGGTAGACAATTGTTAATTTTTGATAAATTTAGGAAAACCAGGGAGATTCAATGCACATGATATATCCTCTCTTTGATGGCAGGTTATCAAAGGGTTTCATCATTAATACTTAATTCCTTTTATTTAAGATTCTGAATTTTATAAAGATGAAACTCTTCCAGGCTAGTTTTTACCTAGAGCATAATTACAGAAATTTAGAGAAGTGTGTGGATTGAGTTGTATCTCCCGCCAAAAAAGATATGTTGAAGTCCTAACCCCCATAATCTCAAAATGCAGCCTTATTTGGAAAGAGGATTACTGCAGATGTAATGAGCTGAGATGAGGAATAGGGCGGGTCCCTAATCTAATATGGCTGGGGCCCTTACAAGAAATAGCCATGTGAAGACAGAGACACACAGGGATACCATGTGACAATGAAGGCAGAAAATCAGCTACAAGCAAAGGAAAAAGATTAGCAGCAAACCACCCAAAGCTAGGAAGAGGCAAGGAAGGATTTTCCTACGTGGTCCAGAGGAAGCCTGCCTCTGGACTTCAGTATTCAGAACTGTCAGACAATAAATTTCTGTTGTTTTAAAATGAAATGAGCTATCAAACCATAGAAAGACATAGAGAAACCTTAAATGCACACTACTAAGTGAAATAAGCCAATCTGAAAAGGATACAACACTCTAGGATTCCAACTATCTGACATTCTGGAAAAGGCAAAATTATGAATACAGTAAAAATAATCAGTGGTTCCCAGGTGTTGGGGGGTAGAGGAGGGATGAACAGGTAGAGCACAGAGAATTTTGAGAGAAGGGAAACTATTCTGCATGATACTATAATGGTAGATACATGTTTTCACACATTTCCACAAATGCAAAGAATGTAGACTGAAATGTAAACTACTGACTTTGGGCGATAATGATGTGCCGATGTAGGTTCATCGATGTAACCAACGTACCACACTCTGGTGTGGGAGGTTGATATCAGGGAAGCTGTATGTGTGTGTGGCAGAGTATATGGGAACTCTATGTACTTTCTACTCAATTTTGCTATGAACCTAAAACTGCTTGAAAATATGAAGTCTAAAAAAAAAAATGGTTCTGCTATGCCAGGATTGGGTGACAGAAGTCTAAAAATGTAAGGAAGATGCTAAGGGGCTATGTTTAAAAGATAAAAGAGCAAAATAAAAAGCATCTGAAAGCTGATTTTATGCAATGAGCTCTGCTTCTGGCTAAGGCAAACCAGCCTGTATCAGACCAATGATCTTGCCAAGAACAATTAGAAAAGGTGAATAAAATTTATAATATGTACTGTTTGAACAACAAAAAGCTACCAAGGCAGTGAGAACCTGAGGAACTAAGATCCTGGAGAGAAGCTCAATATTTGGATCTACTTTTCCCTTCTGGGTATTTATTAATTTGTAAGCAGTGACTGGGAGACTGAGCAGCCAGGTAAAAGCCAAGAGGCTGAGAAACTATGCAGAGCCTGAAGCATTCTCATGATCCTGCAGAGACAAAAATTAGAGTTGAAGACCTGCCGTAAAAAAAGGCCCTGCTAACCACCACAGAATTTCAGCTGAGATCCTGAAGAGCTCCGCTAGGGTGGTATGTTGGCTGAGGCTTTTGACCAGCTCACCAGAGTTGATTATGTGCATTTCTTCCCAATTTCATGTGCTGTTCAGTGATATCACATTGGTGATTTGAAACTGGCAAGAGTGGAAGTATTTACACTATGGAAATCAGCAAAAGCTATGAACAGAACCCTTCCTGCTGAACATCAGTTGTTAAAAACCAACACACCCCTGCCTGCCTTCAAAAAGTAAGGGCAAGCCAGAAATAACCCAATCCTCAGAAAGACTGAAAAATAGTTTGAAAAATCAATCTCAGATCAATTCAAATAATCAGTTCTTATCTTAGAGTCTAGCAGAAGCAAAATTAAATACTCCCAGAGGAAGATACATTACAGTCTAGACCCTATAGTTTTTTTTTTAAATAAACAATGGTAGTCATATAATAAAAATGATCAGGTATATGGAAAGAGAAGACAAATGATCAAAATCAAGAAAAAAAGACAATACAAACAAACCAACATTAGATCCAGATATTGGAGAATTCAGTATGGGCTTTAAGGTAACTGATAAAATATGTTCAAAAAATATAGAGGAAAGTATGGGGAACTTCACTAGAACACTGGAATCTATAAAAAAAGAATCAAATTGTAATTCTAGAAGTAAAAAAATTAAAATGAGAAATTCCATATATGGGTTTGATGGCAGATTAAAAACAGATGAATAAAGGATTAGTAAACTAGAATAGCACTTCATAAATTTTAATGTACAGACAAATCATGTGGAGACAAAGAATGACTGAGAAGATCTGGGATGGGGTGGGGCCTGAGAGCCTGCATTTCCAGCAGCCCCATGGGTGGACAGCTGTGCTGCTTCTCTAGGGACCACACATGCTACTGTTGCTGTTCGTCTTGCTATTCACTATTGTGAATAGCAAGAAACTAGAAAAGAGGTGAGGAGAGAACATCCAGAAACAGAAAGAGAACAAAGAAGCAAAAATATAAAAAAGGATAAATTAGACATTGGATATCATAACATGTATAACTGAAATTCTAGAAGAGAAGAGAAAGAGGGAATGGAGCAAAAGAAATACCTGGAGAGAGAATGGCTGACATTTTCCAAAGCTGATGAAAGAGGTCAGGGCAGAGTAAAGAAGCTCCAGGAATTCCAAGGAGGAAAAATACAAAGAAAAGTACTCAGCAGGGGGCTAAGGTAGAGAAGGCATCATATCATAAAGATCTGTTGATGTGATTTTTGTCTAATGGAATAAACTCCAGCGAAATACAGGGAAGAGCCACAACGTTTCTGAGAAACTGCTTTCATGAACAAGGAAAAATGACTCAGAGGGCAGAACCAAGAAACCAAAGGGTAGAGCAAATATCAAATTAACAGTCCCAGGGATTACACAGAGTATGTACCCTAATGAGGGGGAAAGGGGTGAGGGAGTTTCTGGGGCCATTTTACAATTCCACTTAATACATTAGGTAATTCTAGGTATATTTAAGGGAAAATAATAGAAATACTATAAAAACTCTTCCAGAAAAATGTAGAGGAAGGAATGCTTCCCAACTCATTTTATGAGACCAACATTACTCTGAAACCAAAATTAAGAAGACATTACAAGAAAACTACAGATCAAAATTTTCCGTGAACAAAGATGTAAAAATTCTTCACAAAATTTGAGCAAACTGACTGAAATGATATATCAAAAATAATACATCATGACCAAGAGAAGTTTATCCCAGGAATGCAAGGTTGATTTAAATATTCAAAAGCCATTCAGTAGAATTCACAATGTTAACAGACTTAACACCACAAACAAACCATATGATTATTTCAATAGATGAAAAGAAAGTGATAAAAGTTTAATTCTATTCATGATTAAAGCGTGCGTGTGCACACACATAATTTACCTAATTTACACACACACATATGGTAAATTAGGACTTAGAAAGGGACTTCCCTAATCCCCAAACTACAGTTAACTTTTATACTGAATGATGAAATTCTATAAACTCCACTCCTGAGTTAGGAAAGAAGAGAAAACTACCCAATTTTATTCAGTAGTGTACTGGAAGTTCCAGGCAATACAATAAGAAATAAAAGTTATGAGGATTGAAAAGGAACAAGTCAAACTGTAACTATCCTCAGATAATACAATTGTATATACAGAAAAATTGGAAGAAAAAAAAATCCTACAGAAAAACTATTAGAATAAATAAATTCAGCAAAGTTGATGGGCGAAAGGTAAATATGTTAAAATCAATTCTATTTCTAAATAGTAGTAACAATTAAAAATGATTAATAATATCAAGGGAATACACACATATGGATAAAAATAATAAATGATATGCAAGGCTTGTATACAGAAAACTATCATTATTGAGAGAAATTAAAGAAGATTAAAATAACTAAGAGCTATATTTTATTCAAAGATGAAAAACTTGATATTATTACAATGTCAATTTTCCCCCAAATGATCTACAGAATCAATACAATATCAATTAAAATTCCAGCAGGATTTTTTGGTGTAAGTTGACAAATTTAGAAAGTCAAAGGATCAAGAATAGTCAGGACAATTTTCAAGGAAAAAACATTTGGAATACTTACACTGCCAATATCAAGACTTATTACAAAGCTACAGTACTTAACTTTGTGATTTTGTGGAGAAATCAACAGACCAAAGGAACAGAATAAAGTTCCAGAAGAGACCCACGTGTAGAGACACTTGATTTATGATAAAGGTGACCAAGCAGAGCAGTGGGTAAAGGATGAGATTCCATAAGTGGTGATGACTCAAATGGATATCCTTATATTTTTTAAAAAGTCTTGACCTCCGTACCTCATAATCTAAACAAAAATAAATTCCAGTTGGATTAAAGATCTAAAAGTAAAAGGCAAAATCATAAAATCTAAGAGTACCTTTTGTGGGGGAGGGTATCTTCATGACAATATGGGGAAGGTAATCTTAAACAGGACCCAAAAAACACTAAAACAAGAAGAAAAATATTGATAAATTCTACATAAAATTAAGAATGCTCTTCAAAAGGCACCATTAAAAGAGTGCAAAGACTGGTTACAGAATGGAAGGGTACTTAGATTACCATGACCAACAATGGACTTCTATTCAGAAAACACAAATAATTCCTATAAATCAGAGGAAGGAACGGGGGAGGAAACAAACAAAACAGGTAAGCCAAGAGATAAAGGGGCAAAGGTGTGAACAGGCACTTCATGAAAAAGTGTATCCAAATATCCAATAAAACATATAAAAGGTATTCAGTATCAATAGTTGACAGGGAGATATAAAAACCACAATTAGATTACATTACAGGACTTCCCTGGTGGCACAGTGGTTAAGAATCCGCCTGCCTACACAGGGGACATGGGTTCAGTCCCTCGTCTGGGAAGATCCCACATGCCATGGAGCAACTAAGCCTGTGCACCACAACTACTGAGCCCTTGTGCCACAACTACTGAAGCCCACGTGCCTAGAGCCCATGCTCCGCAACAAGAGAAACCACCGCAATGAGAAGCACACGCACCACAACGAAGAGTAGCTCCCGCTCGCCCCAACTAGAGAAAGCCCATGTGCGGCAACAAAGACCCAACATTGCCCCCCAGCAAAAAGATTACATTACATTCCCATCAGAATGGTTACTAATAAAAACATACTGCCAACTGTTTGCAAGGATACAGAGTCACTAGCATTTTTAGATATACTGCTGCTGGAACTCTAAATTCAACTAGTTGGGAAAACTATTGGGGAGCATCTAGTAGAGCAGAGTAATTGTATTTCCTATGATCCAGCAATTACACTCCTAGCTAAACACCCAGCAGAAGCGTTTACATACACGAGGCAAATAAAAGATACAAGCAGGAAAGCTGACAGCTGTATTAGTTGCAATACTAACAATGGAATGTTTAAAAGACCCAATTCTTCTTTCACATTAGGATGGACAAATTGTGATTTGCATAAATGGAATACTATACAGCAAAGAAAATGAATGAGATACAGCTACTAGCAAAAACAGACTACTCTCACCAACACAATGTTAAATTAAAAAACCCAACATTCAAACACTGATGAATTCTTTCATTTATATCAAGTTTAAAAACAGGTCAAACTAATATGTCAGAATGAGGGATAGTGGTTTCTGTTGGGAAATAGGGGAGGATAGTAAAGAGAAAGGCATGATGGGGACCTCTGGGGTACTGCTAATGTCCTATTTCTTGATCAGACTGAGGGTTACATGGAAGTATTCACTTTATGAAAACATACAGCTGTATACTTTTCTGCAGGTATTTTGAAGTTTAAAAACTTTTTTATTAAAGAAGTTTAAAAAAGAATGAATTAGACTATAAGGACAATAGAACAGTAGTTGTTAAGGAGATGGGGATGGAGAGAGTAGATTACTACAAAAAAAGTAAAAGGGAGTTTGGCGGGGGGGCCTGATGGAACCATTCTGTATCTTGATTGTGGGACCAGTTACACTAGTGAATGCATTCATCAAAATTCAGAGAACTATATGCTGGAAAGAGGTAATTTTGCTGAATGCAAATTATATGTCAATAAAAATTGTAATTTAGATATAAAAAGTAATTAGTTCATTTGATTTCTTTTTATGTTTATGAAAAATTAATGGTAGCGCACAATTTGTTTTGGTAATCAGAAACAAAGCAGAAAATTTTCAGTGAAAAAAATTCTACTTCCTCTTAAGGCTTACTAACATTTTTTCATCTTGGGCCAATGAATCTAGAAACTAAATGTTTGTTTGAGGTCATTAATTTCTGGTGCATTCTGGGAAACAGTTTGCCTTTACTGGCTCTCAAACTTTTTCACATTTATTTTAGGTCATCTTATTCTAATACATCTATGAACATGTAAGGAGGAAATTAAATTGAGGCTCACTGTGAAAGCCACACACATCTGAAATAGACAGACAGCATCATATCTATCCCATGGAAAAACAGGAAAACCAGGGGACCCTCAGAAAGTAACAAATTATGAAAAGCATCTCTTAAGAAGCAGGGAAGCCTCCTTTGCTCACAAATATTTAAGTTTTGCCTTATTGTGAAAGATCCAAGGCTTTATCCTATAAACAGTTAGTACTAGATATTAGTTTAAAAAATTTTCCCCGTGTCATCTGAACCTCACTCTTCAAGAGAAAGAAAAAAAGGTAATATTATAGTTGCCTAAGGTCATTTAATGTACCAAGGTCTCCCTGCCCCTGACCCCAACTGGGAACAAACATTCCGTATTTTGTAACTTAAGGGTTGGTTATACCATGTGCTAGTTGTGTTAAGGCAGGAAACATAGCTGCATTTTTATAGCTGTTGGCTAAATATAATACCTTACAAGAAAAGTATCTTACCACTTGCGCTGGAACTTGTTCCATTTTTGCAGCAGGAGTTCCTGGTCTTGGGTAAAATTGGTTAATAAAGAGACTTGGAAACTTGTACTCTTCAACAAGTTTCACTGTTTCTTGAAAATCTTGGTCTGTTTCTCCAGGAAAACCACAGATAATGTCTGTAGCAATAGTTATTCCAGGAACTCTAGAAAATAATAAAACAAAAATGTACAAAGTTGACTACAGTCCATAATTATTCTATTTCCTTGACATTTTAAATACCACTATTCCTTTAAAATTAAATTTTTAGGAAAGGGACATTTGCAAACAGTTTTAAAATGCCCTAAATATTAAAAGTTTATGGAAAACACGGCCCCCTATCATCCTCAGGAAATACCCATTTTAAAAAATTTCAGATGTTTCTTCATCCTTCTATATTTTAATATTGATGCTTATTCTATTTCTAGACTTACTGACTATTAGGCAATATTTGCAGACTTCAATGAGGATTTAGCTCTTTAAACTACTCTATCCCTCCCCTTCCAACATAATCACTGCTCAATTTTTAGTTAAATTAATAGTGTTAATAGTATTTCCATTGGTATAAATGCTGAGATAGTGTTCACTTTCACAGCCAACTGGTATACTATCAATAAGTTATCTTTTGCCATATTTTTCTTAGAGTTAATAATTGCCTCCTTTTTAAAAAAATTGCTTAATATTCTATGTACCTATGTAAATGTTTTCCAGAAGATCCATCAGTTCTATCAAAAACCAATACTACTTTCTAAACTCTCGATGTACTATATAATTTACCAGTTCCATTTTTCTCTCTGGAAATGTCACTCCTAACTTTCTTCAAGTATGTGTTGCTTTCATAATGAACCAGCTGTCATCCCTGAATGTGGTTCCTTGGTTTTCTTTTCAATCCCCCCCACCTTTTTTTTTCTGGATCCTATGTCTTCCTAATTCTTGACTATTCTGTTCTCCTTAATTCTGCTGGAGCATTCTTTCAGAAGCTTCATCAAAAAGAGTGGCAGGGAAATTTTTTTGTTATTGTTTTAGCATCTCTGAACATGTCTTAATCCACACACAACTGACTGATAGTGTGGGGTGCATAGCCCTCCAAAATGAAAAATATTACCCATCAGAATTTTGTATTGTTCCCTTTTTTTTTTTTTTTAAGTTGGCAAGGTTGAGATGAGATGTCCAGATCCACTCTGATGCAAACTTCTTTACATGTGCCCCACTATCGTTTTGAAAGCTTTTAGGTTACTAATTTTTTTCAATGTTTTTAAATTTCATAATAATAGGTCTTGGATTAAGTATTGAAATATTTGCACAGGGTACAATCTGGAGACTCATGGTCTATAGGTCTAATTTTATGCTATTTTAAAAATCATTTTTCTCTCTCTGTAACTCCTCTCCTTGCAATGTTGAAACTACAGGATGGACCCTCTAAGCTGCTCCACTATTATTTTCCACCTTGTGCTTTTGTTACATTTTCTGAAAGATTTACTTGAGTTTATCTTCCAATGCTTCTATTGAAAAAATTAATTGTTTACCATATTTTAAATTTCTAAGAGCTCTTTCCATTTTCCAGTTTTCCTTTTCACAGCTTACTGTTTTTTAGAGAAGCAACATCTTTTCTTAACTCTTTGAGGATACCAATTACAGTTTAGTTGCAATCCTTCCTTTGCTCACTTTAACTGTATCTATTTCCTCTGGGTTCTTGGATTTGGTCCCTTTCATTCATGACTAAGACCTGCCGTAATAAATAGTGACTCTTGCTGCCCTTTAATACATAAGAATAAAGCACTAAAAGCTTTTCATCAGAGTGACTGGGTAATAAGCTCCATTTGTTTTTCAATAGGTCCATATGTTAGCATCTTGGAAGTCATTTCTCTTTGGCCATTGAATTTCTCCATAAGTATGCTACAATATTCTGTGTGAAAGAATGACAAATTTATTTTAAAAAATATTTCTTTCTTGATTTCTGCTTAGTCTCACCCAGCTATTAACTTGACTGAACTTTAATTAGTAAGGGAAGTTCCAAGGTCTGGAACTTTTCTATCTGATGCTAAATAGAAAATGAGACAATATACATACAGAAAAATCTAACAGTATATTTGGAAAAAAATTATTTAAAAAAATTTTATCGTGTTATAAATTTTTTTTTTCTTTTAAGGATAATTATCAAAATTACTGTTGAAAACCGTAAAAAATATACTTTTACAGTAAATGGTAAATAAAAAGACTATTTTCTAGACTAGCTAAAGCATGTGAAATAGAATTATGTTAATAACTTCAATTAGCAATTTTTTACAGTTGACTTACAACTATTTCTGAACAAAAGAAGTCCACACCTAAAAATAAAAGTAATGGATCACAGCAGAAGTGACAGAGAAGAGTCCATCTCCCCTAAGAAATTAGGGGGAAAAAAAAAAATCTGAGAAATTGCCTGTGAAACACTGCAGTGACAAAGACAATTGGTTATTGTTCCAGGCTATGAATTGGAATGAACTTGGCACTAGATTATGGGGTATTCCCAAAGGAAAGTACCTTACTGATCCTTCCCCCCGTCACCCCACATCCTCTTGATCCAATGTAGTTGAGTTCAGTATTATATAACACCTGCTTACTTTGGCCTTAAAGTCCATAGTGAAAAAGAAAAGACAAACCTTTACAGTAGTCATCATAAATGTTAAGGAAGGCGATGTTCAATGTATAAATATATTTGATAATCCACACAAAAAGGTGACCAATAACAGAGGTGGGGATAGGACACTATGAATTCATGAAAGACCTAAGTTAGTATTTAAAAGTAAAAGCAGTTTAAGTTTCAAAGTATATAAGAATATAAACTGATTACCCAAAAAATGTTTTCAAAGTAGAGACTACACTTTAATATTGAAGCTCATCTATACATTGATTTTGTATATGCAAATCATGCTACTTAGGTTCTTCAAAATAATTGGGCTCCTTAGGTGAACCAAATAAAATATCTCATATTTACACTGCTAATTAGCTTATTAGTAAATATTCTCTTCAGTTCATAAGTAAAATCAAAAATGTTTGAAGTGGACCAAATTCTAAACTAATTGCATGCATATGATTTAAGTGGCTATAAGGAAATTTTAAGGGGCGTAAAATAGAATATTAATCCAAATATTTAATATGCTAATTGTGAGTAAATGCTGTTTTTTGAGACGGTATGAATTTTCAGATTACTAAAATTTTTAAAAATGATCATTTCCACAAATTTATTGAAGCTGTGAGTCTAATAAATATAATTACTAGGTATTATGCCTTTTTAAAATTTAAAAGACCTTCTATATTTACATTTTCATAGTAGCATTAATTCTGACGGAATGATGAAAATGAAAATGTTCAATTAGCTTAAATAAGAGAAGTTTTGACCCATTTTTTTCTGACTTATACTTGCTATTTACTTGCAAAAAGAGTTCATTAAATAACTTGGGAATAGAATTAATGAGAAAGTTTCCAATTATGCATATGAATTGAGCTGTATGATTAGTTATGAAAATTGATCAGGGACATGTAAGTAGACTACTACCTATCTGCTGGCACTAGGCCAGCATTTAAGAAAGCCCCAAATATTTTTAAATACTTAATTATTCACCTTGACTAAAAATACATACATATATACATGCCATACTGTATTTGAAATACTACAAAAAATGTTGTACTTTAATACACCTCAAGACTTTCACTTGCAATTTGGTGTTTCACTGGCAAAAATATAAAAAGGCTGATTCTATTTCATTCTTTAGATCAATAAATTATGAGCTTCAAATTTCACATGTGAAAAAAGTGAGACTAACACACACACTATCTACCTCAAAAGAAAGCGGTAAAAATGATCAGAAAAAGGATCAGACCTATTAAAATTATTAGGCATAAACAAAACACATGATTAAAAGAAACATTTTTTAGTCCTATAGGGTTTAATTCCAGGACAATTACTCTACAATTTCATGGAAGCTAAATTGGAAGTAGAAAGGGAATAAAAAGTATCTTGAATGGAATGAAAATAAAAATATACCATATCTAAATATATGGGATGCAGCTAAAGCAGTGCTTAGAAAGAAATTTATAGATTTAAATGTCTGTTTTAGAAAGAGGTAAACAATAATCTAAGCTTCCACCTTAAGAAGTTTTAAAACAGGAGCAAATCAAACTCAAAGTAAAATAAAAGAAATAATAAAGGTAAAAGAAGAAGTCAATAAAATAGAAAATAGGAAAAAAACAATAAAAGTAAGGTGCACCTTTAAAAATAATTAATAAAATTACTAAACTACTAGTAGACTGAGAAGAAAGGACACAAATGACCGACTTCAGGCATGAAGGAGGGGACGGCACTACAGTTGTTATCAACATTGAAAGGACACTAAGGGTCTATTGTAAGCAATTTTAAGCCAATAAATTAAAAACTTAGATGAAACAGGAAAATTCTTTGAAAGGCATAAATTATAAAAACTGAAGAAGCAGAAAATCTGCATAGCCTTTTTTTTTAACATCTTTATTGCTTTACAATGGTGTGTTAGTTTCTGCTGCATAACAAAGTGAATCAGTTATACCTATACATATGTTCCCATATCTCTTCCCTCTTGCGTCTCCCTCCCTCCCACCCTCCCTATCCCACCCCTCCAGGCGGTCACAAAGCACTGAGCTGATCTCCCTGTGCTATGCGGCTGCTTCCCACTAGCTATCTATTTTACGTTTGGTAGTGTATATATGTCCATGCCGTTCTCTCGCTTTCTCACAGCTTACCCTTCCCCCTCCCCATATCCTCAAGTCCATTCTCAAGTAGGTCTGTCTTTATTCCTGTCTTACCCCTAGGTTCTTCATGACATTTTTTTTTTCTTAAATTCCATATATATGTGTGCATAGCCTTTTATCTATTACAAAAATTGAATTTGTAATTTAAAATACTCTCACCAAAGAAAACAACAAAAAACAATGGAGGCATGCAGGCCCAGATGACTTCACATTTAAGAGAGAATAAAACTAATTCTACAGAGACTATTTCTTTCCTTTTTTTTTTTTTTTTTTGGCCATGCAGCTTGCTTCGGGATCTTAGTTCCCCAACCATGGATTGAACCTGGGGACCTGGCAGTTAGAGACCTGAGTCCTAACCACTGGACTGCCAGGGAATTCCCAGAGACTGTTCCAAAAATAGATGAGAAACCCATTTTACAAGTCCAGCAATAGTAGCCTGTATGAAACCAGAGAAAGAGATGGAAATAGTTCTAGACCAATAACCCCCATGAACTCAGAGACAAAAATTCTTAACAGAAGATAAGCAAAGTGAGCCTGAAAACACAAAAAAGTATTGTATATCATGACCATGTTTTTAATCTCAGAAATGCAAGGGTTGGTATGACGTGCAAATATCAATTAATGCAATAAGCCATATGAAAAGAATAAAGGATAAAAACCCCATGGTGATATTAGTACATGCAGAAAACTCAGTTTACAAGTCCAGCACCCATTCATGATAAAAACTCTCAGCAAAGAAAGAACAGAAGGAAACTACTGCAACCTGATAAAGGATCTATAGCTATTATCATATTTATTGGTGAAAGACTAAATGCTTTTCCATTAAGAATAGTAACAAGGCAGAGAATTCTGTTCTCACTTCTTCAAAATATTAGTGGAGTAGAACATTATAATCAGTGCAGAAAAGCAAGAGAAAGAAATGAAAAGCATATAGATTGAAAAGGAAAAAGTCTTTTTTTTTGTGCAAGTGACATAATCTCATACATAGAAAATCTAAGAAATCTAATGAATCTACTAGAATAAATGAGTTCACTAAAGCTAAGGATCAACATATAAAAATCAACTGTATTTTATACTGTATAGCACAGGCAACTATGCTCAATATTATGTAACAACCTAAATGGGAAAAGAATTTGAAAAAGAATAGATACAGGTATATGTATATTTGAATCACTTTGCTGTACACCTGAAACTATCAAAACACTGTTAATCAGCTATACTCCAATATAAAGTAAAAAGTTTAAAAAAATCAATTGTATTTTTATATATTAGTAATGAGTATTGAGAAAATGAAATCAAGAAAGCAGTTCCATTCACAATAGCATAAAAATACTTAAGAATAAATTTGAGCATAGAAACAGATAATTTAAAGAGTTTCTTAAAATTTGCTGAGAGAAATAAAAGAACAGCTAAATAAATTGAAAAATATATCATTTTCATGGATTGGAAGATTATACTGTTGTTAAGATGGTTAGTCTCTTCAAATCAATACTAAGATTCAGTGCAAAAAAAGAACTACCATATGACCCAGCAATCCCACTACTGGGCATATACCCAAAGAAAACCATAATTCAAAAAGAGTCATGTACCACAATGTTCACTGCAGAACTATATACAATAGCCAGGACATGGAAGCAACCTAAGTGTCCACAGACAGATGAATGGATAAAGAAGATGTGGCACATATATACAATGGAATATTACTCAGCCATAAAAAGAAACGAAATTGAGTTATTTGTAGTGAGGTGGATGGACCTAGAGTCTGTCATACAGAGTGAAGTAAGTCAGAAAGAGAAAAACAAGTACCCAATGCTAACACATATATATGGAATCTAAAAAAGAAAAATGGTTCTGAAAAACCTAGAGGCAGGACAGGAATAAAGACGCAGATGTAGAGAATGGACTTGAGGACACAGGGAGGGGGAAGGGGAAGCTGGGATGAAGTGAAGAGAGGCATGGACATATATACACTACCGAATGTAAAACAGATAGCTAGTGGGAAGCAGCCACATAGCACAGGGAGATCAGCTCTGTGCTCTGTGACTGCCTAGAGGGGTGGGATAGGGAAGGTGGGAGGGAGATGCAAGAGTGAGGGGATATGGGGATATATGTATATGTATAGCTGATTCACTTTGTTATATAGCAGAAACTAACACAACACTGTAAAGCAATTATACTCCAATAAAGATGTTAAAAATAAAATACATAATTAAGAAAAAAGATTCAGTGCAACTACAATCAAAATATTTCAGGATGTTTTTCTGTAGAAAACATCGACAAGTGATTCTAAATTTATATGGAAATGTAAAGGACCTAAAATAGCCAAAACAATTTTGAACAAGAACAAAGTTAGTGGAATGGATGAACCTGACTTAAAAGACTTACTACAAAGCTACACTATCAAGACAGTGTGGTAGCAGTATAATGACAGATCAGTGGAACAGCATAGAGTCCAAAAATACACCCATACATTTATGGTTCATTTTCAACAAAACTGCCAAGGCAACTCAATGAGGGCAGGTGACAGTGTTTTCAATAAATGGTGCTGGAGCAATTGGATACCATATGCCCCCTGCCAAAAAAACTTATTAGACCCTTACTTTACCTTACATTATACACAAAAAGTACTTCTATATGAATCATAGATATAAATGTAAGAGCTAGAATTACTAAACTTCCATAAGAAAATCTTTGTGACTTGAGTAAGGAAAAGATTTCTTAGCTATAACACCAACACGAAAAGCACAATCTATGAGAAAAAATTGGATAAACTGGTAAATTGGACTTATTGAAAATACACCATTAAGAAAACAAAAAGAGAAGCCATAGACTGGGAAAAAGTATTTACATATCATATATCTGATAAAAAGATTTGTATATTTTGTATACAAAATATTTTAAGAACTCTTATGTCTCACCAACAGGAAGATAACACAACTGTACAAAGGATTTTAACACTTAACTAAAGAAGATATATGAATAGTTAATAAGTGCATTAAAAAATGCCCAAAGTCGTTAATAATCAGGGCAGTGCAAGTTAAAACCTTGTAAGATGCCACATACCCAGGAGAATGGCTATATTGAAAAAACACTAGAAAACAACTGACATCGATGTGCATACTGAGAAACTGAAACCCTTATCCACTGTAGGTGGGACTTAAAAATGGTGCAGTTACTTTGGGAAACGGTTTGGCAATTGTTTGAAAAGTTAAATACACACTTACTGTGACTAAGAAAGTTTACTCCTATATATCTACACAAGAGAAATTAAAACATATGTCCACACAAGGACTTGTATGTGGATTTTTACAGCAGCATTCTTCATAATAGCTTCAACCTGGAAACAGTCCAAGTGTCTATCAACTGGTGAATGGATAAACAAAATGTGACATACCCATACAATGGAAATTTACTTACAAGTAAAAGAGAACCAACTAATGATACATGCACCAACATGGGTGAACCCTGAAAACATCCTAAGAAGGAAGACACAAAGGATTACTTATTATTTCCATTTACATGAAATTTCTACAAGAAGCAAAACTAGAGAGACAGAAAACTGATCAGTGGTTGCCTGGGCCTGGGAGCAGGGATTCACTCCAAACAGGCACTAGGAAACTCTGTGTCCTAACCAAAGCACTGTAAAACTGACTTGTGATGATGGTTGCACAAATGTATACATTCAGTAAAAATCTTCAAACATACTCTTACACTGGGTGCTTATTGGATGGTATCTGAATTATACCCACAGCAACCCTCTTAAAAGTGAAAGAAACAAAACTAGAAAAAACATCTTTCTAAAGACAGAGAGATAGTTATGCAATCCTCCATAACAGCGGTCCCCAACCTTTTTGGCCCCAGAGACCAGTTTCATGGAAGACAATTTTTCCACGGATGGGGGTGGGGGGCGGGGGGAGGGAGGCGGGGGATGGTTCAGGCAGTAATGCGAGCGATGGGGAGAGGCAGATGAAGCTTCCCTGCTCGCTGGTCCCTCACCTCCTGCTGTGCGGCCCGATTCCCAACAGGCCGAGGACCCCCAGGGGTTGGGGACCCGTGCTCCAGAACATACTTTATTCTAAGAAGTCCTATTAGCTAAGCTTTTGACAAAGCATAGTCCAAGAATTAAATATGGCCAAATAGGGGCAAAAGGCAAAGATAATAAAAGGTAAGGTTAAGGTTGAAAGGTAATTATGTTCAGAGCCTGCCATCAGGAAGGCCTAGGAGGAGGAAAACTTGGACTTATTTCCCAACTACTGATTTATGACAACGAGCAATCATTCTGTTCACACCGAAGAGGAAATTTAGGGAGAAACAATACGACATCTTCAAATAAAGTTAAGACACCTTTCAGCAGCTTTAAATTTATTTTCATAATTTTATGAAGAAATTCTTAAAGGACCTGAGCTGAAAACAGAAAAAGCCCTGAAACATTTAGATAAGGGTTGAAAAGCCATAATGAGTCACTAGGACAAAGAAAGACTGGTGTGGCTTGGGAGTTCATCCCTAATTTTTTAACATGGATATCTAGGAGAAAACTCTTCCCATGTGTAACTGAGGGGTTCTGACACTAACTAGCTGCATGCTCTCGGGCAAATTACTTATTTAGCACTAGTATGCTTCAGTTTCCTTTTCTATAAAATAAGAAGAGTAAAAGTATTCACAGAGAAGAGGATTAATGAGTTAGGATATCAACTAGTTGCTCAGGACAGTGCCTGCTACATACTGCCTGACATGTTTTAGCTATTATTATTGTACCCCTGTCAGAGAGATGGTAACAACAACTATCATTTATTATATAATACTAAGTGCCAGGCAATATGTGAACAACTTACACCTTATTTAATACAACCTCCACATAAGATAGATTCTATTTTGTCCCTGTGGGAAATAGGGAAAGCACCATTAGGGAAATAAGATTCAAAAAGGCGGAAGAAACTGCCAATCAACACAGAATCACTAAATGGTAAACAAAGGATCAGTCTTACCTCTTAGCTGTGTCACTTAGGTACTCATCTCATTGGTGTACACACTTGAGCAAACCTTAAGGAACAGAAAACTGTGTATAGAACTGCTCTTTTAAGTTACCTTCTAAGTAAAAACTTGTCTGAGATATTTTAACTTTATTCTTTTAGTTTTATTTAGTTTTAGTTTATTTTTAGTTATCAACTTATATTGAACAGTTTTTCTTTGTGCAGTTGTTTTTAACATAATTAGACTTCCAGAAACAAACTCAGTTCTGGTGTAATTCCTTCATTAGATACTTTTGGACTTTTGTCAGGAGGTGCTGAAGCTGGAATATTTTTCATATCTAGAGCATTTTGGAATTTCTTATACTTTATACATAAATCACTTCACCATGTCAGTGTCTTCTAATTTTTTTGTGATAAAGAATATCAAACTGGTCATGTCATGTCAACTTTGTTTTAGTGTCTTTTATACTCTGATCATGCACTCCTGCTAAAATTATCTACTAACACTTATCGACACTACCAGATACAAAAGAAATGTGAGCAGAAATAGGGGCCATACGTGTAATAGAAGGAGAAGAGTCCAGGTTCAAGGTAGTTGGTGTGGTCTTGTTCCCCATTTCTGTTAGTCTCTTAAGGAACACAAAAGCAAGCTGGCATCTATTAAGCACGTACTATATGGCAGCTGCGATTGTAAATGCTTTACATTCATTACTTTACTTGGTCTTCACAGCAGACCAGGAAGGGATGTGTTGTCATCCCTATTCTGTGAAAGAGGGACCTGAGCTCAGAAAAGTAAGATAATCTGTGAGAATGTGGCTAGAAAATGGGGACCCAAATTTAAATCTGATTTCTTTCTAGTGGTACTATGACTGCTTCCTCTCTCTGAGCCACCTGTAAATAGGAATAATAACATCTACCTATTTGTTCATGAGTGATGATAATGATCAAAAAAGATGTTAGCAGGTAACCATTTAGGTTTTCTTTATTTATTTATAACATCTTTATTGGAGTATAATTGCTTTACAATGGCCTGTTAGTTTCTGCTTTATAACAAAGTTAATCGGCTATACATATATGTACATACCCATATCTCTTCCCTCTTGGATCTCCCTCCCTCCCACCCTCCCTATCTCACCCCTTTAGGTGGTCACAAAGCACTGAGCTGATCTCCCTGTGTTATGCACCTGCTTCCCACTAGCTATCAGTTTTACATTTGGTAGTGTATATATGTCCATGCCACTCTCTCACTTTGTCCCAGATTACACTTCCCCCTCCCCATGTCCTCAAGTCCATTCTCTAGTAGGTCTGTGTCTTTATTCCTGTCCTGTCCCTAGGTTCCTCATGACCATTTATTTTTAGATTCCGTATATATGTGTTAGCATAGGGTACTTGTTATTCTCTTTCTGACTTACTTCACTCTGTATGACACACTCTAGGTCCATCCACCTCACTACAAATAACTCAATTTTGTATCTTTTTATGGCTGAGTAATATTCCATTGTATATATATGTGCCACATCTTCTTTATCCATTCATCTGTCGATGGACACTTAGGTTGCTTCCATGTCCTGGCTATTGTAATAAGTTCTGCAATGAACATTGTGGTACATGACTCTTTTCGAATTATGGTTTTCCCAAGTTACATGCCCAGTAGTGGGATTCCTGGGTCATATGGTAGTCCTATTTATAGTTTTTTAAGGAGCCTCCATACTGTTCTCCATAGTGACTGTATCAATTTACATTCCCACCAACAGTGCAACAGGGTTCCCTTTTCTCCACACCCTCTCCAGCATTTATTGTTTGTAGATTTTTTTGATGATGGCCATTCTGACTGGTGTGAGATGATATGCCATTGTAGTTTTGATTTGCATTTCTCTAATGATTAATGATGTTGAGCATCCTTTCATGTGTTTGCTGGCAATCTGTATATCTTCTTTGGACAAATGTCTATTTAGGTCTTCTGCCCATTTTTGGATTGGGTTGTTTGTTTTTTTGATACTGAACTGCATGAGCTGCTTGTAAATTTTGGAGAGTAATCCTTTGTCAGTTGTTTCATTTGCAAATATTTTCTCCCATTCTGAGGGTTGTCTTTTGGTCTTGTTTATGGTTTCCTTTGCTGTGCATAAGCTTTCAAGTTTCATTAGGTCCCATTTGTTTATTTTTGTTTTCATTTCCATTACTCTAGGAGGTGGGCCAAAAAAGGACCTTGCTGTGATTTATGTCATAGAGTGTTCTGCCTATGTTTTCCTCTAAGAGTTTGATAGTGTCTGGCCTGACATTTAGGTCTTTAATCGATTTTGAGTTTATTTTTGTGTATGGTGTTAGGGAGTGTTCTAATTTCCTTCTTTTACATGTAGCTACCCAGTTTTCCCAGCACCACTTATTGAAGAGGCTGTATTTTCTCCATTGTATATTCTTGCCTCCTTTATCAATAATAAGGTGACAATATGTGCGTGGGTTTATCTCTGGGTTTTCGATCCTGTTCCATTGATCTATATTTCTGTTTTTGGGCCAGTACCATACTGTCTTGATTACTGTAGCTTTGTAGAATAGTCTGAAGTCCGGGAGCCTGATTCCTCCAGCTCCGTTTTTCTTTCTCAAGATTGCTTAGGCTATTCGGGGTCTTTCGTGTTTCCATACAAATTGTGAAATTTTTTGTTCTAGTTCTCTGAAGAATGCCAGTGGCAGTTTGATAGGGATTGCACTGAATCTGTACATTGCTTTGGGTAATATAGTCATTTTCACAATGTTGATTCTTCCAGTCGAAGAACATGGTGTATCTCTCCATCTCCTTATATCATCTTTAATTTCTTTCATCAGTGCCTTATAGTTTTCTGCATACAGGTCTTTTGTCTCCTTAGGTAGCTTTATTCCTGGGTATTTCGTTCTTTTTGTTGCAATGGTAAATGGGAGTGTTTCCTTAATTTCACTTTCAGATTTTTCATCCTAAGAGTATGGAAATGCAAGAGATTTCTGTGCATTAATTTTGTATCCTGCTACTTTACCAAATTCATTGATTAGCTCTAGTAGTTTTCTGGTAGCATCTTTAGGATTCTCTATGTATAGTATCATGTCATCTGCAAACAGTGACAGCTTTACTTCTTCTTTTCTGACATGGATTCCTTTTATTTCTTGTTCTTCTCTGACTGTTGTGGCTAAAACTTCCAAAACAACGTTGAATAACAGTGGTGAGAGTGGGCAACCTTGTCTTGTGCCTTAGTGGAAATGGTTTCAGTGTTTCCCCATTGAGGACGATGTTGGCTGTGGGTTTGTCATATATGGCCTTTATTATGTTGAGGTAAGTTCCCCCATGCCTACTTTCTGGAAGGTTTTTATCATAAATGGGTGTTGAATTTTGTCAAAAGCTTTCTCTGCATTTATTGAGATGATCTTATGGTTTTCCTCATTCAGTTTGTTAATATGGTGTATCACATTGATTGATTTAAGTATATTGAAGAATCCATGCATTCTTGGGATAAACCCCACTTGATCGTGGTGTATGATCCTTTTAATGTGCTGTTGGATTCTGTTTCCTAGTATTTTGGTGAGGATTTTCGCATCTATGTTCATCAGTGATATTGGCCTGTAACTTTCTTTCTTTGTGACATCTTTGTCTGGTTTCAGTATCAGGGTGATGGTGGCCTCGTAGAATGAGTTTGGGAGCCTTCCTGCATCCTGCAATATTTTGGAAGAGTTTGAGAAGGATAGGTGTTAGCTCTTCTCTAAATGTTTGAATAAATTCACCTGTGAAGCCATCTGGTCTGGGGCTTTTGTTTCCTGGAACATTTTTTTATTATTTTTATTTATTTATTTATTTATTTTTTGTGGTACGCGGGCCTCTCACTGTTGTAGCCTCTCCCGTTGCAGAGCACAGGCTCCGGAGGCGCAGGCTCAGCGGCCATGGCTCATGGGCCCAGCCGCTCCACGGCATGTGGGATCTTCCCGGACCAGGGAACGAACCCATGTCCCCTACATCAGCAGGCAGACTCTCAACTACTGCGCCAGCAGGGAAGCCTTCCTGGAAGATTCTTCATCAGAGTTTCAATTTCAATGCTTGTGATTGGTCTGTTTATATTTTCTATTTCTTCCTGCTTCAGTCTCGGAGGTTGTGCTTTTCTAAGAGTTGGTTCATTTCTTCCAGGTTGTCCATTTTATTGGCATATAGTTGCTTGTGGTAATCTCTCATGATCTTTTGTATTTCTGCAGTGTCCGTTGTTACTTCTCCTTTTTCATTTCTAATTCTATTGATTTGAGTCTTCTGCCTCTTTTTCTTGATGAGTCTGGCTAATGGTTTATCAATTTTGTTTATCTTCTCAAAGAACCAGATTTTAGTTTTATTGATCTCTGCTATTGTTACCGTCATTTATTTTTCATTTATTTCTGATCTGATCTTTATGGTTTCTCTCCTTCTGCTAACTTTGGGGTTTTTTTTTTGTACTTCCTTCTCTAATTGCTTTAGTTGTAAGGTTAGGTTGTTTATTTGAGATGTTTCTTGTTTCTTGAGGTAGGATTGTATTGCTATAAACTTCCCTCTTAGAACTGCTTTTGCTGCATACCACAGGTTTTGGGTCGTCATGTTTTCATTGTCATTTGTTTCTAGGTAGCTTTCGATTTCCTCTTTGATTCCTTCAGTGATCTCTTTGTTATTAAGTAGTGTATTGTTTAGCCTCCATGTGCTTGTATTTTTTACAGATTTTTCCCTATATCTAGTCTCATACTGTTGTGGTTGGAAAACATACTTGATACGATTTCAATTTTCTTCAATTTACCAAGGCTTGATTTGTGACCCAAGATATGATCTACCCTGGAGAATGTTCCATGAGCACTTGAGAAGAAAGTGTATTCTATTGTTTTTGGATGGAATGTCCTATAAATATCAATTAAGTGCATCTTGTTTAATGTATCATTTAAAGCTTGTGTTTCCTTACTGATTTTCATTTTGGATGATCTGTCCATTGGTGAAAGTGGGGAGTGGATGTCCCCTACTATGATTGTGTTACTGTCGATTTCTCCTTTTATGGCTGTTAGTATTTGCCTTATGTATTGAAGTGCTCCTATGTTGGGTGCATAGATATTTACAATTGTTATTTCTTCTTCTCGGATTGATCCCTTGATCATTATATAGTGTCCTTCTTTGTCTCTTGTAATAGTCTTTGTTTTAAAGTCTATTTTGTCTGATATGAGAATTGCTACTCCTGCTTTCTTTTGATTTCCATTTGCATGGAATAACTCTTTCCATCCCCTCACTTTCAGTCTGTATGTGTCCCTAGGTCTTAAGTGGGTCTCTTGTAGACAGCATATATACAGGTCTTGTTTTTCTACCCATTCAGGAAGTCCATGTCTTTTGGTTGGAGCATTTAATCCATTTACATTTAAGGTAATTATTGATATGCATGTTCCTATTACCATTTTCTTAACTGTTTTGGGTTTGTTATTGTAGGTCTTTTCCTTCTCTTGTGTTACCTGCCTAGAGAAGTTCCTTTAGCATTTGTTGTAATGCTGATTTGGTGGTGCTGAATTCTCTTAGCTTTTGCTTGTCTGGAAAGGTTTTAATTTCTCCATCAAATCTGAATGAGATCCTTGCTGGGTAGAGTAATCTTGGTTGTAGGTTTTTCCCTTTCATCACTTTAAATATGTCCTGCCACTCCATTCTGGCTTGCAGATTTTCTGCTGAAAGATCAGCTGTTAACCTTATGGGGATTTCATTCTATGTTATTTTTCCCTTGCTGATTTTAATATTTTTCTTTGTATTTAATTTTTGATAGTTTGATTAATATGTGTCTTGGCGTGTTTCTCCTTGGATTTACCCTGTATGGGACTCTCTGCCCTTCCTGGACTTGATTAACTGTTTCCTTTCCCATATTAGGGAAGTTTTCAACTATAATGTCTTCAAGTATTTTCTCAGTCCCTTTCTTCTTCTCGTTTTTTTCTGGGACCCCTATAATTCAAATGCTGATGCGTTTAATGTTTTCCTAGAAGTCTTTGACACTGTCCTCAATTCTTTTCATTCTTTTTTCTTTATTTTGCTCTGCAGTAGTTATTTCCACTATTTTATCTTCTAGGTCACTTATTCGTTCTTCTGCCTCAGTTATTCTGCTATTGATCCCTTCTAGAGAATTTTAAAGTTCATTTATTGTGTTGTTCATCTCTCTTTCTGTGCTCTTCAGTTCTTTTAGGTCCTTGTTAAACATTTCTTGCATTTCCTCTATTCTGTTTCCAAGATTTTGGATCATCTTTACTATCATTATTCTGAATTCTTTTTCAGGTAGACTGCCTATTTCCTCTTCCTGTGTTAGGTCTGGTGGGTTTTTGCCTTGCTCCTTCATCTGCTGTGTGTTTCTCTGTCTTCTTATTTTGCTTAACTTACTGTGTTTGGGGTCTCCTTTTTGCAGGCTGCAGGTTTGTAGTTTCCGTTGTTTTTAGTGTCTGTCCCCAGTGGGTAAGGTTGGTTCAGTGGCTTGTGTAGGCTTCCTGGTGGAGGGGATTGGTGCCTGTGTTTTGGTGGATGAGGCTGGTCCTAGTCTTTCTGGTGGGCAGGACCATGTCTGGTAGTGTGTTTTTGGTGTCTGTGAACTTCGAATGATTTTAGGCAGCCTCTCTGCTGATGGGTGGGGCTGTGTTCCTGTCTTGCTAATTGTTTGGCATAGGGTGTCCAGCACTGGAGCTTGCTGGTCATTGAGTGGAGCTGGGTCTTAGTGTTGAGATGGAGATCTTTGGGAGAGTGCTCGCCGACTGCTATTACTTGGGGCCAGGAGGTCTCTGGTCGTCCAGTGTCCTGAACTCGGCTCTCCCACCTCAGAGGCACAGGCCTGACACCTGTTCGGAGCACCAACACCCTGTCATCCACACGGGAAAAGAGAAAAAAGGAAACATATATATATATATATCGTTGCTCCCAAAGTCCACCGCCTCAATTTGGGATGATTTGTTGTCTATTCAGGTATTCCACAGATGCAGGTACATCAAGTTGATTGTGGAGATTTAATCCGCTGCTCCTGAGGCAGCTGGGAGAAATTTCCCTTTCTCTTGTTTGCACAGCTCCCGGGGTTCAGCTTTGGGTTTGGACCCGCCTCTGCGTGTAGGTCACCTGAGGCTGTCGGTTCTTCACTCAGAGAGGACAGGGTTAAAGGAGCAGCTGATTCGGGGGCTCTGTCTCAGTCAGGCCGGGGGGAGGGAGGGGTACGTATGTGGGGCGAACCTGCAGTGGCAGAGGCCGGCGTGATGGTGCACCAGCCTGAGGCGCGCCGTGCGTTCTCCTGGGGAAGTTGTCCCTGGATCACAGGACCCTGGCAGTGGCGGGCTGCACAGGCTCCCGGAAGGGGAGGTGTGGATAGTGACCTATGCGGTGGCTGCAGCAGCAGCCTTAGTGTTTCTTGCCAGTCTCTGGGGTCCGCACTGATAGCCACAGGTCGCGCCTGTCTCTGGAGATCGTTTAGGCGGTGCTCTGAATCCCCTCTCCTCGTGCACCGCTAAACAAAGAGTCAAGAAAACGTCTCCTGCCTCTCGGCAGGTCCAGACCTTTTCCCGGACTCCCTCCCCACTAGCGCACTACCCCCCTCCAGGCTGTGTTCACACTGCCAACCCTAGTCCTCTCCCTGGAATCTGACTGAAGCCTGAGCCTCAGCACCCAGGCCCGCCCGCCCCGGCAGGTGAGCAGACGAGCCTCTCGGGCTGGTAAGTGCCGGTTGGCTCCGAGCCTCCGTGCGGGAATCTCTCCGCTTTGCCCTGTGCAGCCCTGTGGCTGTGCTCTCCTCCACGGCTCCGAAGCTTCCCCCCTCCGCCACCCGCAGTCTCTGCCCGCGAAGGGGCTTCCTAGTGTGTGGAAACCTTTCCGCCTTCACGGCACCCTCCCACTGGTGCAGGTCCCGTCCCTGTCCTTTTGTCTCTGTTTTTTCTTTTGCCCTACCCAGGTACTGGGGAGTTTCTTGCCTTTTGGGAGGTCTGAGGTCTTCTGCTAGCATTCAGTAGGTGTTCTGTAGGAGTTATTCCACATGTAGATGTATTTCTGATGTATCTGTGGGGAGGAAGGTGATCTCCACGTCTTACTCTTCTGCCATCTTGAAGCTCCTCTGCCATTTAGGTTTTAAATGCCTCCATAATCACCAGGGTAGAGTAGTGGAAATAGCACTGATCTGCTTGAAAGGTTTGGGTTTGAATTCTAAATATCCTCTGGTAGCAAAGGCTTGCAAAGTTTTTCTTCCTAATAGGACCTTAATCAAAATAATCAGTATTCTACTACCTTAATGAGATCACATTTACACAGACCACATTCTCTGGGAATAAAATTAGAAATAAATGGTAAAATGGTTTAGAAAAACGTCAACTCTATTTTTTGGAATGTGAATACAATAAGAATATAAATGTATTCCTACAAATAAATAGCTGTGGTCTTTTTCAAAGCAGTACGTATAACATTTCTGACCTTTAGAGAGCAGTTTAACCTACTTGTTTGAAGAAACTGCTTTCAATAGTAGCCAAAATCTACATGTTAATATATAATTCACATAGTAGTTTAATTGACATTTATAAACAAAGATAGCCTTTCAAGGTCTCACTCTGAGAAAAATTTAGTAGCAATTAGCTTTTTAAATTATTCCTTCTCTTTGAAAGTAATAAAATCTTTTAATAAGCTTAAAAAATTCAGATGGTTTATTGTTTAAATTTGGCACAATTTTACTTTTTTGAAGTAAAAAAGTAATATGTTTCAGACAAGGAAAGGAGCATGGATAAAATGACAAATGATTTGCTAAAGCTCTGCAAATTTCTGGAAATTCTAAGAAATCGGGATTTAAAATGGTAAAAAAAAATGGGTTGGGGGAGGGATGGAGTGTGAGGTTGGGGTGAGCAGATGTAAGCTATTACCTAGAGAATGGATAACAACAAGGCCCTACTGTAGAGCACAGGGAACTATATTCAGTACCCTATGATAAATCATAATAGAAAAGAATATTAAAAAAGAATGTATATGTATGTATAACTGAATCACTTTGCTGTATAGCAGAAATTAATACAACCTTGTAAGTCAACTATATTTCAATTAAAAAATATTAAAACGGAAAGCAAACAAAATAAAATGGTAAAAAAATGACTAACTATTAAATATCTGTGATAAAACTGATCAAGTACATGGGAAAAAGTGTTTCTGAAACTCAGAAAGAAACATGGCTGTCAAACAGGGCAGAAAAAAAAAAAAAAAGACAGGGGGCCAAGCAGATGGAGATGACGCCAAAGAATTTGGTGTCATCCATTACATTTCTAAACCTGGTTTAAATCCAGAATATACAGTTTGGCTTCAAGCAAAAATCAAATGAATCATCACCGTTAACTAAAAACTAAATAAGTACTATGTTAAGTAAGTTTTTTATCCTGTAACACCATGCTTGCTTTCCACAGCAAACATGTTAGAATAGGCACAAAGTCTTTCATAAGACCAAAGATACTGCTTTAAAAATTAAAAGTAAGCAAACTGGATAATATTGTTATAATATTTAAAAGGAACCATATTAAATTTCACAGAAGTTTTATACATCTGTTATTAAAATCATTTTATGATATTGCCAGTTAAAGTGAAGGTATTGACTATCTATGGTACTGTTAACACAATTCTTATATGAGTTTTTCCGTTTCTATGGTGACATGAATTAAAAGGTTCAATGAAGCCAGATTCCGTAATGTGTATTTTTCTGTTACTCAAGGTGAAAAGGAAATGAAACATTTCTAACATTCATAAACTGCAGCAAATGTCTGAATTCCATTTAGAGATAAGATGATAATTACTAAAGTAATTAGAATTCTTCCTGGATGGAATTATTTTGCACACAGTGGAAATTTAGATTTAGGAACGAAAGCAGGGGCCAGAGTATATTCAGCATCGGTAATTAATTACAACCAAACCCAATATGCTATTCTGATACCTTGGAACAGACTATACCTCTGTCTGCTTCTGACTATAATATGAAAGAAAATTGGTCAACCACCCCCATCCCTTCAGTCAGAAAGATAAAGTGGGTGAAATAATTTTATTCAAGAGAAAATCCAATTACTGAAATAATCAACGTTTCCCTCTTGCTTTATTTTTTTCATATTTGAAAGGGCATTCACATTAGCAGAACCAATTAAACGAATATCAGGACAGGGCAAAAACTACAAAGTTGGGCAAGTTGCTTAAATCCTTTAAAATTAAACTTTGAAAAAAAAATCTCTTGAAATTTTAGTGACTCAAACCCAGATCATAGCATTCTTTAATAGGAAAACATAATTGGAAGGTGACTAGACATCAGGTCTCAGGAAGAATAATTTATAAAATGGTATAGTCGTAAGGTGGTTGCCTCTAAAATCCAGTGCACTGTAAATAAGAAATTAGGCAAATTTTTACTTTTAATGGAAGTGTCATTATCATCAAGAAATGGTACTCATCGATATCACATTTCAAGTCTATATCATCCTAAAATGCAAGTTGTATAGTAGCATGGTAAATAATACTGGAAAAATACAGAGAGAGAGCATGCCAAATGCCATCCAATCAAAACACAGTAGTGTTAGATTATTCACAATTACTTTCTTTATCTCTTATTAGTGGAACTCATGTTCTGTTTTGTTTAAATCCAGTTTACTCTCAAAATCAGATCAAAGGTTGGCAAACTATGGCTCATGGGCCAAAATTGGCCATTGCCTATTTTTATAAATAAAGCTTTACTGGAACTCAGCCACACCCATTCATTTACATACTGACTATGGCTGCTTTGGCTACAAGAACAGAGTCATTGTGACAATTGCAATCACAAAGCCAAAAATATTTACTACCTGAAGCTATTTTAAACAACCAAACAAAATCAGGACTCTGATTTTGGTAAGTACTCCCAGGGACGCTCCAGGGTGAGTATGGGGGCCATCAGCGGGCATATGCTGCGCTCCAAAACGCAGCCCTAATCAATCTTTTCATTGTCACCAAAGTCTTCTTGATACAATTCAAATCAGAATACTTTCTACCTGAGGAATCTTGGTGCACAATCTATTAGCACCTATCTATACGATCCCTCCCTCATGGTCCATCTCTCTGATAAAATTTTTCCGATTTTCTCTCAGCATCTCAACTTCATGGTTCCTCCTTCATACCTCTGTGAAAGCCGGATGACGATGGCACCTGGCACCTTTCACATTTGTTTTCTTGTCTTATGCCTCCTAGTAATAAACCATAAGCACCTGGTGGAACTAGGATGGGGTCATGTTCATGTTCTTATACTTGCAGCAAGGAGGGAGCAGCTCAGACAGCTGAGGCTCAATAAAGGTGTCCAGTGACCGAAAGGTGGTGGGCAAAAGAGAACTGGGAGGAAGGACACGGGTGATGGATGAATAAACTCAGCAAAGCAACAGGCTTTACTCATCATTAACCCCTGTACTGACTAATATCAATCTCAGCATTCTACTTCAAAGTCTGAGAAGTGAACTTCTGACCTTACCTCTCTGGCAGGGGAACAGAAGGGGCTATCACAGGACTTTTTTTTTTTTTTTTTTTGCGGTACGTGGGCCTCTCACTGTTGTGGCCTCTCCCGTTGCGGAGCACAGGCTCCGGACGCACAGGCTCAGCGCCATGGCTCACGGGTCCAGCCGCTCCGCGGCATGTGGGATCCTCCCAGACCGGGGCACGAACCCGTGTCCCCTGCATTGGCAGGCGGACTCTCAACCACTGCGCCACCAGGGAAGCCCTATCACAGGGCTTTTAAGTGACATGCTTCTCTTTGGTGTAAAAGCTATACAGATGCTGCCCAGACACTGGCCACTGGAGCTGATCTGTCCTGCTTACAGTGAGGGCATTGATTCTCCAATGAGCACTTTAAAAAAATGTATTAGTTCACTAACAGTTGTTTCACCTTAAATTCTTATTTCTAGAAAAAATTAAAACGCTTACAAGGGGTCAAAGCTTATTTTAAATGACCTGAGTTCATTTGCAACTTTCAGTTTAAAATCTGGGGAAACGGGGTTCAAGCTGGAATCTGTGATGTTGAAGCAAGATTTATGAGAAGAGGAGTTTTCATTCTAATTCTACGTTACAGTTGCTCTCGTGTATTTTTGAAGTTGGTAAGTTCCATCACTCAAAAGTCATTTATCAACTGGATGGTATGTTCTCGGCGGGGTTCTTGACAGTCAACGTCTATGAGGGCTGCGATGGCAGAGAGGCAGCAAGTGGCCGAGGGCCCTTTCCATACAGAAATCACATGAGATGTGCCTGTTCCTTAAACACTGCAGCTTTTATGGGAAGGGCCTGTTACTTTTTATGGCGCTGCCTTTTGGATCCCCCGTTTGGCCCCAATCTCTGCCTCCAAAAAGGCAATTCCATCCTGTCTCATGCCCGCCTGGCTGGTCTGTCAGCCGTGGTTGTTCCCCAGGCTTCCACAGTCACGCAGCAACACCTAAGACACGCTTGTCCGATCCTTAAGACAGCCTGGGGCCCTTCCCGACAGTGAGTAACCCAGTTCAGCTCCAGCCACAGCAGCTGTCTGGAGGCAGCCTGTTCACACCCATGGTTCAGCAGTGCTGGGCTGCTGGGTGTTGCTTTGATGCTGATGGCAGCTGATCCTAAGCCAAGAGACGTTCCACAAACCAAGAACAAAGCCACTACATGAGGCAACACCAGGATACTACAAAGATCTCCAAGGTCATCATTAGGGCAGCAGACATAACTAGTCACAAATGAACTAGCTCAATACCAGGTTGATCTTGTGGCATTTTCTGACACCAGCCTCTCGGAACCTTACTGAGCACTTATTGTGTGCCAGGCATTCTTTTAAGTGCTTTTCATATAGTGACTCATTTAACCCTCAAAGCAGTTAATGAGAAAGGTAATATTTTCTCCACTTCATAGATGTGGCAGCAGAAGCACAGAGATATTAAGTCTCTTGCCTAACGCCATCCAGCAATAAGCAGTAGAGTCTGGATCTGTCTGATTTCAGAGTCTGTGATTTTAAATGACAAACTGCCACCCAGTGATGGTGGGCAGTGAGTATCAAATAGTGCCAGGTACAATTATTCCCAAAGGCCTCCTTCCTCAGAAACGATAACTGTGAGGTGTCATCATGGAGTGGCTTGATGGAGACTCTCATCTAGAAGCACGAGTGCCATCTGATGAGCCTACAACTACTACATAACAAAAATACCCACTTAACGTTATCTACTCAGTCATTCCTCAGTTACTCGACTATTACTTTCACGTTAAAAAACAAGGACACTGAGGATGAGGTTACTTGTCCATGGTCACGGAGCGAGTTAACAGGAGAACATGTCTGGGATTATGTTTTCTGACTCCTAGTGCTTTACTCAGGTACTTATCCTTTCAGCCAAGGAAAAGAAATGTAGGGGAAAAAATCCTTACAAGATAGCATATCTATGCCAGTAGCCAGCAAAAAGGTATTCATGAAAGCTCAGATTTTATCACACACATTTTCAGCGGTGCCAAAATGAGGAGAGATAGCCCCCCATGAGACCAGAAACATTAGCAGACAGAACTAGCCCTTGGCTCAGAGAAGCAGTGAGAAAACAAACAATCTTGTTAATTTTTAACCCTTCACATCATGTCCCAAACCATGCAAGGTCTAGAAAGTAGCACTGATTGCAAAATTTTTGGCAAAAGAATCTGAGGAATATTTAGATAACTGTGGTGGTGCTTGATTTCAAGTCCTGGACAGTTCATAGCCTGGCACAGAACCCAAAGTATCTCTGTCTTTCATATAATTCAGATCCAACTAACGGCTCTAAAGACCCACAATGGGTCACATGCTAATACTCCTTTGTCTGTGTTGCTTCACAGACATCAAAACACCCCTCTGAGAAAGAAGGGGTGATCTACTCACTTTACAGAGGTTCCGAGAGGCAAAGTAGCTGCAGAGACGAATCAGGATTTGAACACTAACTGCTGCCTGTCAAACCTGCTAAACGGAACAATTCTCAGGAACCACAGCCTGTGCAAAAGGCTTTTGTGCTGTGATCTTAGACCACCAAAAAGTTTTGTCTGTGAGCACCAACATAAACAGAGGGTGTAAGTGTCTATCAGATAGGCACTGGTGTGGTAAGATCTACCAGATGAAAGCCTGATTTGAAGACAATTTGATTCAATCCAACCTACGACAACTGAATACCTACAACCAAGGGGCCAAACAAATAGAATCAGAATACACTGGAGGGCTGTGCAGCATTTCCAGTCACTGGTGGAGGTGAACAGTGATGTGGCCGACAGTGCCAGGCTTAATACAAGGGAGAAGGGTGGGAAAGGGAGGGGTGGTGGAATAAATGGGATTATGGGCCTTAGAGAACATGAAATCAGGAATAACAGGGACTGGGGGTGGTGGGGGAGGACACAGGGAAAAACTGCAGAGGCTTGTGGGCATGACAAGGTACACAGAGCCCCAGACGGCCACCTCCTAATGTAGAATCTGCTGAAATCCACAGAAACACAGTGTGACAGCATTAGAATCTACAGTCCACTTCAGTCTATGCATGTAGCTCCAAGTACAGCAAGCAGTTCCTTTAGCCAACAGCTTTAACAAGTCAATGTCTGATCAAAAAAGTCAATGAAGAAACCCCAGGTGGTAAAACACAACCACTGGCTATCTCATCATACCTAAAGATCCAAGACAGGGTCTGTGTAGTCTGACAACAGGCTTCCTACACAAAGCTACTTCCTTCTGAACACAAGTCACGTTTCCCAGGCATCCTTGAATAATAATTTTTAATTGTATGATGATACTTTTATAAAATGTGAACATAAACAAACTGAATGTAACAGAAAATCATGAGAAAATGACACTGAGAGAGCAAAATGCAAAAGCACATATCACCACTAAAAGAGGGACAATGAACAGAATAATCTTCAGAGGTATGAGAGTGCAGAGACAAATGGTGAAAACATGCAGACATGACGTATTCTTAAGTGTGTATAAATGCTTTATGGAAGGAGGGAAGGGCTGTCTTGGAAGTGTCTCTAGGAGTATTGCCTAGGGAGTATCCCCAAGGACAGAAGGAACAGAATAAAGACCCATTATAACACATATTGTGGGGGACTGAAAGAACCTTAAATGTTCACGTAGGTCACCCTTCTATTGAAATTTCTCTTTTTGAAAAAAATGTAGGCAGAAGAGTCACTTTGGGCTTCGATAATTTCCCAGGGAAAATTCAATTCAATCCATATTATCAACTGAATCGATAATCAACTTAATCAATATCATATAAGGAGGTCCTTCTATGTCCTAGAACCGTGCAATATAAAGACAGCAAGATACTATATCTGTCTTCAGAGACCCCAGTCAGAGATAAGTCAGGTATATAACAGTAGCAGTAGTAGAAGTAGTAGTAGTAATTTTAGCGGTTATGGAAAACATTTACATTACACCTTATGACAGGCAGTGTTCTGACTATTTTCTATACATTAACTCATTTAATCCTCCCAGGACCCCCGTAAGATAGGTACTACTAATATCTCTAATTTACAGATGAGAAAAATTGAAGCTCCGAAAGGTTAAATGACTTCCCCCAGATTACCAAATTAGTAAATGTCAGAATGTGATGGGAACCCAGGTATCTTGGTTCCAAATTCTGAGCTCTTCACTCAATGTACATACTATCTCTTGATAAATAACCATAATTCCCTTGCACAATGAATGTGACAACTGAAAATAAATCCTACAGTGATGCAAATGCAGAGGGGAGAGAGACGAAAGTAGCTTTAATGAAAGTGGCAGATGAGCTCAGAGGACAGAGGCAGATGGTATAGGGTGGCACTAACCAATAAAAATATAACACGAGCGACACATGTAATTTTGAGTTTCCTAGTAGTCACATTTAAAAAAGAAACAGGTGAAATTAATAGTATTTAATTTAACACAATATATACAAAATAACATTTCAACATGCAATCAATATAAAAATTAATGAGATATGTTATTCTTTTTTTCTTGTTAAGTCTTTGAAAGCCGGTATGTATTTTACACTCACAGCAGATCTCAATTTGGACTTGCTACATTCCACCTGCTCAAAAGACACAAGTGGCTTCTGTATTAGACACTGGACAGACATAGAGAGAAGGTAAGACTTTCAACAGGAGGAAAACCAAGAGCAAAGGCTTCAGATAAAAAGGAAACAACAAACACCATAGGACACAGTATGCATGAAAGGGTGTAGTGGAACTTCCAGTTAAAAAAGGGGGTTAGGACCAGCATGTTGAAGTTTGGCAAAAAGGAGCTACCAAAGGCTTCAATGGGGAGCAATGCCTTTAAAACTGTGCATCAGTGAGATGGTTCTGGCAATGCCTTAAGAATGCCTTAGATGAGAAAGATGATAGAGCACAAGAAAATGATGGCCCCGACTAGGATGGTGAGAGTGGAGATGGAAAGGGGAAAGGAGTGTGAGTCATGGCATGACCACCTGTGATTGTCAGGTGACTGACTTGGAGGAAGCAGGTGGTGGAGGAAGGGAGTGGAGACAGTAAAAACCAAGAGTCAACATGACTCCAGGGTGTTACACCTGGAAGTGAATGGAAGGAAAGTAAGACCATGAATCCAGACCAGATTACCCAATCAGAGTATCCAGCGTCACTACAGAAGTGTTTGTTGTATAACTGATGAACTTTAAGCACAGTGAGGGCCGGGAGCATGTCACATCTAGGTTTTATCTTCCCAGTCCATGGTGCAGTTCTAATACCATGTTTGTTCATGGGGATATAATGTACAGCCTGGTGACTAAAGTATTTGAAAGTTGCTAAGAGAGTAGGTCTTTTTAAAAAGTCCTCATCATACACACACACAAAATTTGTAACTGTGTATGGGGACAGATGTTAACTAGACTTATTGTGGCGATCATGTCACAATATATACAAATACCGAATCATTATGTTGTACACCTGAAACTAATATAATGTTATATGTCAATTAAAAAAAGTGTTTGTTAACAGAGGAGCAGGGATGGGGTGAACAGTGGTAGTGGTGGTGGGGTACAGTGCGCAGGAAAGTTAAAAGATAAAGCTGAAAGATAAGCACAAGGACCACACTGTAAGAAATGCTGGAAGGGAGGCGCAGTGTCTCAAAATGGATTAAGACTTGAGCACCTTGACTCTACATTCCCCATGCAGTTCAAAACATTAAGGGAATAAAAATAGAGCAAAAGGAAAAAATAAAAAAGAAGAAAAGCACTTTTACCAGAAAGCAAATTGCACTCTAGTAGATGACTATTCCTTTATTTAAAGCTAAAACTGTTATCCATGTAATTTATTGTATTAAAATAAATTTTACTGATGAACATGAAATAACAAGAAAATGTGTCTTTGTACATCGACAGTAATAAAAAGATGTTTACAAGTCTGTATGCTACTCACCATAAAAATTATAACCAAGAGAGACATTAAACATTAAGTCCCTAATCATCAAATATTAGAAACGCTATAAAAACCGTTACCAAATTACACAAGGACACATCATATATTATAGGTAATTATTTTATGTTATGTGTTAAAGTATTTTAAAGGGAAAAATCTGAAATACCCAGAAAAATATGATTTTCAGAATAATGGCAAAAAATCTAAGACAGAAAGGTAACTGGATACAGAAACTCTATTTTATTAAATTGGAAATTCAGTTTAAAGGAGTTACATGATTTTAAGCCTGAGTTTTTTATTCAAACCTTCTGTTTTGATTACTTTTTACAAATTTAAATCTGCTGATGGTGTGCATATTTCCAATAAATACAACAGAATGAGATTCCATACTAGCAGGACACCTGCTAACATCTTTTATTCATGTACGTGTTCCCAGCACAAAGCAATTATATTATTTCAAATATTTTAAAACGTTTTCTATTACCACCTAACATAACTACAGGTTACCTTACAAATCATTACCTTCCTTTTGCACTCCCTCTGTCTAAATCTCTGGGAACAAAAAAAGACTTATTTGTGCTGTTGTTTGTAGAAGTCAATAATAGCTCACAAGTAATCTCAGTCTGGTTTACTTGCATCTGATCATAGACATGAGAATATAGCTTCCTATCAAATGCAGAAAAAAGGCATGCATATATAGATTTTGTTTCTTATCTTTGATTCAGCTCTTTGGAACTGGTTCCCAATGTTATAAATTCTGGTAAAAGAAATAAGTGCTAAACGTTAGTTATTATATCTGAAAACCTTGAGATACGCACTATTCTCCTATCAAGGGCTCAACATCTCATGAAGCCACTGCAGTCTTGTCAGCTTCTCATCTGCAGGAGCGGGCACAGAGGTACACAGGGGGGCATGATGCTTCAAAGAGTGAGGGGTGCAAGGAATTAAGGAAAAAACAATGTGTGTTTATGTCATATTTTTCTGCATTTCTAGAAATGACAGTCACTTAGATATAACTCACAACTGAAAATGGTAAATCTGACAGGCAATGAATTTCTTTATATTAATTTTAGACCACCATTTTATGGATATGTCATTTATTTTTTAGTACAAGTATTTGGCGGGGAAAAGGTTAGCTTTGAAGATTAATAAAGAAATCTCACTTTTAGCATTGAAATAAGGACCCTAAAGTATAACAATATTATTTAATAAATCTGAAACTATTCATTGACATATGCCTAAAGTGATGAAGATTTTTAATGAAGCTATTCAATCTATTTAAATCCATTATTTATATGACTTATAAATTATAGGCTATTAATAATTAGATACTAGCTATTATTTACTCTATCCCTTTTTTACCTAACTTTCTCAGTACTGGTGACTCCTCAACAAAAAAATATTTTAAATCTCAACTTGACAAAGAGACATTCATCTAAAAGAGAACAGTCTCACACAAAGCTTTATCATAAGGGCACAGGACTTCAGACCATTATTGTTTTATAACTAAAAAACGAATGACTTAAGACAAAAAGCTCAACAACTTTAAACTTCATTTCTATTCATTCTCTAATAAATACCATCTGTTGTGTACTTTAGGGATATAATACCCGTCAAAAACTTCATCGTATTATGAGAACCGGCACCAAGTTGATCTGAAATGCATATTTGAACAGATGTGTTTAAATTACATCTCCGTCTATCCACATGCATAAATTCAGAGCAAGCGTGTGTTGATTTAAAATGCATAAAAAAAGGGATTTGGAGATGCATCAAAAGCGAAGAGCATCTCAACGGATCAAGGCTCACATTACGAAAGGTCATTACTAAAAATAAAGTTTGCATTTATTAAGGGTTGCACCAGGGGTCTGTTCATGGGAACTGATTTAATGTTTGTTGCACAAAATCAGCCACTGAAACTACACTAATTTTTTACAACTCCTCCATGTAAAACATTAAAACCATCATGCATGAACAGAAAAAATGGAATAGAAGACATCAAAATAGAGAAAATTATATGGCATGTTTATTGACTGACATTAGTTCATATGGCTTGGTCCCCCACGTTTCAACCATAATTTGCATTTGTCCTGGAAAAAATATCTGAGTGATTTCTGAAGGCATAATACTGTTCTGATTACACTTTTTACAGACATGCTTCCAAAAGTTAAAATTAATTAAATCCTCTTGGAATTGTGAAGTTCATCAATATTTAGCAAGAAATTAAACATACTAAAATACAAGTATGGAGGTAGAGACCTTAATTAAATGTTCCCTATAGTTTACAAGGTGCTAATTTCTAAGCTGGCTTTTCACCATCAACATAAAGCTTAATGCTGAGCTGCTGAATATCCTGCCCATTACTCACTAGGTTAACAGTATGAGAAGAAGAAAACCAACTGCTGAGTGAAATTCCTAGTTATCAATATTATCAACAAATATCTAATTAATTTATACTATTTTACATGATATACATGTACAAGCAGCTCCTGTAGACTCAGCTCTCAAGGAAGAAGCTGAATGTGACACTAAATCTACTCATTCATGAGTATTCATTCTTAAGTAGTGCTACTACCTAAACCTGTGCTAGATATACTGGACAATTAATATTTTCTTTATCCATAGATGAGGAAAGTAAAGATTAAGTATAAAACTGATGGGGAGGGGGGGAAGGATAAATTGGGAGACTGGGATTGACATATACACACTGCTATATATGAAATAGATAACTGGACTTGCTTGGTGGTGCAGTGGTTAAGAATCCACCTGCCAATGCAGGGAACACGGGTTCGAGCCCTGGTCCGGGATGATCCCACATGCCGTGGAGCAACTAAGCCTGTGCGCCACAACTACTGAGTCTGCGTTCTAGAGCCTGTGAGCCACAACTACTGAGCCCGTGCGCCACAACTACTGAAGCCCCCACGTCTAAAGCCCGTGCTCTGCCACAAGAGAAGCCGCTGCAATGAGAAGCTTGCGCACCACAACCAAGAGTAGCCCCCGCTTGCTGCAACTAGAGAAAGCCCACGTGCAGCAACAAAGACCCAACGCAGCCAAAAATAAATAAATAAAATAATTTTTTAAACAAAATAAAATAGATAACTAATAAGGACCTACTGTATAGCACAGGAAACTCTACTCAATATTCTGTAATGACCTATATGGGAACAGAATCTAAAAAAACAGTGGATATATGTGTATGTATAACTGATTTAATTTGCTGAACAGCAGAAATGAACACAATGTTGTAAATCAACTATGCTCCAATAAAAATTAATTTTAAAAAACTGATAGGGGAAAAGTTTTATATACTGGTCATCTTTCAAATAAGCCTTTAAGGTACTACATAATATGTTACGGCAGTTTAAGAAAAATGACTGTTTGGGCTTCCTTGGTGGCTCAGTGGTTGAGAGTCTGCCTGCCGATGCAGGGGACGCAGGTTCATGCCCCGGTCCGGGAAGATCCCACATGCCGCAGAGCGGCTGGGCCCGTGAGCTATGGCCGCTGAGCCTGTGCGTCCGGAGCCTGTGCTCCGCAACGGGAGAGGCCACAACAGTGAGAGGCCTGCATACCGCAAAAAAAAAAAAAAAGAAGACAAATGACCGTTTTAAGAGGAATTTCAGATTTGTACAAAAAGGAGATTTCTGAGGTGCAGGAGGAAAATCAGCTTTTTCAGAGTATATCTAGTCTCTTAAAGTGTAGATTTACAGTTCTTACTGACAGGTTCCAAAAATTCTCTGAAGCTTGAATTAATTAATGAAGGGATAGTAATGAAAGTAAGCACAACTAGTAAGTGCAGTAATAACCACTATGAAAAAAATTGCTTTTTATTAAAATTCTAAATGTCATCTAGGTTTATAGTTTGCGCTAATTATCCTGTCCCCTGCCCCCAGCCAGCCATTCCTGCCCTCTTTGCCCTGCTGTGTGCCCTAAAGCTAAGCCCTGTAGACTACATCATACGGGCTCCACATCACGCATTACAGTCCACCCCACTGACTTACAGTCCCCCCCACTGACTTCCATTCCCTTCTTCGAAGCCCCATGCTCTCAAGCTATAGACCTTACACACACGACATTCTCCTTACTGCTCCTCCAAGTCTGTTTGGCAGAGCTAACTCTCCCTTATTATTCAGGCCTCTAAATAAAAGGCATTTCCTCTAGGAAAACTTCCCTGCACTTGGACTGTATTCAGTGCCTTTTCCAAGCTGCCAGACTCTCTGTATTTTCTAATATTCCATTATTATTGTTTGTTATTTCTAAGTTTTCTCCACTGGGACTGGTAAGTTCCTTGAGGACACTGACTGTCTTAACACGTCACTACATTCCCAGGATCCAGCTCAGTGCTTGGCACAAAGTAGGTGCCGACTAAATATTAATGAATTAGTGAAAGATTCATTAGTCCCCCTTTTAAGGAGGAAAAATCAAATCCCATAAATAATTTTTATCGAGGCCTGATTATCAGCTTTTTTAGCTGAAATAAGTGAAATCAAATACTTATGTGATACATTTAACAAAAGAGTCTAAGATAAATATAAGCCACATAATAATTTTTCAAAGGAAGTGAAAGTAAGAGAGAATCATTGGAGAACAAACCAGTTTGAATGTGACTTATCTAGAGCTGAACTTCTGAATATATAGTAGATGCTATCTACCTACTTAAATCAAAGTGAATTAAAAGCAAATAAATTTAAGATTCAGTTTCTCAGTTACACCAGCCACCTTTCTGGTGTTCTATAGCCACATATGGCTACTTTCTATCATATTCGACAGCACAGATACAGAACGTTACCATCGTTGCTAAAAGCTCTATTGAATAGCACTGTTCCTAAGAGCTGAGATCCTATAAATAACAATACTTTAAAAAAAAAAAGGGCTTCCCTAGTGGCGCAGTGGTTGAGAGTCTGCCTGCGGAGGCAGGGGACGCGGGTTCGTGCCCTGGTCCGGGAAGATCCCACATTCTGTGGAGCGGCTGGGCCCGTGAGCCATGGCCGCTGAGCCTGCATGTCCGGAGCCTGTGCTCCACAACGGGAGAGGCCACAGCAGTGAGAGGCTCGCGTACCGCAAAAACAAACAAACAAACAAAAACCTAACTACAGATTTGAACCTTCTTTTCCTCATTTTACAAATCGGTGATGATATCTACTAGTTATGTTGCTACAAGGATTAAGTGAGATACTTTAAAAGACTTATTAGCTAATACATAACAGGTGATCAAACAAGTTTCCTCCCTCTTCCTCTTGTAATGCAAAGGCACTTTGCTCAAAGTACATCTTATCACATGTTCCCCAGTTGTGCTAACAACTGTGTTTTCAAAATTTTTCTGCAAGAAAGGCTAAGGGGACAGGGCTTGAGTGGCACTTCAGGACTACGGGGCTCTAGGTCTCCCACCTCCTGACTTTTCAACCAAAGCAACTTCAGATTTAACTGTTACAGATTGGGTTTCTCCTTGAGATTGTTTTTTTTTTTTCCCTTCCCTTCCCAACAAACAAAAAATCCCCAAAACCTCAATGTCCTGGAAGATATGTCTCCAGCCTTTATGAATGGCAAGCAAGTAAGGTCCAACCCAACCTAACTCCTTTGGGGTCACCTCCTCCCACAACCTCCTTCTTCTCAATGTTCTACCCACATGGAGTTGAGGATATTGCGACCAACGGCAACAGTCAACTAGAAAACAAAGTAAATGATTTTGACAAGGGATCCTTGGCTTTGATGAATTAAGAGAAGCTACAAGTACTGCAGAGCTATTTTTGTTTATGAGTGAAGTCCATGACAAAATGGAAGTTACTGAAAATTAACCTCTGTGAATAGTCTGCATGGAACACCTATAGGCAAGAATATTTTCAAAGGAGTTGAGAAAACAGTAATTCATTACAACCTGAAGTGGAATCTGCTATGATGTGTTGTAACTGATGCTGGGTAAAAATAATGTATGAAACACAAAAAAGGCCTTAGGTAAACAAATTTACAAGCCTGTGAGAATAAAAGCCTACGGTATTGATGAGCAGGTACTCTGTGGAAATATTTGAATCTTATACGTTATTGAGCCAGTAGTGTCAATAGTCAATTTCATTCAGTCTTGTGAACTTAACTTTCATCAATTCCATGACCTTTTGTCATAAACAGAAGCTGAATACTTTGCCTCATCCTACCACATACCACTTCAAAGGCTTTGCAGTGGTAAAGTTATACCATGATATTTTTTGAGATCAAGGTTGATAACTGAAATTTTTCTTGACAAGAAGAAACAACTTCAACTACTATTATCAAACGGTCTTGAAAATTAGATTTTGTTATAGATTTGATAATGTTTCGTAATGAATTCAACCAATTACATGGCAAATTTTGCTTTTATGCAAAACTTATACTGCAGTGAAGTCATTTATAATGACAACTAACTTGTTTAAATCACAAGTAATGTTCAGGTGCTTTATACACTTACCATGCTGTCAAAAGTGAAAGCGTGCTCTCCATCCCCACACAAATTTGCAGCAGATGCATTTCCTGAACTCAGACTACAGTTTGAGCAGCATTTTTCTGATCTCAATACAAGTGCAAGGGAAATATCCACACTTGAAAGTCCATTTAATCGTATAATTGAGAGGAGTTTCCACCCAACCTTCAGTTGGAAGTGATAGATTTGATAAAAGGAAAATATCAAGAAAAGGATCTAACAGAATTCTATAAATGCCAAGTGATAAATAGGTTCAATTAAAACCATGATATACTGATGTCATGAATTGATACCAATATTTGGCATTATATATCTGTTTGAAAAGATATTTTCAAAAAAGAAATACATAAAATCTCATTAGACATCAACATTGACAAATGAATATTAGTGATTGAGTTTGACGATAGGGAACATTAATCTTTGTACCCCAATAAGTGAAATGTTATCCAACTAAAGTAATTCTATTCTTACTAGTAGTAGGTCAATATTTTAAGTATTGTAGTACATTGTTGTTATATTTTTACTTTCATCAATAAAAATCTGTGAAAGTTGGTTTCCCTTAGAAATGGGGGGTAGGTAGATTATCCTTGATTTTGTTTCTTGACCTACAAAGTCTAAAATACTCTCTAGCCCTTTACCAAAAAAGCTTGCTGACCCCTACACTACATGCTTCTCTCATGACCCTGAAGTGTATAAAATATATATGAAAGTAAAGTTTTCCTCTCAAATATGAGTTATGTTCAAAGCAAAATCTATGGCAGCTATATAATTTTTTTAATAGTAAAGAAAAGTACCAGAGTAGAGGAGATTCCCAGGAGGGTACTAGGCAAGCTGTGCTTTGTCTCAGGGATTGCTTGCACTTTGGTCTGAATAATTCTATAAAGAGAAAGAATTTCAGTAGATTTTAAACAAGCCCAGTCTCCAATCATGGGTCTCAGAATCGTGCTTATTGAGAACTTAACTCAATATTTAATGTTGATTACATATTATATGTTCCTATGATTGCCTAAGATTGCTGTTGATAAAGAGAGAAAGATGCTGAAATAAAATCTGTATTGAATCTCAAGCACAAACATCAACATGCACATACATTAACAGAATAAATATTTCAATATGAAAAGTACTTAACATGCTATCAATTTGGTCTATTTCATTAAAATGAGCACCAGTAAAAGACATTATGTCTTTATACATGCCATGTAGACAAACCCACCATATTGTAAAATTTATAGATTAAAAGATTTTAAAAGTAATTGACTTTACAATTCACAAATAAAATTCCTAAAATGAAATTCTGTACCCTTGAGCCTTTTGTTTACATAGGGAAAATGTCATACATGAATTGCTCATGTTTTATTTCTTCATATTTATTAAGTCAAACCAAAACTGGTTATTTAAAAAATAACAAAAATAATTTGCTGAGATTAGATTATCCATTTTTTGCCTTGGATGAACGAACAGCTGTATTAAAGTAACCCTATGTTCACGTGAACAAGCCTTTTATGTGTTGAACTTGTAGGCAGTTTGTGTTGGCCTGATAACAAAACAGATGTTTTCCTTAGAGATTTGGCTAGCTATATTAGGTACAGACCAGCCTTGGGATCAAACTACACATGTGCTTTAAAAAACTGTATTCATCTGTAAAATAAAGTCTATCAGACTAGCTCATCTATGAGCTGCTTTAATTGGCCACTTACTTGAAATTAAACAGGTATAATTCCAAACACTTTTTTATTTTACAAATTTTTTTTAATTAAAAATACTTAGAGGATATTAGAATCTCCAGAGATAAGACAGTGGTGGCTCAAAGGTAAAGCTGGGAAACTCGTAAGAGTACCAGTTGCAAAACCAACCATGGTGACAGAAAATCACACTGGCTCCTTAAGAGAGAAGATGGAGACCATCTGGCAGGACCAGAATCTCGTCTTCATCCACATATCTCAATGTAGTTTGGTATAATTTTCTGTGTCTTCCTTCCAGGTTCCGAGGAACACATTTACTATTTCCTTTATAACTGTGCTCTGGATTCCATTTTTCTAGAACCCCTGATGGGCTCTCCTGTCATGCTTGCTCCTTGCTCTAGCACCATCGAACTCTTCTCTATATAGTGGCTCGTCTACACTAAGGAACAAATCCACCCAGCTTGTCTTGCCTGACTGCTCCATCCCTTTTCCCTAACTGGTTCCAAATATTTTCCCTTCTTCCTTTCCTTTCCAGACTTCTGGAAGAACAGTCTATCATTGCCACTTGTACTTCCTCACGGTTAACTTCCTGGAAAACCTACTATAACCTGGCTCCTGCCTCAACACAGTGATGAAATTATCTCATCCCTGGCAAATCCATGAATGTTATTTTCTGTCCTAATTCCACTTGGCCTACTTACTGTGTTTGACACTGTTAATCATCCTTTCCTTAACTGATCACTTGACAAACGATGTGATGGTGTGAGCTTTAAGGTCGATGGTTGTCAGTGTATAAACAGCATTAGCATTACAGAAAGAAGGAGCTGAAAAAGATGAGCCTTGTGGGACCTAGATGGTATGGGTAGTGTGTCTATGTTACTTATCCTCCAAACACAGACGTGGAGTGAAAGCGTGGTGCTATTAATAAACATGCTAGGACAACAGGCATAGACCAGGATGGTCCTAGGCAAACAAAGAAAAAAAAGTCACCACAGGTAAGGGAGGAATAAAGGCCTAGATGACTCCACACTTTCGGGAAACCTTGGGACACTGAAGCATTTTCCAAATAGTACTCAAAAGTCATGCAAATAATACACTGAAAGAGACTGGGCCTTGATATGTGGTAATCTGTTACTCAGTAACAGAAAATGAAGACACAAAGAATGAACTAAGGGAAGTCCTAGGCATCCACTAACACCCCTGTCAGCGTTAATGAAAAGAGAATGGACCAAGGGAGTAATTAAATCAACTCCCTCCAGTTAAAAATACCCCAGAAAAGGAGAAACTGAGTGGCTGGAGTGAGAGACCTATTTTTCAATGTAGCCCCCCTTTATACTTTTTGAATTTTTTTCCCATGGCCATGCACTCCCTATTACAAAATAAATAAGAGTGAAATTCATCATGACATCTCCACAGATGATTTCAGGAAAGCATCAAAAGAAGGGCTTTAGTGGAAACTGATGCTTATACCTTCATACAACCTTGAAGTTAGAGCACTTAACCCACATAGCATAACGTACTTATCCTACAGGGAAGCCCTAAACACAAGTTTCATAGGCAGTCTCCCAGGAAACAGTGCTTCTCCACCACCACCTCCATCACTCTGACTTCCAACACTCTCTACTCTGACTTCCATCTTATATCCTTTTTCTCTCTTGTTCATTCAGAGAGTGATCGACATTACAAAAAAAAAAAAAAGAAAGAAAGAGAGACAGAGACAGAGAGTTGGTGCCAAGCAGTTAATTGCCAGATGTAGGGAGCAGGAGGAGAAGAACATCAAGCTCACTGTCTCCAAATGTTAAGTTGTAGCAACTTTGAAAGCCTAAGTGCAGTGAAGAGAAATAATAAAGCCTTAAATCAGTAAAGCTGGCTTGGGGAAGGGGATATGATTTCTGTTGGAAGCTGAATTTGAATCGTCAATGGGACATCCAGGTTAAAAGGTCTAGCAGGTACTTGGTAAACAGCTGTGTGCTCCTGAGCATCTCTGCCCCACCCCAGTTTTATTGAGAAATCTTGAGCCTCTTTAAGGCTGTATGTTTTAGTCTACAAACTGAGGATAAAACCTAACTAGCTGAATGCTGGGAAGATCAAATGAAATTAACATCCACACAGTTCTAAGACACTGCCAGGCACAGAGGCAATCCTTAAATGCTAACTATTGTAATTGTTGGAAATGGGAGAGGTGAGTCAGAGTCAGGAAGAAAAGACCTATTAGAAAGTTCTTTCAATAGTCTAAACAAGATATTTCATTGACTCAGCCCCTGGCTTACTTCACCACAGTGACTCCAGTCTGCCCAGATGACCCTCACACACCAGCTTCCTTCAGATTCCCTAGCACCTGGGCCCACCTGCTCTTTTCTTGGATTCCCCGACTCCTCCTCAGTTCCTGTGTTTAGTCCACCTGTATTTCATGTCTCTGGCCCTACTGAGCACCCCAGGCCTAGTGATCTCCACCTCAGACACCTGGACCAAAGCCTTCGGCTAACTCTGCTAGGCTCTTCCCCCACAGATTCTGTTTTCCAAAACACGGTCGACATGGGGACCTGGCACTGCCATGCCTCTCACCTCCCTGCCCATTAGGATTTGCATCAGTCCAGCTGAAGAGGGGAGTGAGAAACGACAAATCCTTAGGCAGGAAGGATGTGGAAACCAATCAGCATACAATGACATTCTGAGCTCAACAGGGAGGGGAATTAAGGTGCTACTTATTGGAGGTACCATTTTACTGCCAGATAGGTTAGGTAAAGTTGGAGTATTATACTTGAAAGAGATGAAAAAAATTGAATGAATGTGGAGAAACAGACTGAAAAAGAAAACAGAGATGAACAGCAAAGAAGGCTCAATAAAGATTTAAAAAATATGACTCCTGAAAGAAAAAAAGTCACCCAATGCCCCCCCAAAATATGACTCCTTTTAGTAAGGTTAAAGCCAGACTTCCACAGGCACATTTAGCAATCTGGAGGGGGAGAAGTGGGTGCTAGTAGCAGGGCCAAGGCTAGTGGTAGGGTTAGGGTTAGAAGTAAAGAAAAGCCAAAGCTGCATCAAAGAATATCACTAAAAGAGAGGACCATGGGGTCCAGGCCAGGTGGAAGCCAGAGGACTGCAGGATTAGGAGAGATCAAATGATGAGAGTTCATGACAAGGATGAAGAACAGGAAAGAGAGAACACAAGGGAGGCTGAAGTTCACCCTCGGGCAGCCAGACATTATTATAAATGGACAACCTAGTATATAAAATCATGTCCAATAACAGATAGAGAAGTGTCTAGAAATGAAGCCATTTTCTCTGATAACGTCTTAGTTCAGACTGCATATATGTTTGGTTTCACACATGGGTAGTTTCCACTTTTCTCCAAAATGAATTCCTGGAAAAAGCATTATAAAAGTCTGCCTTTTCTCATAGGAATTATAAAGATATTGGTTGTTGCCCTTCTGGTTGTGACTTGACATTAAGTATATCAGAGATAAGACCAAGAATATATCATAAAAGCAAAGATATAATAATAATCATGTATAACCATTTAAAACAGTAAAACCATGTTCTAAGTTTTAAAATGGTAGAGTTTCAGAGCAAAAGTGAACTTCAGAGCATGCTTAGTCTACTCCCTGCATTCAAAAGATGAGACTCAAATTGAAACTACAAAGATTAAATCAGTTTTTCCAATTCAACAACAACAAACCTATTTTTCTTGATTCCCAATCAAATAAATACCTTCACAGCCTATTTCAAAAGAATTCCATAAAATGAACAAAATTATACTGTGTATTTTGAATATATAAGGATATATAATTTACTTACAGAACGGAAAAAATACAACTGTATTATATCATAATTTTGGATTATCTTACATTAATATGTTAGCTGCAAATACATACAGTTGCCCATCTGTATCCAAGGATACGGAACCTGTGGGGGCTGACAGTACTAAGCCATTTTATATAAGGGACTTGAGCGTCCATGGATTTTGACATCTGAGGGGGTCCTGGAACCACTTACCCGGGGATACCAAGAAACAGCTGGGCTTCCCTGGTGGTGCAGTGGTTAAGAATCCTCCTGCCAATGCAGGGGACACGGGTTTGAGCCCTGGTCCGGGAAGATCCCACAAGCTGCGGAGCAACTAAGCCCGTGAGCCACAATTACTGATGCCCGCGAGCCACAACTACTGAAGCCCGCGCGCCTAGAGCCTGTGCTCCGCAACAAGAGAAGCCACCGCAATGAGAAGCCCGCGCACCGCAACTAGAGAAAGACCGCACGCAGCAACAAAGACCCAACGCAGCCCAAAATAAATAAATAAATAAATTAATTAAAAAAAACACCCCACAACTGTACAATGAATTTTCACTTGCTTCTATAGTCTGCACCTCAAAAAAGGGAAAGGAATTCTTAGCCAACTCTTTACATGACAGTTAGAAATTGAAAACAATCCAAATGTTTAACAATGAGCAATAACTATGTAAAGAAGGGAATGTAAACTTACCAACAGGTTATATAACCTCTAAAAATGATATATACATGGACAACACTGAATCATGGAAATGTGTACTCAGAAGAATGATGTGAGAGAAATGACTACAAACTAATAGGTGTTCAGTTGTAAATTCAGAGAACAATATAAATAGTTGAAAATTAACCTTCATTGTATTCTTTTTTCTCCACAAAGTCCTTCCATGTCCATACATAAACCAACAAAAAGCAAGCAGATGAATGAGCAACCTGAAGTTTGGGATGAAGCTTTCTATCTCTTGATAAATTCCTCTGCAGCTAGAAAGAGGAACAGGGGTTCACAAAATCCGTTTACTATTCATTTATTTCAAAGAGAATGATTAGAGCACTTAAATAGTCTAATAATTCCCTTAAAACTTTTGTTTCCAAGGCCCAGAGAAAATAATAGTTTGAATTCTTTTTGTTCGTCTCCACTTCATTGCTCATTACTTTCCTATCCCCAAATAAACAGAGCAAAATCTCTATGTCTCCATATGGAGAAAGAAGTCAGAGGGGTGGCCTGAAAGTTCTAGACGAAGAGGGATAACAAGAACATTCATCCACCTTTGCATTTCTTTAAAACTTGCTTAAGTTTATAATAAAAATAAACAAGCAAAACCAAGTCAACACAAAAAAACTAGAGCAGACAAGTACGCCTTTAAGAAAAACGAACTGAAAACATATAGAAAAGCATGTAGATAAGAGCATGCTTAATCAGAAAAAGTGAGTCTATTAATTATACTATAAAAAATACTATCTTAGCGCACGTTAATAATCCAAAAAGCAGCAAGAATTTTGGGGAAGAGAAGGGATGCAGTGACAAATTGTACACGTGACAATTAACCAGAGCCAACCTGAAAAGTGCATGAGATTGGAGGACATGTATTTTTAATAATAACCTGACCACTGGCATCATCTTATCTTTCCTACATTAATTTTCTCCTTTCTCTTGATTTCTTCAACTGCATTAAAAAAAAAAAAAACCTTACATTTCACATGTTTCTCTGTAAACTACTCAATTCCCGAGTACAGGTATAAATGGATAAATTCTGCTAATATATATTAAAATTACATAGACTCACATCACCTGTCAAACTGTTCCATACTTTATCTCAGAAAAAATTTACTTCTAATGTTGATACTTTTCATCGACTCATCTCGGAAGTTAATCCTCATTTCATAACAGTAAAGTAAAACCTAGCAGATACAAACATAATATGTATATCATATTATTTTGTTGGTTAAAATAGAACTGCCATGTCTTGTTATTTTACTATCTCTATTACATATGTATTTACAAATTAATATAAAAGGAAATGCCACACACTAAAATTCATGATACATTCTTCAAATGAGGACAGTTTCCTCTCATTTGAAGATATTATGTAAACCAAAAGAAAACAATCGTAACTTTCCTTTCCCATGTCATACTATGTGAGCAACTAATGCATCCCATTAAAGTGAATGACACAGAAAATGATGAAAGAGCCATGATGGATTTGTCCCCATTTTGCCATGGAAAAGCAAAATGGCTATGATCTATGGTAAATAAAAATATATTGTGCCATTCTGTCTATTGCTTCTATTCTCATGAAAATTTGCACTTTGTTCTAAGATAAATGAAAACTAAACTGGAAAGTAAAATAAAAACCAAGGAAATTTGTAGCAGACATTCTCTAGAAGACAAAATTCTAGTCATTAGAAAATGGACTCACGATTGCGAAGCAAATCTCTTAAATGATTTGGGGACTTTCAAAATTATAACAGGAAAGAGATAGGGTACAAAGTCTGATAAGGGTATGGAAGAAGAAAATCACTTGACTTTATTTACTTAAAGAGCTAGAGCTTTCTGGCTTTCCAAACCAAAAACTAATTTCCAGAAAGAACACGAAGGCAATCCATATCACAACATGGCCCTCAAGGTTTCCTGAGACTCAGTCAGGCACTAACAGGGGTGTGTGAGGTTACAGCCACCTTGGCTCACTCTCTGGGGTCCAGTTCCTCACAGTACCTCCCCATTAAACAAAAGTATCCTTTAATAGGACCTACTGAAACAAACATACCTATATATAGACTTTAATCACCTCAGAGTAAACAAATTTAAACTGGTATCAAACCGGTAACAAGTGTCCATTTGTGTTTGTGTCTCAACTTCAAATTGCTACAACTTATTTTCAAAGGCAAATGGTAGAAAAATATTGAATTACAAATTGAGAAACATTTATCTTCAAACTTAAAAAAAATCATATTAAAACAAACTGCTAATGTTTGGCCCATATTTATCCTCATGCTTTCAACCTTAGATCACTCTTCCAACCAGTATTTAACCTGAGTGATCTAATCAAAAGGTAACAAGGATGATTAATGCTGACGCAATGGAATTCCTGCCCTGCCCTCACCTGGAATATATTGGACAGACAGGAATCCCTACGAGAGTCAAGAAGTGCAATATAGATGTGGCATATGATAAAGTGAGTACTAATGCACTTCTTATTAAACATCACCAACAAGAGTGATGATGAGTAGAAATGAACAGAAATTACACAAAGTGCACAATATACTGGCATCTCCCTCAGGCATGTATGTGGCTGGATAACCAGTGATAGGCATGAGTGGTATGAAGAAGCTGAAGCCTGAGCAGATGAAAAGGCACAGAAAGAGCCTCATGGCCAGGCTGTGGAGGCGGCAGTGAAGAGGAGGAGGGGTAACAGGACCAGAGGTCATCCCCTCCCTCCTCACACACAAAAGAAGCCTCGTTTACTTGTAATGGTTTACAGATAAGTCAGCTGACCCAAACTGGTGTTGGGTCTAAGTATGAGTCAAGCTCCCTTGACAACTTAAATCAACAGTTTGGGTGCAGTCAACCCGCCACTTACTGGAGTCCCCGCCACATCTATTGTTTGGAATTAACTGAAACTGATTACATCTCCCAGGACGCTGGGCAGCAGCCAGGCCATGAGAGGTCTTGAAGATAATTTACCCCCTCTCAGTAGCGCACAAAATTAACTCTTGGGCTAGCACAAACCTGTGTAGCAACTCAGGACAATACTTTTAGTTATTTTAAAATAGTGAAACAAGATAATGTTTTACACCATCCAGAGGTAAGAGAACTAATTCTGCTTTTAAATGCCACTCAATTTTGTACCTGGGAGCTTCAAAAAGGGGAGGCAGTGCTGGGAGTCTGGACTATTCCATATACTGGTATCTTTTCTAAAATGTGTTGGTGGGTCCATTAGAAAAACATACAACTTTCTGAACAAAAATCTCTGCATATTGACTCTTCAGCATTCCTAACCTATTCTCTGTTATTTCTTCTTTTCTTTTAAGTCAGTAAAGACCCCAGGCAAATGCAAATTTTATTTAGAAAAGAAGTTTCCAGGCATTATCAAACCAACAACATTTCAACAGGAATGACTTCCTACAAAATTAACTACCAGTGAAAAGGACTGTGAGGTGTTCCAGGAAAGCAAAGGTTTACAATGAAGAGGAAAGACTGAAAGGCTTGGAGGACTGGCACAACTGGGGCCTGAATGAGGGTTGGAGTGAATAAAGGGAGAAAGGGTCTCGAAATGGTGATGGGAACTCTGGTCCTGGGGAAAAAAAAATGTGACCCCAATTCATAGCACCATTCTTAGAGACATTAGTAGACCTTAATTAATATGTAGCTGTTGCATCTTCACCCTGTTTTCTCAATCTCTTGGATGAGTTCTGCCAAATAAACTACATTTTTAACCTAAGGGGACATTTTCTAAAAACTTGCAGAAGAAAATAAAACAGAAAAGTATTTTCAGTGAGTTCTTCTTCTTCCATACTGACTTTGTGTGTATCTTAGATTGCATAAGCCATGTACACTGGCTTCTACATAGCATGTATCAATTATTTCTATTTTTTAGGTATCACTTAACTACTGTTCTGTGTTGTGGTTGTGCTGCTGTTTTTCTTACTAGAAGAAGAGTAGCAGCGATCATTTAGTAAGTACATACCAAGCACTGTCCTAAGTCTATCTCAATGCGTATCATCTCATCTAAGTCTCACAACCTTAAAGAAAGGGTATTGTTATCCTCATTTTACAGATAAGAAAACCAAGGTACAACAGGTTAAGTAACTGGGTCAATATGACAAAGGCAGGATTTATACCTAAGGCCTGTGTTCCAATATTCTGACTTTGACCACTCCCACAAAACATTCTTGCTCAGAATAAAAGTAGGACAGCACCTCACTTGAATACCTCTACCAAAGGAGCGAGGTTCCTAAGATAATTAAGTTTAGCATTCTTTTTCTTTGGTTCTTTTATTTCTTTAAACACCATAATACCCGTGAATTTGCTCAATTTCCGTTCTGTCAAAAACAGCAAAAATTAGTTGAAGATATGGGGCTATCTCCAATACAGCCAACATATAGACTTCTGACAGTTTCAGAGAATGAGCTTTTCATGGTAGTCAGGTGGTGCCACAGAAAACCAGAGACTGACTTGGCCATTAAATATATGTAAAACGGAAAAACAAACAGACAAACAAAACCCAAAAACTTCTCTCGGCTTTGGTTGAAAACATGGAAAGACAGACTGATTTCTAAGCTGCCTTCTAATTTCACATGTTCATGATATTAATTAAACTGGCAAAAAACACATATCTTTTCCTTTAATTTTTTTTTTGGGGGGAGGAGTAAAGAATAAAAGAAAAAGAGAAAAAGAAAAAAAAAGAGAAAGAAACATTTGTTTCTAATGAGGTTAGCACCATAGCTTCTAAAACTTCTAAACAATATCATTTAGGATACTGGTGTTAAAGAAGCATTTTTATTTTAGAGATAAAATATTTGGGGGGTAAAGAAGGAAAGAGAAAATGGCCACTGTATAACTAAAATGCTTTGAAAAAAGGTAAAATGGTAAAAAAAAAAAATTAAGCTAGAAGCAACTTTTAAGATTCTTTCCTCAACGCTATTTGAAATAAGTAAATTAAATAGCCGTATTGTTATTTACCATCTCCTAGTGGCCTGCCGGCATGTGAAACATTTTGAAAGACAGGCTTAAATAGGTTATATTTTGCCTATTGCTGTATGGATGGTGATTCCTATGTACAGCCAATTAATTAAGAAAATTTTTTTAAAAGATCACCATAATGGGGGCTTCCCTGGTGGCGCAGTGGTTGAGAGTCCGCCTGCCGATGCAGGGGACATGGGTTCGTGCCCCGGTCCGGGAAGATCCCACATGCCGCGAAGCGGCTGGGCCTGTGAGCCATGGCTGCTGAGCCTGCACGTCCGGAGCCTGTGCTCTGCAACGGGAGAGGCCACAACAGTGAGAGGCCCGCGTACCGCAAAAAAAAAGATCACCATAATGCACGCTGCACAAGACAGCAGTTGACCATGTACAACAGCTGAAGCATGGGCTATTTACTGCTACAACTGAGTGACTTCTGAGGCTTCTGGCAAAGGTATTATTTAAATTTCCTATATCTAATGATAGCCTAAGCCACTAATATTTATGCCATCTAGCCTCCAGTTTGTTTTTTAATGCAAAACAAAACTCCTTTAGAAACTCTAATTCTGTCCACAGCACCTGACAAAGCAGTAGATAGAATACCACATGGGATCTTAATTAGGAAAAAAAAAATAATACATCCACAGTATTGCAACAAATAGGTACCTGAAGAAATAGTTTCTCCTAAAACTGAGAGAGAGAGAAAAGAAAAGGAATAACTCAGTGATGTGGACAATAGAAACCAATTAGTTAAAAAACAAAACAAAACAAACACTGAACGAATGAGACACATGACAGATGACAAAGCAACAGAGATAAAATAAGGTAGTCCAGGTATAACCTCCCTTTTGCCACTAAGAAAACACACCTAGTTTACATATGGATGTAGCTTCATTTAAATAACCTGTGAGGGAATGTAGAACGAAAAGAATTCACTTCCTACCTTCACAAAGGACTCCCTTACCACAATAAGGAACAAAAAGTAATAATAATGTACAAACTTGTATTATTCAATTTTAGGCTATTAAAGGCTTGCTTGACCTAAGAGTTCATCCTTATCAAAAACACTCAATGTCATAATATTTGCAAAAGGGTAGACAATCCTTCTATTTTATATCTAAGTATAACTTCTATTACTTAGATAGAAGCTTATTCTAATATTTTAATAACATTTTTATAAGAATACATTCCATTAAGGTGACACAAAATAAACAGACATAATCAAAAATTGCAACATATACATATTTATATTTTAAGGATCAACTTTGGTTTCAGCATTTTGTTTTAGGTAATTAGGACCAAATTAGTTCATTTGGAATCAGTGTTTCTTTATTTTTTCTCAGCAGCTCGTATAACAAAAAACAGAAATATAAAACCCTGTCTTGAAACATACAGTGTGGACCAAACAGAGCCTGTCTGCATATACTTGCCTACATTGTTAGATTTATTTCCCTTGGCTTGATATTATTTCTAGAAAAAAAATCTTGGGCTCTATATTTAGCTATCTAAGGAAGAACTCCTATTAATCCACACCTATCTCAAGCAGTGAATATTCTAACAATTTGTTTGAAGAAGGCGTAAATTCTCTCTGCCCTTTCTGCTGGTGCACCAAATACTGCAATGGCTTACCCAAGGGAGACTGTACAGAGAAAGCAGAGACTCCTGTTTGACCCCTGCTGGCAATCAATTTATGGCCTCAAGCACAGAGCCTGATAGCCCTTGCAATTCTATATTAGCTTTTGTAACTCTTGATATTATTCTTATTCATATAAATGTCAAATTCCTATTGGTAACCTGAACTAAAAGTGTTCATAATCTCAGTTTACACCCTTCAGAACACCTCAGAATGGAGGAATTGAATTAAATTTTATATATTTTAAATTAAACAACGAAGAAAGGGAATTAAGAAGAATAGTTTTTGCTGCTAAACATAGGATACCATGCTGTGTGAAGGCTGATCAGTTAAGAAATATAAAATAGTCTGGAAGAGCCAGCTATCTTACAATAACAATAATGAAATCACTGTCTTTCAGTGAAAGGGGTCAGCAGTGAAGAATGAGACAAAGCGGAGCTAGGAAGGGAACTGACTTTCCAAGGCTATTTTCTATAGGATACAATTATTTTTCCTTAAAATATGGTGCATGTCGGCATGAGGCTGCTAGTAGTAGGCTGTATGCACTGAATCAAAGCATAAAGACAGTCATTTTCACCCTTTCTCGAGTCCTGGTGCATTCAGGTGATGATGAAAGAGGCGGGTGGGCTGCATTACAGGGCCTCTGACTCGCTTGACTTGGGACAAGTATTCTGCCTTAGCCAGCAAAGCCTTTGCTGTCCTTCCTGTAGGCTTTTCTACTACAGGATTCGAAATCTCCACATCCTACAACACAAATCAGTCCTATGACAACAACAACAGAAATCCTTCATTCTACAAAGATATAATGGGTTTATGTTTTAGGCACTGTAGTATGTGCTGGAGACACATTCATGAAGTTGTACGGGGTGGGGGGAGTGTCTGGGGGGGGAACATGCACAAGCACAGGACAATGTGGGGAAGCCTCATAATGGAGATAAACTGTAAGGAGATTATGCATGTAAAATACTTTGCAGCATTCCTGGCAGTACACATCAGTAAGTGGTAGAGGATAAAACGACCACTGCTGCTGTTTCCTGTACTGAAGGTGACGGGGAGCTATGGAAGAATTTTGCTTAAAAAAATACAAGGTCTATATTTTAGGAAGAACATGCTGGCAATGAATTGAAGGATAGACTGGAGGGGGTGAGCCTGGAAGGGATTTAGGAGGCAACACAATTCACAGAACTTCCTCGATGAGGGTAGTGAGAGTGGGGATAAAGGGGACACAGGTCGTGTGGGCAATCAAACTCATGGGACCTGGTGGCAGATTAGATTGGGTGGAAAAAGGAGAGAGGAAAGTCCACAAAAACTGTGCTTCTGACTTGGATGGATGGCTAGGGGGGCCTTTTACTAAGATAAAGAGAATGGCAGGAAGAGGAAGTGTGAAAGGTGGGGACTGAGAGCTTGAGGGACACCCAAGTGGAGCCCTCTCATTGAAAAGCGTTCTGATAGACAGATGCACAGGTGTGAAGGTGGGGGGAAGGGTGGGGCGAGGACTGACGGACGGAGACTGAGTCCGATTCACGGAGGAGGGAGCTGGCCAACGTTAGGGAGAAGAAAATTAAGGATGAAAGACGACTGCCTGCTGGAGTCCGCAACGAGGAATTTAACAAGGGTAGACCTATTGAAGGAGACTGGGCTGAAACCAGACGCCAGAGGATCAAGGAGTGGATGGAAGGCGGGGGAGGGGTGGCAGGCTGCAGGGTGGCCATTCTTCAGAGAAGGTGGGCCGTGAGGAGGAACGAGGGCACGGGGAAATGCAGGTTCCCCAAGGGGTTTCTGGAGAACGGGAGTAACTGGAAAGCAGAAAAGACTAGAACTCATCAGGAGAAAGCTGAGAAAAGGGGGGGAACTGACACAAACCTCCAGTTAGACTGGAATTTTACATAACTTAGCTCATCCTTTTTCTTTTTAGAGATGTGGGAACTGAGGGAACGCTACCTTACTTTCTGTCATCACCATGAGAGGCAGCGGCCAGAAGATCTCAATTGCCTCCGATAAGTCAAAATAAAAATATCTTAGTAAGTGAAACTAGGGTTGCCGCTATACATTTAAAGTAAGAATTGCCTCTAATAATTCCCAATAAAAATAATACCTTAACAAAGGATTAATACATGACCAGGTTGTATTAGTCTCTTCATATTCTCCAGGTTTCAAGAATCTTTAAATTAAAAAAATATTCTTACTTATTCAAGCTCAGTTCTCTTTTATGAAGATAACCGACAGAAAAAATATCTTGAAAGGCTTCAACAAATTTATATGTTTCAATATGAGTGTCACCAGGGACCGGAGAATATAGTTTCTATACTGTATAGAATAAAGACCAGGCTTTGAATTGCAGATCCATCACAAATGTACCTTCTCTGATCTTTAGTTTTTCAACCTAAAGCATGTGAATAGCACCATAAACTTGCAGGGTTATTGTGAGAATTGAATGAAATCATGAATTTAAAAGCACCTAACAGCTATAAAAGCTACTCTCCTTAGAGCAGTGCTTCTTGAACTATTTGTGGAGAATAACCAGTTTTCTTTTCAATTCATTATGGACTGATACACTTCTAAAAACACAACTAAGGTGAATTACTAAAAAATATATCATAAATTTGATGTCTTGGGAATGTTAAATTACCAGAAAACCTAAGCGCTTACTTTCAATTTCAGTAATCTTGTACATCAAAGACAAAGAGGTTGCAAACGGGCACTGGTCTGTGAGCCAATTTTTGAGCAGTACTGATTCAGAGCATAGCACGTGCGATAGATAGTACAGCGCGATAGTTCAAAAGCACTAGCCCTGGTACCAGGCAACCAGGGTTCAAAGTCTTCTCCATCACCTACTAGCTATGTAACCGCAAGTTCTCTGTGCTGTGGTTTCTTCATCTCTAAAATGTGATTGTCAAAAATACGTGTTTCACAGGGTTGTGGTAAGAATTAAATGAGTTCATATACATAAACCAATCTGAAGAGTGACTGGGACGTTTTTAAGTGCTCAGTAAGTATTAGAAATTAATATAATTATTCAGTGAGTAATATCCAGAGAAAAAGTCATGATGTAATGTTTTTATGCAAATGCTGTTTTTCTATTTGTTTGTTTCTGTTGCTGTTTTATTTGGGGAAAAAAGTGGAAATTTATTTTAGCTTACAGAAAGGGAAAACATACATCTTTTATGCATGAAAATATTGCTTGAAAATGTATTAAAATTTAATAGTCTTTTTTTTTTTAAAGCTTCCTATGTACCAGGATTCTGCTGTAGAGTTTCCCATCAAATTTAGTCTCTTTTATCTCTATAAGAAAAAATTCAGGGAATTACACTATAAAAGTTAAGATGAATTCTGACTTTTTTATAAGTAGAAAAACTCTTCAGAATTTAATTATATCATGATTCGTGAAAGCACAAAGTATTTAAAAGGGAGAAAAAAGAATTAACAGTTGAAAGAGTTAAGAGCAAACTAGACAATGAAATAATTTTTTTCAAGGAAAAACTCAAAAGAATAATACTTTTTCCAATGATACAATTAAAACATTGAATCACAATAAATTAGGGAAAAGTATATGAAAAAGAGGCATTACTGGACAGTTGAATTAAAATGGTATTTTCTAAAAGGTGTTTGATGCTTGGTCTTATTTACATAGTTAGACTAAAAACAACTTGCTCTAAATAATAAAGAGAAAAGAAATCTGTTCACTTTAAAGGCTATTAACAAGAAACCACTGATTTCATTGATCAAAATAGATTAGTTTATAAGGAAGAAATTCCTTTAGGAATCTAAGACACCTAAAATAAATAAAGCAAAAGCACATCAGGCAAGTAACCCCACACAAATGGAGAGGAAATACTGGGGTGGAGATAAGCTTGCCCCAACAAATAAAAGAAAAATGTGATTTTCTCCTCTCCGTCTCTTCTGTTCTAACATGAAAGTATTTAGTAATTCTGGTAGAATGCCAACTCCAGTATACTGTCATCTTGAATTGGAGATGGTAGCAGGAGAAATACACTTAAGGCTTTTGCATTTACTTTTTGATCTAGTGTGACAGATAGAAGCAGTGGGTAGAAGGATATGCCCTAGAAGGTACAGAACCACAAGAAGGGACTCACCATGAGGCTGAGCCAATTGCTCATGTATACAAAAAGGACATCTAGGACAAGAAAAATTGAGATAACACTGATCTCTGACATTAGAAAAAAAATGAAGACGTTAAATGTCTTCAAGTCTTCAAATCTTAAATGACATTTTCTGATAATCACTCAAAATAGACAACTGATAATATGCCAAAATATTGTTTAGTTTGTGAGGTGGTCTCAGTACATGTACATTTAAAAAAATGAAACCACCAACCCCACCAGCAACAGTAAGAAACGAAGAATATCAACTGGTTCATGTGCAAAAAAGAAGGTATGACACCCAAGAAAAAATAACTAGATGCTTAGAATTATGATTACAAATTCAACTCTTTTTAGGGGCAGTTATCGAACTTTAACATGAGAACTTTTAAAAAAGTACATGTAGTGACAGAGATTTTTGGTGACCCCTCCGTATCCATTCCTGCCATCTTCCACAGAAATAGATTATTAGCTAGACACATGGACGCCTGGAAGAAACTATTACTTCCCATCTTCCCTTGCAGCTAGGGATGGCCATGTTCTAATCAATGAGATATAAGTTTAAGTGTCCTGTACAACTTCCAAGAATGTAACTTTTAAGGAAAGGAGGGGTACACACTTCTTCAATTCTTTCTCCTTTTTGTTGGCTGGAATGCAGACTTGATGGATGGATTTAAGCAGTCATCATGGACCATGACACAGAAACTCAGGCTGAGGAGAGCTGACCAACAAGACAGAATCCTGAGTCCTTGCTGCTGTGGACCATCCCACCAGCACAAGATTACTACCTCCTAAATTTTTTCTTTAAATGCGAGAGGGCAATACACAACTATCTTCTTTGAGATATTATTTTATGTTTTTGGTAATTCACAGCCAAAACCAATCCTATCTAAAGTGGAGGGCTACATGTGACAGAACCTAAAAGTATGGCATTAGTTTAGTTGGGCAGCAGGTAGAAAGAACCCATACTGCAGGCTGGAAAGCTAATTAAAGTTATATGTTTGCAAAATATTTGGTCAAACTGTCATCTGCTGAACCTTGGAAGACAGACCAAATGTTAACTAAGTCTGCAGCAGTAGAAGTGCAACAAATGATTCAGAACCTTAAATATGAGCTGGCTCCCCTTACCGTTCTTAGCAACAAGGAACACAGATTAGGACTGGCCAGCTGCAAGCTGAGATTTAAGAAAACAGAGCTTTTCTAAGAAAATCTCTGTTTATGAATTACAGTCTAATTTGACTGAGAATTCTGTGATTTTGAGGTTTGCAGGTTTGCAAAAGCCAAGCAAAGCAATCACAAGCACTGGCTACAATACCATGGAAGATAGAATTGGTGCCCCATCATACACTGGCCCAGTTTTCTGGCAGTGATGGGATTAAGAGAGTTTCAGATGGTCTGAAAGGAGTCATCAGTAAGTTCAGAGGCGGGAGATAAACAGAGGCCAGAGGTCAATAAATAAGAGTCTTCAGGTTCAAAACTATGCCCAGACATGACTTTCGACTACACTGGTTCATGGAACGGATAAGAAACAAACAGACTGAAAGCATACTAAATTTTTTAGGGAACTGGGCTGCCAAAGATACACCAGGATGATCTGCATATCATGTACAGCTCTTAAAGCAATTTCCATGTCTCTAATCAGCACCAGAAGAAAGCAGGCATGGAAGTGTTAGAACCCAGGCAGAAGATCAGACTCCCTAATGCCTTTCACAGATATGGCCGTGAAGGTCAATCAACTAGGGAGTTTCTCTCACAGAGGGAAATCAGGGCTCATCAGATGGGATAACTGAAGAATGTCCTTCAGTGCTCGGGCAGAAAACCTTCATGATTTCTACCAAGCAGGGTTTGTTAATACCCATCGAATAGTAGCTGATATGTGTTTCACATTCTCCCATTTTTCAAATGGGAATTTTAAAAGTTATAATCATCTTATTTTTACTCCATTTTAAATGGGGAATTTATTGGGTTGCCCTTTCGTTTACAGCCACCAGTCCACAGAAAGCCACATCTGGACTTTCTAAAAAGGGTAGCGCATCAACCATAGATCTTGGTACAGTAGGACAGGGTAACTAGATGGGGCTTGGGTTATCTCTCTTAGACAAAGGATAAGTTCTGTATGTAGCAAGAAGAGCGATCAAATGGGAAACACTGAGACAGAGACTACTAGTTGCTCCCCGCTATCTCACTTACTCTTATTTCCAACGGAGCCCTTTGTTTACAAATGGGAACAAGGCGACTCAAAATAAAAATTACATTGCTTAGCCTTTCTTTCTGGCAAGTGCAAACACGTGACTAAGTTCTGACCAATTGGATATAATCAAAGTAACACGTGTGACTTTCAGAAAGCATTTAAAGGGAAGGAACACGTACTCTTCTTTGCCTCTCACTTTCCTACAGACTAGAATGCAAATCTGATGGCTGGAGTTCAAGCAGCCACGTTGGACCATGAGATGAAAGCTTTAGCCTGCCTGCATCCCTGATGTGCCGGAGCCTTATAAAGCCCTACTGCCTAGTCTGGACTTCATTTGCATGACTGAAAAATAAACTTCTACTTTCTTTATGCCATTACTTTTTTTCTGTCACTCGCAGACAAACTGAACTTCGATTTTTATATACATAAATATACTTGTGTGTGTGTAAGCTAGTTAAAGCCTTTCTCAATAGCAGTAGGTTTTATGATATCATAAAGAAACTCAAACCTACAAAGTATAATTGTCTAAGGAAAAGAGGTTGGTTTTCATGTAAGACCTGTAATTCAGTATTTCTTTGTTATTCATGGAAAGCCTATAAGAAACATTTATACTCGTCCCCACCCGCTATACCAGAATTAACGTTAGAGTTTCACTATACTTACCAAACACTGTAGTTACAAGTATTTATATAATATTATCCATGATTTAAGAATGTCAGTCCCTAAAAGACAGTTATCAAGTTTTACTGTGTTCATATTCTACACCTAACAAGTGCCTAACATATATTCTATAACCAATTAATAACAGTTGAATAAATGCAAGACTCTGGCTCCTTTGGAATTAATTCACATTGATGTTTTTTGGTCTTATTTCCAGAATTTAAATTGTTCAGATTTTAATAATCTGAGATTCAAACTTTAAAAACAATTGTGGCTTACATTGTCTAGTCTTTTCCCCATTGTTTGCTGCTGACCTAGTTTTGGTACCTTTTGAATAGTACTGCAAAGCCTAGTGGAACAGTCAAAATTGCATGCACTATACATGCTCCCTTGATTTGTTGTTGTTTCTGTTAAGAATGGAAGGTCCTGGGGCTTCCCTGGTGGCGCAGTGGTTGAGAGTCCGCCTGCCGATGCAGGGGACACGGGTTCATACCCCGGTCTGGGAAGATCCCACATGCCGCGGAGCGGCTGGGCCCGTGAGCCATGGCCACTGAGCCTGCGTGTCCGGAGCCTGTGCTCCGCAAGGGGAGAGGCCACAACAGTGAGAGGCCCACATTCCGCAAAAAAAAAAAAAAAAAGAATGGAGGGTCCTAGATAGAATAATGAGGACTCAGTGAATGTCCATCAGAAGATGATGACACGGATGAGAAAGGGGAGGCAAGAGTGACCAATAACTGGTTCTCTCTCCTTATGCAGCAGCAAGTGAGAAAATGATCAGTGCTAAGAATTGCGGCTGTTTACGAGCAGGATTTTGAGCTGTATATTTAATATACTTGGCTCTAGGGAAAAGGATAACTAGGAGGTAGAAATGAAGACTTACAAAGTTTTTACAACAAGCAGGTCATGTAGGATGATAGCTCTGCAACACAGAACCATTAGTACAGCATTTTATTTACTTATATACACACTTCATGAAGAACGCACAGCTTATAGTTAAAGATGTTGTTACAGGTAAGCCACTCATTACTTCTATTTGTAGGTTTCCTCCATGTGGTCACATTCAAACAACTTATCACCCCCTTAACCCAGTGACTCCACCTGGATGGGGAGTAAAAGCTAAAAAGGGCATACTGACTATAGAAAGAGGTATTAAATTTTTAACAGAAAGCATGTAAAATTTTAAAATTTCTCTTTAAAAGTATAGTACAATTTTTAATTGGAGATTTATCATTATCCCTAATGTTTCTAAAAATTATCCTACCTGAAAAAGCTAGATGCCATGATAGCAACAAATGAAGTTTGGAGGATCACAGGCTGGAGGCTGAATCTGAATCTGCCAGTTACTAGCACAGTAACTTGGGGCAAGTCTCTTAACTATGTGCCTTAATTTCCTCACCTGTAGAATGGGGGTAATAATATTTCCTATCTCGTGTGTGCCACGGTGAAAATTACATGAGTTAACCCCTACAATTTGCACATTACTTTCAATACATTATATGCTCAATAAATGTTGTCTAATAAGTATTGTTAGCTATTAGCCAGCAGGGGTCCACAGAACACTGAATCTCTAAGAAAGCAGAGTACTATGTTCCACTAAAGGGAATATATCAGTTTCTCTGCAAACATCAGGGGATTTTCTTGCCTATGAAAAGAGAACTTTAATTAAAGCAGACTGAGAAATACTACTCTAAGCCTTAATGTTATTGGTTCCAGAGTAAGTGCCATTCTTCAACAAATACACATTATCCCTGCTTCTTGTTCTTGTGCCCCTGGTTGCCATGTATGCAGTGCAACCATATGGAGGTGAAAGGGGGACAAACCAAGCACTGTGCTAGGAACTGAGGATGCGGCCATCAACCAAGGACCAGGAAGACTTGTTCTCATATTAGCCATGACTACAACTCAGTAGCTTTTGAACACTTATAGTATTTGGTAAAGAAAGTAATCTAACAATACTTTTTATTTTCCCATATAACCCAGAGCACCTAGCCCCACGTCTGCTTATAGGAGGCAACTCCAGTTGGCATTTGACCCTTACCATTTTCATTTCCCTAGAACTGCAACGTCCCTTGGCTTCCACGGTGTTATTTCCTTCTGGGTCTCCTCCTACACTGGCTTGATTGTGCCTTTTCAGCCTCTGTCACAGGATCCTTTTTCCTTTTCCACCACTCAAGTATTGATGTTCCCTGGACTTCTGTTCTTGGCCTGTTTTCCTTTCTTTTGGACGATCTCATCACCCACAGCTTCGTCTACTCCTCAAATGCTGATGACTGCCAAGTATTTCTCTCCAGACCTTCATCTCCCTCCTGGGCTCTTGACCCATATTTTCTATAGCCTGCAGGAGCCGTTCTGGATTTCCTACAAAGGCCTTTCAGATTCAGTATGTCTAAAACCAAAGCCATTATCTTTTCCACCCAAATTCCTCCTTCTTCTCATTTCCTTATCTTGGTTAACTACATCTTCTTCTACTATGTCTTGAGATAAGATACCAAGGAGCCATCCTTGACACTCATGCCTACCTTCCTCATCTTCCCTTCTGAACACACACTGTAAATTTTTATCTTCTCAGTATCTGTTGAGTCCACCTTATTGTCTCCATCCCTAGAGCAACATGACTTAGATTAGAACAACAATAGAGTACTGGCTCAGCAATAACATGGCCTGAGTTTTCATCAAGGTTCTGTCACTAACTGCATGACCACGGGGAGATTACTTAACATCTTTGGGCCTTAAAAATTAAATAAGCTAATATATGCAATGCCTTCATAGCAGTATTTGACACAAAAGTAAAACTCAAAAATATTAGTTATTGGTTTTATTACTATTAGCATGTTAAGTAATATTGATATTGATATTGTTATTGTTCCATTTGCTGGGCACAAAACAGATAAATGAAAAAGTGAATCATTTAATTAACAGGTGTTATTAGAATGGGTTGGAAGATTGTTACACAGTAGAAACTGAGGATCTAGTCCTATTATGCATTAAGTCGCTATGGAATTTCAACAAGTCTTTTTAACCATGTGAACCCTGACCTTCACTCTATAAAGTGCAGATTAAAAATATCTAACCTAGATACTTGCCAAGGTTTTTGTGACAACATCCTCACAATATGTGAGCCCTGTGGAATAAAAGAAGCATTCTGAAAGGAAAAATGCTTACTATCAGAATACGCCTTGACAGACGAAGTTTACAACAAAACGTTGAGGTAGAGAAAACATACAAAGGATTAAGGGAAGGGAGAGTCTCAGTTCCTAGAAGGAATAACACAATCATATTACAAAAGGAGGTGGAAAGAGGTGAGTGGTGATGAGAATTCTCTCTGAACCAGGCTAGAAGGACAACAGGAAGCTGTATCAATAGAAAACTTAATTACCTTCAAACCAATTAATCAAATTTGGGGTAATCCCCAAATAATACGGTATTTAGCACATGATGTCAAAATCTTCCAAATATAAATATAATACCATGTTCAAAAAGAAAAAAGTAAATGATTTTCTACTAGATAACTGTTTCAATGATATGTATTCATTCTCTTGAAAAAGTTTAAAAGTAGCAAGGGAGAGAAGGGAAAAGAACAGAACTTCACTACCTCAGAAGGAAATATGACAAAAGATAAAAGCGTGAACAAGACCCTAGGGACTCCCAAAATAACCACCTAGTTAAAGATATTAAGAATGATGAAAAAGAGCCAGAAAACATCTTTGAGGGAAGTGTTTTGCCTAAATTATTTTGGAGGTGGTTATTCAGCAAACAGAAACACACCTGGGAATGCAACTGGAAGAAAACTTAATTACTGAATCCTTGTTGAATCATTCTTTTTTTTTTTTTTGCAATTTTCTTTTCTTCTATTCTGACAAATATTGCTATTTACGTTTCCAAGCCACTAGGAATAAAACTAGACAGAGGGGGAAAATAAACAGAATAAAATACAAGCTTAATGTAATTTGCCTTTTATCAAATTGTGCTCCAGTATGGACACATGGATGACAGGGATTAATGAAAGGAAGAAAAAGAACTCAGGATATTAACGAGTGAGCACGACTTTTTTTGCAGATAGATTGGAAACGTAGGGAATAGGACAGGCTGGATGATATGAGGTAACTGTGACTCAGAGAAGTCATCCTGCCAGATTGACCCCAGCTTCATGCCCCTGTGCCTCCTCACTGTCTGAGCACACAGGAGAGAGGTCAGAGGACAGGACTTTCTCTGCAAAGCTGCCCCTTCCCCTCTAGTTTGCTTTCCCCACAAAAAGATTCCCCTTTACCCGTGAGTACTCATTAGTTATTGGTTGTGGCATTTCACTTGGAAATCTCTGGGTATAGTAAACTTAGGGGTGTGTGAATGGGTATCACAGGGCTAAAAGGGTTAGTATGGGAAACAAGACAAATTAATCCAGAAGTACACAGTACACTGACAAATGATAAGGGTAAATTCTGAGATAGATAATACCATGGAATTAAAAGTCAACACAAAGACGCTAACAGTACGGTGCAAGTTACTTTAGATCCATGCAACTTGCAAGGAAAACAAACTGGTCATTAATTCATTCAAATTTTATTTACTGAGTGAGGGAGAAGAACCTTGTCTCCCAAATTTAAGGTCTAGTTAACATAAATCAAAAGTCCACTGGACTTTTAATAAAATAATTTGTGTAAACGGTTAGGTCTTTTAATTCATAAGCCATTTCATTTCATTTTTTTTTTTTTTTTGCTGTACGCAGGCCTCTCACTGCTGTGGCCTCTCCCATTGCGGAGCACACGCTCCGGACGTGCAGGCTCAGTGGCCATGGCTCACAGGCCCAGCTGCTCTGCGGCATGTGGGATCCTCCCGGACCGGGGCACGAACCCGTGTCCCCTGCATCGGCAGGCGGACCCTCAACCACTGCGCCACCAGGGAAGCCCCAACCATTTCATTTCTTAAAATGTATCTATCAATAGGACATTCTTGCATATTTCTTTCACACTTTCATGTGTGAATTTGAGGACTAAGCTATTCTTTTACTTAGCATTAGAACATATTCTTAAGAACTCTGCATATTGTCATTTTAAAAAAATATATGTGAATATACAGTTTATGTTGGGGAGTGACTGTGTAAATTCAACGCTGCTCAAATGGGGTAGGACCCAATTAAAATTTATGTCCAAGGCCCCAAGGTCCTGGGAACCCTAATTACATCCTTGTCATATATCACAGTGAAAAATCCTCTCATTGGGAAGTAAGTCTTTAAAATTACACGAGAAAATAAAAATAAATGATTCAAGTTTTCTACTTTTTAAAATCCCAGTATTATGTTAAAAAGACAACAGAGAAGCCAGTAAAGTGACAGGTAATGAAAAGTAAAATTTATGAGGTATTTATTAAAAATTATAAAAACACAAATCTCTCTCAAACCAGAATCGCATCTCTTGCTTTGTTCTATGTAGTTTTCTTCCATATCCCTATAAATCCCATTACATATTTCAAGAAATCATCTTATCCATTTAAATAAAAACATCAAAGGACTTAGTTAATTTTCCAACAGGATTAATAAATTTGAATAGAATAATTTCAGTCATATGATTGCTCATGACCGGCGGTTTTAAATTAGTATATTAAGTAATTTAGACACTTTTCTTTGCAAAGGTTGCCTGATTTAGTACATTCCCATATGCCTCCACACGTGCTAACACTACCAGGTTATCTTCAATCTAGCTGCCATTATGGGAGTAGCTGCCAACTTTCAACCAATTGAAGAGAATAATGAATCAGCTTCAAGTTGGCTCATATGTAAACTTCTACTGCTCCCAGCTAAAACAGGGGCCAATTTCAACTGTAAAGAAAATTAATTAAAAAGATTTCACCTCCACTGTTTGAGAAACATGGCACCATGAACACCGCTGAACTAACAGCTTAAAAGCATGCAGCTTTATGTAAAATCCCATAGTGTGGATTTCAGTCTCAAATGCTATAGGTTGTTTTAAAGATGGGATTTTTTGAGGAAACAGATCAGGAAATACCTCATCCCTAAATTCATAACATGAATATTTGAGAAGCCTCACACTGCTGGAGAAAAAAATAAATAAATGAGACTCTTGTTTGTTAAAGGTTCATTACAAAAAAGACTTCAAAGGTTTCAGAGGAAAAAAGATGCAAATGAAAAGGGCCACATTTATACTCCTTCTAAAAAACAGAAAAAGTGAGCACCAGACACACCATTTTAAGTGAGAGCCACTGCATGAATTTAGTGTTAGACATAAACTAGGGCAATGTGGTAATATCAGACTCTCTTTCTAAGAATGACAATACTGTATTAAATTTTAATAAACACTTAACAAAACAATTTTATGCTGCATCAGTTATCCAGACTAGTGGTTCTATAGAAACCCCTGAAACTTTGGTGTTTCCAAGAATCATGAATCTATTTGGCATAAAGCTATATAGGGAAAAGTAAGTAAATGTCAGAGCAGAAGAGTGCTTAAAATATTTCATTTATTTCTATATGTCCATCATAGTTGGAAATTATTCACTGGATAGGTGAACTTCCCTGAGAGGACAGGAAAACTTTTCCACTAAAGAGTAAAGTTAGATTATAGAGTCCTCACAAGATTGAGGCTATACTATTCTTTACAAGCAACAGGGTAGATGGGACAAAACATACAATTTTTTGGTTCTGATGAACTGTCTAAAACTATATATAGTACAGAGTTAATTTTTAAAAAATCACCTGGAGATGCTAACTGGCTAGACTCATATTCTCCAATCCCAGTGAGTCACAGCACTTGAAACTGAAATTGTGGATGGATGGGTGGGATAGGTTGTCTTCTCCAGGTATCTCTAATTTCCTCCCCAGGGATCTCTGATATTTCCAGTGCTGGAAATACTGGAGATCCCTAGGTAGGTTCTGGAGCCTTCCACACAGTTGGGATAGTTCTAGAAAAGTCACATGGATGCCACAGTGTAATTCAGAATCCAAAGAAAGAATAATGAGCTTAGTACTATTTTCTAATACTTTGATGGGATCATCTTTTGACCCGTATTTAGCTCATGGATGCTGTTGAAACTGTTCAAAATGCAACAGATTTAAAAGGTCCATCTTTGGAGTAACATAAAAGGCTAAAACTTGTTGGGAAATTGTTGCCCAGTTAGGTAGCCACATTAATTTCCCAAACAACTGAGTCAGCACTCACCCAAATGGAGGTAAAAGGAGCTGCTGATTCCTTAACCTCACTGAATCACATTAACACAACTATTTGGAAAGTGTTCTAGTCCATTCTGCACAACAGGCTGCATGTCTACACTCGGCAAAATCTTGTGCAACAGGTATGGACTGTGTGCATTATTTGCTACTGCTCTAGTAAGCAAAAGGCAAGCAATTTCACAGGTGTAACCAATTATTTGCAATTCTGAAAACATGCTATTCACCAGCACCAGCGTGCCCAGAAGGACTCTCTTACATGAGACAAGTTTACCTATAATAAGCTAGAATAAATGCAAAGGAGGGATACAGGCCAACAACAGACATCTATTGTAAAAATCCTTATTCTTTAGCCTTGCTCTCAGTTCTGTTCAAGATCAGGAAGTATTAGAGATCCATCATTATTCTATTTTCAACTTTGAAAGTTGTATATACTTAACGATTATAATTATGAAATCTTAGAATAAATATACTTTCTATTCACTGATTTGAATATTCGAACAATTAGCTGTATTTGCTTGAATGCACACCAAGTGTCTTTATTTCTGGTGGTTAGGATAATCAAGAAATGCCTAGAGGCGAAAAAAAAAGTAGACACATAAAGGGAAGATGAGGAAGGAAGGAGAAAGTAAACAGAAGAAGAAAAAGATTTTTAAAAAACCTGTATGTAGTCAGGATAAGTGACTAATTGAAGGTGGAAAAAATAATTGCTTACAATTTGTATAAAGCAATCATATCCACGTAGTCCTTGGTACAAAGGTACATAATTATAAACAGGAAGATGGATATAAAGAGTTGTATTTTAATTTAGAAAAACAACAGAGGAAAAGATTATGGGAAAAAATTATGGAAAGTAGAAAGACCCAGGCCACAAATATGCCAAGATAAATGACATAGCCCCAGTGGGGAGAACAGTGCCCCAGACGAGAATGTTCTGTATGACCTTGGCCAGCATTATTTCCTGCCTTTTATAATCACAGAAGGCATTCAACGTTTGGTGATGATGAGAAGTAGGATTTTGAAGAATATAATTATAGGCTGCAAGTGTTTTCTGTGGAAGCAAAATTATCATTCATGTCTGAGATTGTGTAAATGTGCCTTAATTTTGGTCAATGGCAATTTGAACTTTAAAAAAACAGAATCCCAAAATCTCCTTATAAATCCCATTCTGCAAGAAAACCACAAGGATAAATGTGTAAAAGCAAAGACATTCCCAGATACTCTTCAAATAACGGTATCTCATAGAAAATTATCTCTTTTGTAGTGACATGATTTGACCTACCTCCACGTCAAAATCAGATGACAACTTCAAAAAGCCACATTAAAGGAGATTTAAGCAGAGCAAGGCTAAAGCAGTTTTCATCTACTAGGTCAGGTACAGAAATGATCACAATGCACATTACCTTAGGAAGACTGGCAACCTTACACAAATTAATGGGGTGTGATGCACAGATGGAAGGTGGATAAAACTGAGGGGCAAGAAGAAACCACATCAAGGGTGTCTAAGGAAAACTTAAAGGCTTTGAAAGCTTCGAAAGTCTCACCTCTCTCTGGTACCTTTAATTGTGACTACCATAAGTGCATTTTTGCCACATGCTTTTAAAAGAAAAAAGGAGATGGTTATTTTCTTAAATGCTAACAGACTTACTTGTCTTTCAGAAAATCCACTACTCTTTTGAAGTCAGCCACGCAGTATTCTCTTTTCATTTCCATGAGCACAGTGTCAGAGGCAGACTGGACTGGTATGTGCAGAAAGGCATACACTCGGGGGTGATTAAGGATTTTTGCCATTTCCTTGAAAAAGATGGAAGGAGAAAACAATCACTGTAACAAATTAGAGAATGGTTTCCCTCAGATCAGTTCTCACGAGTGCAAGCAAATACACACAGCTGAAAACGGACCAATCTTCTAGGCTCCCCGAGTGAAAGTCCACCAGCATCACTCTAGGGTGACATCTGGGAATTTAACATGACTTTCGGAGGATTTCACAGAAGTGTTATTTCCTCATGGTCATTGCCTCTCTTAGGTGATGAAACAGACACAAGCTCATGTAATGCCTAGAGAGTAAAAAAGATTTCTGCATACTTCAAAATAAACACCACTCCTCCCTTCCCTCAAAGCAGTGTTATATTCTGCCCTGTTACATTAGCAGCAGAAGCAGCAACATTTAAGGCAAACGGTCAAAGCTGTAGAATCCTGTGTACGTGAATAAAGTTCCCAAATTTAGGGCAAGTCAACATTTTTTTTTTTTTTAACGCTGAAGGAGAAAAAGAAATCTGTAACTCACCTGTTTCTTTTTTAGCTAGTTAGCAAACACTCATTTTTGAGTATCTACTATGCAAAAGGCAGAGTATCAGACAATGAAGCCAACCAGTTCACCAATGGTCACCTACTACTACCTACCTTTAAGCTGCAGAGTTCCAAAGAAGAGAAATAAGGAAAGAGCAGAAAGAAGAATCTGTCTTGCAAAGTTAAAGAGAGCAAGTTTAAGTGAAACAAATCAGGAAATTCAGAGATGGTTCTAAATTCCTCCAAGGATACAAAGTGGGTAGAAAAAAGAGTGGTAAAAGGAAAAGGGTGGTAAGGAAACCATTTATGTGAGCAAAAAGAAAAATGTGACTAATTTATGGCCCATCAATGGGTTGGGGGAGAAGAAGGAAGGAGAAAAAGAGGGGGAGGGGAAAAGGGGGGAGGAGAGAGAGAACACTAAAGGTCCAATAGAGATAAAAATGTCAAGAAAGGAACTGCTCTTCAGTAGCTTGCATGTGTCCAGTGATTTTTAGTTTTCAAAGTACTGAACCATACTTCCACAAAGTACTGAACCATACTTCCACAAAGTACTGTACCATACTTCCACAAAGTACTGTACCATACTTTCACAAAGTACTGTACCATACTTCCACAAAGTACTGTACCATACTTCCACAAAGTACTGAACCATACTTCCACAAAGTACTGAACCATACTTCCACAAAGTACTGTACCATACTTCCACAAAGTACTGAACCATACTTCCACAAAGTACTGAACCATACTTCCACAAAGTACTGTACCATACTTCCACAAAGTACTGAACCATACTTCCACAAAGTACTGTACCATACTTCCACAAAGTACTGAACCATACTTCCACAAAGTACTGTACCATACTTCCACAAAGTACTGAACCATACTTCCACAAAGTACTGTACCATACTTCCACAAAGTACTGTACCATACTTTCACATCTGTCATCTCGTTCTATCATTAGAACAGTATTTTGAGGGACCTTATGGAGTCAAAGAGCCACCTAATGCCATACAGTCACCTCTTTTAGCTGTTCAGGGCTCAGTCATGCATATGTATCACCCATACCCTTCATTCCTTCATTTTCTTTCCATTGACTATAATATTAGTATTTTTACCAAAGTGGAAGAATAGAGTGACAAACTCAAACTAACCATCTTCTTAGGAGCAGCTTAGTTGGTTTAAAAAATCCTTCTAAGAGATTCAAATAACCAAATGATACTACTCATGGATATCCTTTATTGACCTTCTCTTCCAGGAATTAATAGGGATATACCTTGTTATATACAGATTACTAAATTGGGACTGAAGTTCAAGAATTTCTTATTTAGCAGCAAATTAACTGGCGAACACATCATCTGAAGATTTCCCTCACAAAACTGTTACATTTCTTGGCTGGGTATTTAGTTAGAAGGCTCTTCATCTCCTTACTCAACACCTTCCATGTATAATAAGGCTGTGGGACGCAGGGCAACATTTATCACTACCTACTCTACAATAAATATGTTGTCCTCCTGCTAGATTCTCTGTCTTTCAGGTTTTTCACACTTGAATATCAAGATTCTTGAACAGTGTGAGAAAAACAAATTATACAAAAATATCTGTTTTCTAAAGGCGCAGGACTCAGCTTTAGCTAACTTGCAACATACATACTGTTGTAAAAAAAAAAAGACACCTTAACAAGTAACACAATTTGTGAAATGAAATTTTACTCTCAATCTCTGTGCCTTGGTTTTCTCATCTGGAGAATGGAGATAGTGGTAATACCTACCTCACTGGGCTACCAGGCCACTGTAAAAATAAAATAAGATAATCCAGGATGTGCTTATGTGTTGGCTCTCAATACATAAACTATCTAACATTCTTCTTCCCTGGACAGTATTTAAAGTTCATGGTAACACGTTTTCATATACATGAATGGGAATATATCAATAAACAGAATAGCTTTTCAACAAGGCAGTTTCCTTACCTAGTAAGTGAAGGAGAGATAACTTGTACTGACTTGCAAAATCTAAATTTGAAACGGGTTCCCAGTAAACATGACCCAGGGCCAGAAAGGGTGCAGTTTCTGTTGGAAACACTCAGAGTGGCCTTCTCCTATAAAGAGGATACTGCACTAGATGAGGCATTGCCCTATTATAGTAGGACAATTTTCAAATTAAAATGTTAATAGCAAACAAGTAGGATAAATTTGGTGGGTTTTTTCCCCTTTGGCTCTCAAAATTAGATTTCCCACTAGTAATTATCTTCAGCTTCATTCTACAGACTTTGCAACTTTGTAATAGTAGGCACCAGAACACAAAATAAAAATAAACCTGCCCCTTATTTAAAGTCTGTATTTATTCTACTAAAAGAATCACGACTTAACATAGGTTAATGTACCCCAAAGAGACAAAGTACATATTTTTTCTTTTGTTTTTCCTTTTATCCCTCTTCTCTCTCAGCACTGTTGGTTAAGAGTAACCTTTGGGCTACTTCCCCTTTCAAAATTCTTCTCTATTTTTAAGGTTCAGTTTAGAGTTACAGATTCTCTACTGCAAGAGATGACTTCCTCCTCTGTGATTCCTCAGCAACCTGTTCCTGGTGTTACCAAAATATCTCCTTGGCTCTACTTTGCAACATGGGTCATGCATCTCCAGATGGAAGGTGGACAAGGCCTGTGATTATGTTTTACTCCTCTCTGGATCTCTACAATGGCTAGGACTGTGCTGAGTACACCACCAAACATATAAACGTAGATCTGAGTCAAAACTACATCAAGATACAAAGAGAGAGATTTAAAATATAATTGCTATTTGATAGGAAGACAAATTTTCAATTAGTTCCATTTGGTTAAAGCAGGTAAATAAGCACATATTCAGGCAGGTAAACAAGCAGATAATCAGCCTGTTTTAATTTTAGAACAGTGAAAAATTATATATGAATATGTAAGTAAATATATGTCTAAGAAAAGATCAGATTCTTTATAGGTAGCCCCACCATGGGTTATAATTCTAAAAGTCTGTTGGAGCCTTGGATTGGAATTACAGTGTACATTCTTATGGAAATAATTTATAAATGGTGTGCCCAAGAACAGCAGCCATGAGCAACCCTACACTCAGAGCTGGGTAAGGGAGTCTGAGTAGACAGGCAACTATGTGTGCAGACATGTGTGCACACAGGCCTGTGTAGGTCTGTGTGTGCATGCATGCACATGGGTGTGTTTTAAGGAGCCCTGGTAGCAACTAGCATAGAAATAGTATCTATTTTAATATATGGTCATTTTTTATCTAAGGGTTGATGTACCAAGACTGCTTAAAATAGATGGTGACTATTTCATAGGTAAAGACCAGAGAATGTCTAACAGATCAACAAAACAGTATTTCTATCTGGTGTTTTCACATGAGGTTTTCCTATTTCGAATTGGTGTTCATCTCACTGTTTGTGATTTTTTTTTTTTTTGCCGTACGCGGGCCTCTCACTGTTTTGGCCCCTCCCGTTGTGGAGCACAGGCTCCGGAAGCGCAGGCTCAGTGGCCATGGCTCACGGGTCCAGCCGCTCCGCAGCATGTGGGATCCTCCCGGACAGGGGCACGAACCCGTGTCCCCTGCATCGGCAGGTGGACTCTCAACCACTGCGCCACCAGGGAAGCCCCTGTTTGTGATTTTTTAATGAACTTAAAGAGCAAAGAAAAAATAATGAATGAAAACAGGCTTAATTTAAAAAAGCAATTTATGTATGGTGCATTTTTAAAAGAAATGTTAAGTTTCACTTTTATTGCCCAGCAGTCATCAAATTAATCATCATATTCTACCTGGTTTTGAATATATATACTACCAGCTGAACAAAGTCACTCAGTGTATATTAATACTTGCATTCAGATGTCTCTGCATTCACAGTGAAAGCCCTCTCAGATTATAGCTTTGTTAGGAAGTATTGTATCTGCATACTTAAAATGCTAAACTATGTAACACTGCTATGTTTTTTTTTCAGCTAATCTAAGATATATGTTGAAGCAAGAAAATACCTCAAAAAAAAAAAAAAAGACAAACTATACCACTTACCCTTAGGCATGAAAAGATAGCTTATTTGACATACAATTCACACACCATACCATTCACTCATAAAATGTATGCAATTAAATTTTTAGTATATTCACAGAATGGTGCAGTTTGCCTGGAAATTTCTTGTTTATCACTCAAAATTAAACTCCATTTGGGGTGGAACTTTCTGTGGCCCATACAACACTTAATTTCTTCATCCCCTGTTCTACTTTTGTAATTGATATACAATTCCATTCCAGTATTTATTGAAAACTGGTTAAGAAAAAGGACTCAGCAGTCTGAGAGGCTTAGGTTCTACATTATTTATTTCATTTACTGCTAGTCATTGCGGACAAATTATTTAAATATCTCCGAATGTTCATTTTCTTCATTCATAAAATGACAATGTATCAGTAGGATGCATTAGGTTATGCTGTATAGCATACGATCTCAAAAATCTCAGTGGCTGAGCCCGCGCGCCACAACTACTGAAGCCCGCGCGCTGCAACTACTGAGTCCGCGTGCTTCAACGATTGAAGTCCCTGCTCCGCAACAAAGAGAAGCCACTGCAGTGAAAAGCCTGCACACCGCAAGGAAGAGTAGCCCCCGCTTGCGACAACTAGAGAAAGCCCGCGTGCAGCAACGAAGACTCAATGCAGCCAAAAATAAATTAAAAAATTAAAAAAAAAATCTCAGTGGCTTATAACAACAAAAATGTAATTCTTCTTCATGCTACATATCTTTCATGGACTGGCTAATAAAGCTTTGCTCAAGTTGCTTCCACTTGCAAACTGTGAATTTGGAAGAGGGGGAGGAAAAGAGAATCATTGGCTTAAACCTTCTTCCCACATTTCACTGGTTGTTGCAAGTCACACAGCTGCTCCTGAGCTTAACTAGGCAGAGATTCTCACGCTCCCACGGAGAGGGAAAGCAGGATATTTGGTAAACGGTGATATGTTCTACCATAGAAATAATAAAAATACCTGCACTGTGGAGGGAGGAGTCAGATGAGATACATAAAGTATTGATACTCAGTCGAGGGCTGGACACAAGTGAGCACTTCCCCATCCAAGGAGGCAGTCGTGTTTACATGTTTATTTATAAAATGCAAAGGAGGTTACTGCGTTCTTTGCATCCCCATCCCAGAAACACAGTTTTCTGTTTAATAAATACTTGTTTAGCTGCATCATTTCACATACGAAGCAACCATAACTAGAGCAGTGAAATCACCAGAACATTGTTTCGACTCTGTACTGCGTGATGTGCAAAACGAAAGTTAGCATCATTTGGGATAATCAGACCATAAACAAGTAAGAGTTAAATATTTCTAAATAAATCTTTAATATCTGCCTTCCCATTGGGTTCTTTAATTATTTACGTCATATTTAAGAGAAGCCAATAGAATTTGTCTGAGTTGAACACTCAGTCTAACTGGGTTGCATGTATTATCCCCATTAAATTGATCAGGTATTGAGTTCTTTTAGTGTCTGGTAGACATGGTCTTTTTTTTAATGGAAAAAAGGGCAACTATATTTTAAATATATATATATTATATACATATAAAATATATAAACATATATACTTTATATACACATAATTTTTAACATACATCTATGCGTGTTATATAGTGTTTGAATCACAACAGATTTTATTGTTAGCTTTCTTCTCTGTTATTTTAAAATTAATACAGTAAAATTGACTTTTTTCTATGTGTTCAGTTTCATGAATTTTAACATAGGTGCAGATTCATGTAACCATCACAACAATCCACATACAAGGACTCTTTTGATTTCTTGGCATTAGCAGAGTAGAATAATAATTTAAAAATAAAACAAAACACTGATAATATCAGTTGAACATAAATGTGTGTATAATTACAACTCAGCATTTTGACATTAGTATTAATGTGTATTCTTATCTTCATAATGTGAAGTCTGATTATTGACTCTGACACTAAGATGAGTGGTAATGGTAAAGGAGGACTGAAGTCCTTTTAACATTTCTATGAAAGCTAATTAGAACAGATATTTTGTCTCAACTTATTTTAATGCAAATATTGAAAATGTTAACTCTTTGCAGTTTAGAAGTGAATTTCCTGTTATAATTAAGTTATAGATCAAATGTAAATTAGAATCTGCTCACAATATTCACTCCTTTTCATTTGGGATATAAGGATTGGAAGTGTTCTCTTTTTGTGCTCCCTTGTTCACTTTCTGATGCTATTAATGATAATTTATTTTTAGATGGCTGAAAGTAAATGTAGGTGCTGGTAATTGACTTAGTGGCTGTTACAGTGTCATTAATGAAAATAATGGATGAAATACGACTCTGATCTTATTTTATCTTGACCTATATGACCTTTGGAGCATTGAAGGTGACTCCAGAAATAGGATTTCCTAGAACACAGGCACTGATGTTTGACCTTTACCTAGAATTCTTTGTAGGATTTACTCTAAAATAAACATTTTGATTAATCAACTGGGTTATCCAATCATCCATTCATTCAACTGTAATTTAACTGTTTAAGCACCAGGCATTAAGCAAGGAAAGGGAGAGATAGAGAAAAACACTGTATACTCTTGGCGTATGAGCATGTATGGTAAAATTGTAGGACAGGGAAATAAGAGCTAATTGAAGTCTGTACAGTGTGCTCTGCCACTGAGAGTACAACTACCTAAAAAAGAGATATTTAAAATAATATAACATTGCTACAACAGGGGTGAACTTTGAAAACATTATACTAAGTGAAATCAGCCAGACACAAAAGGACAAATATTGCATGATCTCACTTACATGAGGTACCTAGAATAGTCACATTCATGGAGACAAGTTGGGGAGAGAGGCATGGGGAGTTTATTGTTTCCTGGGCACAGAATTTCAGTTTGGGACAATGAAGAAGCTCTAGAGATGGATAGTGGTGACGGGTGCATAATACTGTGAATGTACTTTATGTCCCTGAACTGTACACTCAAAAATAGTCAACAGGTAACACATATAAGACATAAGGCTGTATATCTTGTAAAATGATCCAATAACCTGTCATATCAGTTCTGCTTCTTTTAGTCTAATAATATCAATTATATCTTTAAAAGTACATTTGGGAAAAATAAGGAGTACACTTGGGGACCACTTAATGATTCTCTACCTATTCACTCTTTTATCAAATATACCAACTGTAACATTATTTGTTGAAATCACTTTAAAGAGAGAATTGTTTGTTTGAGGGTTGGACTCACAGATCTTATAGGCTGAACCTGTTACATACTTCTAAAATAAAGATGCATATGGTAATTAGTATACATAAAATAATGAAAAACACTGTTCTTTTAAAAAATGAATGTTTTTCTGTATTATAAAGGTAATATATATTCATTTTTAAAGTTTTAGAAAAACAAAAATAGAAAGAAAAAAATAAATCATAGTTAAAGCAATACTGTCACTATCATTTTGAAGCAATTATATTATAAAATTATATTTGATACCATTTGGTGGGTTTGGAGAAAGTAAAATGATTTTCAAAGAACAAAATATTAAGTTAATAATATTTCTTAACAATACCTCACTCAGTGTGAGCTCAATTTCTTCAAAAATGAAAGAAGTAAACCTTTCTTCTAAGCAGGGTTCAAATCACCTAGGCACTTATACTCAAGGGGCTCATTCCACATTAGCATAACAGGAGAGAGAAATGTGAATATGAAAACAACATGCAAAGGAGAGTCAGAGATAAGAATCAGCAAAAATGCCTTAGAATCATTCCTGAAGAAGTTATTACCATTTGAGCAACTCTGTCCCTGGAGCTATGATGAGAGAGTAAAAAAAATAAATAGACCTGAAAGAAATTTCTTTGTTCAAAAACAAAAACAAAAATGAGAATGAAAGTAAAAGGAGAAAAGAGGGATGGGCAATTCTTTCCCCATTCCCAAATTTATTGTAATGTAAGGGAATTCTTAAAAACATGGACCAGAAGAAGTCATTTAATTGGAATGATTATTAGAGGGAAGAAGCAAGCTCTCAGCACTCTCCAAATCACAATACTATCAAGTGGTACAGCACTAGTAGTAACAGTAATAATAGTGATAAGCATCCTTATGTGCTAGACATTTTGCTGATTCACAAGGAAACCTGCAGAGCTCTGGCGGGGCCTTCCTGGGTATAAAAGCCCCTCTGTGACCCCCATTTCTTGTTTGTAGAAAAAAAGGCTTTAGTCCCCTAGGCCTCCCCCAAATTCCAAAGAGCAAACTCAAGTAGGTACTAATTATGGAAGTGAGAGAAGGCAGAAACAAAGGAAAAGCAGTCAAGCAAGAAAACTAGTAACAGCTTAAACAATAGTTTAAGGATAAAACAGAGTCCTAGTTCCTCCTCAAGGGATATACATAACAATTTGACACAAATCTTTGAGTTGTTCTGCAGAAACTAAGACCCACAGCCAGGTGGAGGCTGGTGATTACATGCTGATCACAAGCAGTAGGCCCCTGACTGGCTGGAACCAGAAGGTTGATGATAAAGATTCCCAAAACATCACCCTGTTACCTCACCACCAACCAATCAGAGAGAAGTCCATGAGCTGCAACCCTCACCCCAAATGCTGCCTTTAAAAATCCTTCCCTGAAAGCCATCAGGGAGTTCAGGTCTTTTGAGCATGAGCTGCCCATTCTCCTTGTTTGGCACCCTGCAATGGATGCTGTACTTTTCTTCATCCCTGATGCCAGGACACTGGCTTTGCTGCCAGTCAGGCGAGCAGATCCAAGTTCAGTTCGGTAACAACACTCATTATCTCATTTAAATTTCTGAACAAACCTAGAGAGTAGTTTTACTGAATCTAACACTCAGGGAAGTTACAACCTTGTCCAAGGCACAGTGGTACAACTGGAGTGTAATTACAGTCACCCTGACTCTCAAAAGTTACCAACCCCCATATATGTCTCTTTCGCATATGGATTATTTTGAGCTAAAGGCCATTGAGAACCAGCAGACCCAGGAAAAGGTCTAAAAACAGGGCCTTTGTTTTCCTTTTGTAAAAGGAATTTCTATTTATAAATTTTCCATCTTTTTTTTTTTTTTGGCTGCATTCGATCTTTGTTGCTGCGTGTGGGCTTTCTCTAGTTGCAGTGAGCAGGGGCTACTCTTCTTTGCGGTGCACTTGCTTCTCATTGCTGTGGCTTCTCTTGTTGCGGAACATGGGCCCTAGGTGCATGGCCTCAGTCGTTGTGGCACACGAGCTCAGTAGTTGTGGCTCACGGGCTCTAGAGCGCAGGCTCAGTAGTTGTGGTACACGGGCTTAGCTGCTCCGTGGCATGTGGGATCTTCCCAGACCAGGGCTTGAACCCGTGTTCCCTGCATTGGCAGGCAGATTCTTAACCACTGCACCACCAGGGAAGTCCCGAATTTTCCATTTTTAAAGGTAGAAGTTTTGGGAAAAAAAAGATGTAAATATGGAAACTCCATAGTAGGAAGAAGAGAACAAAATTTTAACAATTCCTATCAATGGTGAAGACTTAAATATGCATAACAAACCTTTCTAAACAATCCCTGTTTACCATACTTTTCCTGGTCACCTTCCCATAACTAGTCTTCCTCACCCAGAACTACAAATCCGTTTTCTTTGGTTTTAGCATAAGATGGTATATAAACCCAAGTTCTAAACACCCTTTGGGGTTACTGACTGCTGGGTGCTTCCATGCATATGAGCAGAAAGCACATGTTAATAACCTTCTGTTTTTCTCTATTTATCTATCTTTGGCTAGTGTAACTTACAGAAACCCACCTGGAGAACCCAAGAAAGGTAGAGGAAAAGATTTTTTACTTCCTTACACTCCATTCCATCAAAATGTGTCTCACAAATGTGTCCCCCCTAAATCTAAAATCATTCCTGAGGAACAGCACTAATTAATTCACGTGACAGTGTTAACTAACAATAAGTCATTTCTGGGAGCAGGGCTTGAAATAAGCAGTGGAGAGCTGTCTCTCCAAAACAAGACCAAAATAAAATCAAAGAGTTTAAAATTTTCAGTTTGCAAAATTCTCCTTATGTTTGATTTATTAGAAATGTGTGCATTTTTTCCAAATGTCTCAAAATGCATGAATTAATTGCTTCTTATTACATTAGTTGAAATTAAAATATAATAAATTAATAGGATCTTTGTACTCTTTTGTTACTGAACAATATGGAATTTGAGGTCAAATGGATAAATGGGTATATAATTTTTATAAAGCAACAAAGAGGGGCCTATTTCTTCCTTGTTCTACTTTAATTGTTTTCACTTGGTAAAATTGGCTTCACGAGTCAGTTCTTTAATTGGATCTGAAATGAAAGCATTTCCAGTTACTGCATGGTAAGCTAGCTTGTCTAAGAACACCTAGTCAGAATATTTTCTGAGATTTGAATCTGCTGCTCTTTTAAGCACTGTGGTGCCAAAGTTATAGGATCAGATAACTTGTATAGACTATAAAGAAAGATCAGGAAAAAATTCCATGTGATGAGCCAAATTTACCTGTTAAGACTTGAGCTATTTTTTTAAAATATTCTGTTATTTTTTAATCAAATGGAAGTTAAAATCCTATGCAATTAAAATAGATTTCTTCTGATTAGAGAGGGAAATGAAGATTTTTATTTTCTTCTTTTCTGTCAAAGTCTGTAGCCTCTACAAATATAGAAATCTGATGTACCTTAGGCAGAACCTTGGTTCTGCCTAAGGTTAATAGAAGCAATCATTTGATACATAAGTATTTTCAGATCTTAAATGTTGCCATTTTTATAGGATTAAAGAATTTTTTTAAAAGATAGAGCAGGGCTTGAACTTCATCTTTCCAGTGATCAAATGTTATAAATATATATTGTTAATATATTATGTTTACCTGGCTTCAAAACTGAATAAAGATGGGTCTAAATAACAGTGATTAAGGAGATATAAGATACCATGTTACATACTAAGTATCTCCTACTGTCTTAGGTGAGAAAAAGGATTTCCAAATCAAGTACTCTGTCTTTAATATTTCAAAATTAGCTAGAGATCGAGAATCTAGAAGACAGATAGGAAAAAAGAGGACTATGTCCAAGAGAGGTTAACAAAATGTGCAATACCCTGAAATGAATGCCGGTGGAAAGTGATGGCACCATCAACAGTTTTCCATAGAATGTTTAGATCACTTCCTTTGTCCCATCCTCAAAGGACTCTAAATAATCTCTCCACAGAATTACTTAAACAGGCACAGTTCAGATAGGAGATCTAGAAAGAGCTGGGATTATTGTGAAATAAGAAGAATAATTTATTCTGAACAAATAGTACTCAGTGTCTCTCCAGAAATGGTGTCAAGAAGTGGGAGAACACAGCCCATATGAAGAAATTTCTCCCAAGAGGCTGCTCTGAGTAAATGAAATGTCTTCAGCTGAGTGAAATGAAGACAGGAAAATCCAGTCCCTTAGTGGTTTAAGGATACATTAAAACTACTCATTAAAAATTAAAAACAAATGGGATACTCCCATCTGGGTGTTTATTTTCCCCTTAATAAACTATTGAATGACTTTCCCAAGCACTGATTATATATATGACATTTAAAAATGAACTCACTGTGGATGAATGGATAAAGGAAATGTGGCGTATGTATACAATGGTATACGTATTATTCAGACCAAAAAAAGAAGGAAATCCTGCCATTTGTGACAACTTGGATGGACCTTGAAGGCGTTATGCTACGTGAAATAAATAAATCAGACAGAAAAAGGCAAAGGCTGTATGATCTCACTTACATGTGAAATTTAAAAAAAATTTAGAAAAAGAATTCATAGATACAGAGAACAGATTGGTGGTTGCCTATTCTTATCACTTATTGTGATCATTTCACAATACATACAAATATCATATCATTATAGTGTATACCTGAAACTAAGTTGTATGTCAATTATAGCTCAATTAAAAAAAAGCAATATAACCTTGCCGAAGCATTACAACCTTTTCCTCATCAGTTTTAAAACCTCTGAATTTCTCACCTTCATCCATTACACCCCATTAGTTGCTATGTGTTTCTTCTACTACTCAACCCTCAGAAGTCTCTGATATTTGGCCATATCTACCTCCTGAGCATAACTTCGCACTGTCCAGGTCACACAACTTCTTTCTTACAAACTATAGTGTAAATTGGGTCTTGAAATGGGCACAGAGTATTCCTGGAGGGAAACAAACTAGCAGGCAAGGGTCATTTAAAAATGAATTCATGTCCAGGTCTTTAATTTCCATTTGTACTTTTTCATAAAACTGATTTGTCTGTGGTCAAGGCTTCATGCGGGGTCTCCTTTCACACCTCCCTCTCACTTTTACTGAACACCTTCAGGTCACCAAGTAGGGACTTGTGAAGCTGCCTTTTTCAAAACAACATTAACGAGCTCCCATGGCTGCCACCCTCAACATTCATTTCATTAAAAGCAGAATTTATAATAAATTTCTACATTTATGCTTAAGAAGTATTTATACTGTTTTTGATGAATTGTGTACTACTACTAATCTAATGATAATTCGATAAAAAGTGTTTTTTAAAAAATATTTACAGCCTTGCGGTCACAATGTCTTAATTTATATATACATTTTGATACAGAAAAGGGTGGTAGAATGATCAATAGATGACTTTCAAGCTTAAAAATATATTAGAATTCTGTAGAGAAAATGGAAATTTGAATTCTGGGAAAAAAGAGGATGATGTAAGTTCTCCTATTTTTTAATATTTATTTGAATACATTTGAAAGAGTGATATAACAATTTTATTTTACAGTTCTATATTTAAAATATACCAGAGGTTACCTCTTCTGCAGCTATTTAAACTTAGCATGAAAAAAATTCAATGTCAATCAGAAAATGTATGAGGTGGTACATGATTTTAGAAAATTATTTTGGGGTAACACCAAGCAAAAGTTTCAATACCACTCACAGGTCTGCAAAACCAAGTCCCAACATCTTAGTCTGGCATTCTGCCCTCTTTCCAAACCCATCTTCCCTGATAGCTTTCCTCTTTTCCTCCAACATATACCAACTCCCAGGGAGCACATCTCCACCTAAAAGGGACCTATAGCGTTTTGCCTGGGACATGCTCTAGACTTTTCACCCTTGTTTAAATGTCAACCTCAGCCTAGAATGCAACTCCCCACTTCCAAGCTACTCCTGCCTACCGAAAACTATCCACACCTCGTGTATCAATTCCTCCTGTGTTTCCCAATGTATACAAAGAGCTAATCATCTCTTTTCAATTTTCGTTTAAAGTGCTTTGTATCTCTACTAGGCAATTACCACATTCTACATTTCAATTACCCCCACCACCCCGCCACATCATATATAAAAAAACAGTTGGTACCTCTTTGTTTGAGTTGAATAGCAATTAAACCAAGAGTCAATGTGTTTAAGCGAGACAAACTATAGACTCAGTATTCACAATTCTCATTCTGGCTTTTTCAATGATTTCCTATGTGCTTCCAGGGAAACCTCAACTTTAGACAGTTTATACCTAAGTTTCTGCATTTTAAGCTTGAAGATTATACTCATACTTTCTTAAGTGTACAGTGTGAGTAACTTTGTACGGTTGTACAACCACAAACAAAATTGGCAAAGTCGTTTTTTAAAAAATTGAGATATAATTGATATATAACATTTTAGTTTCAGATATACAACATAATGATTTGACGTATGTATATATTGCAAAATTATCACCACAATAAGTCCAGTTAACATCCCTCACAACACATCAACACATTGTTTTTCTTCTTGTGGAGAGGACTTTTAAGATCGACTCTTTCAGCAACTTTCTAATATATAATATAATACGGTATTATAAACTGTAGCCACCATGCTGTACATTACATCCCTAGGACTTATGTATTTTACAACTGAAGATTTGTACCTTTTGACCACTTTTACCCATTTTGCCCACTGCCTACTTACTTCCCTACCCAATATGTTCTCTGTTTTTATGGGCTCTCTTTTTTTTTTTATTCCACATATAAGCGAGATCATACAGTATTTGTCTTTGTCTGTCTTATTTCACTTAATATAATGTCCTCAAGGTCCATCCAGGCTGTTGTTTTCTTTATCCATTCATCCATCAATGGGCATCTTACTTTTTATACAGGAGAATTTTTAATGAAGTTAACCAAAAATAATTTGTCTTCATTTGCAAATATGAGAGACCAATGATAAGTATTACTAAATTATAGGAACCTAAAATTAAAGCCATTTTTAAGATAAATAAGATACAAGGAGGTCACATGACAAGGCCAATCAGTTGAAGAACAGATGATACTGCTCAAACTCTATGCTAGTATCCAAACTTACCTTCATTTTCCTGTCCAAAATATGTGATCTTCTAAACAAACATAGACTCTACAATCCTACAAAACCAAAAACTCCATATTCACTAGCCATTTTACTAGTCATCTCTCTCAAACAACAACCAATAAAAAAATGATGATGAAATTCATTTTAATTTTTTATTCAACATTAAAATGTGCAACATGATAAATTCCCACAGTCTATTTCAAAAAGAATATACTATATTTCATCCCTCAGTCATAAAACTAGTAACTTATAGCCCAAAGAGAATAAGAAAACCTGGTAGTCTCAGAAATAGCTCAACTTCATAGTTATTTGTATGTCTAACCTAACATCTGTTTCCTGTTTATATTTTCACAAGGTATTTTGCATTGCTCAATGTAATTATATATTCTGCAGTAAGAAAAAGTACAATATAAGGCTTCCTTTAGTCCCATCTGGATGTAATAAAGGAATCAAATTTTGAAACGGCAAGACTGTGAAGGGAAACTTCTACCTTTAATCATAACAGAAACAGCTGACTGCCCTTTTCCCTACACCATGACACTTACTAATAACTGTAAGAAAAACACTAGCCACATGTGAAACTCTGAATCAGTGTAGGTAGGATCTGAGGAGCCACAGACGGGTTGAATCTATTTCAAGCTGACTTTACAAAACCCAGTCCAAAGTTGAACGTTTGCAACATTATATGTGGAATGTCCTTTAGGATTCTGATTACATAGTAGCTGAGTAGCCACATCTGTGATATATTACAAAACCAAAGTAGTTGCCAGAAAAGTTGTTAGCATTTTATTTTTTAAGAACTTAACATTTTTGGGGGACTTCCCTAGTGGCACAGTGGTTAAGAATCTGCCTGCCAAAGCAGGGGACATGGGTTCGATCCCTGTTCCGGGAAGATCCCACGTGCCGCGGAGCAACTAAGCCCGTGCGCCACAACTACTGAGCCCGCATGCCACAACTACTGAAGCCCTCACACCTAGAGCCCATGCTCTGCAACAAGAGAAGCCACTGCAATGAGAAAGCCGCACACCACAACGAAAAGTAGCCCTCGCTCGCCACAACTAGAGAAAGGCCGCATGCAGCAACGAAGACCCAACGCAGCCAAAAATAAGTAAATAAATAAAATATTTTTTTAAAAAAATAACATTTTTGGTTTAGTAAATCCTATAGTCTCAGTAGTCTAAAATGTGAGTCACTTCCATGTCTTTGAGTCTGTAATCACGTTTCTGAGTTAATGAAAATTAATGTATTATGTTAATTTATTAATTAGATATGTAAGGTAATAATTTAACATATAACTTTGAGTGACTTATTAAAAAAATCATAGAATGAGAAAACTAAGTGATATATATATCAAACTCCTCTTCCACTGCTACCACTTCTACACAAAGACGAAGACTTAAAGGGGTTACATGACTTGACTAAGGTCACAGTTACATAGTGCTAGAATTAGGGTTGGAACCAAGGTCTTCAGATGTTCAGAACAGTGTCCTCTCAAATATAAATCTTCTAAATTGTGTGGTATGACAGGTAGATTAAATTACACCAAAATGCATTCTAACAGAACATGTGGCTCAATTATTCAATCTGCTATCATACAAACATATCTAACATACATAAAACCTGTACCTTCTGAAGTTTTTCATGCTCTTGAACAGGCACTGCATCAAGTACCTACTAGAAAAAACCAACGCACAACCAATCCCAACACTTCGCCTTACAGGGGGAATATTATGCTAGGCCATCTGTTGAAGGGTCTTCCCATTCAAAAGTCTATCTAAGAGAATAGTGGCAACTCTCATACATGGCTGGCAGTTTTATTAAAGCCAACACGTCAACCCTATGATCCAGCAATTCCACTCCTACGTATATACCTAAGAGAAATGAGTGCACCTGTTCACCAAAGGACATGTATGATAATGTTCATGTAAGCTTTATTCATAATAATTGAAACCTGGAAATCACCCTAGTGTTCACCAGGTAAATGGCTGAACAAACTATGATGTATTCACACAATGGAATGCTTCACAGCAATGCACCTGTAACAAATTCCCAACACACAAAACATGGATGACTCTCCCAGACATTCTGATGGGCAAAAGACAGATGGCAGCACTACAGCAGAGCCCAGGTGAATCATGGCATCCCTTTATCTCTGCTCGTAGTGATTAGTTACCTATAAGCCACTCCTACCCCAGAGACCTTGGAAAAGTCTCTCACTTCCTCAACGAGTCCTGCTTCACTCCCTCACTAGATCTCTTTCTCCTTCCCCATGAGGACCCTAGACTTCATCTTGCTCTATTAATCATGAGATTTCTGATAAGCAAATCCTTAAAAGTTGCACGTGCCTGATCCAAAAGATGCCTTCATAAAGAAAAATAAAGAATAAGTTATATACTTTCAGCTCTGATACATTATTTTAAGGTAAAATTCCAAAATTCTGATATAATAATAGTAATATTAATAGCTAAAACTATTAAGTACTTTCTGTATGTCAGGTACTATTCTAAGATATTAATTCATTGTTCTACCAATTCATTGTTCTATTCATTGTTACTCTAATCCAGATAAAACAAAATCTTACATTTATATAGCATCCTATAGGGCACTGCTGATACATTGTTTAATATTCTTTGTACAGGGTAACTGCTATTATGCCCCGGGTGATATCTGAAAACATCAGAAGCCACAGAAATGTGAAAAATTCGCTCAGTGCCCCACACAAATCAGCCGCACATTCAGGACTATATCAAAGAATGGAGAAACGTAAGTAGGTTATCGTTATTCCTGCTTTCTTTTGACAACTTCTTTACAGAAATAGTAAGGGCTTTGAGGGACTAAGTTTTAGGGATCTGATGTACAGCATGGTAACTATAGTTAACAATACTGTATTATATAGTGGAAAAGTTGCTATGAGAATAGAGCTTTAATATTCTCACCATAACAAGAACAACAAAGTGGTAATTGTGTGAATGTGAAGGATATGTTAACTAACCTTGTTGTGGTAAGCATTTCACAGTATATATTTGAACCAAATCATCACATTGTACACCTTAACCTTACACAATATTATATATCAATTATATCTCAAAGTTGGGGAAAAAAACAAAAAAAGGGTGAGAAAAGTTATGTTTATATTATACTGTAGTCTATTAAGTGGGCAACAGCATTATGTCTAAAAAAGTGCACATACTTTAGTCAAAAAATACTTTACTGGGCTTCCCTGGTGGCACAGTGGTTGAGAGTCTGCCTGCCGGTGCAGGGAACACGGGTTCGTGCCCCGGTCCGGGAGGATCCCACTTGCCGCGGAGCGGTTGGTCCCGTGAGCCATGGCCGCTGAGCCTGCGCGTCCGGAGCCTGTGCTCCGCAGCGGGAGGGGCCACAACGGTGAGAGGCCCGCGTACCGCAAAAAAAAAAAAAAAAAAAAAAATACTTTACTGCTAAAAAAATGCTAATCATCAATCGTCTGAGCCTACAGCAAGTCGTAATCTTTTTGAAACAGTTTTATCAGAGATCACTGATCACAGATCACCGTAACAAATAATAACAATGAAAAAGTTTTAAATATTGGAAGAATCTGCAATATTTAAAATGTGTCTCTGTGTCAGCAAAATGTGCCACAGAGACACGAAGTGAGCACACGCTGTTGGGAAAATGGCACCGATAGACTTGCTCAATGCAGGGTTTAAATGTGTAAAAAGCAACATGTCTGTGAAGCACAATAAAATGAGGTACGCCCATATACAAAAGAAGAGTAGCTGGTGCCCTGGGAGACTTGAAAAGGCTCTCTAAGAGAACAGAGAGTGCCCCAAGCCCAGGGAGACTGAGAGTGAGCGCTAGAGGTATGTCTGAGGCCTCATGAAGCCAGCCACCAAAATGATGCCCAATTCCTCTCCAGGGTCATAGGTGGGGAACCGGAATACTCTGTCTATGCAATAATCATTCCTTGAATAAGAGAGAGATCCTCTTGACGTGGTTTTCCATAGATTTCATTTTTCTACTGTATCATTTGCAACATGAAAAGCATTTGCAATTGAGGAGGGCCATGCTATCCAAAAGAAATGTTTCGTTCTCAGGTGTTAGGTAGAGGATGCAAATTCAGTAAGTGATTCCCCACACTCACTACAGAAACAGAAAGCTTTTGGGTTCCAGGCCTCTCTGGACATATGACATATAAATATGATACAACTGTCAAAGCAAGTATTGGGATGATTATTTCATACCAAATACCAGATAATGGAATGGCACAACAATTCTTTGAAACGCTATTTTTTTTAAGTTCTAGGTCACATCAAGTAAAATGAGTTTGCAAAGATTTTAGAAGGCTCAGAATTTAGAGGTCAAATGGAAAAAATTTAAACCTATCTCATTCAGCTCAGCCCCTTCAAAATGGTGTTTGTTTTTAAAAAGACTGAAATATAAATAGAGTGATCAAGATTCAACGAATTTGCCAGATTAATGACAAACTGATTCAGACTCAGGTCTTCTAATTCTGTGAACACTTCAGTACGGTCACATCCCATTAAGTTACAAGGATAATAAATAAAAACATCATAAAGATACTTCAACAAAAATGTTGGTAAAGAAACTGAGGAACTTTAAAATCTGCATTTACTTTCATGACAGTAAAACAATGTACTGCAAATTTCAAAATGACTCTTTAATTCCTGGAGTTACATATCTTCGAATTACCAGTATTTTGCAGTTTTTTTTTTTTTTTTTTACAAACTCTAGAGTCTGTAGCTATTAATTTGAAGTTTGATATCTTTTTAGTTTAGTAAAGCAGCATCAACAGTAAATGTCTTTCTGATTAACAAATACCTAACCAATTGATGTGCAAAGCTTTCTGGAAGACTACACAGAGGATGGAACATGGCATAGTGACAGGGACTCCATCTCTCAAGAAAACAAAGCATCTTCTTTCTTTTTTTTGGCCACTCCACACAGCATGTGAGATCTTAGTTCCCCAACCACGGATCGAACCCGTGCCCCATGCAGTGGAAGCATAGAGTCTTAACCACTGGACCGCCAGGGGAGTCCCCAAAACAAAGCATTTTCATGAGAGGAGATCTACAGTAGCTTCAACAATATAAAAGACAGTGACTGTGGAAGTTGAACTATCTTTTAGAATATAAATAACAAAGTAGTATTGGGTATGATTTTTAGAAAAAGAATCAATAAAGAAAGAGAGGGAAGCAACTAAATGTCATATGCAAGGTTCCCTCTGAGTAAGCCACAGTATCCTCTGTGTGGTGCCCACAGCTACAAGTATCTAATGAGGTATGCATTTTCTCTAAATCTCTGTGCTTTCTGTGAGGGTGTTGTTTGTTACAGGCCACTGAGAGACTCAATTAATAGTGATCTTTTGCTGTCAGTAACCTACTAATGACATGAGCTCCTCCTCAAAAGCTTTACAAGGGCAGATGGAACCATAATTGATTGACGGTACCTTGGACATGGAACACAAAAATTAAGAAAGAATACCGAGCTAACCCCATACACTTATGGCCTGACAGATATAGAAGCAGCCCATTTGAAGGCATAAGTAATATTTAATGACATCAGCAGGAACGGCAGAGTAAAGACCTCTGAAAATCCTCTCCTACATAAAAGGCAATGAGGACAGTGACAAAAACGGTCAGAATCAATTTTTTCCAGAACTCTGGAAATTAACTAAAGGCTTACAGCAATCTGACGAGTGTTTATTCCAGAAAAATGGAGCAATCTTGGTAAGAACAGCAAGTTATGTGGCATTTTAAACTGGCCCTTTTCTCACCTCCCACTGCCCAGTTCTGTGGTAGCCTTGAAAACCAACAACCTTCAATCATGGTGAAAATCAGCAGTCTGGCAGCCACTGAAGGGGGCAGAAGAGGGTTGGAGCTCCTTCAAAGCCCCATTCCCAGAAAAACTGTCAGTATTTGCCCTGTGCAGTGGTTTCATGGAAGACTCTACTCACATGGCTTTCTTATTTAACCTGACCTGGCACTCACCCAGTAGAAAAGCCTTTTTCCCAGGGGCGTTTGTCAAAAATAATCATCTGCAATTGCTTAACATCATGGCTGCCTGGGGCTTCAAATAACAGAGCAAATAATAAGCAAATCAAAAAGCATAAAGGAAAAGCTAGGGAATGTGATGTCTAGAGGGGATTTTGAAACACACTGACACGTTCCTGGGAATCTAGAAGGCCACATGCATGCACAAGGACGTGTGCATGTCCAGGCTGTGCACCTGTTCAGTAAAGACATGAGAAGGCCCTTAATTCTCACCTCTGGCTAAGTCTGAGGTTCTACACAAACAGGAAGTACAGGTAAAGATGGAGGTATAGGCAACCTGAGCATTGAAGGATGCTCCAATATGAACAAAGGGCTCCTCTGCAAAGACAGACTTATTGGTTCCAGGTATTTAAGGAAATCTCTGTCCAATCATGAGCTGACTACTAAGCCACTGGCCACACATAACAAAGTACAGACTTTACTGAATTAATTAAGAAAAGTCACTAAACAAACAACAACAACAATAACTCCTGTCAAGAGAAGACTATCCAATTTCCAGAGCTGCCACATTATATTTAAAAGTATATTTAAATGTCTAGTTTTCAACAAAAAATGATAAAATGTGAAAAACACACACACACAAAAGCAATCAATAGACACTCTCCCAGCAAAAGCCCAGATTCTGAACATACTAGACAATGACTTTAAATCATCATTTTAAATATGTTCAAAGAAGTAAAGACAATCATGTTTAAAGAACTAAAGCATGAGAATGCCATCTCACTGAATGAAGAATATCAATAATGAGACAAATTATGAAGGAGAACCAGATAGAAATTCTGGTATGAAAAGTAAAAGCATTGAAGTAAAAAATTCACTACAGGGGCTCAGCAGGAGACTTGAGCTGGTATAAGAAACAATCAGCAAACTTGAAGACAGGTCAATTGAGATTACTTGGTCTGAGGAACAGAAAAAAAAACAATGAATAAAAATTAACAGTGCCTCAGAAATCTGTGGGACACCATCAAGCATACCAACATACATATAATATGAATTCCAGAAGGAAAGAAAAAGGCAGAAAAATATTTGAAGCAATAATGGCCCCAAACTCAGAAATCTGAAGAAAAACAATCTACGTAACCTAGAAGCTCTACAAACTCTAAGCAGGATGAACTTAAAGAGATCTATACCTAGCTATCTCATAAACTGCTGAAAGATAAAAACAGAATCCTGATAACAGCAAGAGACAAGCATCTCATCATGTGTAAGGGATCCTCAGTAAGATATCTCATCAGAAATCAGAGGCCAGAAGGCAGTGGAATGACATATTCAACGTGCTGAAAGACTGTTAACCAAGAATTCTGTATCCAGAGAAGCCATCCTTCAAAAATGAAGAAAAAGTTAAGCTATGCCCAGATAAACAAAAACTGAGAGAATACTTTTCTAGGAGACCTGTGTTAGAAATACTAAATGAAGTCCTTCAGGCTGAAATGAATTGACACTAACTCCAATCCACATGAAGAAATAAAGAGCACAGGTAAAGGTAACTACAAAGGTAACAGTATAAATGTGGTTTTTGTTTGTAATTCTTGTTTTTATCTTATCTGACTTAAAAGACAACTGCATAAAGCACTAATTATGAATGCGTTGATAGGTGTACATTTTACAAAGATATACTTTGTCTGATAACATCAGACAAAGAGAAGGGGAGAGGGAATTGAGCTATGTATAGAAGCAAAATTGTGTATCCTGTTACAAAGTTGATATTAACCTAAACTAAACTGTTATAGATTAAGATACTAAGGTAACCACTAAAAAAATATTTAAAGATTATATATATGAATTAAAATGGCACATAGAGAATATCTATTTACCACAAAAGAAGGCTGTTGTGGGCTGAACTGTGTGTCACAAGAAGACACGTTGACGTCAGCATCCCCAGAACCTGTGAAAATGAGCTTCTTTGGAAATACAGCGTCTTTGCAGATGTAATCAAGTTTAAATGAGGTCACACCGAATTAGGGTGGACTCCAATCCAATGACTGGTGCCCTTATAAAGAAGAGGAAATTTAGTCGCAGAGAGAGGAGAATACCATGTTAAAACTGAAACAGAGACTGCAGTGATATGTCTACCAGCTAAGGAATGCCAAGAATTACCAGCAACCACCAGAAGCAGGGAGAGAGGAATGGGACAGATTCTCCCTCAGAGCCTCCCGAAGGAACCAACCCTGCCAACACTTTGATTTGGGACCTCTGGCCTCCCAAACTGTGAGGATAAATTTCTGTTATTTTAAGCCACCCAGTTTGTGGTACTTTGTTACAACCACCTTAGGAAACTAATACAAAGACAGTAATAGAGGAATAGAGGAAGAAAAAATAACAAGGATCTATTGCGGTGGAAAGACAAAGCTTGACTATATAGTAGCCAATTAATGAAAAGATTAACATCTGAAATTTCAACTGCTTAGCATTTAGGCTGACATTCCATATGACTGTATAATAAAAAATTGATGTAAAGCTTGCTTTTTAGATATATTTTAACATGTAAATATGGAAGTTACTTCTTTGTTGCCATATATTAGAGACACTCTAATCCACAATACTTTCTCTAGTCAAACAATGCTTTACAAGCAGCAAACTTTTCACAGTGCTTTTAAAAACACAGAAAAATGCATGCTACAAAAAGAGACAGAATAGTTTTTTTCCACCTAAACTAATGAATAACTAGAGAACTTTCAATATTACTCTAAATAGTTTGACTTCTCTGGCCCACGTGCAGCATCCTCTGATGCTAAAAATGATTCATTACACATACACTATTCATGCCCATTATAATGTATTTGATAGTTCTGTTCAACACATACAAATAAAGGTGTTCTTAATCATATAAAAATGCTTATGTTTCCAATTTAGGACACAATCATCATTTACTGTCAAATGACATTAAAGAATTTTGGACTTAAAATTTGAAAGCTTAACATTTTTATGTGGATTATTTTTGTGGTGGACAAAGGAAGATGTGGGAAAAAGAACCGATGCATATTGGATCTAGAAACAACAAACAATTTAGTATATTAAAAATAAACAGAAGCAAAGTAAGGAACTGCATTTTACTTTCTGAAAAATATGCAGAATGTCCCTTAAGTATTCTCTGAACCATTAACTTCATTACCAACCTTCCTGTTCTACACCATGAATCACGTGAAAATTCCATTACCCACCTGATATAAAATATGAAGATTTCAATTTACTAAGTGCTGAATTAGCAATGGCCTAGGGTAGCCTTTCATAGGCTATCAGAGCAAAGAATCAATACAGAAATGATCCTAGTACCAAAAGAAAAGTGTAAAGAAAAAACTACATTGAATGCCTTATGTGTTAGCCATGCTCTGTGCTTATGAAGGAAAGTCGAAGGTGGCTTTTCTCAGTGGTTTGAGCATAACTGACTTCCTGAACTAATGAGAAAGATAAAGCCCACAGATGGTGTATTGTGGAGTTTGAATGATACTAATTTCGACAGGTGACATGGAAGTCTTCTTAGCTACTCCTGTGAAATTAAGGATCCAGGGAAAACAGCAATGTGAAACGCCTTTTAAGATGCATATTAAACCATCACATATCTAATGCCCTCCTTTAGAAACTGAAATGTACACTAGAATACTAAAAGATGAAACGGGAATATTTTGTATGCCACAATCAAAATTTGTAAATTTCCAGGCTTCTAGTATCCTAGAATTATATTTACAATTCTGAAATATTAAAGTGTTCTGCTTTTTTGGGTTGGCCAAAAAGTACCTTCAGTTTTTAAGCAAAAATAAAAGATATTTTTCATTTTCACCAAGAACTTTATTGAACAATGTATTCACCCTTTTGTTCCACTACCTTCTGCCATTTTTCAGGCACCTTCTAATTCCATCTTCCCAAAACTTTTTATCTTTTTGAGCAAAGAACTGTTCCAGGTGCCTCTTACAGTCTTCCAGGGAATTGAATTTTTTTCCATTAAGAGAATTTTGTAAAGACCTAAATAAATGGAAATCTGAAGGTGCTGTGTCTGGTGAATACGGCAGATGAATCAGAACTTCCCAGCCAAGCTGTAACAGTTTTTGCCTGGTCATCAAAGAAACATGTGGTCTTGCGTTATCCTGATGGAAGGTTATGCATTTTCTGTTGACTAATTCTGGAAGCTTTTCGTCAAATGCTGCTTTCAGTTGGTCTAACTGGGAGCAGTACTTGTTGGAATTAATTGTTTGGTTTTCCAGAAGGAGCTCAAAATAGAGGACTCCCTTCCAATCCCACCATATACACAACATTACCCTTGTTGGATGAAGACCGGCCTTCGGTGTGGTTGGTGGTGGTTCATTTCACTTGCCCCATGATCTCTTCCGTTCCACACTATTGTACAGTATCCACTTTTCATCGCCCATCACAATTTGTTTTAAAAACAGAACGTTTTCATTACATTTAAATAGAGAATGCATGCAGAAATACAGTCAAGAAGGTTTTTTTCGCTTAACTTAGGTGGAACCAAAACATCAAAGTGATTCACATAACCAAGCTGGTGCAAATGATTTTCACCACTTGATTTGGATATTTTTGAGTATGTCGGCTATCTCCCACATGGTATAACACTGATTGTTCTCAATTAATGCCTTGATTTGATCGCTATCAACTTCAACTGGTCTACCCGACCGTGGAGCATCATCCAGCAAGAAATCTCCAGCATGAAACTTTGCAAACCACTTTTGACACATTCAATCAGTCACAACACCTTCTCCATACATTGCACAAATCTTTTTTTGCATTTTGATTTCATTTTCACCTTTCTTGAAATAATAAAGCATAATATGCCGAAAATGTTACTTTTTTCTTCCATCCTCAATATTAAAATGGCTACACAAAAATTCACCAATTTTGGACTTCCCTGGTGGCGCAGTGGTTAAGAATCCGGCTGCCAATGCAGGGGACACGGGTCTGAGCCCTGGTCTGGGAAGATCCCACATGCTGTGGAGCAACTAAGCCCGTGCGCCACAACTACTGAGCCTGCACTCTAGAGCCCGCGAGCCACAAATACTGAGCCTGCGTGCCACAACTACTGAAGCCCGCGCACCTAGAGCCCGTGCTCTGCAACAAGAGGAGCTACCACAATGAGAAGCCTGTGCATCGCAATGAAGAATAGACCCCACTCGCTGCAACTAGAGTAATCCTGCATGCAGCAACAAAGACCCAATGCAGCCAAAATATAAATTTTTTAAAATTCACCAATTTTGATGTCTTTTTTAAAATGCACGCTGATATGACAGCTGTCACATGCAATCTAACAAAATTGTTTAGGATGAAGTTAAAGACAACTAAGTGCTACTAGAGCCAAGTTTTTTTCTTACAGAAAAAACCTAAATGAACCTTTTGGCCAACCCAATATATATATACACACACACGCATGCGTGCGCATGCACACACACACACAGACGTGGTTCCAGATGTCTGACTATGACACCAGTTTCTTTATAAAGCATTTGCTGAGGCCTTTTTACTTATCATCTTGACCCATATCTTATCCCTATGTCCCTACATTCTTTTCCTTTCAGGAAAATGATCATCTCTTTTGGCAATGAATATCAGTATGTCTCTGGATTTCACTGGCAATAAACTTAGGCCAATGGCAAGAGATAAAATGATGATATTAGTGGTTGCAAAGTTCAGATACTTTTTATCACAAAGTGGATTAAATCATATTACGATAACCAAAGCCAATTTGACTATTTATATTCCTCTGCTGTATCTAGACTCCCATCCATGCTATCTGGTAATTCAGAAATTGTAACTGAGGGCAGCAGGGAGGCCCACAGGGTGGGTCTCTGGATAAATTATTGCTGGCCATATAAACAGAATCTTAAAACAAGGCATTTTCCATTGTTCTCCCCCAAAAGACAGAGAAACCCAATATTTTCGACATGAGAAACATTCAGGCACAAAATAGTCCATTTTCCCCTGAAAACATACCTGAGATGATAAGCATAAAATAAAATTCCTGATGAAACTGATGAGTCTGTGGCTGTGAGGACAGCAACAAAGACTTATTTGTTGAGATCAAGTCTATCTATTTAAGAGCTCATTTCTTTTCTGGGTCCTCTGGCCTGCATGTTACCCTGAGGCTTAATCACCCAGACAGAACATTACAAACTGAAGCTCAGTAGTCGTAAGCAAGAAGCTATGGAAGTTTTTCTGAGGAGCTGCTGAGTTCAAGAAAAGCTGAGGCGGGCTTCCCTGGTGGCGCAGTGGTTGAGAGTCCGCCTGCCGATGCAGGGGACACGGGTTCGTGCCCCAGTCCGGGAGGATCCCACATGCCGCGGAGCGGCTGGGCCCGTGAGCCATGGCTGCTGAGCCTGCGCGTCCAGAGCCTGTGCTCCGCAACAGGAGAAGCCACAGCAGTGAGAGGCCCGCGTACCGCAAAAAAAAAAGAAAAAAAAAAGAAAAGCTGAGGCTTCTTGGGCAGGGCTGGGGTTAGGAGCTGAAGCCTGAAGAGGGAACAAGTGAGGATCACAGGATGGAATGGGGTAAGATACAAGTAGGCTCAGAGATACAAATGTTTTGGTCGAAGGGCCAGACTGAAGCTTTGCTGGTGCTCAGATCCAGATCCCTCCAAGGACGAGCAGAGGTGGAATGTGGGGTAGAGCCCACAATCGTGCTTATGTGGAGTATCACGGTTTATCACAAGGAGTCAAATCATTCGGCACATAGGGCTGGGGCATAACCCCCGTTCCTTTCCAGGGGGGCTGCTCTCAGCTCTCGTAATTAGGCCTGATAAGATTTTTATTAAGTATATGAATCCTTTTTTTTTTTGCGGTAGGCGGGCCTCTCACTCTCGTGGCCTCTCCCGTGGTGGAGCACAGGCTCCGGACGCGCAGGCTCAGCGGCCATGGCTCACGGGCCCAGCCGCTCCGCGGCATGTGGGATCCTCCCAGACCGGGGCACGAACCCGTGTCCCCTGTATCGGCAGGCGAACTCTCAACCACTGTGCCACCAGGGAAGCCCTGAATCCGTTTAATATTTGATGGTTTCCTCCCCCTAAATTTTCAGATAGGCACAAACTTTGGTCTCCGGTTTTACAGGTTTCACTGACCTCTTGAAATCTATTCACAAGTGTCAGGTTAAGAATGAAGTAAAGTGCTGATGATTCTAACCAGTAAGAAACGGGGTACCAACAGTCACACGTACCACACTGACAAGTTCCAAAAGCTACAGTACGTTGATGGCAGAAATAAAGGATTTTTCCTTTCCATTTCCTTGCTCAAAACGAATCACTGAGCATGTCCTTCTATTCATCAAAAGGGTGAAGGAGTTTGTATACAACAGCACAAAATCCATTTGCATATTTTTCTATTATTCTGGAAAGTATAACCCTTAAGGAAAAAAAAAAGTTTAAAGACCCATGTGAACTGTTGACTTCAATTTGGAAATTCTGTATTGCTTTGATGAAACATAAGCACAGCAGGTATTGTGTTTTCTATTATTTTGAAACTATGAGGCATTTTTCAGAAGTCTGCCAAGCCAAGCATACTATTAATGTTCATAAATTACCATGCAGCAAAAGTCCTTGACATATATCTACTGTCTTACTGGATAAATTAAATTTGCTAAATGTACTATTAGATTGGAACATAAGGTCATTTAAATAGAAGTAAATATACAAAAATCAAGGGTAGCAGGAAACTGACTGGTAGTGACTAAAAGATTTCTCAACCAAAAACAGATGGAACATTTAAAATACCACTATGATTAACCTTACACAATGTAACGCATATAATATAAGTAACAGAAATATAGTAAATATAAATCTTTAAAGAACTTATACATTTTAATTCAAGCTGAATAAAATGTAGCATATCAATGTGAATATGAGTGTCAATATTCTCAGCAATATTTTACAGAGTAATAGAAATTTTAAAATAACCAATTTGCTTTATTTATAATTTGAATGTAGGAAAAGTCTTTAATAACAAGCATTTGCACTCCAAATTAATCAACTTGCCCTCTCTGTTCCAGGCTGTAAGTGATGCACTAAAATTCTGACATGACTTTAAGACCTACAAGGCATTTTCAAGGAAGATAACAGTTATTTTAAATTATTCATAACACAAGGAGAACCAGAATAGCTTAGATAAATAAAATCCACAGATAATTCCCATATCCCTTTCTGGTCAACAGCTTTAATATCTTTTCCCTACCAGCCAACCCATAAAATGAAAAACAAGACAAACTGCCTGATTTTAATTTCTCCTCCTTGACCATCCACTGCTGACTTCTCTGATGGAGACTAGAAAAAGCAGTGAAAGCTAGGAAGCAGGAAGGAGAAGAAAGAAGCTAAAAGCCTAGATAACCTACAAATTCAATAATCATATTATGATGAGCTCATTTGCTCTAGGTAGTTCTAAAGATACTATCTGTCACTACAATATTTTAGCAGGGCAAATAATAAAGCATATCCCTTAGATGGGTTCTCCTCCACCATCTAGTAATTCTTCACAAAAGTGTGACTCATAAGTGAGAAACACACATGACAACCATCCACAAACTCTTCCAAAACTAGATGCTCAGCCCAGATATGAAGGCACCTCAATATGTACAAGACATGCAGTCAGAGAACAGCTAAACTTAAAGCCATCACGTCATTCCATACACATTTATTAAGTGCATGTCATCACAGGCACTGAAATGCAAAGACAAACAATACAGCCCCTTCCTAAAGATGGTAACAGTTTTGTTGGATTTACGTGTAAATAAGTAATGATGCACCATGATGAGTGCCCACAGAGATAGGCTGGACAGAGTCTGACAAAGCATGGAAGGAATCTGGGAAATATCTGAGCAGGCTTTATGGGAGATGCAGTATAGCAGAGAGCATTTTAGAGTCAGACAAGATTAGAAACCCGTTCAGCTGCTCATTTGGTCAATTATTAAAGCTTTCTAAGACTTGGCTTCTCAATAAATAAAATAAGGATGATGTTATCTATATAGCTAGCTTACTGTAAGAAGGAAAAGAGATAATATGTGTAGAGCAAGCAGTATGGTTTCAAGAAAATAATAAATGCCCAAGAAATTGCACTGATGTTATTATGATTATTCTTAAGCAGTGTTGAATAATGTCTCCAGTGTCTTCTGGGGCCCAGGTACCAGGAGCCATCGCGTCACTGTCACTGGCCACATGACACCTGGCTGGGTTCCTATGTGTTATGTTCACTCTGAATTAATACCTTAGCTGTGGGTTACCTACAACGCAGAGGGCAAAACTAAGCAATGCAGTTTCAAGAGTAATCCAATTCACAAGCTGCTCCACCTAGAAGGTCAGAGTTCATTAAACAGGAATATGCCAGTGTTCTTATCTTAGCAATAACAACAGGAAAGCAAACATAGAGGGAAAATATCTCTTATTTGCCACTATAGGGGCAATATATTAGTCAACGTATGTATTAGTCAACATATGTATTTCCATTAAGAACCCGTTTTTTTAATGCAAAAGCCCGAATGGACATTTTGGCCAACCCAATAGTAGCAAATATTAGTGTATCTGATTAACTCAATACTAACAACTGTCATCATGTGGTGAGTAAGAAATGGGAAAAAGTTAAAGTAAAAATAGCAGGAGTATAAAATGGTTAAAAAAAATACAGGCTACACAGGAGGCCTCATAAGGGTAGCAAAGGGAAGAGCAAACAAGGATGTAGTGGGGGAAGCATCTTAAGGACCCTGTATGTCATGATAAAGAGCTCATCTTTATTCTATGGGTAATGAAGAGGTATTACAGATCTAAGATGAGGTAAAACATATTTTAATCTACTGTTTTATCTATTGTTTCTACCTCATATCCAAATTTAATAAGTATTACATAAGCTTATAATTATGTTTCTTCAATTCCAGGGTGTTTTCCCACCATATATATATGGTATACATATATATAGATATGTTTGAGATATCTTTGACACTTATGTCATCATTTAAAATGAATCCCATATGGTTTTTTAGGGCAGTAACAAGTTAAAAATAGGGTTTGTAGGTATTCCAATTAGATACTTGACTTTGCCTGTTAGGGATTAAGAATTCTCCCTCCTTTCCTTTTATTCATTACACATTTATTCAATATCTACCATATAAAGTGCCACATATAATGTCAGACTCTCAATTAAAAGTTAGACATGCATCCTACGTTAAGTGTGATATCTTCTGTCCCTTGGAAGATTTAATAAAATGTATTTTCAACAGACCTATTTTTCCACACCATACATTTAAATAATGACAGAAACTTTGGTATTTTCCTTTAAATGATTTCCCCTTTAAACTGTGCAATTAAAAAAAAACTGGTAAAAGAGTTTAAGAGAAAAATCTCAAGAGTCAGGTGAATGTGAAGTGAACATAACCAAGAGGAAGGAAAACAGCCCCGTGAAGTGTTCTATAATTAAAGTCTGTAGCGTGAAGCATCTTCCAGAAACACAAGGCTGGGTCCTACCAATACAATTCGCCAGAAACCCTCACCGTAAGTGTATTAAACCATCAGAGTACTTTTTCAAGAGTGGCTTCCTTCTATCCCAGCAGTTAAAAAAAAAAAAAACATCACCTGTCATTCACTGGTGTTATTTTTTTTCCCCCATTTTCAGCTTTTCCCGCTTCTTTTTTTTTCTTATTGATGAATTTTCTTCAGCACTTTAGGTAAGTCAAGTAATTTCTTCAGAGCAGTCTCAGATTAGTGAGAGGAAAATGGGGAAATATGATGCACTGTGGGTGCGGGGTTAGGCTCCATGGGGTTGGCTCCCTTCCCTAATGTCCTTTTTCACACTTGGAAGCCAGTGATGCCTGTGGAGCTCAGATACCTTTTCTGTTACAGAAGGATGTGTTTGTAGGACACTGCGAGCTTGAAGCTCTGCCACTCAGAGGAGGATGAGAACCAGCACCAAGGTGTGCAGGTCTTGTCAAAGTGACAGAGGAAGACTTGAAAAGCTCTTGCTTCCAGATACTTGGGTTTTCTCGTTCTAGCACATCTTTGTTTGTTTGTCTCCTTTGGCCCTATTTCCTCTGGACTGCTCTCTCCTTTGCTGTGGAACCACAGGATGGAATTACTCCCTGCATATCAAGTGGAGGGGAATGGGTGGCTTTCTTTGGGACAAACTCTCACCCTTGAAGCTCATTTACTTTGTCATCTTGTGCTGCCTCTTCTGGCCAGACGACTTCAAAGTTCAAGATGATAGAATGGGCTCTACAATTTATTTTATGAAAAAGGTTCTTCCTTTATTCATCTTTTATTCATTCATTTATTGAGCCACTAGTGGGTGGGGTAGATCAACACAGAGATATGACAAGGTCCTTGCCTCGGGAAAATGAGAATGTAGGAGGGAAGGCCAACATTATAGATATCTTAAAGCAAGAATTTTTAAAAGGTAATTTTATGACAATTGTAACTTGTTATCACTCTAACTACAATCTATGAACTAAACACTTGTGTTCTTCCAGGTAAAGCGTAAAGCTACATTTACCGTCCTCTGTTGATTTTTAGCAGCTCTTCTGGAGCATCTATTCGGAGGTCAACAACTCTAGCACTATTTTAGATGCTGAGCATTAGGGTTTGCTATAAACGTGACACTGGTTTCTGCAATCTTGCAATTAATTAAAGGGTTGAGTTTATTCCAAGAGATATTACGTTTCTCATCACAGAGCCAATACGTGATTTTTTTCCCCTTGTGTTTACTCCCCACCTGAACTTCTCTGACTGTAGCCCCACCTGAACTGCTCTGACTCTAGCTACTAACGTTCTCTTGAAATTTGATAAGATTTTTTTTTTTTTTTTTTTTTTGCGGTACGCGGGCCTCTCACCGTTGCGGCCTCTCCCGTTGCGGAGCACAGGCTCCAGACGCGCAGGCTCAGCGGCCATGGCTCACGGGCCCAGCCGCTCCGCGGCATGTGGGATCTTCCCGGACCGGGGCACGAACCCATGTCCCCTGCATCGGCAGGCGGACTCCCAACCACTGCGCCACCAGGGAAGCCCTGATAAGATTTTTTAAATCCAAAGAAACTGGGGTGTTATCAGCTATATACTGGCAGGGCTTACTTCTCTTCCTACCCACCATATATCCAGCACATCTCCTGATCTTCATGATGGATGCCTCACATTTACTGCAAACATAGCAAGACTGCTATACCTCTTAGCACATTTGATTTTTACAGAGAATCACTTGCTTTTTCAAGTGCCACGTCAAAGGGTTAAGTAAAAACTGACATGCCTGTGGCTTACTTTTATTTTTTTTTATTTTTTTAATTTTTTTATTTTTTTGCAGTACGCGGGCCTCTCACTGTTGTGGCCTCTCCTGTTGCGGAGCACAGGCTCTGGACGCGCAGGCTCAGCGGCCATGGCTCACGGGCCCAGCTGCTCCGTGGCATGTGGGATCTTCCCAGACCAGGGCACGAACCCATGTCCCCTGCATCAGCAGGCGGACTCTCAACCACTGCGCCACCAGGGAAGCCCTGTGGCTTACTTTTAAATAGCAAATCATAATAGTCACACACTGTCCAAAGTATCAAAGTTAACATATAAATCACACACCTTTACTAAAAAGATCTGGCTGGGAAAATGTGAATAACAAAATTGAAATCGCTAAATTTCTTCATTAGATATTTATAATTAACGATCAGATTGCAATCCACTCTGTTTTCAGAATTTCTAAAATAGGTTGCTGATAGCAGGGTGGTTTTTCAACAACAACCTCAACAAGTATAGGCCTCAAATCAAATCAATAGAAATAATCTTTGAATATTCATTCACATTAAATTTCAGCCACTATACTTGCTTTTAGAATTCTGAAATGTCATTTTTCTGTACAAACTAACTGCAAAGAACACAACTGATAAAAACATAAGTGAGTTGTTTCTATACTTTGCACATGACTCTCCAACAGCACTTATTAGATTTCTTATTCTTAACTATGGACCTAATAGCATAATCTTATTTCTCAAATAATAATCATGGATCCCAGCATGTACTTTTTCATTTACATGGTTGTTCCCTTGTCCATATTCTTTGCTCATATTTATTGTACCATTTGTCATCAAGTACCACAGTTACTGGTACACACGTCCATTTTCCTAGTTTAATAGTAAGTTACTCGAGGGTAGGCACTCTGTTCATCCACGGAAGTTATAAAAACAAAACCAGGGGGGCTTCCCTGGTGGCCCAGTGGTTGAGAGTCTGCCTGCTGATGCAGGGGACGCGGGTTTGTGCCCCGGTCTGGGAAGATCCCACATGCCGCGGAGTGGCTGGGCCCGTGAGCCATGGCCGCTGGGCCTGCGCGTCCGGAGCCTGTGCTCCGCAACGGGAGAGGCCACAAAGGTGAGAGGCCCTCGTACCGCAAAAAAACAAAACAAAACAAAACACAAAAAAACCCCAAAACCAGGGATCTTGCATTATCATAACTCCTTTCTTCATAGTGACCACAAGAGAACCAAGTGGAAGACTACAAAGCTCTACGTCTCCTTGATTTCATCTTTCCCCTAACTATCGCCAGACAAAAGAATCAAATTTAAAACACCCTTAAACTCCACTGCACAGTATCCTTATTGGTAGGGCTAACAGTCGTTCAGATAATGCAATGTTCACAGTTGGTTGCAAAATCAATGCAACTAGTAGCAGTCCTGAAATAGACAAGGGTTATAGACAGAGGCACTGAGGCAAATTTATGCATTGGAAAACTGAAGGGCTGTAAGGAAGAAACAAAGAACTGGGACAAGATGGCAAATACTGGAAAATCTAGGCAACACTAATTAATGGTGAGGAAGCAGAAACAAGATGTGCAGACTGACAAAGAAGGGACTTGAAATTCCCGATTCATTCTCAGTAACGTGGGACCACAAAAAAAAAATGTGAAAGTGGTTTTAAGTGAAACTCATGTGATGGTGCTGAGGCTGCCACGTTGTCTGGATTGGTTCGTCTCTGTGTCAGCATGGAAATGGGGTGCTTTTCCTTACCTCCAGATGCTCTAAAATATAGGGCGGATTTGTCATGCCAAGCCTCAGCATTGCTCCCTCAGGAATCACTTCAACCAGTTTCCATAGCAGTGCGGGAAGACTGGTGCCAATATCTCTGCCATAAGCCCCTGTGTCTTCACTGGTCAACCATATTTCACAAACACCCTCTGTGAATCAAAGGAGATAATTAACAAATCTGTTGCAGAGCCGTTTCCTTCATCATACAGCTGCTCACTCTTTTTAATGCAGTATTTCTCAACACTGATATGCAGGCAGCCTGGGTATTCAATTGCAGAGAAAAAGCAGCTTATCCCATGGTGGCACTGGGTCATTAAGTTCATTTTATGAAAACCAGAGAGTTACAACAATGCTGTAAATTATCAGTGCGTCCTATGGAGTGATTAACATTCACAGCCAATCAGTTCAACCATGCTTCCTCCAAAGCACTTTGATCAAGACTAAAGCTTTAGTCCCATCACAGACAATACCTAGTTTATTGAATAGCAAAAGCCCCGGAACTGAAACAGTCACTCCACAAAATAGGTACTATCAGCAGTTAACTCACTAATCAGTCTGTCACCGACCCAAGGAAAATGTCAAGTGTTGTTAAAGTTTGACTCACAAATTATTAATTATGAGGTACCCATTTCTCCTGTAGTAACCATGCTAATTTGTTTTAATTCAATTAAGAACAGAGTGTATTATATTGCTGCATTCAAAGAAGTTGGCTGCTGTATAAACTAAGCATCTGTGTTGAAAAAGCTGTTTACTAAAAATAGAACAGGTTAAATCCTATTTTCCATCAATCAGACTTTATAAAAATGTATCTATGTTTCCATGTTGTTGTTGTTATAAAGAATCCTGACTTCCAATATTACCGGCCTGCAATAACATTCTTCCAGAAATTGAAAGGAAATACTTCTGGATCACCTAGTATTACTTAAAATAAATAAAGCAGAGTTAGCAAGAGCCACCCAAGTTTTCAGGGCACACAGAATCTTTCTGAAGGCATATTCAATTAAAGGATTAGCCTGTTTTAAAAGGCCAAATGATTCACAAGGCTAAAATAAACAGTGAAATGGGCCTGTGAAATTTGTTCATGCTAACGTGATTTGTAGCTTCTGAAGAACCTCAACACACACACAAGGCACACAAACAAAGAAGATAGCCTGAACCAAAAGGAGAAGTTTCTAGGAAGAGTCTTAAAATTAAAATTTTAAATTGTCTTTAGTTGACAGAACAGAATAATTTCAAAAATACATTTAAATATTCCTAGCCAAGAGAGACAACAAATAGAACACATAGCTTCTATGTGAATGTGAACTTAAAACTTACAGAACAAAGAAGCAAAGAGGAAAGATCTTTACTCTCTAACATGTTCCACAGAGGTGGAAAAATATATCAATACATGAAGCTAACATCTCCAGTCACTATTCTTTCCTTTAGAAGAAGAGATATATTTACTTTATCAACAAACTAGCCAACCTCCATAAAAACATGTTCACTTTTCCCCACTTTACTATCTTTCTGAGACAAGCACGTCCTCACCCACACCCAGACAACATGGAAAATACAAGGATAGAAATAAAATTAGTTTCCCAAAATTAAAGAACAGGAGACATCAAAAAACAGCTCTATTTTAAAAGTTAGAGATGTTTTTAGTATTTGAAAATCAATAATGTTATGAATATATGGGATTTCTTAATTTAAATATGTAGTTTCAGAAATTAATAAACCTTTGCTTAGTTTTAATCATTTAATAAAAAGTTCTATCCTCAAAGTAAATAATTTGGCATGTCCACAGGCTACCTTTGTAGCTCTGTAGTTTTATAAATATTCTCTGTACATGGAGTAAATATTTTTCTATTGAAAAAAACTGGTTGCAATTAGTGGTATTATCTGTATTTTAATATTACATATGCCATCAGACCCTGGACTCATACAACCTTTTTTTAAAAAAATCTTATCACAAAATCCACTCCAGGAAAGAGATGGCTAAGTAACAACATAAATGGATTTTAAAACACTCTGAAAGAGGTTATAAAAACAGGACATTATCCATGATTTTCCAGTTACTGGCATCTGAGCAACACAATATGAATATTTTAAAATGAACAGAATAATTTTAATTTATAATTTTTCCATCCAAATGGTTCCATGTTACGCCTTATGTAGAGAGAGCGAGTTCCTGGAACAGTGCCTTGCTGTTGCTAGATGAATATAGAAGGGGAAAAATCGCTATGAATAGGAATAGGAATAACAGCCATGCAGAAAACAGCATCCAGCTCTTCAAGCTGCATAGGTGGGGACCAGCAGCCCCCTGGTGGGCTGAAACTTCAAATTAAATCACATGAAGAGGAAGCAGCTGTAACACTACATCAGCAACAACAGGAATAATGGTCTTGATGTCTCCAAGATCAAGGCTGCTAAAATGCTCTCTATAATAGCAACCTGGTTTAAAACACAATGAAATAAGAAAGCATGTGCAAAATGCGAAATCCCTGGACTTGAGAAGAACTGTGCCTTGCCAATTCAATCCAAAAATTTGTCAAAGATGATTTTGCTCTTAACGTGAGAAAGTTCAGGGTTGTAAGGTTATATTTCAAGCATTCATTCTAATGAGAGCTGATCCCTCCCACAGTTAGGCCACAGAAAGCCGTTTCATAGTAAAAGGGAAGCTCAGTGTGGAATCCCGAAGTCCTGTGATTATTCATAGCGCAAGCAGTGCCTGTCAGAGGTCAGCTTGCATATGAATTCACCAGGGAAACCGAAGGCTGCAGTCTGTAATCACTAATGGATATTGGGACACACGTGCATGCTTTGAGCTGCACCCTTAACTGGCTATACTTATGGACAGAAGTGCTTGCCTAAACAGCTTCGTTCCTTAAGGACTTCAGTTCTGAGCTACATTCCTCTGCACATTCATTTCTTTATTCATCCATCAAACATTTAGTAAGCCCTTACCTACTATGTGCCCTGCAGCTTTTCCAGCTTATGACGGATATGGATTCATCATTAAACTTCTGAGATCTAAGATTGGCTATTACTCAGGCGCCGGTGAGGGGACACTTGACAGACATCCTGGGAACTTCATATACATCCCTATCAGTGGTGATGTGGAGGCGGATGGGTACTGGAGAACACAGCCTTAGAAACCAAGATCAAGGGCGAACTGAACTGGCTTGTCGTGGGTATGATGTCAACCCCAATGAGATAGACCCCCATCTACACTGTAACATGGATTTTGACTAATACATGCCAGAAAAACAAACACATGAAAATAAAAAGGAGAAACAGGCAGGAAGAATTGAGATAAGAGAAGTGAATGCCCATTAAAAACTCCCATGCCTGTAATAAATACATGCAAAAAAAGAAAGTGGTGTGGAGAAATTCAGGAGACAGGAATGAGGCTTTTTTTAAACATCCAAGGAGGAATCTTACTTTTTCCTAAAATTGTTCATCTACCTGACTTTTGTTCATGTTCCTTAAATTATTCAGTGTATCTGACTTTTCTAATGAACATTAGGCTCATAAGATCATCTATCATCCTTTTGTTGTGTTAATTTTGGTTAAAAAAAAAAAGCAAACACTAGGAAGAAATGAAATACATCTTCCAAAGGAAAACGCTTCAAAAAGTTAAGTTATTGGAATCCATTATCATTTTACCCAAGTAATTACAGATCAGCCTACAGTTCTAACACTACTTTTCCCTGAATAGAGAGCAGCTACAACAGCTGCATTCTGATCTCTGCTTCATAGTAATTTGAGATGACAGAGGATGGAAAACATAAAGAAGACATAAAAGGTTAATAATAAAAGAAAGATCATATTCTCAGTAAAATAGTCTCACAACAAAGAAAATCCTTTCTGAAAAACCAAACTTTGCCAAAACTCAAGTTCAAAAGATTATGACTCACTATAACTCTTCCTGTGCATGAGCTTCATTGTAACAAATTAAAATATGGGTGAAGATTGATTTTATCTGGTCAGAGAAGTGATATTTCTCTGGTAGCTTTTGCTTTATCACTGGGGAAAATTTCCATCATAATAAATTGTTGCAATTATTCCATGAGTAGAGTCTCTAAAAACAGAGATTATAAAAATATAAAAACTGTAAACAGTGATTAAGTGGATCAATAGTTAAAAAACACTAGATGGTAAGAAAATCTACATCAATTAAACATAATTATTAAAAAAATCACCTCACGTGGAGAAAAGGGAATCCTCCTACCCTGTTGGTGGGAATGTAAACTGGTACAGCCACTATGGAAAACAGTATGGAGGTTTCTCAAAAAACTAAAAATAGAGTTGCCATATGTCCCAGCAATCCCACTCCTGGATGTATATCCAGAGAAAACTATAATTCAAAGATACATGCACCCCTATGTCCATAGCAGCACTATTTACAATAGCCAAGACATGGAAGCAATCTAAATGTTCGACAGATAAATGGATAAGATGTGGTACATACACATACACAATGGAATATTACTCAGCCATGAAAAAAGAGTTAAATAATACCATTTGCAGCAGCATGGATGGACCCAGAGATTATCATACTAAGTGAAGTAAGTCAGACAAATACCATATGATTGCACTTATATGTGAAATCTAAAATATGACACAAATGAACTTATTTATAAAACAGAAAACAGACTCACAGACAGAGAAAACAAACTTATGGTTACCAAAGGGGAAAGGCAGTGGGGAGGGATAAAATAGGAGTTTGGGATTAGCAGAATCAAACTACTATATATAAAATAGATAAACAACCAGGTCTTACTGTATAGCACAGGGAACTATATTCAATATCCCATAATAAACCATAATGGAAAAGAATATGAAAAAAGAATATACACACACATACACTCTCACACATATATATGTATAACCGAATTACTTTGCTATATACCAGAAACTAACATAACATTGTAAACCAAATATACTTCAATAAAAAAAAAAAATCACCTCAAAGTCTGCTATATCTTTCTTCCTCAGAAGATGTGTTCTCTCTCTTCCTCTATGATATTGTGCTCTCCATTACTAGCCTTGCCTTTCCCTCCTCCCACAATTCCATCCCCTAGTCTTTCACCACCATCCATCCCAGCCCTCATTATCCATTTTCTTCTATGGCCAATAAGGAACATGAATTATACATTATCTGTAATGTTTATTTAATATGCATTACATTCTCTGCTCTTAATTCCCCATTCTCTCTTTTAAGGGTCACAGTGTATATTAACTAGATTTTCATGGGCTCTTTCTTCTTAAAAAATAATCTTAGACAATTCACAAATGAATATGACCCTCTGTTTAAGCATTTGAAAGGTCATGGAAATTTCTTCAATGGCAATGTTTCTAAGTAATAATATACACAGGCAGCCTTCTACCTATTTAGCTTATTCTTTTTTTTTTTTTTTTGGCGGTACGCAGGCCTCTCACTGCTGTGGCCTCTCCCGTTGCGGAGCACAGGCTCCGGGCGCACAGGCTCAGCGGCCATGGCTCACGGGCCCAGCCGCTCCACGGCATGTGGGATCTTCCCAGACCGGGGCACGAACCCGTGTCCCCTGCATTGGCAGGCGGATTCTCAACCACTGCGCCACCAGGGAAGCCCTTAGCTTATTCATTTAATAGTGAATTAGACAATATAACTCCTTTGGTCCCTTCTGATCCTGTTATTAGATACTCAATGGTCTTATGTTTCCCATTTTGGTAAAAAAGGACTTAAATAACAATTTTATTAAAGATAGCATCACAGCAGATCCAGTCAAGGCTATCTTTTATAGAATAATGATCTATCACTGATAAATACCCAATTAATAGGCCACCATAGAAGACAGTTATTAATTAGGTAATTCTGCAATTACATCATGTTTATACTACTTTTTAAAACTTTTGAAAAAAGTTTATTAGTGACCTGAAGGGTTTTCTTTCCTTTTAATATTTATTTATTTATTTATTTATTTATTTATTTTTGGCTGCGTTGGGTCTTCGTTGCTGCACACGGGCTTTCTCTAGTTGTGGTGAGCAGGGGCTACTCTTCGTTGTGGTGTGCGGGCTTCTCATTGTGGTGACTTCTCTTGTTGCGGAGCGCAGGCTCTAGGTGCATGGGCTTCAGTAGCTGTGGCATGTGGGCTTCAGCAGTTGTGGCTCGTGGGCTCCAGAGCACAGGCTCAGTAGTTGTGGCGCACGGGCTTAGGTGTTCCATGGTATGTGGGATCTTCCCGGACCAGGGCTCGAACCTGTGTCCCCTGCATTAGCAGGCGGATTCGTAACCACTGTGCCACCAGGGAAGCCCTCCCCTTTTTATTTGAACAGTGCTAAGTTTCAAGAAAAGTTTCAAGAATAGTACAACAAATCCCTGTACCTCTTTCACCTAAACCCAGGAATAATATTTTGTCACATGTGTGAGCCCTCTCTCCACATCCACAAATACAAGTTTGTTTTTTTTCCTGAACCATCTGAGAATTAGTTGCAGACATTAGGGCACTTTACCTCTAAATATGTCAGTATATAGCTTCTAAGGTCAAGAACGTTCTCCCTTACATTCTCACAACACAACCACTACTGCAGGCAAACCCAACACTGGACGACACCATAGTCAGAACTCTGTGCTTCGTCATTTGCTGTTCCCTCTGCCTAAAATGCCTTTCACTCTTCTTGCATAATGAAGACCTCTTCCAGGAAACTTTCCTGACCAACCAGACTAATTCAGATGCTCCTCTCCTGTGCTTCCAAGCATCTTGCACAAAATTCTGTAATACAGTATGTTATAATTATTGGTTTAATTGTTTGTGTCACCTGATAAGATGCAAGCATCTTCTGGGCAGAGATGCAAAAATCTTCCTAATACACATATGCCTAGGACCTATTATAGTGCTTAGCACATAGGAAGCACTCAATAAACTTTGGTTCCATTAATCAATTTAATATAATTGCGTTCAGTAAAAATGACTAATTAAGTTTAATTTAGCTAACATTTGACAAGCACCTCTTCCTTGTCCCCACAAAGGTATATATAAACATACATGTATGCACATGCATACACACACACACATGGAGTGTACACAGCAGTGTACAAGGTTCTGCATTAGGCAATAAGGAAATATCAAAATGAATTTTCTTTGGAAAATATGAAAAGGTAGCTTGAATGTTGCAAAGTTTGTTGCATAGCATCTTAACTTCTAAGCAATCTTACTCAAAGTTCCTTATTACCCTATAGTGATTGTTGGATAGCATGGCAAGTGAATAAAAACCATCTTTTACTTAGAAGTAAGACCTTCCGCGTACACGTAGGTTCAGATGGACCAATTACCCATAAATCAATTAAACTTTAAAATGATGTTTTTTAGTGCTTGAATAATAAGAGTTAACAAAGAGACAGTATTTCCAGAGCATCCTGACATCTGACATCCTGGCAGTCATACTCAGAAAAACTGTTGTTGGCATAAATTGATAACGTTGCTGCTAAATAAAAACAACCTGTTTATTTCTTTTCGAAGGTCATAATCAGATAAAAATTGCTTATTTCCATACTTCCATAAGAATTTGGAAATAATGGAAGGCTAAAAACAAATTAAACACCACAAAATGATGACACGCTTTCTGAAAACAAGGTATCTGACTCCTCAGGCTCCAAAATCTGCAATACGCCTCAATGCAACAGATTAAGTTTATCCTCTTAATACCAGTGTGTTCTACTCCATATACGGGTTTTTTAAACACTCCTAGAGAGAATACAGACGGCTGCGTCTGTGAAAGGACTCTCTGGTATTTCAGTAGGATGTGGGGAGAGATGTTACCTTATTATTAAAAGAAAGCACAAGAGGCTCAACTCCCAGCAGACCAAATAGTACAGATATAAAAGGAAGTAGGAAGAGGAAAGAATAGACAGATACCTGTAATGCAGGACCTGTTCTCAGAAAAGACTAATATGAGCTGATCATGCTGATGGACAGAAATTTATCTAGATTCCATGACAAACTTAAAGAGCTACAGAATAGTTTAAAGGGTAAAGAAAATTAAAGAAGCCAAAAGATTTTGTGTTATTTTGGCCACTGAACTCAACTACAGAATGAAGAACAAATAAAACTTAAATCTTCACAAGAACAGAATATTTTTATGATTAACGTTTTCTGGTCCTAAAGGTCTTTCTCAAAAGTGAATTCCATGCATACACAGTGTCTCTGCACACGGTCCGCCACCATCTTGAGTTGAGGGTTCTGTGAGGAGCTTCAGCGCACGTACCAAGCTCAGGTGTCGGCTCAGCCGTTTCACGAGGATCTCTGCTCTCAAGGGCCAGGGGTAAGGCCTCTGCAGAGGGCCCGCTATGAGCAAATGAAACAGACTAAGCACAAAGGAAAAACAGGTGCACAGGCTAGGCCTGCAGTGAGATTGCCAGATTTATGTCCTTTCCAGATGAAATGTGGATCCGCTAGCAACCAGAGTAATGGAAGATTTCCCTAAATCTGCCCTTAAGCTTTTCCTTGATTGATCTGTGAGTAAGGAACATTTCAAAACTGAATAGTGTGAAGAGAGAGGACCTTCAAGATGGTAGAGAGGTAAGACGTGGAGATCAGCTTAGTCCCCAAAAATACATCAAAAATACATCTACATTGGAACAACTACAGAAGACCTACTGAACGCTGGCAGAAGACCTCAGACTTGCCAAAAGTTGTGTGGCAGACACAGCCTTGGTCAGGCCTGAGCCTCTGAGGTGAGAGAGCCGAGTTCAGGACAGTGGACCATCAGAGACACCCCGGCCACATGTATTATCAATCAGCGAGAGCTCTCCCAGAGATCTCCAACTCCAATGCTAAGATCCAGCTCCACTCAACAACCAGCAAGCTACAGTGCTGGACACCATGTGCCAAACAACGAGCAAGACAGGCACACAAATGCACCCATTAGCAGAGAGGCTGCCTAAAATCATAATAAGGCCACAAACACCCCAAAACACACCACCAGACGTGGTCCTGCCTACCGGAAAGGCAAGATCCAGCCTCATTCACCCAAACACAGGCACCAGTCCCCCCCCCACAAGGAAGCCTATACAACTAACTGAACCAACCTTATCCACTGGGGGCAGACACCAAAAAGAACGAGAACTACGAACCTGCAGCCTGTGAAAAGGAGACCCCAAACACAGTAAGTTAAGCAAAATGAGAAGACAGAGAAACACACAGCAGATGAAGGAGCAAGGTAAAAACCCACCAGACCAAACAAATGAAGAAGAAATGGGCAGTCTACCTGAAAAAGAATTCAGAGTAATGATAGTAAAGATGATCCAAAATCTTGGAAATGGAATGGAGAAAATACAAGAAACGTTAACAAGGACCTAGAAGAACGAAACAGCAAACACACAATGATGACCAACACAATAAATGCAATTAAAAATTCTCTAGAAGGAAGCAGTAGAAGAATAACTGAGGCAGAAGAATGGATAAGTGACCTGGAAGATAAAATACTGGAAATAACTACTGCAGAGCAAAATAAAGAAAAAAGAATGAAAAGAATTGAAGACAGTCTCAGAGACCTCTGGGACAACATTAAATGCACAAACATTCTAATTATAGGGGTCCCAGAAGAAGAGAAAAAGAAAGGGACTGAGAAAATATTTGAAGAGATTATAGTTGAAAACTTCCCTAATACGGGAAAGGAAACAGTCAATCAAGTCCAGGAAGCTCAGAAACTCCAACACAGGTTAAATCCAAGGAGAAACATGCCAAGACACATATTAATCAAACTATCAAAAATTAAATACAAAGAAAAAATATTGAAAGCAGCAAGGGAAAAGCAACAAATAACACACAAGGGAATCCCCATAATGTTAACAGCTGATCTTTCAGCAGAAACTCTGCAAGCCAGAAGGGAGTGGCAGGACGTATTTAAAGTGATGAAAGGGAAAAACCTACAACCAAGATTACTCTACCCAGCAAGGATCTCATTCAGATTCGATGGAAAAATTAAAACCTTTACAGAGAGCAAAAGCTAAGAGATTCAGCACCACCAAACCAGCTTTACAACAAATGCTAAAGGAGCTTCCCTAGGCAGGAAACACAAGAGAAGGAAAACACCTACAATAACAAGCCCCAAACAATTAAGAAAATGGTAATAGGAACATACATATTGATAATTACCTTAAATGTAAATGGACTAAATGCTCCCACCAAAAGACACAGATTGGCTGAATGGATAAAAAAACAAGACCCATATATATGCTGTCTACAAGAGACCCAATTGAGACGTAGGGACACATACAGACTGAAAGTGAGGGGATGGAAAAAGATATTCCACGCAAATGGAAACCAAAAGAAAGCTGGAATAGCAATTCTCATATCAGACAAAATAGACTTTAAAATAAACACTATTTCAAGAGACAAAGGAGGACACTACATAATGATCAAGGTATCAATCCAGGAAGAAGATGTAACAATTGTAAATATTTATGCACCCAATATAGGAGCACCTCAATACATAAGGCAAATGCTAACAACTGTAACACAATCATAGTAGGGGACTTTAACACCCCACTTTCAACAATGGACAGATCTACCAAAATGAAAATAAATAAGGAAACACAGGCTTTAAATGACACATTAAACAATATGGATTTAATTGATATTTATAGGACATTTCATCCAAAAACAAGAGAATACACTTTCTTCTCAAGTGCTCATAGAACATTCTCCAGGATATATCATATCATGGGTCACAAATCAAGCCTCGATAAATCTAAGAAAATTGAAATCGTATCAAGTATCTTTTATGACCACAATGCTATATGAGCCTAGATATCAATTACAGGAAAAAAAAAACTGTAAAAAACAAAACATATGGAGGCTAAATTATATGCTACTAAATAACCAAGTGGTCACTGAAGAAATTAAAGAGGAAATCAAAAAATACCTAGAAACAAAGGACAATGAAAACACGATGGCCCAAAACCTATGGGATGCAGCAAAAGCAGTTCTAAGAGCAAAGGTCAGAGCAATACAATACTACCTCAAGAAACAAGAAACATCTCAAATAAACAACTTAACCTTACACCTAAAGCAATTAGAGAAAGAAGAACCAAAAAACCCCAAAGTTAGCAAAAGGAAAGAAATCATAAAGATCAGATCTGAAATAAATGAAGAAGAAATGAGGGAAACAGTAGCAAAGATCAATAAAACTAAAAGCTGGTGCTTTGAGAAGATAAACAAAATTGATAAAGCATTAGCCAGACTCATCAAGAAAAAAAGGGACAAAACTCAAATCAATAGAATTAGAAATGAAAAAGGAGAAGTAACAACTGACACTGCAGAAATACAAAGGATCAGGAGAGATTACTACAAGCAACTATATGCCAATAAAATGGACAACATAGAAGAAATGGACAAATTCTTAGAAAAGCACAACCTTCTGAGACTGAACCAGGAAGAAACAGAAATATAAACAGACCAGTCACAAGCACTGAAATTGAGACTGTGATTAAAAATATTCCAACAGGGGCTTCCCTAGCAGCACAGTGGTTGAGAGTCCGCCTGCTGATGCAGGGGACACGGGTTCATGCCCCGGTCTAGGAGGAGCCCACATGCTGCAGAGCGGCTGGCCCCGTGAGCCTTGGCCGCTGAGCCTGTCATCCGGAGCCTGTGCTCCACAATGGGAGAGACCACAACAGTGAGAGAGGCCCACGTACTGCAAAAAAAAAAAAAAAAAAAAAAAATTCTTCCAACAAACAAAAGCCCAGGACCAGAGGGCTTCACAGGCAACTTCACAGGCAAATTCTATCAAACATATAGAGAACAGCTAACGCCTATCCTTCTCAAACTCTTCCAAAATATAGCAGAGGGAGGAACATTTCCAAACTCATTCTATGAGGCCACAATCACCCTCATACCAGAACCAGAAAAAGATGTCACAAAGAAAACTACAGGCCAATATCACTGATAAGCATAGACCTAAAACTCCTCAACAAAATACTAGCAAAGAGAATCCAACAGCATATTAAAAGGATCATACACCATGATCAAGTGGGGTTTATCCCAGGAATGCAAGGATTCTTCAATATAAGCAAATCAATCAATGTGATACACCATATTAACAAACTGAAGGAGAAAAACCATATGGTAATTTCAAGAGATGCAAAAAAAGCTTTAGACAAAATTCAACACCCATATATGAAAAAAACTCCCTAGAAAATAGGCACAGTGGGAACTTACCTCAACATAATAAAGGCCATATATGACAAACCCACAGCCAACATCATTCTCAATGGTGAAAAACTGAAACCATTTCCACTAAGATCAGAACAAGACAAGGTTGCCCACTCTCACCACTATTATTCAACATAGTTTTGGAAGTTTCACCACAGCAATCAGAGAAGAAAAAGAACTAAAAGGAATCCCAATTAGAAAAGAAGAAGTAAAACTGTCACTGTTTGCAGATGACATGATACTATACATAGAGAATTCTAAAGATGCTATCAGAAAACTACTAGAGCTAATCAATGAATTGGGTAAAGTAGCAGGATACAAAATTAATGCACAGAAGTCTCTTGCATTCCTATACACTAATGATGAAAAATCTGAAAAAGAAATTAAGGAAACACTCCAATTTACCACTGCAACAAAAAGAATAAATACTTAGGAGAAAACCTACCTAAGATGACAAAAGAGCTGTATGCAGAAAACTGTAAGACACTGATGAAAGAAATTAAAGATGATACAAAAAGATGGAGAGATACACCATGTTCCTGGATTGGAAAAATCAACATTGTGAAAATGACTATACTACCCAGAGCAATCTACAGATTCAGTGCAATCCCCATCAAACTACCACTGGCATTTTTTGCAGAACTAGAACAAAAAATTTCACAATGTGTATGGACACAAAAGACCCTGAATAGCCAAAGCAATCTTGAGTAAGAAAAATAGAGCTGGAGGAATATGGCTTCCTGACTTCAGACTATACTACAAAACTACAGTAATTAAGACAGTATGATACTGGCACAAAAACAGAAATATAGGTCAGTGGAACAGGATAGAAAGCCCAGAGATAAACCCACATACATATGGTCACCTTATCTTTGATAAAGGAGACAAGAATATACAATGGAGAAAAGACAGCCTCTTCAATAAGTAGTGCTGGGGAAACTGGATAGCTATATGTAAATGAAGGAAATTAGAACACTCCTTAACACCATACACAAAAATAAACTCAAAATGGATTAAAGACCTAAATGTAAGGCCAGACACTATAAAACTTCTAGAGGAAAACATAGGCAGAACACTCTATGATATAAATCATAGCAAGATCCTTTTGACCCACCTCCTAGAGAAATGGAAATAAAAACAAAAATAAACAAATGGGACCTAATGAAACTTAAAAGCTTTTGCACAGCAAAGGAAACCATACACAAGATGAAAAGACAACCCTCAGAATGGGAGAAAATATTTGCAAATGAAGCAACTGACAAAGGATTAATCTCCAAAATATACAAGCAGCTCCTGCATCTCAATACCAAAAGACAAACAACCCAATCCAAAAATGGGCAGAAGACCTAAACAGATATTTCTCCAAAGAAGATACACAGATTGCCAACAAATATATGAAAGAATGCTCAACATCATTAATCATTAGAGAAATGCAAATCAAAACTACAATGAGGTATCACCTCACACCAGTCAGAATGGCCATCGTCAAAAAATCTACAAATAATAAATGCTGGAGAGCGTGTGGAGAAAAGGGAACCCTCTTGCACTGTTGGTGTGAATGTTAATTGATACAGCCACTATGGATAACAGTATGGAGGCTCCTTAAAAAACTAAAAATAGGGCTTCCCTGGTGGTGCAGTGGTTGAGAGTCCGCCTGCCGATGCAGGGGACACGGGTTCGTGCCCCGGTCTGGGAAGATCCCACATGCCGCGGAGCGGCTGGGCCCGTGAGCCATGGCTGCTGAGCCTGCGCATCCGGAGCCTGTGCTTCGCAACGGGAGAGGCCACAACAATGAGAGGCCCACATACCGCAAAAAAAAAAAAAAAAAAAAAAAAAAAAAAAAAAAAAGAAAAAACTAAAAATAGAACTACCATACGACCGAACAATCCCACTACTGGGCATATACCGTGAGAAAACCATAATTCAAAAAAGAGTCATGTACCACAATGTTCATTGCAGCTCTATTTACAATAGCCAGGACATGGAAGCAACCTTAGTGTCCATCTACAGATGAATGGATAAAGAAGTTGTGGCACATATATAAAATGGAATATAACTCAGCCATAAAAAGAAATGAAATTGACTCATTTGTAGTGAGATGGATGGACCTAGAGTCTGTCATACAGAGTGAAGTAAGTCAGAAAGAGAAAAACAAATATTGCATGCTAGCCCATATATATGGAATCTAAGAAAAAAAAAAAAAACGGTTCTGAAGAACCTAGGGGCAGGACAGGAATAAAGATGCAGACGTAGAGAATGCACTTGAGGGCACGGGGAGGGGGAAGGGGAAGCTGGGATGAAGTGAGAGAGTGGCATGGACATATATACACTACCAAATGTAAAATACATAGCTAGAGGGAAGCAGCCGCATAGCACAGGGAGATCAGCTCAGTGCTTTGTGACCACCTAGAGGGGTGGGATAGGGAGGGTGGGAGGGAAACACAAGAGGGAGGAGATATGGGGATACGCGTATATGTATAGCTGATTCACTTTGTTATACAGCAGCAACTAACACAACAGTGTAAAGTAATTATACTCCAGTAAAGTTGTTAAAAAATGTATCAATTAAAAAAAGAAAAGTGAACTCCACCCAATCTACAGTCAAATAGGACGTGAAATTCTGTAGTTATAATTAGGGAATTTTCACTTTGAATATAAAACTTATCAATTAATATTTTAAGTATTTAAAGAGCAAATAGAGTTTTCTATTTTCTACTACATTCTAATGTTCAGTTTGAAGGTGCATCGAGCAGGTGTCCTAATACAAATATAACATCACTCATTCATTCACTGTTTCATTCATCCTTCTTCTAGCAAGTATTTGTTGAGTATTATTATGTACCAGACACTGTTCCAGATCTAGAGACAAGTTTCTGCCCTCATGAAATGTATTCAAGTGAGAGACAATAAACTGAGAGATAAAGAATATATTGTCAAGTAAAAGTAAGTGCTAATAAAATGTTTGAAAGTAGGATCAAAGGAAGGAGTGATAAAGTGGTTGGGAAAGGACATTGCTACTGCTGACAGGGAATAGTTAAGGACAACTCAGGATGACACGAGACCTGAATGAACCAAGTAGTAAGCCACGCAGATCAGCGATCTGAAGGAAGAGCACTTGCAGCAGAGGGACCATTATAAGTGCAAAGACCCAGAACGAGCATGTTTATAGTTCCCAAGGGACCACAAAGTGGTCCGTGTGGTTGGGGCAAAGTGGGTGAGGGATGTGTGGTGAAAAAGAATTGTAAAATGGGAGCCACTGGTGACAGAAGTTGTTGCAAGGGGCTCAAGCTCACAGGGTAGAGCTAAGAGAGCAAAAATTCCACGTCAATAACCTATTAACTATTGTATGTGATGAATATGCAAGATGCCTATTATAATTGCTAGCGAAAGCTCTCAATAACTCCATGTTTTAAGAAACTCTCAAGCTGATGCTCATGAATATTCAAAGCAGTTTCAAAATTCTCAAATCACTAGATTTGGTATATAAGAAGGGACAGGAAAAGAAATAACAGAAAATGCCACTGCCTAGTCTTACTTAAAAAAACTGCTTTCTTTCACTGTTTTTTTGCAGGGGGAATTTATTACAAATGACCAAAGTGCAGGAAACAAGACTCACATATTTAAATACAAACAAAACTAGAACAAAAAATTTCTTTACCAGGGAAGCCCCAGAAGGTGATTTTAATATATATTACAATCGAATAACATATAACCAAAACCTAGCTCTGTAACTTGACCAAGCTATGCTAATCAAAATTATATCCACCAATATGTCTGTTTCTGTAGAGGAACGTATAATATCCAGGATTAACTCTGGACTCTGGCCATATTAATGACAACATATAATTTTAATTAAAAAGAAATATTGTGGGCTTCCCTGGTGGCGCAGTGGTTGAGAGTCCGCCTGCTGATGCAGGGGACACGGGTTCGTGCCCCTGTCCAGGAGGATCCCACATGCCGTGGAGCGGCTGGGCCCGTGAGCCATGGCCGCTGAGCCTGCGTGTCCGGAGCCTGTGCTCTGCAATGGGAGAGGCCACAACAACGAGAGGCCCGCGTACCGCAAAAAAAAAAAAAAAAAAATATTGTGAGGACTTCCATTTCTACACGTGAAGGATTAATTGTTATAAAAATTACCTTAATGTTATAAACAACTAGAAAATTTGACAAAATATATAAAACAACAATCATCAGACAAGAAATAATAGTTAGTGCAGGACTATGATTTTTGAGAAAGGCAAATAAGGTGAGTCCTATGATTGCCCATCTTACCGCCTGGAGGCATTTTCTAGGCCACAGCACAGAAAAGTGGAACCAAGTAGAGCCTGATGATCTTGCCAAGTTGAGGAGACAGAAATTGGAGTTCAGAAAACTACCTTTACAAGTTTAAATATTATCAGTGAGAGAGATGTACAGAGACAGAGCTCCAAAGATCAGCAGAGGGCTGCCCTCAAATTTCTGGCTGAGAATGCAAGAGAGGAAACTAAATCCCAAGGCTGGGTAAATAATCATAGAAAAGCAGTAGGACAAACAACTCCTTGAAGTCACACAGAACCAGGAACAGTTTGTGTTCCTACAAACCAAAAGAAAGACTTCAGAATACAAAAATTATTGGATAGAGTCCTCAATAAGGGTAACCACCTTAGTGGTAGAGAAAAATTTGTGTTAAACTAAAAGCTGCTCTGGACCTATACTAATAGACATTAAAAAGAAAGCCTCGGGGCTTCCCTAGTGGCGCAGTGGTTGAGAGTCCGCCTGCTGATGCAGGGGACACGGGTTTGTGCCCCAGTCCAGGAAGATCCCACATACTGTGGTGTGGCTGGGCCTGTGAGCCATGGCCGCTGAGCCTGTGCGTCCAGAGCCTGTGCTACGCAACGGGAGAGGCCACAGTGGTGAGACGCCCGCGTACCGCTAAAAAAAAAAAAAAAAAAAAGAAAGAAAGAAAGAAAGAAAGCCTCAAAAATAAATAAATAAAAGCACTTTCAAATATTTTAACTCTAAAACAGAACAAAGTCCAAAACACTATAAAAACACACAACAAAATCCAAAATGAAATTCAAAATGCCTGGCAGCCAAACAAAAATTACCAGACATGCAGACAACAAAGAAAATACTGACTATAGTTATGATGAGGAGAAAAATCAACCAAATGAAACAGAGTGACAAATGACAGAGATGATAAAATTAGCAGACAAGGACTTTAAAACAGCTATCGTAAATGTGTTTCACATGTTCGAAAAACATGAACATGATGAGAAAATAAATAGAAAATACTAGAAAAAGACCCAACTGGAACTTCTAGAGATGAAGCTCAAGATCTAGTAACAGAAACTATCCAAAATGAAGCAAAGAAGCTAAGAACACTGAGAATGAGCATGAAATGAACAATACCAAGCTGAATAACACATGCATAATTAGATTCCCTAAAATAATGGTAGATTTTCCTCCAAATTTGATGAAAACTCTAAACTAAAAATTTAAGAAACTCAATCAACTTCGGTAGAATAAACATAAAGAACCACAGCAAAGCACATTATAAATAAATTCTTTTTTAAAAAATAGAGGGAATTTTAAAAGCAGTTGAGGATGGAGATGACATTGTACACAGGCAGAGATATAAAAATGGTAGAAAACTTCTTGTCAGAAACTATGCAAGCCAGAATGTAATGAAGAGACATCCTCAGAACACTGAAAAACTGAACTAGAATTTGGATTCAATGCAAATAGAAAAATATCTATCCAATAAGGGCAAAATAAAGACTTCAGGCAAAGCTGAGAGAATTCATTACCAGCATACCACTACTCTAAAGAATAGTATTTAAACCCTAGAACAGCCACAATGACTCAATCAATCAGCAAATCAATCAGAGAGTTATAGCTAACAAGGCAATAGTGGAGATAAAAATGGAATCCTAATACTCAATCCAGAAGAAGGCAGGAGAAGAAGAAAGAATGAATAAGAAAACGATGGAAATAACAATAAATCATTAACTCCAGAGGAGACAGGAGTGAAATGGGATCATGGAGAGATACACACAAGAGGCTTCAACATTAAAATTCTTTCTTTATAAAAAAAAAAGTCTGAATCAAATATAATAAAATGTTAGGATCTGAAACAGCTGGTAATTGGTGTGTGTGTGTGTGTCTGTGTGTGTGTGTGTGTGTAACTGTTAGTTTTCTATATTTTGGAAACATTTTACAATTAAAATTTTCAATGACAACTAACAATCTCCGTCATTAAATGAGTACTGGTAAAGTTGGTTTTTTTTTGTTTTACAAAACACTTGGAAGCTAAATCAACCAATGAAATCAGTGTGTTTTAAAATAAGTGGTTCTATTAAGCATAATTAAGCACAATGACCCTTATTAAATTCTGCTATGTGAGGCTAATCTAGATAGCTAATATTCAATATTTAAAAACAGAACGTTAACTCTTCTCTAGCCTAAGAGGAAAACAATGCCATTTTAAAATAACTACCTGGGCTTCCCTGGTGGCGCAGTGGTTGAGAGTCCGCCTGCCTATGCAGGGGTCACGGGTTTGTGCCCCGGTCTGGGAAGATCCCACATGCCGTGGAGCGGCTGGGCCCGTGAGCCATGGCTGCTGAGCCTGTGCGTCCGGAGCCTGTGCTCCGCAAGGGGAGAGGCCACGACAGTGAGAGGCCCGCGTACCGCAAAAAAACAAAAAAAAAAAACAAAAAAAAAACAAAAAAAAACTACCTCATGAGGGAAAATGATAATTTCTTGTCATCATCATTTCATGTGCCTTCAGCTGGTTGGGGATTAAGCTGAGGTCCTAGAGAGGGTCTCTTTCATTCATTGTCTATTTTAAAGATTTCCAACAGTATCCATGGAGAGAAATGACTTGGTGAACAGCACAGGAGGGAGGAGCAGGCAGAAGGAAATATGGGGAAAAATATCTCTAACATACTATAATTTACTTCTATTTATGTTTATTGTGAATTATCTCTCTACCCAACCTCCAACTAGGATGAAAGAAAGCTACAATAAGATTGAGATTTTCATCTGTTTTGTTCACTGATGTATCTCCTGCAGTAGACCAGTGCCTGAGACTTCACGGGCATCCCATGAATATTTGTTGATTGAATTATTCAATTAATAAAAAGATAGTAGGAAAGGAACACATGAAACAGAAGAGAAGGAGAAGATTCAGGGATGAGAACATGTGGGACTGAACATGGAGCCTACAAGTGCAGGTCTCAGGTTTGTTTAAGTGGTAGGAACACCAGAAAGTCATAGTATTTCAAACAGAACCCAAAATATAAATGCTTTTCCCATTATAGTAGAAAACTGCACAATCAGAAGATGCCTAAAATATATTGAACATATGTATTTAACAGGAAAAAACAGAACAGACTGTAAAAATAATCATAATAAATTGTTTGAGCTTCTGTTAATACTTGTTTTCTATTTATGCACTAATTTGTCATCTTTTATACATCCAGCCAAGTAGAGGATAGCCATCAAAACAATGAGAAAAAGTTTTCCGAAAAATACTGACAATTGAGATAATTCAATCCATTGACTTAATAAATATTGAGGAAAATAAGGAAAAAGAAAACAGCATTATTTTAACAGGAGGAAAAGCAGAGTTCCACTACAGAATCATTTGAAGATCATCAGTATATACAGAAGTGTACTCTTTTTTTAAGTTTACTTTATTCACTTTTTTTTATTCATTTTTTTTTGGCTGCGTTGCTGCGCGGGCTTTCTCTAGTTGTGGCGAGCAGGGGCTACTCTTTGTTGCGGTGCACGGGCTTCTCATTGGGGTGGCTTCTCTTGTTGTAGAGCACGGGCTCTAGGCATGCACGTTTCAGTAGTTGTGGTGTGCAGGCTCAGTAGTTGTGGCACACGGGCTTAGCTGCTCCATGGCATGTGGGATCTTCCCAGACCAGGGCTCGAACCCATGCTCCCTGCATTGGCAGGTGGATTCTTAACCACTGTGCCACCAGGGAAGCCCAGAAGTGCACTTTTTTCAGTTCCAACAGAACTCCACACATTTGAAATGTAAAAGATCAAGCCAGATGATGATACCCCAGAAGCAGTGAGCATAACTAGTGACCAGATCTTGGGTTTAAACACCATTCTCCCATAAAAACAACAACAGACGCTTGAAGAAATGGTAGATTCTAGGACTGAGGTAAGTAAAGCACAAGACAAGCCTAAACATTTTCTGGTACCAGAAAGGAAGAAGATGCTCAAAAAACTCATAGTATATCTAAAGAACACAGAAGCCAATTTGAAGAAGCTCCCAATGGCCAATCTGGGACAATTTGAGCAGTAATATAAATAATGATAGTAATGGAATTTCAAGTATAGAATAAATATGCATGAATCCATACTTACATAAATATTTGAAAAAAATAGGGGACAAAGCACAGCTCTTCCTTATAATTCCAATTACTAACTACAAAAGGAAAGATAGAAAAATCACCAACTGGAGAACAGTGCAGTAATAATCATTGGAGATAAGAATCAACAACGAATGTTAAAGTTAGTGGGCAAAAGTATGAGGAGAAACAGGTTATTTGCATAGTCTTGTCGTGTATCCCCATAGGATGCTTACTAACTGAGAAAAATAGTAACTACACAGTGGAGAAACTTGGCAGATACCACCTTCATTAAGTGAAAAAAATTTAACCCCACCTGTAATCAGGCATCTCAGCATCATGAATCTGGATATCCTGAAAAGTGCACAACATCATTTGCAGTGGTATTCTTGCCAGAAATACATAATCTGAATTTAATAATGTGGAAACATCAGGCGAACAGAAATCGAGAGAGGTTCTTTTAAATAACTGGTCAGTAACTTCAAAAATATCAAGGTTATGAAAGATAAAGAAAGGCAAAGGTACTATCCCAGACTAGAGAAGAGACTCAGGAGACATAACTAAATGTAATATAAGGTCCTGGATTGGATCCTGGACCAGAAAAAGGATTTCAGTGGGGCAATGGGTGAAATCTGAATAGGGTCTATACATTACATAACAGTATGACATCAATGTTAATTTTCTGCTATTGATCAATGTTCTGTGGTCATGTAAAATATTAACACTTGAGGAAGTTGGATGAAGACTGTGACCTCTCTATAGTATTTTTGCAACGTTTTCTAAGACCAGACTTATTTCAAAATAAAAGTTTAAAAGGAATAAGATCAAGACAGGGTATTTGTTACCAGGAGAATAGTGTGTATCTGTGAAACCTTTGCTTACCACTTTAATGCAGAGGCTTCAAGTGAAATTTACGTAGGGCAGATCCAACCTACTCTTTGTCTAATGCAAATCAAGAACCCACTTCCCTTAGCAATGAGTACAGTTTTCTGGTTTAAAATAGCTAATGTCAGGATGCTTCTAAAAATTATCACCTTATTAAAAAAATCCATCAAATGAACAGGATTTGAAGAACTCATCTTCAAATAAAAAGCTGCACACACTACATAAAGAAGAAAAATGTTATATATTTATTTGCTGTTAGAAGCGAAAAGACTGCCTTTTGAAACATGTCATAGTACTGCCATTAACATCACAAAGTAGTATTTATTAGGAAGTCACTATTGAGCCCTATGTGAACCTTCCCAGTTTCCTAAGGCACTTATAAACAAAACTGATGACACAGCTGTGAAAGAGAATTTAAAAATTAAACGTACAGAATATTCTTAAGTTAAATATTTACAAGATATTGCCTATCATGTAAATAACCATAATGAGTAGGTGAGGGAGATGTAAAAATGATAATGTCAACATGCAACAGGAAATAATATTTTATGTTTCTGACGTATTAAACTTAGATATAATGAAGATAAACTATATTACATCTATATTTATTATTACATATGCACTAATACAAAGGAGAAGCTACAGGACAAGGAACAGTGGTGTAAAGGCATCGACATAACACTTGTATCTGAATAAGAGAGAATCCAGTCCCTGGAAGGTGCCAACACACTCTTCCATAGAGATGGCAGGGAAGCAGGTCTGGTGTGCAACTACAGGAGCCCAATTCCATACCCCACACAGGGCTGCTTTAACAGTTGCAGGAAAAACAGTGGGAAGGATAAGAGGGGAAAGTATCTGGCTTTTTAACAAATATATTACAATTCAGCTTTGAAAACCATGCCTTTCATAATGGTTACCACTTAGAGAAGACCAAAGCTAAAGAATATTTACTATAAATTGCAAGGCTATTAAAAATCATTAGCAATAAAAAATGTTACACACTTAATTTAATAAAAAGTATGTGTAAAGTAAATTATATACAGGTATTTTGTTTTGTTTTAATGCAATGGCTTTATAATACGCCTTAAAGGTCAGAAAAGTCTATCCAAATAGAAAATGAAAAAACGGCATTCACAAGTGAAGATAATCTGCAGAAAATGATCTGGTTCCTTTGGTCATGTTATTCATAATAATTCCACAAATATTAACCAAATGAGATCCATATGCCAGGCACCATACTTAGAGACCAAAGATGAACAAGACACAGGTCCTACATCCTAGAAGCACACTGTCTAGCATCACAGAGCAGCAGAGGCAACTTGTATTGAAAAACCCATACTTCAAGTGGGTGTCCAAATCCCCTCTAGTCCTGATTCTAGAGATGGCTGTCTACCTGCTCTAATGTGCCAAGAAGTTATAGCCACGCCTTGAACTGTATTGCTCCCCCATACCGAGACTCTCCCACCTGCAAAGCTATTTATTTATTCTACCTGTGTCACTCAAAATATCCTATTTTTTAATCCACGGTGAACCTAAATAAAGAGGTAAATTGAGGCAACCTCAAATTACCAGACACTGAGTTTATTTGGGAAGAGCTGAGGAGTCACAATGTGGAAAATGCATGCTGCAGCAAGCTACAGGGGAGTCTGCTGTATTTATGGGCAAGGAGTGGAAAGAGGGGGAAAGTCCAGCCTGAGTCCAAGCAGTAAGTTCAGGGGTTTAAGGATGGGGAGGGACACTTGGTGGATGTTTAGGAGATGTTATACGGGAGATAAGACTGGGTCTTCCGTAAATCAGACATTTACGGGAAATCATTCTCTCAGTTAAATTCCATTGTTCCGAGAGCGCGTGTGTGAGATTCTCCATTCCACATCCTCCGTTCCACTTTCAATTGCAATCCTTTCACATCACTTACTGATTCTTGGTTTTTTCAAACTACTGTGAGCGACACCACAGTCCATATAATGCTTTGAACATTACCGGTTTCAGTAAATAACAAACCAGCTTTACTATTAAAAAATAAATTAAAAATGAACAATGAACCTAGATTGTAGAAATCTCTATTGACCACAGAATTGCTGTCAGTGACCCTAACAGCTATTTTATTATAAAAGGCCCTCAAATTTAAAAATATGCAAGTTATCTTTATGCAAGAAATGTACCGAATATTGTAAGATTCAGAATGCTTAAAAATATTCCCCCAACTGGGATGATTTCAGATTAAAGAAAATAAGCACTGTGTAATTATATACACTTACCTTGACAAATAGAAAGCAATCTGTGATTAGAACATAGCAATTAGTTACAAAATGCTTCACATGGATTTAATTACCCATCAGTCTACATGTAGCTTAGTTACTTTTATCTCATTACATCAGTAAAAGATTTCTGCCTAAGGCAACTGCCAGTCATATATTTATAAGGCTTCTAGACTTTACAGTGAATACATTATAACATTCAGGCAAATGTGCTAAAGTTACAGTTGCAGAGACATTCTTAATTTTGAGTCCTAGTTTTAGTTCATAAACGTCTCATCACTGTCTTAGAGTCAACTCTCATCTAGCTTTCACATCGACACTGTCACCTATTTGGTGTATAACACTGTTGACTAAAACATCACTTCTGTTTATTCTAATTCTGTAAGAGCCAGAAGGAAAGACCTTTAAAACCCAAACAATTAACTTACTGTCCTGAGGCAAAGGGTACTATATTCTCATGGGTAAGGTAAACACTGAAATTCAGAAAGGAGTGACCCTTCTTTCAGGAGAGATGAAGAAAGTCCTTTCACTCAACCTAGTCTGCTAAGTTTGGAAAGATGGTGGTTTCACGGGATGCAACTTTTTGTGTGTGGGATTCGGAGTGGGAAGCTATGTCTTCCATTTTTCTTGCCTTAGGAAGACGTGTTTTGCAACTCAGCCAACCAAGGTTTCATTCCTAAATCCTTTGCTGATTAACTCAGTATCTTTGGGCAAGCTATTTAACTGACTTCAGGAAAAATAATAATCATCTCACCTAACTGTTCAATTCAATAACACAAAAATATCTAGTAGAGGGTCTGGCTCATAGCAAGTATATAACAAAAAAGTTTACGCTGTTTGCTGGGTTCCCCTAGGAGGCGTCTGTGAGGATTACGTGAATTCATCAGAAAAAGAGGTCTCTTTGGAACTAAGTAGAAAAATACTCTCCCTCCATTTTTCTTTAAGGGAATATTTTTGGTGTTGGTTACGAAATTAGATTCTTTTAAAAGTGGGAGTTTTCCAAGCTCTGGAATCTGGTGTCAGGGAATTCTGACCTCACCCTACTCAGAACCATTGAAGAAACTATCATCTGTTAAGTAAGGCACATCTTTGGGCCAGATGGCATCGTTTCAACTTAATTTACAGAGATCTACTGAGGCTTCCTTTAGGGCTCACAAGTCACTGAGTATCCGTCTGTAATTTCTTTTTTACTCAAACCAGAGTTTCTTCTGCTTCTGCTTAAATACATATAAAATCAACAAGAAAATAGGTTTCAAGTGCTACTGTGCTCAAGAATCACAAAGCATATTAAAAATTTGAGTGGGGCTTCCCTGGTGGCGCAGTGGTTGAGAGTCCGCCTGCCGATGCAGGGGACACGGGTTCGTGCCCCGGTCCAGGAAGATCCCACATGCCGCGGAGCGGCTGGGCCCGTGAGCCATGGCCGCTGAGCCTGCGCGTCCGGAGCCTGTGCTCCGCAACGGGAGAGGCCACAACAGTGAGAGGCCTGCGTACAGTAAAAAAAAAAAAAAAAAAAAAAAAAAAGAGCGGGGTGGGCGAGATTCTAATGAAGTAAGTGTGGGTTGATGTCTAAGACCATGTACTCTGCTGATAACTGATAACCACACTTAGAGAAACACTAGGTTAGGCTTCATGCATGTATACAGCAACAACAATTAAATATATTATCAAAATTCTAAAAAAAAACCTTTTCACGCCTTTTAAAGACTTAAAATTGCCTCCTTGAATTTAGTTAACACTCACACTATGATTTCATACTTCCCAATTACTGATCCCCAAAAGGAATATAGGCTCCGGATTCTTAACAAGAGCTTGCAAATGGTTCGTGTGTCACCATGATGTACAGGTTTTCCACTACAGTTGAGAGAAACACAGAATTGGGAGAGATAATAGGTGATATAATGGCCAGATTTTATGGTTAGGTGTGGGCACTAAAGCACAGAGAAAGATCTCAATGTCTGAGATGCATATTAAATATGTGGAGATAACCTATACTGTAAAATCAAGCCTCTGAAGATTTTATGAATTACTTCCTTCATTTGTAAACTTCAAAGCAAATAGTAGACAGTAGTTGCTCAAAAAGCATTTGGAGGTTCTTACAGGTCAGAATGTGTGTTTTTTTCTTTAGGGGCTCCCAGGTCTGCATACAATGACCATTGCACATAATAACTACTTAACTAATATTTGCTAAAGGAAGGAAAGGGATGGGGCAGAAAGGAGGGGAATGAGTCAAATATTTAACCTTCTAGTAAAGGGCACATATTTTCAAAACGAATTTCCCCAATATTTAGGAAATATTTTTTTACAAAGTGTTCTAAAGATAATCAGATCCCACAGAGACAAATACCATCACACACTAAAACAAAACAAAACAAACAAACAAACAAAAACCCCTCAATTGTACTTTAATCCTTTTGGGTGGCTTGTCCAGATACTCCTAACCAGAAATAGAAAAATAGCTTTGTTTGGAGAAAGACCAAGTTCTTTTTTTTAAAATAGTGGAGTATAGTTCATTAACAATGTTGTGTTAGTTTCAGGTGTACAACAAAGTGATTCAGTTATACATATACATGTATCTATTCTTTTTAAAACTCTTTTCTCATTTAGGTTATTACAGAATATTGAGCAGAGTTCCCTGTGCTATACAGTAGGTCCTTGTTGGTTATCAATTTTAATTATAGCAGTGTGTACCTGTCAGTCCTAAACTCCCAACCTATCCCTTCCCCCCACCCTTCCCCGCTGGTAACCATAAATTCATTCTCTAAGTCTATGAGTCTGTTTCTGTTTTGTAAATAAGTTCATTTGAATCTTGTTTTTTTTTTTTTTTTTTTTTTTTTTTCGGTACGCAGGCCTCTCACTGTTGTGGCTTCTCCCATTGCGGAGCACAGGCTCCGGACGCACAGGCTCAGCGGCCATGGCTCACGGGCCCAGCCGCTCCGCGGCATGTGGAATCTTCCCGGACTGGGGCACGAACCCATGTCCCCTGCATCGGCAGGTGGACTCTCAACCACTGCGCCACCAGGGAAGCCCTGAATCATTTTTTTAAAGATTCCGCATATAAGCGATATCATACAATATTTGTAAGAAAGACCAAGTTCTAATCCCTGGGTTGGCCTCTTCCTAGTTAGTGACAGTGACCACATAAAATCTTCTATGTCTTGTTTGCAAAGTGGGCATAGGGACATTGGATTGTGACAATTAAATGACGGCAAAATTTCCGGTAAAAAACCCAGCACAGGAGCAGAAGCCCACGAGGCCAATTACTATGCATAGTTACTCCTCTAAATTGAAGTGGCTTCAAAGATGAATTATAATGAGAAACACACACACACATACATAAATGTACATCCCTGTGTATCAATATAGCACAGATGCTCATGTTACAGCAAGCTTAGAGTCTGGGTTAGAATTCTGACTCTACCATTTGCTAGCTGGGTAGCCTTGAGTAAGTTAACTACATGAGTCAGAGCTTAGGTTTCCTCCGCTGTGAGATGAAGATAATCACACCCACACCTCACAGGGGGTGATGTAAAGATAAATGCAACAATCCATACAAAGCAATTCCCACTCTGCCTGGCACACAGTAAACAACAAATACTAGCAACTGTTGTTATCATGTGAAATACCAAAGTAACAATGAGGCGATATGGATCTATTTCAGGTCTCAACATGGGTTTTGTTTGCTGGACCAGGGGCCATTGCCTTTGGAAATTGGAAATGACAGTATGTTTACTAAGTCATTTGAGTTACTCTGAATTTCCAATTGGAGAAGAAAACTACTTCTTTGACAGTCAAGTTACAATAAAAAGGATAATTGTGGCATAGCCTGTGCAGACCTATATGCAGAAATTGCCCCATTTGCAAATGGGAACTACCCAAGCACAGAAATAGAGCTTGATGCAGGGCTTTAAAAACAATAAAGTTAATTAAAAGAAAAAAATACTTGAGTTCAAAAACAAGCTCATTTTTCTCAAATTCACTTTTATAGTGTTAATAGTCAAGGAGTTAAAAAAGCAATGAAATAAATGCTTAGAAAGTTCAACTGACTTCTCTTAAATAGCTTTCATTAGTTTGGTTTGAGTCTGCTTTTTAACTCATTATATGTTTTCTAAAATTAGATTTGTTGTTTTAAAGCAGCTTTTCTTGGCACTTTTTGTCCAGAAATTACTTACACTTTTGTTCTGGAAAATCCAAATCAACTTGATAAATTTTTTTGAATACGAACTTTATGAAGACGAGTTAAAAATTAAAGGAAAAAAGAAAATACAGTTTTCGAGTATTTAAACAAATACTCAAATCATAAGCCAGGAGCTGACACCCTTTAAAAAAACAAGGTGCCCAACCTCTAGCCTTTTGTCCTTGTATTCTTTAGGGTCCAAATGGGAGACAGTGACGTGAGTTAGTCCTTGAATGCTATGCAGGAAGGAGCCATCAGCAGCCCACCTGACCATGAGGAAGAACACACCTGCCAGTGACTGCGCAGGTGAACAGGTGCAGACTTTCAGTTAGGGCTGGTGTGAGGCATCAAAAAGTAAAAATAAAAATAATAAACCTAGCCCATGCCCTGCCTGCTACAAATGAAACCCAAAAAAGCTATTTTAATAATTATGAATGTTAATGAAAAGCCAAATAAAAAGCAAAATCACTGCTACAAACATCAAAATAATTAGAAAGATTATTTTTAAATTAAATAGGATTGGGCTTCCCTGGTGGCGCAGTGGTTGAGAATCTGCCTGCTAATGCAGGGGACACGGGTTCGAGCCCTGGTCTGGGAGGATCCCACATGCCGCAGAGCAACCTGTGAGCCACAACTACTGAGCCTGCGCGTCTGGAGCCTGTGCTCCGCAACAAGAGAGGCTGCGATAGTGAGAGGCCTGCGCATCGCGATGAAGAGTGGCCCCCGCTTGCCACAACTGGAGAGAGCCCTCGCGCAGAAACAAAGACCCAACACAGCCATAAATAAATTAATTAATTAATTTTAAAAAATTTAAAATTAAATAGGATTAAGATTAAACAGGAAACATCCAATCTGCTATCATTTCTTCTTTGTGAGTAACTGCCCTTCTTAGAATATCCTCATCCCACTGCCTTCTTGACTGTATCTTACTTTCCCTACTATGGTTCTTGCTGGAGACCATCTCTGCTCTTTGGGGTTCTCTCCGCCATTTTCCCCTACACTGCACTGCACTAGTAACTATTATCCTTGCCCCCAAGGCTAGCCTTTGTTACCAGAAAGAATGGGATAATACCTCTATGTGCCCCCTCCCCAAGAAGACCAGGAGTACCCGCAAAGAAAACCCAACCAACGGGTAAGTTGCATATATTAAAACCATTTGTTGTCACCATCCTCCCAGGATGGTCATCCCACTAAGCCTTTAAGTAAGGATCCTTTCAGTGTCTACTGGGAACCCTCCTTATTATCTGGAACTACCAAGATTTATTCAACAAATGCTGGAAGAAGGAGAAGCTACATTTCCATTATATAGGGTTAAACTTGGGCAGGGGAGGAGGCATTACTTTCTCTTACAAAATGTAATCAATACTGGCTGTCTTCTACAGATAATAACTTCAAGCTAAGATGGAACTCAAAACAATATCCCTGAGATATTGTAAGTTCAGGTCTGTAGCTCATATTTATTTGGGGTTGAATAGATTTTTTTGTATGGAAAAGGTCCATAATTTTTTTCAATTCCAGGTTCTGAGCATCTAACTTCTAAAAGAATATTGAAAACCTCAGGGATAGTCTATGGTAGGAGAAAGGATTTTAATTGCAGCTCTTCCAATATTGTCTCCCTTTAAATAAGTCACTTGATTTTGCTGGATCTCAGTTTCTTCATCTGGAAAATAAGATTAGACCAGGCTATTTACTTAGCTCAACTCTTTTGGGTTAGAGATTGCCTTTGACACTGATGGAAATTATGGATCACTTTCCAGAAATTAGCCACATTCAACATTTTGCTTGATATTTCAGGGGATTCATAGATTCTTGAAAGCACATGTGTGGAAGAATTCTTCAACTGTATATTAAAATGTGATGCTACAGTCCATACACATAAAAAACCATTAAAAAATAAAGATATACAATTTTTACCACTAGCAAATCAGTTGCTTCACATCCTCACAAAATAACTGTTGGATAATAACTTGAAAAATATAAATTTAAAGGGAGTCTGAAATTACCAGACTGCCCATGGTACTCACGCACACACATACTTACTTTCTGTGCAACTGTAAAATAATCACTCTGTCAACCAAGGATAGCCACTATTGATTGGCAACTGACTTACAATACTACAAGAGTCATAATTTCTCTTTGGTCAGAGACTTTCAAAACTCTCATGAAACATTAATGAAATAGCTGGATAAAGCTAAAATAAGTTTTTCAGAGACAGTCATTTCCCTTTTACATCAAACACAGACTGTTTGCTTAGAAAAAGAGAGTAAGGGTGGTTAAGAAAGAAGCATCCTAATTATCAACAGTCAAATGAGACAGTTACTAAATAACCATCTAAGATTTTAATAAAAATTCACATAATCAATTTTTATATTCAGCAAAGCTCCTATTAAAGAGAATAGATTTTATGATGACTACTAAAGAAAGTAATGTAATTAAAGATATAAAGTTCTTCTAAGTTTAAACTAGAAGACATCATTCTTAAGGGGGAAAAAAACCCCATTGTTTCTGGTTAACATTTTCAATAAATAACCATTATTCAGGCTTATTGGTTACCTAGGCAAATAGAAAATAGTAAAGCAAAAAAGCTCATCCCTCCTTTAGGAAACCTAGGATGTGATTCCCAGAGTATCCTTCAAGTTCCAGAATTCTAGAGTTTAGGACATATCTTCTTGTCCAACATAGGTCAAAAATTTGATTTTCCACTTATCTTTGTTACTGTGAATAAAAATCAATGAAAAAGTAATATTAATGCAAAATAGGTGTACTCTTATTGAATTATTAATAGGCAATACAACTGTAAATGCTTTTATTCATCATTCTTCACTGCCCTTGCAAACAATTTCAAAATGGGAGGTGCTGAAGCATGAAGATTGTTTGCAGCCATTGCTTTTTGAAATCACAGTGCTGGGAATTGGTGGAATTCTTGCTTCTTTGGGTTATTATCAGACACTGAACTTTTCTTTGAAAGCAGACTATAAATTCACAAGGGGGTCCCTTGCCTTCAATCAAGGAAATGTTTCAAATGACCCCCATCTGTCATTTTAATGTATTCTTCTCAAAGACTGCCATAAATATTTAATATAAGAAAGGCACTGTTTAAACACAAGGAATAGCTTATGAAATTAAAGTTGGCTGAGGGATTAGACCGTGTACATAATACACTGTAAATAATGACAAAAAATAGAAGCTGCATTACTAACCTTCTCTTGCTTCTCCTGACATGTCTTAAGGAATATGCAAAAGACACTTAGATATTAATGTCAGTTTAATTGATATCAAAGGGTGACTAACTCTATAGAACCATTCTATTCTTGACTCTGTATATAATATATTGATACATTACCTCACTGAATGAATACCACACAGGTTTTTCCATTTTTCAAGAAGTCTCACTTAGCCTGCTAACTACTTTCAAGAAAGTCACAGAACTGGGAAGGACACTGTATATCTAGTTCCTAGTTTAGTTTCTTATCTTCAAACAGGGATCAACACCTAACATTAGACCCTTCTATGGAAGACATTCAATACATATTTATCAAATGACTACATAGTTATTACCAGGCGCAATTAGGTACTGTGTTCAAAATTTCTAAGGATAGGCTCTCCTTTTTCTTTCTGGTACTATTACAACAACCAACCTGCTTATTTCCCACTCTCATTAATATCCATTTATTCTTACTCTCTGTTAATAGAAATGGAGAACAGCTGGTACCTCTTCTTATAACTCTTAATCTCTTGACTCTTCTGTTTAAATCAAACCATTTCAATTTCTCTTAATGTTTCTCAGAGGTCTCTTTTTCTAACTCATTTTCACTGAATTTCTCCAGAGTGTAACAGAGGATTATTTCTCAATACTTATATGGTTTACCCCAAAGTAATGGTAACTCTGACAAGAACAACATATCCTTGACATAATCTAAGTGGGCTGCACAGATTAGCTCCCACTCCCCTGCAGGGTTAGTGCCAAGCCTCAATTCTTTACAGAAACGATTTTACAGTTCATCATACTATACACCTATTGATGTTTTGGACCAAATCTTCTAGGTTAATTTAGATTCTTTCATTCTTTTGACACCACCAGTTTCTCCCATATTGATGTCATGCATCAATACCCTCTATGTTTTTCATTCCATTTATTAAATAAAGTGCAATATTGTTCCAAGCTAATGATATCATCTGTAGAAAACCATCCTCAGGCTATTAATAGAGCTCTATAGAAGTTCCTTCAATATGTTTGAGTTCATCTTCCTAAAATTATTATGGGAAAAATATAATGGAACTTGCAGAAATTTTCATTGATGTCTACATAGTTAACATTAATTTCTTTCCACACTTTTAGATGGGCCATTACTCCATCATAAAAGAAAGAAACAAAATTGATTGGAAGTATTCTTCAAAATGTCATAGTACTTACTAACCAATATCATTGGCTTGATATTTTGATTATTTGTTGAGGTTCTAGTATCTTCACAATTCTTATTTATAGATATGTCTATTAGAGAAAAACAAATATCATATATAAATGCATATATGTGGAATCTAGAAAAATGGTACAGATGAACCTATTTGCAGGGTAGGAATGCAGACACAGATGTAGAGAATGGACGTGTGGACATGGGTTGGGGGAAAGGGGGGGATGAATTGGGAGATTGGGACTGACATACATACACTACAGCTAGCTAGTGGGTACGTGCTATGTAGCACAGGGATCTCAGCTCAGTGCTCTGTGGTGACCTAGATGGGTGGGCTTGGGGGGTGGGGGTGGGAGGGAGGTCCAAGAGGGAGGGATATATGTGCATATAGAGCTGATTCACTTCGCTGTACAGCAGAAACTAACACAACATTGTAAAGCAACTATAATCGCCCCCAAAGAAAAAGACAATTACTATATATAATGGAATCTAAGACACCAACAATGTAAAATACACCTTTTTTGTTATATGTCAATTACATATCAGTAAAACTGGAAAAAAGTAAAATAAAACTCACTTTATAAAGTGTGCTTCTAAGGGAAAAAACCACCACAAAATATTTCCAAATAATTACAAAATTCTCTCAATTATAAGATGCATCTTCATTTAGATGTAAAATGATATGTAAATGCATCCTCATTTCAAAGTAAAAATCAATGTACCCTAAAATTTACTAAACAAGGTATTGTGGATTTTTGCTCTTATAATACTATATTCTATAATAAGTACAACGTGGAACATCACTAATGTAGTATTTATAATGTAAGCTAGAGAGTTAACTATTTAACGAGTCAGTGTGTTAATAACCAATTTTCTGTTAGAATTTTGAACACCTTAAATAAATACCTAAGTTTATATGTACATGCTTTTCCCCTCTAAGTACCTTTTAAAATTACTTCATCTTTTTTATAAGTTCTAGTCTGCCTTAATAAAACAGTTTTGAGGCAAATACCCCCATACCTAATAAATACTCTTCTGCCTAATGCTTAAGACATATACCTTAAACATAAATTATGCTATTCATTCATTTTAATATATCAGCTCAAATGGTATATAGATGCAGCTGAAATTACAAACCGTTTGATAAATGATGGAAATTTCTGTGCATTATTTAGACTGACTGAAACAACCTACTTTTGTAATGAACAAAAGCTTCCAAAGGGAGAGTTATTGCTTGAATAAAGTCAAGCCATAAAAGTCAACTCCCGATTCTCTACTCTCATCCCAGTCTTCAGTCAGATCTTACAACCTGCAGACTGTTTTTCTGGATGAAAAAGCTTGGAGCTGTTTGACTCAAACAATTAAAGCCTAATATTGAATGCAATGCACAGGGAACTTAAGTAACCCTCAGTTTAACCTCCATTTACCCTCACCACTCTTTCGCTACAGCAGCTTGCCTGTCATCTTTCACAAAACAGTACATACACACACACTACCAGATGTTACTAGATTATTATATGACTTAAAATCTTCATTTCCATACCGTCTCCTCTGTCTGACTTCTGTGTTTCTCAGGTGAGATCATTGTTAAGTTCCTCTGTCACCCCACACAAACTTCCCAAAATCAAGAATACTGAAGAGGGTAAAGAAAGAAAAACTTTAAAACCACAATTTCTTTACAGCCTAAAATACAAAAAAATTTTTTACAGTGCTTCCTTTTATGTCTGCATTTTGAATATGTGATTCATTATGGCAGGAGAAGCAGGCCCTTTGAATGTTGATGGGGTGATGATCTATTCAAATACCAAGTTTTTTTCCCCAAATAGCATGGGAGGATGGAAAGAAGTTTGATGTCATTCTTCTCTCTGCATTGGTTCAGAACGCATGCCCTTATCGCAAAACCAGGTTGAATTTTGTTCAAATATCCTATTACACTTTATTCAAAATATCCTATGCTTTTAAGTACTACAGCTCTGGAAAATCTATCTGAGGCGCTTCATTCACAGTTAACAGCATACAAATAAATATATTAGGGCCTCTACAGTAAGTGCAAATCAGGCCTGGCATCTCCCAGTATGAGAGGAAAAGTTGAAAGGTTTGACTTATTTTTCCTTCCTAAAACAAGAAAATAGTGGAGGTATCTGCAATTGTTGAGAAACAAGTCAGAGGGCTTAAATTCTCCACACAGCACTTTCTCACTCATTTTGCTGTTTTGGCCATGTGTGAAGAATGGAAACTAGTTGAAAGTGTAGCTCCAATCTGTGAGGAATTACTTTACCAATAGGGAGTGAAATGAAGTGATTCTTAGTAGTCATTGCCAGCTTTTAAAAGATAGTAGTCTGTGAAATCAAGCCACAGAGTTGGTCCACAGGTTAAACTATTCTCTGAAGATATAAGCTAGGATAGGCCACAGGGCCATTCTACTTAAGACTCTGAGATCAGGTTTAGGATAACAAGTAGAGATTCTTAAGAAAAGCACCTTGGTCTCCTTTTGTTTAATTTAAAATTACTCTGAGGACTTCCCTGGTGGCACAGTGGTTAAGACTCCACGCTCCCAATGCAGGGGGCACAGGTTCGATCCGTGGTTGGGGAAGATCCTGCACGCCGCATCATGCAGCCAAAAAAAAAAAAAGTTACTCTGAAACACCAACTTAAAACAGACCTGGAGAGCCATGAGCAAGTCACTTAAGCTCTCTGAGCCTTATATTCTTGATAAGATAGGGATAACAACTTGTCTTTCTGGGTGTTGTATGGCTCATACATCATTTATGTATTATAAAACATATAACACAGTGATTGGACCCAGTCAGCACTAAATAAATGTAAGCCATTTTTATTATCATTTTACTTTTTAATAAGAAATTTTTAAGAAGGAAGTTTTCAGTTGCATATGATGAGAGGGGCTTTAACTGAGACAACCATTTGAATCTCAAGAAAGAGAGGCACTTAGCAGTATGGACCATATTATTAAAGTAACATTACCTCCTGATTGCCATATTCCCAAACTAAGAGTTAGTAGTTCATTCTATAAAAGGTAAGTAAAACTCTCAATATTAGAATAAATCTACTAAGAGTATCTGAATGACAATTCCATAGGTCCACAATTTCTAGAAGTGTATTTTCATTGTAAGTGCTTTCTTGGGCATTCTACTCACTAATAACTGAAAAATTAGCATCATTATTTGAAAAACAATTAAATGAAAGTGTGAATGGCATTACGTAATACTAAAAGCAAAAATAATTCTGGTTTAGTCACTTCTGTATATGGTAGACAAAGAACCTGAATCTTCGAAACTTTTTAAGACTTAAAATCTTGGAAATGTGACAAAGAGAAGTCAGAATCAAAAAAAGGTATTGAAATCTAAAATTTTCTAAAACCAAGACAAAAATTACCCATATTTCAATGCGTCAATCAAGCATGAATCTAACACATCCCATTCATTTTACTGACTTTGATCTCTACCGTCACCTTGTCTTGGAGTTAGCTTTTCCTATGGTGGGCTCAAACCTTTACCTTTTTCTTTTTTTTTTTTTTAACATCTTTATTGGAGTATAATTGCTTTACAATGTTGTGTTAGTTTCTGCTGTATAACAAAGTGAATCAGCTATATGTATACATATATTCCCATATCTCCTCCCTCTTTCATCTCCCTCCCACCCTCCCTATCCCACCCTTCTAGGTGTCACAAGCTGATCTCCCTGTGCTATGCGGCTGCTTCCTACTAGCTATCTATTTTACATTTGGTAGTGTATATATGTCCATGCCACTCTCTCACTTCATCCCAGCTTCCCCTTCCCCCTCCCCAGGTCCTCAAGTCCATTCTCTACGTCTGTGTCTTTATTCCTGTCCTGCCCCTAGGTTCATCAGAACCATTTTCTTTTTCTTAGATTCCATATACATGTGTTAGCATACGGTATTTTCAAACCTTTATCTTGAACCCAGGCAACACTCCTTATTTACAGGCCTACTTTTCTAGGTCTAGTCCTGAAAATGGTATAATTCTTTTCAAGTTCTAAGCCTAGACCCTGTCCTCTGTCTTTACCTGTCACTGAAACACAGCCAGGCTAAATTTAGTCTGACACCCTAATAAGATGCTCCACAGAGTTAACTGAGAATTGATACCATTCAAGTTCTTAGTTGTAACAGCAGCTGATTCTGAGTAATCACACAGAAAAGGGGTTTATTAAGAGGATAATGAGAATGAGGCTCAACACTAAGCTTCCAAGAACAATGTACGTACAACACAGTACAAAACAGGCCTAATGAGAATGTCAGTGTTTCTGCTGTACCAAGAATTCAACCCTGTAAACACTGCCATCCCCAGGGGCAGGCTGCCACTACTGCCATTCTGGCTAGCACAAATGGATTATAGATGGAGCCTCTATCCTCAAATTGCTCATTTCAGAATTTAGATTTGTAGGTGGAATCTAGGTCACATTCCAGTGTCCTCGGGCAAAGGAGGTTAGTCTTCTCAGTTCCATCCTGGGGAGTTAGTCTCACAAGGTTGGAAACACCCCAGATTAGAGTTAAGAACGTTCAAAAGGTACCGGGCAGCCAGCAAATGAAACTAATGCCAACTGGACAGGCTATAAATTGCTAAGACCAAATAAACACCCACATAAAGAAGAAAATGAACAGTCTTTAGCCCTTCATTGTGGAAAAGAGACGTGTTTTAGAGCAAATAATTAAATCATAAATATAGCAAACAAATATGGTTTGGCTCCAGCAGTATCTCCAATCATGATTTAAGTCCATCACAGGGAATGAAGAAGCAAATCTGTAGTGTTCCTAACTGCCTAGTGCCAACATCTCCAATACCTCTTAGTCACCCTTGACTTTTTCAAACTGTAGAGGCACAGCTGATGCTTTAGGCCCCTTACTGACTTACGTCACACCTTGGCAAATTCTGTTCCCTTTAATCCTCCCTTTCCTCTTTGCTTTTCCTTTTATCTTTAGTAACTCAATGACTACTGACACAGTAGTTTTTGCCGAGTTCTCACAGAAAGTCACTTTCATCATTAAACATGTGCATTCACGTGAAACCCCCTCTGTGACAGGAACAGTTTGTTCTGACTCACAAAGTGAAGGATTCTAGGATAAGATATGCATAATATTGCTATTGGCCAATACTAGAGGGTAGGAATGTCCATGAAAACTAAGTGCTGGCTAAGTTCCTGCTCACCTCAACATCGGGCATGGATAAACACAATGAAGATGGGCTGATTCCTGTCTCTTAACGCTCCGCAACATAGCATCATTTTATGTAGCCTCCCCTGTGAAAAACTGTATTTAGGGAGAGGAATATAAGTGAGTTGAAAGAGACTGAGAAGTGGAAGGAAGAGGATTATCACCTCCAGGCTGAAGTCCTCAAACAAACGACACGGATTTACGGTGGGCCTTCACTGTATCTATGGGCTCTGCATCCGGGAATGCAACCAACTATTGGTCAAAACCGATCTATGGCTGGTTGAATCTGTGAATGTGGAACTGCGGATACGGAAGGCCAACTGTACTACGCGATTTTATATAAGGGACTTGGGCACCTGCAGATTTTGGTGTCTGCAGGAGTCCTGGAACCCATCCCTACAGATAGGCAGGATGACTGTATAAGCCTTAAGAATGATTAGAAGCACACGTAAAACTTCATAGTACTTATATGTGGGCAGAATTATAGAATGAGCATGTCTTACTCTTCTTTGTAGCTTTTCTTTGATGTGCAAGAAGGAGCATGTGTTACAATTCTCCCATTAGAGGGAAACAGACAGACTTGTTTACTGGAGTATAGTCCCCCAAATCTAACTAGCCTACAATCATATCTTCCAGCAAAATTCAAGATTACCTTGATTGTCATTTTCCTTTTTAAAATAACATTTTTAACAGTACTTTTATCAGAGAAAGTTTTAAATCAGGTAAAGCTTGTGATATTTAGTGGCATATTAAATTTCTTTGTGTAGTCAGGTACAAGGCAACCTCTTTCACCACTCTTTTTCAACATCATATTGGAAGTACTAGCTAGTGTAAAAGACAAACACAAGGAAATAAAAGATATACAGACTGAGAAGGAAGAAATTAAGCTGTCTTTACTTGCAGGTAACACAGTCATCTAAGTAGAAAATCTGAAAGAACTAACAGAAAAACTCCTGGAAATAATAAGTGATCATAGCTAGGTTGCAGAATACAAGGTTAATAAACAAAAGTCAATCACTTTCCTATATACCAGCAATGAACAAGTAGAGCTTGAAATTTAAAACATAATGCCATTTACATTAGCAACCTCCAAAAAATGAAGTATGCAGGTATAAATACAAGAAGCTACGTATAAGATCTATATGAGGAAAACTACAAACTGTGATAAATAAAATCAAAGACGAACTAAATAAATGGAGAGATAGTCTATATGTTCATGGATAGGAAGACTCAATATGGTCAAGATGTCAATGCTTCCCAAATCCATCTACAGATTCAATGCAATCACCATTAAAATCCCAGCAAGCTATCACCAAACAAAGTTTATATGGAGAGGCAGAAGACCCAGAATGGCCAACACAACACTGAAGAAGAAGAACAAAGTTGGAAGACTGACACTACTCAACTTCAAGACTTACTAAGAAGCTACAGCAATCAAGGAAGGGCATTGATCAAAGAATAGACAAATAGATCAGTGGAACAGAACAGAGAGCCCTAGCCCCACATTAATATAGTCAAATCATCTTTGACAAAGTAGCATAGGCAATACGATGGAGGAAAGATAGTGTTTCAAACATATGACATTGGAACAACTGGACATCCATATGTAAAAAAATTAACCCAGACACATTCTTCACAAAAATTAGTTCAAAAGGGATCACAGACCTAAATGTAAAACACAAAACTATAAAACTCCTAGAAGACAACATAGGAGAAAACCTAGATGACCTTGGGTATAATAATTACTTTTTAGATGCAAAACAGAAGAAATAACTGATAAGCTGCACTTAATTAAAATTAAAAACTTCAGCTCTGCAAAAGACAGTATCAAGAGAATGAGAAGACAAGCCACAGATTGGAAGAAAATATTGGCAAAGACATATCTGATAAAGAACTGTTATCTAAAATATACAAAGAACTGTTAGAACTCAACAATAAGAAAATAAACAAGCCAATTAAAAAATGGGCCAAAGGCCTTATCAGATGCTTCATCAAAGAAGATATACAGATGGAAAATAAGCATAAGATGTTCCGTATCATATGTCATCAGGGAAATACAAATTAAAACAACAATAAGACAATACTACACATCTATTAGTATGGCCAAACTCCAGAACACTGACAATACCAAATGCTGATGAGGACATGGAGCAACAGGAACTCTCATACACTGCTGGTGGGAATGCAAAATGGTACAGCCACTTAGGAAGATAGTGTGGCAGGTTATTACAAAACTAACCATACCCTTACCATACACTCCAGCAATTACATTCCTTGATATTTACCCAAAGGAGTTGAAAACATGTCCACATAAAAATCTGCATATTGCAACTTCCCTGGTGGTTCAGTGGTAAAGAATCTGCCTTCCAATGCAGGGGATGTGGGTTCAATCTCTGGTCAGGAAACTAAGATCCCACATGCCACGGGGCAACTAAGCCCGCGCACCGCAACTACTGAGCTCGCACACCTCAACAAGAGAGCTGCGTGCCACAAACTACAGAGCCCACGTGCTCTGGAGCCCATGTGCCACAACTACAGAGCTCCGCAGGCCACAGCTTGAGAGAGAAAACCCACACATCACAACTAGAGAGAAGCCCTTGCACCGCAACTAGAGAGAAGCCTGCTCGCCACAAAGGAAGATCCCGAGTGCTGCAACTAACACCCAATGCAACTAAAAAGAAACACTGCACACTGATGTTTATAGCAGTTTTATTCAAAACTGCCCAAACCTGGAAGCAACTAAGATGTCCTTCAGTAAGTAAATGGATACATAAAGTGTGCTACATCCAGACAATGGAATATTATTCAGCACTAAAAAGAAATGAGCTATCAAGCCATGAAAAGACATGGAGAAAAGTTAAATGTATATTAATAAGTGAAAGAAGCCAATGTGAAAAGGCTACATACTATATGACCCCCAACTATATGACCTTCTTGAAAAGGCAGAAGCATGGAGACAGCAAAAAGATCAGTGGCTCCCAAGGCTGGGAGGGCAGCATTCCACTGTAAGGACACAGTTCGTTTATCCATTCATCTGTTGAAAGACATTTGAGTTGTTTCCATTTGGGAGCTATCACAAATAAAGCCACTATGAACACTCATGTATACTCATGTACAGGTGGGACTGCTGGGTCATACGTTACCTGTGATGGTTAATTTTTGTGTCAGTTTGGCTAGGCTATAGTATATAGTTATCTGGCCAAACACCAGTCTAGATGTTGCCATGATGGTATTTTTTAGATGTGGTTAACATTTAAATCTTTGAGTAAAGCACATTACCCTCCATAATGTGGGTCAATCTATTTGAATCAGTTGAAGCCCTTAAGACAAAGGACTGAGGTTCCCAGAAGAGAAAAGAATTTAAATAGCCTTTGGACTCAAGACTGCAGCATTGCCTCCTGCTGGAATTTTCAGCCTGCCCTGCAGGTTTCAGGCTTGCCCGTCCCCACAAGCATGTGAGCCAATTCCTTAAATCACTCATTCGTTCACTCACTCACTCATTTGTTCACTCACTCACTCACTCACTCACTCACTCATTCACTCACTCATTCACTCACTCATTCACTCACTCACTCATTCACTCACTCATTCACTCACTCATTCACTCACTCACTCATTCACTCACTCATTCACTCACTCATTCATTCACTCACTCACTCACTCATTCACTCACTCACTCACTCACTCAACCTTTGTGTGCCTGTGTGTATGTATAACTGGTTCTATTTCTCTGGAGAACTCTGAGTAATATAGAACCCTAAGATTAGGAAACAAGCAGAGATATCTGTTCTCATTACTGCTTTTAAATTTTTTCCCATTATTCAATAATCTGTGATTTTCAAAATGCATATCAATTTTTATTAATATTCTTTCAGATATTTGCATATTGCCTAGCAAAAGATTAAGAATTTAATAAAGATTCAGCAAATATGATGTGAGAACACCTTATTGTAAAGTCCATTAGGGACTTCCCTGGTGGTCCAGTGGTTAAGAATACACTTGTCAACGCAGCAGACATGGGTTCGAGCCCTGGTCCAGGAAGATCTCACGTGCCATGGAGCAACTAAGCCCATGCACCACAAGTACTGAGCCCACACTCTAGAGCCTGCGAGCCGTAACTGGTGAGCCTGCGCACCACAAGTACTGAAGCCTGCACGCTCTAGAGCCTGTGCACTGCAACTACTGAGCCCACGCACCACAACTACTGAAGCCCGTGCACTGTAGGGCCTGTGTGCCGCAACTACTGAGCCCGCGTGCCTAGAGCCTGTGCTCTGCAACAAAAGAAGCCACCACAATGAGAAGCCTGCGCACCTCAATGAAGAGTAGCCTCCGCTCACCGCAACTAGAAAAAGCCCACGCACAGCAACGAAGACCCAACGCAGCCATAAATAAATAAATAAGCAAATAAATAAATAAGCAAATAAATAAAAATTCAAAAAATTTATAAAAAAATAAAGTCCATTATTATTTTAGCAAGTAAATTATGCAAGAAGGAGTAAAACAGATCACCCTATCTCCAATTTTACAACCACCATGGTAAACTAAGTAAAAAATATGTTCAGTCATATACTGTGAGTTTGGAGGTGAGCATTATGAGCAATGCTTTAGATTTACAAATGATATGTAAATTTTGTCAAAGTGGTGCCAGAGCTGTGAGACAATCTTCACGTTAAAAAGGTGGGAAAATTGAGTACTAGTTCAAATGACTACTAAAGACCTTTTTAGGGGGCTACATGAAACTACAGAAAACGATTATTATGCTTTTAAAACCTGTTTTAAATAGTAGCGTTTTAGAAAATAATGCAGGACCAGACAGGTAGTGTTAATATCTCTGCCATTAAGACAGTCATTCAAAAATTCAACAACAAATTTCTATCGAGCATTTACTAAGTTCTAGGCTCTGGTTAGTAGCAATAAGAAAATATCCAGTCCAAACTCTTATGGAATCTACACTGGGCTGGGGTGGGCTAGAGGGAGAAAATGAACAGATGTATAATAATTCTTATGAAGAAATATAAATCTATTTATTTTTATTTTTATTTTATTTTTTTCTTGCGGTACGTGGGCCTCTCACTGTTGTGGCCTCTCCCACTGCGGAGCACAGGCTCCGGACGCGCAGGCTCAGCGGCCATGGCTCACAGGCCCAGCTGCTCCGCGGCATGCGGGATCTTCCCGGACCGGGGCACGAACCCATGTCCCCCGCATCGGCAGGCACTGCGCCACCAGGGAAGCCCAGAAATGTAAATCTATATAGACGTTAAAACATGGGGGTGTGGGTGGTGGCAGGTGCTATTTTAGAGAGGACAGTCAGGGAAGATTTCCCTGAGAAGGTGACATTTGGGTGAAACATGGACTCTTTAGAATCAGGAGTGACCTCCCACAAGGGAAGATAGAAAGCGAGATCCTCAGAAATTTCCTCTAGTAAACTTGATTCTTAGATCAACTATTTGACCATGTTAGCCTCCAACTCACATCCTGCTTGCTGGGCTATCTGTTTTTCACAAGGTACCTCTGATTTCATTCTTGATTACCTGCCTCATTCAGCTATTCCTAAATTAGACCATCACCCTTACTCCTCATGTATCTAGACTCCTTAATGCCTTCCCCTTGGTTAGGAACTGAAGGCCAGATCAACACACCAGTTCCCTGATAAAACTATTCATCAGCAGAAACTAGGAGACCAACTTCACCTCAAGAGAAGGTGAAGCTGGTCTCCTAGGTTGATGCCAGGACCCAATCTAGGAAAGCCTGCTGTTTCCCCACCCAGGCAGGGAGTCAAATAGGATTCACTGAACTCCACTTAAGATGAAGGGAAAACAAACAAATAGTAGCTAAAGAAAAGTGTGAGTGTGTGTGTGGGGGGGGGGGGTTGGGGGGAGATGAACCCTGGCAATTTTTATGAATTTGAATTAAACAATAATAATAACAATAAAATTACCCAATAGTTTCCTGGTAAAAATCAAGAGCACAAACAGGGGCTTCTTCATACACTGTCACTCAAAACCAAAGGACAGTGGGTCATGAGAACATTAGTCACCATGCGGTAGAAAAACACAAGAACTACCGAACTATTGGGTGGTCCTTCTCAGAGGAAAGTTGTCAGATCCATCTGACTTTGATCTCTCATTCACAGAAATGCCTGGAGAAACTTCTCCACCCCGTAAAAACAATAAACCTCAGAAGCCACACGCTCTGCATGCCAGAAATCACTTCTGGTGAGAAATCCTCCTTTCCAATGTGCTAGGCACACATTAACTGTTAAAATGCTGGACTAGACACATGACATGGAAAACCCAAAGAAATAAGTCTGCATCACAAATCTCAGGTGTCGGGGAAGACACAGGAAGAAGAAGAGAGAAGTAAAGTCTTATTATTTCCTGCGTCAGGAAGATTTTATTGACAGCAATCCTGTAGGGAAACTGTTAAGCATTAATAGGAATTTAATACTGATAAATCAAATTTGACAATGTCTATCCTGGTCTAAAGACAAAACAAAAAGAGCATAAATAATAAGATGAAAACCTTACTTGTATCACTTCTAATTCTGGTAAAAGTCATGAACAAAGGCATTTTGGGTGACCTTGCCCACATCAAAGATCACTAATTCACATGCACACATCAAAATGAGAATGTGAACCAAAATACGTAATTCTAGAGCCAAAAAAATGCAACTAAATAAATAGCCTCTTTACTCTCATCTAGTCCTCTGCAGAGTTATACAACTGGTTGGCATCTTTCTTTATTAGAAGTAATATAGAATAGAGCTTGGAACCAGAGAACTTGGACTTGATTCTTGGTTCCTATTCTTGGTAGCTACTATTTGCTTGTGCCCAAACACTTTCTCTTACTCAGCTTCAGTTTTCATCCATAAAATGGAGCTAATGAACAGTGCCTAATCACTGGTTATCTTGAAGATGAAATTAGATAATGTACATGAAGTGCCTGGCACATGACAATCACTCTACAAAGGTTAGTATTACCTTTTACTTTATTGGTAATAAACATTATTCCATATTTATATGTTAATAAATGTTGGTAAATATGAATACCTTAACCAATAGCTTCCTGTGTCAGCCTGGGTAAGTCATTTAACTACTCTGAGCTTCAGCTTTCACATTTGTAAAATGGAGGTCACGCTAGGTGTCAGGCCTACATTCCACAGATTTTCCACACCAAGGCAAGAGAAAGTTCATCAGCACAATTTCTGTACTGCATGTTTATTAGTTTGCTAGGGTTGCCCTAATAAAGTACCGTAAACTGAGTGACTTAAACAACAGAAAATCCTATTCTGGAGGCTAGAGGATTAAGACCACAGTGTTGGCACAGTTGGTTCCTTACAACAGCTGTATAAAAGAATCTGATGGGGGCTTCCCTGGTGGCGCAGTGGTTGAGAGTCCGCCTGCCGATGCAGGGGACACAGGCTCGTGCCCCAGTCCGGGAAGGTCCCACATGCCGCAGAGCGGCTGGGCCCGTGAGCCATGGCCGCTGAGCCTGCGCATCCAGAGCCTGTGCTCTGCAACGGGAGAGGCCACAGCAGTGAGAGGCCCGCGTACCGCAAAAAAAAAAAAAAGAATCTGATGCCTGTCTCCTGGCCTCTCGTGGTTACTGGCAACTTTGGGGTTCCCTGGCAACGCCCTGATAGCTGCCTTTATCTTCACATTGCATCCTCCCTATGTGAGTGCCTGTCAAGAAAATTTCCCCTTTTGATAAGGACACCAGTCATACTGGATTAAGGCCCATCTTAATGACTTTAAGTTGATTAACTCTGTAACAACACTACCACCAAATAGGGTGAGGTACTGGGGGTTAGGACTTCAACATATGAATCTGGGGGAGGGGATGCAATTTCACCCATAACACCATGCTCCAGCAAATCAGGGGACACACAGAGCATTTGAAGTGGCACCTACATTTTACGTCCAAGAGATTTCTAACTCCTGGCTAGAATTCATCTGGTCCCCAGGCTACAAGTTCAAACAGCTGCTTCTACAGCACAGATCTATTTTCTCCAAAGGTAGAACTGCCAGATAAAACACCCAGTTAAATTTGAATTTGAGATAAACAATGAATAATTTTTAGTATAAGTATGTCCCATGAGCCTCCTGTATTTTTATTTGCTGAAGCTGGCAACCTACCCATGGATGCACTTGCTAATGCACTGCCACACTGAGCTCATCTCTCAGGGTCAGGCAGCACTACCTAAACCGTAGGAATCACCTGAGGTACTTGTTATACACACAAATTCCCAGGTTCCACCCAGACTCACAGAATCGGACCCTCCATGGCAAGAGTATGGAAAACCAGAGGCTTAACCAGTAGCCAAGATGATTCTTATCAAAGACATCTGGGAAACAATGGGCTGGATGAGGACAAAGAACAGCTGAAGCGCTGTTAGTGTGAGAACAACGAGGAAGAAGGATGAAGTGAAAACAGCATCTAGAAATAAACCGCTGTGGCAATAACAACCCTTTTTCTAACTTAGAACACGGGAATGGAGGAAATAGGACTTGATAACCACAGATAGTTAACGCTTACCTTCTGGAGGTGGGAGTAGGTGTGATGATTGCGTGAGTCACACTGTTCCCCACTGGGCTGACTCCACCAGGTTGAGGTTGCTAAACTCAGACTGCCCCACCACCAAGTCCATTCCGCCCCTCCTGGCACTGCAGCTCGGCTCTGTCTGAGGCCTGCCCCGGGGCATGTTCTCACTGCCTCCGGAATCTCAACCTCCCTCGCGCGGGGACATCGCCTTTCTCCCTGTACATGGAGAATCTAAGGGCAGAACTGCACATAGGTGGTGGGTGGTCTGGGTGCAGCTCAAAGTACTGATGTATGTTTCAAACACTGGAAAAAACAGAACAAAACCACCAGGGCAAGGACCATATTAAAATAAAATCTGTGTTTTAAGTTGCTCTTCAATGAAGCACCTAAAGCATTTAGATAAATCTCATTGACTGCATATGCAATAATAGTCTAGATATGACTAGTGGCCATTTTAAGCAAAGTATCATTGGTTTACAACACTAAATTATAGTGAATGAGTCAAGACTTGTTGGATTAATTCTAAGAGATGCTGAACTATGATATATTCTTTGGAAAATCTGACCCATTTTGGTCCCTTCATCAATTCTAATTACCTAACTCCAATTTTCTTCTTGTACTAGATGTTTGGAAAGATTTCTGAGCTCTGGGCAATTTGAACTCTGTCCTAGGGAGGCTTAAATTTAACAAACGCATTATACATATCACGTCATACACACAAATCACACAGATAAATGCACACACGTTTTTATCACATTACAGCTTTTTTTAGCTTTTGGATTTTAATTTACAGTGTTTTACCTTTTATTTAATATAGTTTTGTTTACTAGGAAAGGAGACAGCAACAACAAAGAAGAAACAACCAGAAAATTTGACAATTCATTAGAACAGATCCAATGCCTAGTACTCCTTCAGATACATATATCGTAGCAACAAGACACCCAGGATATATTCACAAAAATGAATAATTTTCTTATTAATGAAGCTAAACCAGTACTTTCACTGAAAACATAAGTGAAGATTCCTCTTAGAAAAATAACCAAGAAATAAGAGTATTTAAACTTTAATAAAAATATTCTGTCACATTACAATTGCTTGGAGACAGACTTCAATGGAATCAGACTTAATATGTAACGCAGAGAGTCTATTCATTAGAAGGTCATTACTTAGGATAAAAATGTTTACTATATAAGTTAACCTCTCGTCGACTGGAGGAAAATTTTCCCCTAAAGACATGGTAATATCTGAAGATTGTATAATGCTTCTTAGTTTCCACATACATTATTTCTTTTAATCCCCATAAATAAAGAATGTAAAGATAAAAAAATTAAATATTTATGCCAAGTCACATAGCTGGTTTATAATACAGCTAGGATTAAAATCTAGAGAGAGTCATGTCTGGTCCAGTGTGTCTCTTCATTTGCCTACCAATGAAGACTGAGGAAGGAATTCATTGTAATCATTCAATTAACTTTGTACTTATAATTCTTATATTAAATATGATATTTTTAATCAATGGTAAATATTTTCAAGTAATTATACTTAGGCCCATCTAAATCTGAAAAACAGACAGTACTCAATTCTTACTAAGCTGACCTTGCGTAGTCAAGATGTCATTTGTCTTCTAGTGAAGAATACATTAACATTTCTTTTATCGCCATTTGATAATTCTGGTATTTGAAGTGGTAGAGAAAATATATCAACCTTCAGGAGCCCCATTACTCAGATTCCATCCTGTGATGGTCTGTGCCTTCCCAGGTCGGTCCTTGAGTTAAAGCTGGCCCAAGGAGAAGCTCACATGAGATTTGGAAGCAGAAGTGAAGCAGCAGCCACTTCTCTCTGAATGAAGGTCCTTGTGATTAGAAGTGCTGACAGAAGACACAGAAATGCTAGCAGGTTCCAGCTTCGTCTGACTCTCCTCCATTCTGTTTCCAGCAACTGTGTCCGAGCTGACCCTGCTGACCAGGAGTAGCCTGCAGCCCACTGCCAGTGTCCCGCCCGGACCTGCGTCCCTCGGTTCCCGCCACACTGCGGAGGCTCCAGCTCCTGTGGTAAAGCCTTTATCCCGTAACGCTCAGTGGTCCTGCTTCCGCTGATAGGTCCTTCACTGATACATATACCTTCTAGACCACAGTGGTGACAGGACTTGCCTAGGGCTGTTTTTTGCTTCCCTAAGTACTATTTTTTCTTCGTAGTCACTTTTGAGACTACAATTTCTAATCCTAAAAGGATTTATGTTTATCACGACAAAATAAAGCAAGCCCAACTCTGTCCTACGATACAACTGCATAGGGACTTCAGAGTTTCATTTGTTCCTTAGGGGTGGTTATAAGCACTTCCAAATAAAACATTTTCTATTTAGAAGCAGCACCTTCATTACCAGAATTCTCTCTTCTCAGTTACTGTGTGCACTATATGGAAAATACAATCATGACTGAGCAATCATACTAAAGCATATAGGAGCAGAAAATCAGCTCATCTTGTCCAACAAATATATAAGGGCACTGTAAAAGTTGCAAAGCTAAAAGAGGGAACATCAAGATTGATCTCTGAAGACTTCTAAAGTGATGCATATTATGAATGCTCAATTATAAAGTCTCAAAGGAACTCAGGCTGAGTAAAGTAATGAACATGCATTTACCAATTCCAGCAGCACTTTATTCAAGAACACATCTCCAAAGAATGATGCTTGGGAAGATTAAAGGAGCTAGTGTTTCAAAGACTAACATCCTCAGAAAAGCTTTGATATCAAAATTAAGATATTCAGCATTAAAGGGGTGTGTGTGTGTGTGTGTGTGTGTGTGTGTGTGTGTGTGTGTGTTAAGTGGAGAGAGAACAGGTGGGGTTAAGTCTGGTTGTTCAAATAGAAATTGGGCAGAGCCTTTTGATGAGTAGGACTGGCAAAAGGATATATTAAAAATAATTTGGCTTTTCTATCCACAACTTCAAACTTGCCCATTTTCCCTCAAGAACGAGCAGCTTCCTATTACAGCTAAGTGCCATTCAGTCTATAGAATACAGTGACAGCCACAGTATAAGACAGAGGGATGACTCATGGGCAAAAGTCCTAACATCACAACTGAGTGTATCGTTACTTTCCTCAACTCCCAGGAGGGCTTTACCTCGATACACTCTTCATCTGTCATCCATGTGGATGGCCTAAGTGACCCGCTGTCATCCCACTGCCAATGGCCATTCTTCCATTATTGCCTTTTGGATTGCATCTTCTTTTCTCTGCCTCCCTTTTTCTGTATCCCATACCTTTTAAATATTATCGTTTCTTTTCACTCTATACTCCATCTCTAAGAGATTTATTTCATCAATAGCCATGGTTTTAAATGTAATCTGTATCAGCAATTCTTAAATTCAGATCTCCAGCTCAAACTCTTTTTTTTCCAAACTTCAGATATAGCTATGTATTCAACTACCTCCTTGATCATCCCCCTTTGACAGCTCACAGCTATTTAAAAATAACATGCCCAACTGGACCTCCAGAGCTCCTTCAGCCAAATACCTGCCTCTTCCGGTCTTTCTCATTCAGTACATTAGACCTCATCCATAAACCTGGGAAATATTAACGCCGCCGCCCCTGCCACTTACTCACGTCTTACATCTAATTTCTGCTTATTTAATCTAGCCAGTTGTGTAGGCAAGCACACGTGTGTGTGCACACGCACGCGCACGTCTTGAATCTGTCCATTTCTTTCCATCTCCACTGCCGTGAACCTAGGTCAAACCACCAGGTGATTTCATCCAATAGCCTCTTATCTGGTCCTTCCATTGAAACTCTGGACCCCTTCTCTACACTGCAGCTACTGACCTTTTAGAAACGCAAATCAGATGATGTCACGCCACTGCCTCAAACCTTCTGATATGACTTCTTCCCATTTTTGTTCTTAAATAAAGTTCAAAACCCTTAATCTGGCCATTTATAAAGGCAAAACTAATCGATGTATTAGAATTCAGGAAAGGAGTTACTCTGGGTAGATGACTGGGGGATAAGAAACGGCTTTCTGAGTTGATGGTAATGCCGTGTTTCTTAATCTGGGGGCTGGTTACATGTTATGTTTCTTGGTTTCAGTTTGTAAAAATCAAACTGTAAACTTAAGATTTATACAATTTTTTGTATAATGGTACAACTGAATAGTGATATTAAACACTAGTTCAAGAGAAAAAAACAGACTCTGCAATAAAAGGTAAGAGTCACAAATAAACACTCCATCTTTATACCTGTACATCACCAAAAGGCCTACTTGACACTGCATCTGACTCGTAAACCATAGAACTCACACACTAGCTCCCCCCGGCACCTGCCTCCACACAGAGCAAGCATCAGTGAGGCTGTCATCTCTGAATTTCAAAAGCAACCAAAACGCTCATATTTTAATACCTGAGCTCCAATGGACAATACTTCATCATGAATATGGAAGACGGACGACATGCCCCACTGATTTTCAGTACATGATTGCAGCTGAAACTATTATAGATTACACAAAACCCACAGGACAATGATTTTCCATATAATTTTAATATTTAACTTCCAGGGGAAAAGATCTACACAAATGATAAAATATTCTATCACACATTCATAAAAGATTTCCTTAAGCAATGCTGCCCATCCTCTTACATTCTACAACCCATTACTTAGGCAGAGATGCTACAGTAGTATTTTGCAAAGGAGAGTTTGTGTTTTCCTCCTTTACCAAGAAATCCGTTAGCAAAAGCAAGGTGAGTCCATGAAGAGAAAGTTGGAAATGACTCTAACCTACAGGTATCGTTTAAAAGTGACATTGCTGAGAAGGGAGCAGATGTCTGGGATGGGAGGGACCCGCTTTAGATTTTAGATAAGCACACAGTTAATGACACTCAAACTCATCATTAAATTTAACAGCAACCTTTTCCCCTCAAATAGCCTGTACATTATGTGCCACTAGCAGTATCGATTTACAGTGCTGGTGCTTCCATCTGCATAGTGCATCAGAGCACGCACTATCTAAAATGAAAACATAAGTGGCCACATGACAGCGCTGATTAGGATATAAGCCTTGAGCATCTCAGTTAACCAAAGATGCGAAATCATCAGCACTAAAGTACATTACCACAGGAGTTTGGAGACTATCTTTTAAATAACAGAAGATACCAAAACATTGTTTTCTTTCTGTTTTTTTCTCTTTAAATAGCATTCATTTTTTCTTTTTTTTTTTTTGATTTTTCTTTTTTTATTTATTTGGTTGCACAGGGTCTTAGTTGCAGTAGGCGGGTTCCTTAGTCGTGGCATGCGAACTCTTAGTTGCAGCATGCATGTGGGATCTAGTTCCCTGACCAGGGATCGAACCTGGGCCCCCTGCATTGGGAGCGCGGAGTCTTAGCCACTTCGCCACCAGGGAAGTCCCAAAACATTGTTTTCATAACACCGTTTTTACCTACTTGTCTCTGAAAACGGCTTAGTGTGATTCCATGTACATGTTTGCTTACCACTTTCTATGAGGGTTGGGCCACACACTCAATATCCCAAGGCAGCACGGGTGCCAAATTCCATATGGGTAAGGGAGGAAGCACTGTTCAATCTCAAACTTTCGCTGAAGAAAAGTTACTGTGGGTAAAATTTAAGGACTAGAATACTGAGCAGGTCAAGTGTAAATCTTAAACTGTTCCCTAGGGTATTAAGAGCGGAGGGTCCAGGCAACATCTCTAGTCACCGAACACTTCATCACTGCTTCAAGCTTACACGGCATGGTCATAAAAAGTAAACCCTTGCATTACCCTGGTCGTCTCTCTCAGGACCCCTTTGATTCAGTTTCCTCATCAATAAAATGTGGTTAGTAATGACAACTTCACAGGGTTATTGTAGGAATAAAAATGAAATTAATGATATATAAATTGCTTAGCACAGTACCTGGAGATATTATATGCCCAATAAATGGCTTTAAAAAGCAGAATCGTTCTGCTAACAAGATTCATTTCAGCAGGAACAAGACACACTCTGCCCTGAAAATAACATCCCATTAACAGGATGTAGTGTCATGTGGTAGCTAAAGAATTGGAAGAGGAAGGATCCCAGGAGACTGTGTCTTGCTGTACTGAGTTCACTAGAACTAGTTACATAATTATATAACATGGGCAAGTCACTTAGCCCCTCCTGCTCTCAATTTCCATACAAATAAAATGTGGAATTTAGTAAGATGATGTCCAAAGTACTCTTGGCACTAATATTTTGTACAGGGGGAACGCTGGGAGCCATTCATCTTAGCAGTAAGCTATTTTGAGCAAGCATAATTAGGAAGGAATTGTTTTATTAAAAGTTTCACCATAAGATTATTTTAAATACAGAATCTTATTGTTAGAGAATTAAAAATATATATATGACTGACTTTACAGAACATTATTCAATAGTTTTGGTGATGGGAGCATTTAAATAATGCTGAGTTTATCAGTACTCTCAATAAGTGTTCCTAGTCCTATCGAATCCATAGTATCTAGAAAAAGGAATTGGGCTTCTATCTGTTAGATTTCAGATGCCAAGAAAAACAGTCATTAGTCAAGAGTAGGCCACTTTAGAATAATGATAGCATTCCTATAAAAATGAGTTCACTCCTGAGAAGAAGCTAAAGAAAACTAAGCAGGAAGCCACTCTCAGGAAGACAGTCACATTTCGTGAGTCTGCTCCAGTCGTTATGGTCTAGCCCACCTAAACACCTCATCTGGAATACCCCAACTAGAGAGGGCTACAAAATCATCAGGAACGGGCTTCCCTGGTGGCGCGGTGGCTGAGAGTCCGCCTGCCGATGCAGGGGACACGGGTTCGTGCCCCGGTCCGGGAAGATCCCACATGCCGCGAAGCGGCTGGGCCCGTGAGCCATGGCCGCTGGGCCTGCGCGTCCGGAGCCTGTGCTCTGTAACGGGAGAGGCCACAACAGCGAGAGGCCCCCGTACCGCAAAAAAAAAAAAAAAAAAAAAAAACCCAAAAAAACCCATCAGGAACATGAAGAGAGACAAAAGGAGGGGGCGGGGCAGAAACAGTGCACCTCTAAGGACCAAGAGAATATCCAGAGGTACAGAGAAAGACAAGCAGTACAGGACGGCAAATGCTGATACGCAGAAGCAAGTGAAACAAAACTCAGACCAAGTAAAAACAGTAAAAGAGAGCCCAAGGTGTCCTCCCATTACAGAACCCAGCTGTCATAAACTGTCACAAAGTGAAATACACCCAAGAGTAGCTGGGTTATCCTTCTCCGCCCAGAAGTGAATGGGTAAAAGTCTGTTGATTAACCAGACTGTACCCTGAAGAGTAACTACATTTTTCATGGACTTCTCTACAGACTCAGAAACTTAATTTCATCAATTCATTAGACCTTGACTGAGTCATTTGTATAATCCAGTCTTAAACAGATTGATTTATTAGTTTTGAAGCCATTTAACTGAAAAATGAATAAACCACAAAAACATCACAGCCATCACATATCTTCTTACCTTCTATGCAGCATTAAAACCATTAAGTGCTTTAACAATGTATTTTTAATTACTTTATAATGGGAGGAGTTAATTCACACTGATTGTGGGAAAAAGGATTTTGGACACTCACTGTAATAAATTCTTTAGAATATAAAATTAAAATAACTAAATGCTATTACTGACAGATAACTACTTAGATATTTTATTTCAATCCAGGCTTTCTTCTATACACACATAGAGACACCATTTTCCCCTAAATAACTGGGATAAGATTGTGGTCCCTTACTAGAAAAGCAGACTTATCATCTGATTATAAAACTGAAGATCTGGTATGAAAGAAATATAAAATTAGAGTTATTTCTAGGAAGACTTTCCTAACATATATTTGCTTTTACTAAATTGTAGGTATACATTACTTGAGGCACCTGACTGCTCCCAGATTCCTAAGGTCAAAGAGGCCATGACATATGGCTTCACTCTCAGTCTGGTGTGGGGCAAGGTGGACAGCCTCCCCTTTAAGAGGCATGGTATGCTAATCAATTCTTCATCTGAGCCTGCCTTGTCCCATCCCCACTCATGGGCTCTTTATTTCAACTAAAGGGTAGAAAAGAGAGCTGCTTTTCTTGTGGTGCTCATTTAACTTAACTCCTTTCTAAAAAAATCTCCAGTTAAATCATCTTTAATTAAAGGGTATAGATTGGGGTCTTCTTGGAAAGCAAGGCTCATCCCAACAGTATAAAATAACCTAAATTGTCCCCACACCCTTATCTCAAGGTTTATGGCATTAGGAGATTAAAAGTATAATCCCAGCCTTCATCCCCATCCACCCTTTATATCTCAGTGGGTTTTGGTCTAAGAAGGTGGTCTTTTCCATAAAGAGAATCATGTCTCCAGCAGAAAACTGGTTGCTTGTTGAACACATTAATTGTCTAGGACCATTTTGAATCTATATTAGTAGTGTAGGAATCCTGAAACAATCAAACTTAATGGTTAGTTTCCAAATTATTAAGTACATTTAGACAAGACTGCCACACTTCTCAACACTCTACCTGGCAGATCCTAACACATATTCATCCATCATTTAAATATAAGTTTCAAACAGAAATTTTTTTAAAAACTCACTTTTACCAACAGAAGTTCCAAGTCTAAAGGCCTTTTTTATTTTCCATTGGAGATAGTAGATCTGAGTAAAAAATGATTTCTGAGACCATCCTCTGAACTCAAGACCATTTTAACCTGATTGAGTTCTACGTACTACAGAGTTCCAAGGCCAAGGCTCTCTTTGGAAGACAGGTTTATTTTGAGACAGGTAGGGAGAGGAGAGGGATGGAGTTTTCATCCTGGTGGTTTATTTTGAGACAGGTAGGGAGAGGAGAGGGATGGAGTTTTCATCCTAGTGGTCCCTGCCGCACCTAGCAGTGTCAGTCTCCAAAAATGGGGCACAGAAACCTAACCTACATTGAAATGTTAACTGAAAAATCAAAGCACCACATTAATTTGATGAGTTCATAAATCAAACCCAACACTATATACTTATTTCTAAACCACAAAACCCAATCCCTGGCTTTCATTACTGATTTAAAATATTCTTTAGTCTTTATTTCCACTCTTCGATGAGTGGAAAACACTCATCTAAGCAATTGTGAAAATATGCATTTTACATTTACCAGACATAATGTAAGTGTCTTACTTACTAATTTGTTTTTACCAAGACTTTCCTATCGATTCTGCTGAATCCCATTTTTAAATTTCATAAAGTGATTTCAAAAGAAAAAAAGCCATTTCCAAATCCCAAATCCCAATCTCTTAATTTTTATCTGGCAGTGTTCCCTGTTTTTATCTGGAAGTGTTCCCTTTCAGCCAACGCCCAGAATGCTAAGTTTTCTTTGACATATTTAGCTCACTGATGTTGGAGACCCTGCTGTGAGTGGCAGCGTGTCACGATCTGCAGTGGAGCAAGGAAGGGAAATGAGACTTGTAGCTTCCTCACAAGGGGTGAAGAAAGCGGAGGAACACAATTTGAAGGAGTGACTATCAAAACATGCATATTTCCACTGGCTAATCATGCACCTGAGTGTGGTTTGGACACACAGGTGCTTGCACTAGGGTAGATTATTATGGGAAGCCATTTCCATTCTTTCCAGGAATCATTATAAATAGTGGCAGTTAAACAAAGCTAAAGAGACAGAGACTTATCTGACCTCTCACAACAGCGAATGCTAGATGTCACTTGCAAATTCTGAAACTCCTAATGGAAATTATCCACACAATGATGATAAATACCTACTGAACAAACGCATCTCTGTTTACCTATCTATGTATCTATCAGCTTACACACAATATTCTTCTGATAGAAATTTTAGATTCTGAATTCTAAAAATGAACAGTAAGGATGTGGAGAAATGGAAATAACTTATACACTTCTGGAAGGACTGTATGAGATCACTGAGGTAATATCCAGTAAAACTGAAAATAAACATATCCATTAACCCAAGATTTCACTTAGAGGTAATATCTACCACATATGTACGCAAGGAAATAAGCATAAGGATGTTCATTGCGATTTCACTGTAACTGAAAATAATCCAAATGTCTATCACCAGATAAATTATAAATTCATAAAATGAAATACTATAGAGCTATTAAAATGAGTGAAACAGATATATGGACTAACATGCATAGCTCTATAAAACAAAATGTTGAGTGAAAAGAGAAAAGTTGAAAAATATTTGAGTATGAAACCATTTTTTAATATTATAAACATACAAAACACACACATGCACACACACACACACACACACAATAAACACCAAATTCATGACAGCAGTTACTTCTGGTAGAGAAGCAGAAGAATAAAACCTGGTAGGAGACGATAGGGTATTTCAACTTTATCTGTAATATTTTATTTCTTAAAAAAAAAAACTAAAGAGCATGTGACAATTCTAACACTTGTTCATTCTCTGTGAAAGATTCACCAGTTTTTGATATATTAATTATGTATTTTATGTGTTATTTTTATTTGTCAAAACTCAAGTTAGAGAGTACATAACTTAGTGAAAAATAAGTTACCTCTATAAATGAGTGGTTCACCTCTATAAATGTGGAGTCAGTTATTACACCTATAACACTCAAACGTGAAATAAAAGACCTTCTTCCAACTTCCCCAAATGGAGAATCTCTGATTTAGAAGAGCAGCCTTTACAAAGAAGATTATCATTCAAAATTCTTTTAAAAACTGTTTAAATTTAAGACTTTTTAAAAACTTAAGGTGTTAATGTGCTTTCCTCTGATACCACTGGAAGAATTATTTACTATATGATCGAAAGCACAGCAAGGAGAGTGCAGAATGCAAGACCAGAGGTTAATTCTCCCAAGTTCGAACACTGGTAAATTTATCACTGTTGATTTATGAAGACCATCTGCATGGTATGGTAAGAATAAAAGAATTTTTCTTGAATGTGTATATTAATTTACTAAATAATACTTGACTAAAAATACACTTAAGCTGAACTTTTAAAGAATCAAATAGTTGAGGTCAATAATTTGCTGAACCGGAAACTAGTGTATTAGACTGCCTCCAAAATGACATTTTAGATACTAAGAATGCAGCCAATAAGCAAATGAACCACCAGTATCCTTGGCAATAATTCCATTTTCACCTTGATTAAAATGGGCTCAGTACACAATTATATACCAAATAGTTGCAACGTGTTTCTTTTCTATGTATTTATATTTCATTTATAATCACATCACTTGAATGTTTTAGCAAGGTTTGTTTTGCTAGCATGAAATAATGTTAATTTCCAATCTAGTAAGAAATGTTCAAAGTTATACATTCAATCTTTTGCTCATATAATACTATACTACTACTCCTACTCATCAACATCATCATCACCACCACCACCATCACCATCACCACCACCACCACCATTGCCATCACCACCACCGTCAAGTCATCACTATCACCACCACCACCACCAACGTCATGATCACCATCACCACCACCACCGTTATCACCATCACCACCACCAACGTCATCATCATCATCACCACCACCACCGTCATCACCACCACCACCGCCACCACCACCACCACCATCATCATTTGAGCACTTATTTCAAGCCCAACCCCTTGCAAAGCCCTCTGCGTACATTTCTTCATTTCATTCCCACCACAACTCAATGAAGTTAGTTCTGTCACTCTCCTCACTTTACAGACAGGCAACTGAGGAAAAAGACATTAAATAAGTCATTCAAAGTCATGTAGACTCAGCAAACAGGAGAACAGTGATTCATCTGACTGAGGAAGTCAATTACTTAACCATTATACATTCTACATGCTACCAGACAGAAAACCTTAAAAAGAATATACATAAGTGCAACTCTGTACACAAATAAAAATTATGCAATGAGACAAACACACCTTAAAAAATTTACATTATCTTCCCCCGAGTCAGGCCCTCCCCACTCAAACAATTCAGCCTTAACCTATCCTGTAATATCCCTTACTCTTTACTCTAATTATAAAGAAACAGTTGCTACAGGCATGAGACCTCAACTGAATATGCCAAGAATGTTTAGTTATACGGCAGGGAGGCCGGTGCACCGAACCCTACTGTCCTTTTGCTCTGAGGCAAGGAAAAGGCCAGCAAATGCCTCGTGGAAGTAGGCTCTAAACTGCACTCGGTGCAGGTAGTGGAATGAATCATGATTATCTGATTCCAGTCAAAATCCCAAAGAATTTAGTCCCTTATTCAGATGTCCTAATGTGCTTCTTTTGTGATGCCAAGTCAAAACTATCAGCTATTAAAAATGAGGCTGCACAGAGAACTGCCTATTTGGGATCCGTCCAGACCCACCACCTACAGAGTAACGCTATTCTGCTTTCCACAGCTGTTCCCCCTCACCCGAGGTGAGGCAGGTGCAGGACAAAAGAAGCACCTGCTCCCTCAAATCCAACTCAGGTAAAGAAGGAAGACTGACCTTTGTGAGCCCGTCACCAGGAGCAGATGTTTAGTGGAGACCAGGAGGTTCTCATCTGCTTGACTTTGCCTCAGTTGAATTCATTTCATTTAATCAATCTGATCAGACTCTACTGACAGATGCTTAGGGCAACTGCTTCCTGAAGGTTTGGTTTATCTAGAAAGATCCTGTCAGTAAATACTGGAACAAAATCTTAGCGGTTCAAGGTAGAAGTGGGTAGTTAGTATGAGGTAAACGAAAACTCCTTATAAAGAATCAATTTTAAAGTAAGAACTGCTTCATTAATTCTGGAGGTTTGTGCAGACAAGAAGGATTATAAGCACATATTTCATTTTAACTTTTTATTATAAAAAATTTCAAATACATATACAAGTAGACAGTATAGTATAATAAAACCCTCATGTACTTACCAATCAGCTTCAATAAATACAACCCATACAGACCCATGGCCACCCATCCACACACGCCCTCCTCCAACCCCTCCCAAGGATTTTTGAGGCAAATTGCAGATATGTCCCTTCACCTATAAATATTTCATTATTACCACACCTAAAAAGTTTTTAAATATTTTTCTAAATCATCAGTATTCAATTTTATAACTGTCAAACCAAAACTGTGTGTACAAATAAGGATCCACATGCACTCCACACATTGCAATTTTCTTTTAAAATCCTTTAATCTGTATGGTTCCCCTTCCAACTCTCTTCCTATCACTCCCCCTTCTTTGTTAAAGAAACTGTGTCTTTGATCCTGTAAAGTTCCTCAGGCTGGATTTTACTGACTGCATCCCTGAAATGCAGTTTCCTGTGTCCCCACGTCTTCTGCATTGCCTTAATCAAATCTGAGTTCAACTTTTGGGTAAGGTTTCCTCATGGGTTGTGGTGTGGAAACATTTATTTGAACGCAGATACACAATAAGCAAAAATCACAAAATGCTAAAGAAGATGAGAGACACAAAACCAGAGCAACTCAAAGGAAGCTACAGCAACTGAAAGAGTTGAGAAAAAAAGTTTGGAGATTAGACTAAATTTAAAAAAGAAAAGTAGGGCTTCCCTGGTGGCGCAGTGGTTGAGAGTCCGCCTGCCGATGCAGGGGACACGGGTTCGTGCTCTGGTCCGGGAAGATCCCACATGCCACGGAGCGGCTGGGCCCGTGAGCCATGGCCGCTGAGCCTGCGCGTCTGGAGCCTGTGCTCCGCAACGGGAGAGGCTACAACAGTGAGAGGCCCACGTACAGAAAAAAAAAAAAAAAAGACAACCATCAAAAAAAGCAGCTGAGCCCCATATGCATATAAGAAATGAGCAGGATGGGCAGAGAAGGGTGAAACGGCATGCGAGTGGAGGATGACTGATACACCACTTGGCATCACCTCCCGTGCTCTGACCAACACAGGAAGTATGAGGAAGTCGAGGTAGGGACAGGCTGAAGCATGCTCAAGGTTCTGCTGTTAATCAGTGATCAAGTCACACTTCAAGCCAAAGCCTTCCAACCCCTATGCGGTTCAAGGTCACGAGCACTAGTGACTCAGTAAGGAGATAAGAGAGGCAGGACAGAGGCACTGGACTACCATTACACCTCAACACACTACTGGAGAAAAACTCCTTCCAACTTTCAAAAAGAAGAAAATATTTTTTCAACAACCCATTTTGTGGCCAAAGTGCTGGGTAAGGCATGGGCTCTGCAGCCAGAATCTCTGGGTTTAAAGCCTGACCCTGTCACCTTCTAGCTTTGTGACCAAGGGCAAATTATTTGTCCTCTCTGGACCTATTTTCTCATCTGTAATATGAGATAATAATAGCACCTTCTACTTTTCTGAGGATTAAACAAGGTAATACAAACGAAGCATTCACAAGAGTGACTGGAATACAGTAACTGTGTAACACTCAATAATATTATCTTATCATTTTTATTATTGTTCTATTGAATAATTAAGCTATTATTGGTCACCACTAAGAATTACAAGAGTACTTCAGGCCTGATGCCTTTACCTACAATCTGAAAGCAGTTTCCCAAACAATTTGACATGAATTGTCTGATGTACTTGTTAAAAAGACAAATATCATGATTCTCATCCAGACACACTGAGGCAAAAAGTCCAGGAGAGGAGTGTAGGAAATATGTTTTGAACCTACACTCCAGGTGATTCTTATTTTAAGCAATGTTAAAAAAACACTGGAACTCATTCAGCTCAATAACAAAAAAACAAACAACCCAATCCAAAAATGGGCAGAAGACCTAAACAGACATTTCTCCAAAGAAGATATACAGAGTGCCAACAAACACATGAAAGAATGCTCAACATCATTAATCATTAGAGAAATGCAAATCAAAACTACAATGAGATATCATCTCACACCGGTCAGAATGGCCATCATCAAAACATCTACAAATAATAAATGCTGGAGAGGGTGTGGAGAAAAGGGAACACTCTTGCACTGCTGGTGGGAATGTGAATTGATACAGCCACTATGGAGAACAGTATGGAGGTTCCTTAAAAAAACTACAACTAGAACTACCATATGACCCAGCAATCCCACTACTGGGCATATACCCTGAGAAAACCATAATTCAAAAAGAGTCATGTACCACAGTGTTCACTGCAGCTCTATTTACAATAGCCAAAACATGGAAGCAACCTAAGTGTCCATCAACAGATGAATGGGTAAAGAAGATGTGGCACATATATACAATGGAATATTACTCAGCCATAAAAAGAAACGAAATTGAGCTATTTGTAATGAGGTGGATAGACCTAGAGTCTGTCATACAGAGTGAAGTATGTCAGAAAGACAAAGACAAATACCGTATGCTAACACATATATATGGAATTTAAGAAAAAAAATGTCATGAAGAACCTAGGGGTAAGACAGGAATAAAGACATAGACCTACTAGAGAATGCACTTGAGGATATGGGGAGGGGGAAGGGTAAGCTGTGACAAAGCGAGAGAGAGCCATGGACATATATACACTACCAAACGTAAAATAGATAGCTAGTGGGAAGCAGCCGCATAGCACAGGGAGATCTGCTCAGTGCTTTGTGACCCCCTGGAGGGGTGGGATAGGGAGGGTGGGATAGGGAGGGTGGGAGGGAGGGAGACGCAAGGGGGAAGAGATATGGGAACATATGTATATGTATAATTGATTCACTTTGTTATAAAGCAGAAACTAACACTCCATTGTAAAGCAATTATACTCCAATAAAGATGTAAAAAAAAAAAAAAAGGAAAAAGAAACACTGGAAAGTTTAGGAGAGAAAAATTTGGCTGTCACCAAAAGGTTCTTTTCCATCAGACTGTTTGAAATTACAAGGGACACAAACAGAAAAACACGGTTTTATAAATACTCTGTCATCCCTGAAAATTTATCAAATTATCTACTGCACACTTTCTTCCACTTAAATTGCCAAGCAGTTTTTTCTTCACAACTGCTTACAGTGTTCAAATCTGGGTCCTGACAATTTTATCACTAGAAAGGAAGTTCTAGAGAAAGGAAAGCTTCCATAAATGGCGTTTGTGCATCTTGCTTAGAGTCTACAAATTGATAATTAAGCAGTCAGAAACATCAAGATGTAGCTTAAAGCACTTGCTTTTAAGACACATGGTGAATAGGCTGTAAAACACCAGGCTCTCACTGCCCAAGGCCAGCAGTAACAGCCCCATAAGACATGCAGTTGTTTTGTTTTATGCCACTGAATTCTTAGAAGCTTAGAATTATTTTCCTTTCTTAGCACCAACTAGAGTTTTTTTATTTAATGCAAAATTTACATAAAAGGAAATGCACAGATCTTAAGTGAGTTTTGACAAATATATACCACCTGTGGAACTCAAACTACTCTCAAGACACCATCAGCGCTCCTCTGGAAAGTGATCCCCATGCACCTAATCAATCAATCTCTATCACCTCCTCCCCGGCCACATTCCAGAGGCAACAAATACACTGAACATTTTCCCACCATAGATTAGTTTTGGCTGTTCTAGAGGTTCATGTAAATGGAAAACACACCCTGAGTATTTTTTGTGTAATGATTCTTTGACTTAGCACTTTTTGAGATAAATCCATTTTTGCTTCTATCAGTGGTTCCTTTTAATTGCAAAATGATATTCCCTTGTGTAAATAAACTACGCATTGTTTATCCATTTTTCTATTGATGGACACAAGGGATGTTTCCAATTTTTTAGCTATGGTGAACAAAATGGCTATAAACATTCCGTACAAATCTTTTCTGACCATTTGTTTTCCTCTCTCTTCAGTAAATGAGTATAATACCCAGATCATGAGGTAAGTGTACACTTACTTTTTAAAGAAACTGTAAGACCTTGGGCTTCCCTGGTGGTGCAGTGGTTAAAAATCCGCCTGCCAATGCAGGAGACACGGGTTTGAACCCTGGTCTGGGAAGATCCCACATGCCGTGGAGCAACTAAGCCCGCACGCCACAACTACTGATCCTGTGCTCTAGAGCCCGCGAGCCACAACTACTGAGCCCGCGTGCCACAACTACTGAGCCTGCATGCCACAACTACTGAGCCTGTGCTCTAGAGCCCGCGAGCCACAACTACTGAAGCCTGTGCGCCACAACAAGAAAAGCCACGACAATGAGAAGCCCACACACCACAACGAAGAGTTGCCCCCACTCCCTGCAACTAAAGAAAGCCCACACGCAACAACGAAGACCTAATGCAGCCAAAAGTAAATAAATAATTTTTTTTAAAAAAGAGAAAAGAATCAAAATAAAATAAAAAATATTTTAAAAACCCCAAAACTGTAAGACCTTTTCCTAAGTGGTTAGAAATCCCAATTCCCAACAACAATGTATGAAAGTTTCAGTCACTCAACATCCTTGCCAACATTTAGTGTTGTCCATCTTTTATATTTTAGTGATTATACTGAATGCACAGCAGTACCTTACTGTAATTTGAATGCATTTCCCTGATGACTCATGATACTGAACACTTTTATATTGGCTTATAGGTCATTTGTGTCTTCTTTTGTGAAGTATCTGTTCAAATCATTTGCTCATTTAGAAATATAGCTGTTTAATCAAAATCACAATGTTCTATCACCTCACACCTGTCAGAATGGTTATCATCAAATAGAACACAAATAACAACTGTTTGGCGAGGATGCGGAGACAAGGGGACTCTCCTACACTGTTGGTAGGAATGTAAATTGGTACAGCCACTGTGGAAAGCAGTACTGAGGTTCCTCAAAAAAACTCAAAATAGGGACTTCCCTGGTGGTGCAGTGGTTTAGAATCCGCCTGCCAATACAGGTGACACAGGTTCAAGCCCTGGTATGGGAAGATCCCACATGCCACGGAGCAACTAAGCCCATGCGCCACAACTACTGAGCCTGAGTGCTACAACTACTGAAGCCCACGTGCCTAGAGCCCATGCTCAGCAACAAGAGAAGCCACCTCAATGAGAAGCCTGCGTACCGCGGCGAAGAGTAGCCCCCACTCGCCAAAATGAAGACCGAATGCAGCAATCAATCAATCAATCAATCAATCAATAAACAGACTAAAAATAGAGTTACCATATGACCCAGCAATTCCATTCCTGGGTATATATCCAAAAAAAAAGCCCACTAATTCGAAAAGATACATGTGCTACCCCAATGTTCAAAGCAGCATTCTTTACAATAGCCAAGACATGGAAGCAACCGAAGTGTCCTTCAACAGATGAATGGATAAAGATGTGTGTGTCTCTACTACTCAGCCATAAAAAAGAATGAAATTTTGCCATTTGCAGCAACATGGATGGACACGGAGGGCATTATGTATGCTCAGCAAAATAAGTCAGATGGAGAAAGACAAATACTGCATAATATCACTTAGATGTGGAATCCAAAAAAATACAACAAACTGGTGAATGTAACAAAAAAGCAGCAGACTCAGAGATATAGAGAACAAACTAGTGGTTACCAGTGGGAAGATGGGGGAGGGGCAACATAGGGATGGGGAGTGGGAGGTACAAACTACTGGGTATAAGATGGGCTCAAGGACATATTGCACAATGTGGGGAATATAGCCAATATTTTGTAATAACAGTAAATGGCAAGCAGCCTTTAAAAATTATATAATTTAAAAAAAATTTTTTAATTAAAAAACTAAAATTCAGTTGTCTTCCTATTACTGAGTTTTAAGAATTCTTAATCTCAGATAGCAATCATTTGTCAAATAAATGTATTATGAATATCTTCTCCCAGTCTTATATAACAATAAGAGTCTTACTGTTTTAACTCTTTTGCATAAGGCAAGGAGTCTAATTTCATTCTTCTGAATGTGGAAATCCAGTTGTCCCAGTACCATTTTGTGAAGATACTAATTTTTACCTCATTGAATGTACTTGGTACTCTTGTCAAAAATCAGTTAGCCATAGAGGTATGGGTTTATTTCTGTACTCCCAATTCTATTCCATTGATCTGAATGTCTGTCTCTGTGCAAGTTCCACACTGTTTTGATCACAGTAGCCACAAAGTAAGTTTTGCAGTTGGGAAGTATGAGTATTCCAACTTTGTTCTTTTTTAAAAAATGCTTTTGCTACTCAGGGCCCCTTGGAATTCCACATGAATTTGAGTATCAGCTTTTCCATATCTGCAAAAATGGCTTTAGGAATACTGACAGGTATTGTGTTGAATCTGTAGATTGCTTTGGATAATACTGACATCTTTGCAATATTAAGTCTTTCTATCCATGAACATGAATGTTTTCCCATTTATTTATATCTTATTTCATTTTTTTCAGTTATGTTTCACAGTTTGCACTGTACAATTTTTTCACTTCCTTGGTTAAATATATTCCTAAGTGTTTATTCTTTTAAATGCTATTGTAAATGAACTGCTTTCTTATTCATTTTTGGATTGCTCATTGCTAGTGCACAGAAAAACAAGTGACTTTTTGGTGTGTTGATCTTGTAGCCTACATCTTTGCTAAACTCATTTATTAGCTTTAGTTGCTTTCTTCTACATTCATTGGTATATGCTGTGTATAGGATCCTATCACCTGTAAAGAAAGATTTATTTCTTCTATTCCAATTTTGATGTGTTTTACTTCTTTTTCCTTTCTAATTGCTCTTGCTAGATCTTCCAGTACAATGTTAAACAGCAGTAGTGGAAGCAAGTTCCTGATCTTAAGGGGAAAGCTTTCAGTCTTTCAGCATTTAGCATGATGTTAGTTGAGGGTTTTTCATAAACACCCTTTATTGTGTTGAGGAAGTTCCCTTCTATTTTTAGAATTTTTTCTTTTAGTGTTTTTAATTAAAATGAGGTGTTGGATTTTTGTCAAATGCTTTTTCTGTGTCAAATGAGATTATGATATTTTTTCCCCTTCATTACTAATATGGTGTATTTCATTGATCGATTCTGTTTAAACACCCCCTTGCATTCCTGGGATGAATTCCACTTGGTGGTGGTGTCCAATCCTTCCAATATGCTGTGGGATTTGATCTACTAGTACTTTTGCTGAGGATTTCTGCATCTATATTCATTAGTGATACTGGTCTGTAATTTCTTTTCTCCTAATGTCTTTTTCTGGTGTCAGGGTAACAATGCTGGCTTCAGAGAATGAGTTAGGAAAAGTTCTCTTCTCTGCTATTTTTGAAAGAGTCTGAGAAGGATTAGTGTTAATTTTTCTTGAAATGTTTGGTACAATTCTCCAGTGAAGCCATCTGGTCCTGGACTTTTCTTTATTGGTTATAATTAATTTTTCAGTAAAGTACTTCGAAAGATTGCCTCCCATCACGTTATAAAACTTCAAATATACAGAAAAAGTTGAAATAATTGTATAATGAACTCCATATGACCAGCATCTAAATTCTATGATAGAAACATTTTACCATACTTGCTTTCCCACATAACTATCCATCTTAATATTTCATGCATTTCAAAGTAAGATGCAGACATCAGTACGCTTCATTCTGAATACTTCAGCAAGCACATATGGCTATTTATTCTTAAATTAATTAAAATTAAATAAATAAAAACATTCAGTTGCTCAGTTGTATCAGCCACATTTCAATGTTGAATTGCCACTTTGGCTAGTGACTACAAAATCACTGGAGGAATATCCTATCATACTCACAGATTCCACCTACATTCAAGGGGAGGGAATTATGCAAGGCATGCACAGCAGAGGGTGAGAATCTTGCGGACCATATTTCAAGTCTGCCTACCACATGTGGGAAAGGGGCAGCTGCCTGGAATTAGTCATCCTTGTCTTGACTAAAATGCAACAACTGGGAAAACAATGCATGCAGAGAAGGTGAGAAGAGGTTCATGCCCGTAGCTCAAATCCAGTTCCTCGCTGCTCCATTTCCCATTCAGCCACCTACTGAGAATTGGGTCTTGTTATCCTTCAATATGGATTTGAGAAGATCCTGTTGGAAGAATTATAGGTGGGGCCCTATACCAATCTATGCCGGAACTCATGGTAATACTTAAAGTATCTAATTTCATCTATACCTCACAAATGACTGTAGACTTCTCTCTTACAAAGGATGAGCAAAGAAAACACAGAACAAAAATTTCAGCAGCAAAACAGAAAAAGAAAAAAATCAAAGTGCCAAAGAGAGACCAATTCTCATCAACATAAAATGTGAATAAAAGAACACTTTTTTTTTCCAGTTTTAGAAACTTGTTCTTAACAACACACAAAAGGACACTGACTCCATTATGAGAAGACAGGATAGCAGTAAAGACAACATGAAAAGGAAAAACTGGTGAGGAAAGTCAGAAACGACCTAGGATGTTATCTCACAAAAATCTGTATGTGAATTTTTAGAGTGGCTGTATTGACAATTGCCAAAATTTGGAAACAACCCAAAGGTACTCCAACTGATGAATCCATAAACAAATTATGGTACACTCATACAGTGGAATACTATTCAGCAATAAAACGGAATAAGCATGCAACAATATGGATGAATCTTAAATATGTTATGCTAAGTGAAAGAAGCTAAACTGAAAGGGCTACATACTATATGATTCTATTTATATGACATTCTAGAAAAGGCAAAACTATCGGGACAGAAAACAAATTTGTGGTTGCCAGGGCCTGCGGTGAGAAGAGGGCTGGACTGCAAAGGGACAAGCAGGGTATTTTTTTTTTTTTTGCGGTACGTGGGCCTCTCACTGTTGTGGCCTCTCTCATTGCGGAGCACAGGCTCCGGACGCGCAGGCTCAGCAGCCATGGCTCACGGGTCCAGCCGCTCCGTGGCATGTGGGATCTTCCCGGACCGGGGCACGAACCCGTGTCCCCTGCATCAGCAGGCGGACTCTCAACCACTGTGCCACCAGGGAAGCCCTAAATCCTCATTTTTTATATACATATAATTTATACTTAAGGATATATATGTATGTATACACATATATATATATATTATCCTGACATAAGTTCCAGATGGAGAAAGAGTAGTTAAGGAAGATGCCTGGATAACTTCCTCAATCCTCAGAGAGCTGGTGATCCCTTGCCAAGGAAGCCCCCAAACCCATCCAGCCAAGTCACCTATGGATGTTCTCCCACCTAATGAGTTGCTCAGGTGTTGCAGGAACCAACAATAAGTAATTTTATAATCTGTTTCTTTAAGCCTTATGGGAACTTATTTAGCAACCCTCCCCCCTTTATAACATAAAAATCAATCATTTGACTTTTAGATAGTCGAGCTTCAAATATGTTTTCAGACCTACATTATATATGAATTCAGGGGGCTTTATATAGCCCATATAAGATATATAGGTCGCAGAGAAATGTATAAATAACAGAAAGACCAGTATTATGATATAGCATCTTGGTTTTACATTAAAATACTATAAAAGCTGAAAGAATTTAGATTCTTTAATGGGGTTAAAAAAACAAACAAACCCATAACATAAAATACATAGAACTGCTTACACTCTTACCTCACATTCCCATTCTAAGTATTCTGGAGCCTTCGGCAAACTTCTTCATGTTGATGTGTAAGGAAATTACTTACAAAAATTCCAATATAATAAAATATCCCAGAGTGCTTCTCTGTGTGTGATGTGGAAGACGTGGAATTTATTTATAAAAATAAAAAATAAAAATCTTGGGCTTCCCTGGTGGCGCAGTGGTTGAGAGTCCGCCTGCCAATGTTGGGGACGCGGGTTCGTGCCCCGGTCCGGGAAGATCCCACATGCCGCGGAGCGGCTGGGTCCGTGAGCCATGGCCGCTGGGCCTGGGCGTCCGGAGCCTGTGCTCCGCAACGGGAGAGGCCACAACAGTGAGAGGCCCGCATACCGCAAAAAAAAAATAAAAAATAAAAAAATAAATAAAAATCTTATATAATAATAAAATATTTAACATTTTAATAATAAGATATTTAATAATAATAACCTCGAAAGTCACAACCTCTGAGAAAAATAAAACAACTATCTTGGTGAACTAAACACTGGAAAGCAATGGCAAGAACACGGCAGACAGCCCTGCTCGTAACAGTCAGCGAGGCCTGAAACCGAGGAAGACAAGAGGCACACAGGGGTCAACCACGGTAAGACAGAAAACGAGGGAAGGGTGGGAACAGAGAGAGGATAATCAGTATCTCAATTCTGTGCTGTAATTGAGAAATGGACAGTCAGGGTAAACCTTTTAATTGACTGCGAGGAAAAGGTTCTGTTTAAAAAACTTGGTCAACTTCCTGGTCTTGATAGGTTGGATTCTCTCACTAAATATCACTCCAGGATACAGGCAGCAAATAGCAGGGATTATGGCACAGAATAGGAACCGGAAGTCCAGGGAATCAGGGATGACTTCTAAAACCAGAGAGGTAAGAAAAGTCAGAGGAGGTCAAGGGCAAAAAGTCTCGAAATCCAGCAAGGATATGAAGGAATTTGCTGATAAAAAGGAGAATGAAGTTTAAGTTAATTTCAAAGCACCAAGCAGGGACAGCAGTAGGCCTGACCCCAGGACATACGTGTTTGCTTCCTGCATAAATCTTTGAATCGCAGGCTCTTCATCTATAAGAGCAGGAATAGTAATTACCAAAAAAAGCTGTTCTGAAGATTAAATGGCATAAAAACTGTTCAAGCACCTTGTGTGTACAGACAGGAAATATTATTTATTGAGAGCTTTTTTAAGCATATATGAGCCATTTTAAACCCAAGAGGTATATTCTGTTCATCTTAACCAGGGAATACCAATACTTTAAAACCACGTGGAGATTCTTACTGCACCTTCCTCCCACTTCCAAAGTGTTATCTGGCCCTTTTAGGGAGCCTGGCTTTGTCAGGGGTACTAGTGGCTTTCTGGGTCTACAAAAATGGAAGCAGAGCCCACCTGAACATCAATCTTACGACTGTGTAGCTACTTCTCTGTCCTCTTAGTATTGAAACAATCTCTGATGGGAGAGATGTATTTAAAAACATAGGGCTGTTATGGTTGGCTTTAAAGATCTATTGACTTATTCAACAATTGAAGGAGTGCGGGATAACAGTGCAAAGCTGCTTGCTATATATGTAGGGATGAGGGCAGAGTAGGTTAGCATAGAAATGGCTGCTGGAGATCAAAGTCTGCAGGGGAACAGGGAGAAGCTTATTAGATAACAGATAAGAAGGGCATTCCATCTTGCTGTTCTCAGTTACTAAAGTCTAGTTCCCCACTCCTTTCCACCAGCAAAATTTTACTTAGAACCTATATGTATGAGACAGTACATGGGATACGGACAAAAACATAAAATATTATTAAATATATGACAGTCTTGAGTAGAGAGAAATTATTTCTGTTTGGAGAAATCACCTCAAATTCCAAAATCAACGTGGCCATTTTGAACTCGGCCTGAAGGAAGGAAGAAAACCAGGTAAGCAAAGATCCATCATCTTGGTGGGAAAGCTTGAAACGCATGTGGAAAAGTATAAGTAGGTGAGCTTGATGGGAGCAGCAGGGAGTGAGGTGGTCAGGCCTATGGCTGGAAATAGAGACCACAAGTGGCCTAGGTTTCCAGGCTAAGGAGCTAGGATTATAACCACACAAAGCCAAATACAGACACTTCAAACATTCAAGGGCTGAGTCAACACCGGATAAGCATGACATTCTGCTTCTAAGAGAAGGAAAGCTCAATTAAGAGTGACCCCAATGCACACGTTTAAAATGAGAGCCGAGCCATGAGTCATGCGTGGATGAGTAACGGTGAGAAATGTACACAGAACCAATTTAGGGTCGCAAACAGGTTCTCTGAATTCACACTGAACGCCCACTAAGGAAGCAGAGTCAGGTCCAGCCAGAGTGGTACACAGTGAGTCACTAGTAAATCTATGACACAGGTCTTTGCTCCAGGGCAGTGAGCTCAGGCAGGCCTGTATAATGGCCAGGTCAGTACATCTCAGTCCTGGTCAGCCCGGGAGGACACATGAAGATTCTGTGATGGTGGGAACAGGACAGAAGTTTTAGACAAAGAAAGATCTGAAAACTCCCAGGATACTTTCAGTATATTTAACTAAAAATTCCCTAAATTGGTCAGGTCTTAGACTGCACAGGTGTCTATACGGCATGCACAAATCTGTCAGGGTCAGAATCACTACGGCTATCGAACAAGGGAGGCATTTTCACATCCCTGAGTCCTAACTGCTGTTACAAGTATATTTTTTGGTGAAGTGTTGCATATTTTGTACCACTGGCTGCAGGAAGGCTTCCCTAACCACACTAGTCTTCCCTATCACATGAGTGATCAGATCACAATATAAATGCTTGTCTACTCTTCTATATTTACAGCAGTCCACACCACCTCCCCTCCACTGCCATGAGAATGTCAGCTATATGAGGCCAGAGTTGTAAGAGTCACAGCTATGTTTTCCCATACCCAGCACATACACTACACTAAATAAATGTGTTGAATGAATAAGTGTATTGACTTTTAGCTTGTTCTGGCTAGCACATACATTTATAATATCTAGAAGATTGATCTGTAAAAAGATTGATAGTAAAGAGGTAAGAGGAATACACACAGATATGTGTGTGTGTGTGTGTGTGTGTGTGTTATACTGGGAACTGGTCAATCTTTTAACTAATTGTTTTCATTATTTAAAGGTGCTAAAGCAAAACACTTAAAATGGAGTATCCTCTTCAATGAGGAAAGAAAACAAAATACACTGAATTCTAAATCTGTGTTACTACTTATAGAACCAGAATGTATTGAATTTGTATGACACTAACAATGTAAGGATTTAGGACACCAAAATGTTTCAATTCTGAAGCAAACAAACTTTTCCCCCCCCCCGGGAGAGGTAAACTCTTATTTATTTATTTATTTATTTATTTAGGTACACGGGCCTCTCACCGTTGTGGCCTCTCCCGTTGCGGAGCACAGGCTCCGGACGCGCAGGCTCAGCGGCCATGGCTCACGGGCCCAGCCGCTCTGCGGCATGTGGGATCTTCCCGGACCGGGGCACGAACCCGTGTCCCCTGCATCGGCAGGCGGACTCTCAACCACTGAGCCACCAGGGAAGCCCTGAAGCAAACAAACTTTTGGTAAACATTTGTCCTTTTGATAAGTCTACACCAAGGTTTTCCCTTTTATCAAAGGTTTTTATCACCAAGGTTTTCCCTTTTATCAAAATAAAAGGCCAACTAAGCATATAAGTAATCTCCTATCTGTGAAATGAATATAGTGCCATTTAGGCACATTATTATAGAGTAAATGCTAAACCTTCACATATGTTTCTTGGTTACTACTCATAGTATCACAGATCTTAACATGGTGTAGGAAATCAACAGATACCTGGCTAGGGCTTATTCCCTCAGAAAGGCATAGTGACCAAACATGAGCCATTGTTGTTTTTCTTCATTTATTTCCATGTTTTGAGGGCTACAGAAACAGTATCAGACTGAAGTGGCTTTCCAAGGTGTAAGAATCATCCCGACAATTCCACCAGGTAGATATCATCCCTTTTTTACAGATGAGGAAACTGAGGTTCAGAAGGTTTAAGCAACTTGTTTGACAAGATCACACACCTAAGAAATGACAGACTCTGAATTCGCTTCTAGGTATGTTTGACTTCAAAGTTCAAATTCTTTCCAAGAAATCCTCTAGGCTCAGAATAAAAGCTTTGGAAATGAAATACCAGAAGAAAAAAATATTAGAGAATTTAATCTAGAGTATAAGATTTCCCAGCAATGTACAAATACTGCCATTTAGCCTAAAATATGTCTACCAGATAAAAGATGGGTACAAGTTTTTTCCTCCAAGGGTGACTCCATGCTCCACAGTAGTGACATCCTGCATGTTCTGACCCCTTAGCAGCAAGTGGTGGTACCATCTTCCTCATTCGTACTGTAACATCTATACACAAAGTATACCCTTACCTCCTGCCCCAAGTGTAAGGATCTCTGCTGCTTAAAAGCGCAGTGACTTCTCTAGTCACCAGTCCAGCCCTGTCGGTCTAAACTACAGGTTCTTATATTTATCAGCAGCAACCAACCCACCAGTGTGTTCAGATCCTGAGTCAGCTTCAAAACCCCAGCAGCAGCTGGTAAAATGGAATGCTAATTCATTACAGATGGCAAAACACTGCCTAACATTTTAATTTATTTACATTTTCAGAAATTTTGAATCTGCAGTTAGATCGCCAAATTATTTTAACATGTAAGTTTAGCCTTTTCCAATTCAGTCTGTGCTCAATAAAAATTAATGTTTATGTGTTAAAAATTCTTTCAACAAGCCCAATTAGTCCTATATTCCCACAGTTTATATCTTAAAAGCTATTTAAGCTGGTGAGTTTTTTTGTGAATTTCTTATTATACAAGCCACACACAGAGATGGGACAAAATTAGGCCTACTTCATACCAAAATTTTTCAAACTGAACTGTTACATATAAGGATAATTTTCAGTACTTTCCACAATTGCTGTGTTTAGCAATGTGAGACTAGTAAATTAATAAATTGAAAGACTATTAAATAGTTTTTTTGGCTCTTATTTTTTTTCATTAGTTAAGGTAATGGGGACAGAAAACACATTATTACTTAATTTTTTAAAGCCAAGTGAACAGAGAAAGGAACTATGGACCCAAATTAAATGCTTATAGCGTTGCTGCCCCCTCCTGGTATCAGTCTTCCAACCCCCCTAACATATCTCAGAAACAACAGTGAAGATGAAATATTTTAAATCTAAACCCTGAAACATCTTCTAAGAGCTTCTATTATTTTTTCTCTCACCAATTTCAAAGATCTACAGAGACATATAATTATCAGGTGATATACAACCATTCTCCTCAAATCCCCAGTGATTCCTGGGAGCAGATGACCTTGCTACTTACGTATTAAAAGAGCTGGAGAACATTTGAAAGTCTTTAACCTTCCTTCCATCACTTCAAAATTTCTTTCTTTTCTTTTCTTTTTTTTTTTTGACATGAACTCTCCTTTTCCCTTTTCGTGTCACAGTAACAAGTGTTCCTGCCCTTTTGCTTATCTAACCTTACTATCCTTTCCCATCTCCTTCGAAATTGCTCTCCCGTAACGTAAGATCCATCTCTCTAGTAAGACCAAAATCTTTATTTCTACCTCCTTTTGCCTTGTCATACAGAAACATGCGTAAATAGCCCCTAATGTAAAAGCAGTGTTCCCTCCATACAACTTCATCATCTACCACACCATTTCCATTCTTTTTTCCATAGTTGGGGGCACCAAAGGGTAGTTTTTATGGGGCTTTAGCAATCTCGCCCTGTCCCCACTCCCAACCCCAATTATTTCCTTCTGTATCCCTGGCCCAATGTCCTTCAAGGCAGTACAAATAAGCATAACTCTAAGTGGAATCAGTATGCTTGTTTTAAAACCACAGCTTCCTCACCTGGGACTGCCAGCCTTAAGATCCTTCTACACAGGCTTCTGGGCCAGGTGCTACTCCTTAACCTCCAAACCTTAGCTACTTTGATTTCCTTGCCTCCCCTTAGCTACTAATTTCACTGCAATCCAACTTCTTCTGCAATCACTTGCCCAGGGCCTCTTGAAAGTTAAGAGAAACCTGGTCACTCACATTTTTTAAGGCTGAAAGAATATTAAAAATTAAGCAAGGTCAAAACAGTGTTACGAGAATTGTAACAGGAAACAGCAATGCCTTTTAAAACACCCATAGAAATAAATACAATGACTAAGGGCCCTGGTAGATGAAAGGCTGGGCAGTGGTCTTCCTTCACTTGCCTTTGATGGGCCGAGCTCTAAGTTACTGATTCTCAGCACTCACTGGGAGTAACATGGCGGTCAAGATCACAGGCTGTGGAATCACCATTTCTTGGCTGTGTACATTACGGCAAGTTATTTAACTCTTTGTGATCCAGTTTTCTCATTTGTAAAATAGGGAGATTACAGTACATACCTCATAGGGTTCTTATGAGACCATGATTATAAATATCATCAACTTAAAACTGGCATATAAAAAGTCATACATATACACACATATACATATATACACACATATATACATATATATATCAGCTACTGTCATCATCATCATCATCATCATCATCATCATCTGAGTGCTTTTTCAAAGCAGATTTCCAGGCACTGCCCTCGTCCTAGAGACCTGTGATAAAGAGTTAACAAATGTACATTTTGGACAAGCTTTCTAAGGCCATTCTCAGGCACACTAAAGTCTGGGGACGGCTGCTACAGTGAAATTGTTCTCTTCAGGTAATCAATGAGTTCCTAATTGTCATATCAACAGTATCTTCTTAAATCTCATCCTACTCAACCTCTGCAAAACAGATGGCACCTCTTCAGTTTTCTGCTTCAAAGTTTGAGTCCCCAATCCTCATGTAAACTCGAACTTTTAAAGAGAGCACCAGATGAGAATTTGGAATGGACAGCTATGTTTTTCTACAAAGAAAGACTTCCAACACTACACTGAGCCTAAGCCTAAAACTGCCTTTTCCTCTAAGACAAGATGCTCCTATTTCAATTTCCATTTCCTTTTACAATCATCCAAACTACAAATTTCAGTCATTTATGACTGTGTGTTTATTTTTTCCACCCTCCAATTTTGAAAAATCTGTATTCTAAAGTATCCCTCGGTTCTAACTCATCCTTTTCAAAATTCCCAGTGCCAAGTTCAAGTCTCTCACCTGGATCATCTGAACAGAACAGCCTTTAATAATCTCATTCTTCTCCAATGTTTTCCCTTTTCTAATCATCCCTCATATTATTATACAACCTGAATTATTCCCCTAAAATGTAGATTTGTTCCTACGTTCTTTCTGATTAAAAAAGAAAAATTTTATTTCCTTCCAATAATTACAAAATAATCGTTACGTTTCTTAGCTGTGGACATAAAGCTTCAATAATTGGGCCTCTATAGACTCATCACTGCCATGCACCCACCTATCCAGACTGTGCTGTGTTCCTAATGAAAACATGCATGTCCATCTCCTTCAGTATTTGCTTGTATTATTTCTGCAGCCTAGAATAGAAATGTCCTTTCCCACATTACCATCTACCAAATCCTACATGTCCTTTGAAGCCTAGATTAAAGGTACCGCCTAGAAAATTCCACACCATCTTAAAAGCCAAAATTAATCTTTCTCTGCACTCTGATGACTCTCACTAAATTACTTTTACTTAGTTCTGAGTACAATTTTGATAATCAAAACTATAATCAGAAAAGTGCAGATTAGGAAAAGTAAGCTTTTCAGAGTTAAGAAAACAAAGTACTGCTGCTCTAAAGTACACATTTTAAATTATTTTTAATAATACAAGTTGCTGAATATATTTTTAAAATATGGTATACTTTTGTGGCTACAATCTTCTATAATTAAAGATATATAAAACTGTGTAACTACAATCTCTGAGGAATATGGTTGGAGCTTTCCTGTTGCTCTGTTTGGGCAAAATAATTTCAAGATTTCAATTTAGGCATCCTCTAAAGCTCAGGCCACATTGTTTGAGAACTCCAAGCCTACCGTGTTCCTAAGCATTCTTTCCTCACAGGTAAAGAGACAGATATTTTGTCTGTAAAGTAAGTGAATGTTATAGACCTGTGACACAGATAGATTTGACAGGAAATTATATTGATTTCATGGAAAATTTGTATTCTAGTTCAAATAAAACAGTAAGTACGTTTGGAAACATAAGTAACAAGGAACTACTGAGTATAAGACTGTAAGACACAGCTAATGGTATAGGAGGGGATGGACAGAGGTAGCACTGAAGAGCCCACTGATCGGGGTCTTGGTCAAGGACTAATACAACACAAACCAGCTGGTCTGAGTCATTTTTGGATTTTGTTGATGTTGGTAAGTGTGTGTATTAGCTTCTGTCGTTGTTGTTTACATCTTTTCCTTTATTAGGAAAGCTAGTTGAAAGTTACCTATATTCCACCAGGGGTTCTTATTTTGGGTACAAAAACCCTGAAGGTGTGACACACTTGAGGGGTGAAGGAATGAATGCGCGAACTTGAATGAGAAGAAAAAAGTCACAATTTTGTTTTCATTAATCTTTTGCCAAATTTTTGCATTTTTACCATTATGCCAACAAGTTACAGGTATTTGCAGTATCTGTGATTTTGTCCATAAAAATTATAGTTTCCTATCACATTACAGTTACTCCAGGTATTGTGAAATATCTATTAGGAAATTATTAAAATTATTAGACACACAGCTGCATCTTGCTATTTCATGTATTGATAAAGAAACACATATCACAGAAATGTCCTTTCTGGACACTTATGATGATATTTCAACATAATTTGTTTTCTTTTAAAATCTTATGTATTTTATGTATTTAAAAATACCATCATGAGAAGGGATATACATGTAAGTATTTCTCCTAACTGATTAATACCCTTCAGCTGGCATTTCTAATCTATTAAGTATCTTGGAACTGTGTAGGTATATGTCCACACTTGCCTTGGAGGAATATGCGGTGCTAGTAAATAAAGGAGGATGACTTATTCTTGTGTTTTCCTGTGCAATGGTTTCTGGGAAGATAATCTAAACACTGCAGTATAGGTTCTTAATCATACTTGTTAGTAAAAAGAACTGTAACAGCAGCAACCATCAGTGAGTGCCCATTCACAGGCACTCTGTTAGGAATACATTATCATGAATTCTCACAATTTGTGCACAGTAAAGAATTCTTATTTCCAGGTTATAGATGAGAAGACTGGGGCTTGGAAAGGTTAAATTACTAGTTCAAAATCACATATCTGGCTAGTGCCCAAGCCAGGATTCAAATAATTTGACCTCTTGCCTTGCCTTTGCTAAGCTCACAGCCTAGTAAATAGGTGATCTAGCTAATGTCTGTTGAACGTATGAGAAAAAAAAAAAAAATCCTGATATCTAAATGCTCTGAATACAAATGAGTAAACTTTAGGAGAGAAATAAAGTATTGCTGACATACCTTCTGTCCACCACCACACTACGTATTAAGTAATAATCAAGTAATTTCCCAAGAGATAACTTACAAGGAGTTTTCAACCTCTTCTCATTTGCTGCCTTAGATGAATTTATAATAGAAAGGAGGGGGAAATGAGATACATTTTATTAATGTTTTAGGAGCCTTATTCAGGATAAATGTGAAAAAAAAATTAGCTGGGTAGTAAATTGCTTTTAACTCTCTCCTTCCATGGAGCTGGAGGTAGCCGGTTACAGGCTAAGATCCATCAAAAGGACGTTAAGATGGCAGCACTGTCACAGAGAAAAGCTCTCCAAGCCTCTGTGCAAGCCCACTGACAAACAATGACCGCAGGGGCATAGCTGGGGGCGTTCATGTAGTTTTTGGAAGAAGCTAATATGTCTTTCTCTTGTTTTCCATTTTAGGAAAATTCATGGAAATGGAATGACAAAATGCATGGGGATTCTCCTGGTGGAAAATTTAAATAGGGGTATTTCTGTTATTTATAGAAAGCTCTTAGAGAACCACTCAGACCACACAAATATTACACTTGTATTTATTAAAGAGATTGTGAAATCGCTAATCTAATGTCAGTCAGATGCAAGCAGAGACTCCAGAAGACTGCCCAAATTATTCTGATACACTGAACCCTGATATAAAATAATATATGGTATAAAAAAGTTGGCCATTAGATGCTACTTGTTACTTTTCATGTTACATGAATGTATACTATAGATTCCACTAAAATTTTTCATGGTATTAAAATTCATATTAATAAAGAAAGCAGTCATATGTGAACTACCTACAACATTATGCTAGGTGCCTTAAAAATATTTTTCTTAATATTAGTGAAAATATTTATAAAACGAATTTAGCACATTTAAAGCATTTTACTTTCCTATATATACAACTTCAAGTATCATTTTCTTATTCTTTTTTTAAAAACCATTTTAACCATTCTTAAGTGTACAGCTCAGGGGTATTAAGTGTATTCATATTGTTGTACAAATAACTTATTCCTCAGCTTGACTGAAAAATAAATCTTTGTTATATTTGAGACAAAAATTACATCAGCCTGTAGAAATAAGACATGTAATTTTTAAAAAATAATGGAAGATGCACTTTTGTAATTTTTTATAAAATAATCTTATTTATAAAATAATCTTATTTATAAAACATTTTGGAGAACAATGTGCATTTAGTCAATGTGAACAGCTATTTTAATTACTTTATTAAAAAATAACTATAAAAGTGGTGAATCGTTTAGAATTAGATAGTCATGTGGATGTTACTAAAGACAGCTTTACTCAAAAAAAATCAACTCGATGATTGGTTTTAATATATTTCACATAGCTGAGACTGTGAATTACATCATATCAATACCACTGTTGAAAGCAACTTCCAACTAAAATGAGATGAGATACTGAACAGATGAAGTGCTGTTCAAAGTCAATGTAGCCCAGACTTAGAGGACAGAAGAATTAATGAGAAAATGAGAATCTAACAGATGGTGCTGCAGGATTCCTCGCTGCACATCCACCACCTCAAGCAGCTTCTATACATGCAAAGCCCCAGGGCCCCACCTGGTAGCAGCATAATTACCCTAAATGTGCACTTATGTTTCATTACACCTTGGCCATTACTATGTGCACTGATTACAAGTATCAATCCCTTTCATTTTCATACACCTCTGCAGTTCCATAGCATTCAGCTGTGAAAACTCAGCACTCTGGTTGCTTCTAACATGCGGCCCATGCTGATAAAACCGCAGAGGGTAAATTATTTGTCACTCTACGGGGTGCCAATTCAGTTTGATAAGGATGACATCATCCCCATTTTACCAATAACAATGGTACTAACAAGAACGTGTAATCAACAAACCTCAGTCCTCCGCTAGCCCTGGCAGGTGCAACTCTTTTTATGCTAAAAATAAGCCAACATTAGCTTCCAGCTCAAAACTATTTCTTTTATCACAATGCTAAGCAGAAGTTGGCTTCCATAAGGCACTGCAGCTGCTGCCGCCGCCGCTTCTGCAGATGCCTGCATTAATTGTATCAAGGACATACTGAAATAAGTGCTTATTCAGCACAATGGCTATTGGGGAGCAGCTGGAGGCACAAGACAAACTGTCTTGAAGAGAATGTACCAACCCAGTGTGTAAATTACAATGATGAAGTACAAAGAGAGCCTAAGTTTAAGGGCCTAATATAACTTCAGAACAGCATGAAAATTTAGTGTTATCAATGGAGTCTGAATGCAAGTATTTCTGAAGTAAGGAACAGACACTTTCAGATTTCACTAAAACCACTTTTAGAATGGGGGTGATATTTAGTACAAAGTACAAATAAAAAAGTTACCATCAAAATATCAAATTGATACTGCTCTCCTTCTATGTATAAATCATAATATAATTCCCCTCCTGTATGTGTGTGTATAGGCAGTGTGTATATTTCAAAGAATTAAACAGCAATATAATAATAACATTGTTTATTACACAGAAGCAACATGTGGCTCAAAAGAAAGGACTGATTTGTCTAGCTTTCCTCCTCATCCCCTTACTACTTATTCATGCCCCCTTTATACATGCGTTTTATGTTCTTTAGTCATATCCCTTCCATTTTCTAACCCTTCCATTAGAGAGCAAAAATGAATTAATGGTGATTAAAGGCTATTCCAGGTGAAAGGTTATTATGGAGCATTCAATTGTGCCAATTTGGGTGGGGACAGGAGAAATGGGTCCATAAAGGTCCTGCTGGAGAGGAATGGACTATGACGTCAGAGAAACACTACGGCCGGATAATGACATCCCATGATTCTTTGACAGCCTTCACTATGGTCTCCCCAAATAATACATACCCTCTCTAGAAGGGACTAAGGATGGCCATACTCCTGCACTGCTTCAGAAACCAACCTGAAAACAAACAGTGGGCCTAATAATACATCACCGTGTCTGAACTGACTTGTAGTTGAGATCGTGACCAAGCTGCTCTACATTTGCATCGCAGACGTCACTCCCACACAGGCTGCGCTTCATTCAGGAGCATGGTTTGTGAACTTCCACAAAGTGACCCACACTCCTGGTAAAGAATCACACTTCTACAAATTAGAGATGACCCCTAATCAAAATAATTAAGTTTTTCAAACTTTTCAAATATTCATTTATTAAGGCAGTAGATCATTATCATCTCCGAATCTCCAAATCCACAAAGGTTCTACCACTCGTAATTGGCTTTCTTTTAGGTGACATCTTGGACACAGAAACAAAGATTTAGTCATTTACAACTAAAAAGTTACAAGAGACTTACTCTGCATCACACTGAAATAAATGCTGAGCTGCTGGCTAAACTCATTCATCAGATAAATGACTTGATCTTCCACTTTAGCCTCGAAACACAGCTACTCAAATACAAATACAAGGATCAGAAAATTCAAACTGCTTCTTTCCACACTTTCAAAGTATCAAAAAATAGTTAAAAACACAAATGGTAAGTCTTGAATGCCAAAAGTCTACTATAAAAGTCATTAATGCATTGCAAGTACAGTTTAATTTTAGCTAAGCGCAAAAAGGGTACTTTACATGAGGAGACTAGGGTGGATTTGCAGAAACACTGTTAAAAGCACACAGAGACAATAATAACTGTACTTGTAATCAGTGCTGGGAACCAACACCTTACTGCTTCAGTAATAATTTCCATCTTTATGTAGCATTTCCTAGCACAATTGCCATGATGCTAAAATGTTATTACGGTCATATTCAAACCATTATATCATCTGCAATCCCATAAAATAACAATTAACAGTATGTCTTCGTTCAAACTATATATAGCTGAATTTTAAAGCTTCTAACCAATTTAATCACAATGGATACCACTCAGATGATTCCATTCACTTACCCATAACCTGACAATCTATAAAATAGAATCCTTAAGAATATCTGAGGGGTTAGAAAAGATACATTTAAACCAGAATAAAAATAAAATTCTGGTGTAAACCACAAAGCAAGATAGTCATGCTCCAAAGAGTCTTAATAGTTTTTTTTTTCTGAAACAGTGTTTTTTCTTTGAATGTATTTGATATTTGATAGATATATTAGCTCTTGAGCATCATTTATCATGTTTATTTTTAATAGGGCTCCCTTAGAACAGCTGCCTAAGATGCTAATCTTTTCTTTTTTCTTGGGCCTTTTGTAAATATTTGAAATAGCTATTCATTAACAGTTGCACGTTTATTCAGTCCTGTTGTATGGCTTGTGAACTGGAATTAGCTTTTATTTTATTTTTTCTATCTGTTGGCCAGACTAGAGAAACCCTGCTGTTTGGGTTCAATCTGTCAAGGTTCAAATTATCCTCCAACTGAGAGCTAATCAAGGGCGTCTGACCTGGTTTGCAAATAAACTAGGAACAAAAGTGGGTTTATTTTTTCTTTCTTTGGAGCACTGGTTCTCAAAAAGTAAAGCCAAACAAGAGTGGGTCACAAATGCAATTGCCTAAAATTAAAAACAGACACAACTGGCAACTGAAGATGAACTGGATTTACTTGGCATTTCTGAAGTACCCAGTTTTGAAGCTATAAATCCACTTTTTAATAGGAATTGGTTTCCAAATACATTTCAAATTAAAATTCACAGTTCATTTAATGCAAATCCGCCGCATGAGGAGAACATAGATTTTAGGCAATCAAGCTACTCTGATGGGTACACTGGAAACTTTAAGTATCTTCGTGGATGCAAAGCCTCAAGGTAATAGTTACATATAGTAGAACTAATCTTTCTGCATCATTAACATCATTACTATATTCACTTTACGTACATTTCTAAACTATGAAATACAGTTTTATTTTCTTTTAAACATTTTTAATCTCCAAACTTGAAAAGAACAGGTATTTTTACAAATTAGGCAGAGTTAGTTTTAAATGTACCTTAATGAACTACTTAATGAATGTACTTAAATGTAGTCTATTTACTGACACACATATTAAAATACTTCCTCCTAGTATATTAAGGTACCTAGAACCTAAAATTACTGCTTGGGTCTGATTTTCAGCATTCTGTTGTTTTTATAAGGTATCTAATCTTTTGGTTTGAAACAGCGACGCCAGTGAAACTGAAAACCTGTGAAATGTGTCAGTGCCACCATTCAAGAACATTATGATTGCAATTCCACTAAGGGCCTCTCTCAAAATGATCCCAACTGATGAAATGACCCCAGTTACCATAATAAACTAAACGGCACTATAGCAACCAATGCATTTGCAATATCAAGTATTTGAGTACAACATCTTCCCGGAGGGGCAGCATGCTATAGTGCAAAGTACAATGGCCCATCCATCAGGAAATCTCTATTTTATCGCTCTTCTTCAGACATGCAGTGTAACCTCTCTGTGCTTCAGTAAAACAGGGACAACAAGCACCAGCAGCTATAATTCACTAAGCAAATGTAAGGATGAACTGAAAAGCTACATGTAAAAGTACAAAGAACATCATTTGACATCCACTTCTTAGACAATTTTATTAATATAAGGGCCCACAAGAGAGCATAATGTCTGAATTATATTTATAATCACACCTGTATTCATCACAAAAAATCAGAATAACAAATAAGAGTGAAAATAAAACAAGGAATAAAATCGGTGATGTGCAAACGTTCTATTTTGTGTTTTTTGGTAGTAGAATATAAAATAAAATTTTCTTTGCTTAGGGATGGCAATTTGGCTTCCTGAAATCCATATTTAAGAATAATTAGCAATACAGTGGCTGAATATGTGATTAGATGTCAAGAGTGAGAAATATCTTGCCCTACCTCAAATACACTGGTCCAAGGGTCCATTTATTTTTCCTTTTATATAAATTATTCTGAACAAGCCAGCCTCTTTTAAGCAGCAACTTATATTTTATGAAATTCTATATTTTAGTGAAGAAAAATATGTTTTTGCTTCATAACCTGCTATCAAGTCATACTTACAAATCACAAATTGCTTCTTGTAAATGTTCCAGGATTCACTACAAAAAATGTAAACTGTAAACAGCACTTCACTATCACAAATCTTCCACTTAATAGGTACTTGACAAATGTTTTTTAAATAAACAAATAATAGTAATAACAATTCAGATTAAATCCAACACTAACCTTGGCTAATGTGCTACAGAAAACCTCATTCTCCTGTATTTACTCAAAAGTAAGTTATTTTAAACATCATCATTTAAAATCAAGAACTAGTCATCAAAAAGCAAAATGTTAGTCAATCAGAGCAAAACAATTTACAGATTTTTGAAATGCATAGGGAGAGGTATATTTTCATGCCACTGAAATATTTATGAATTTATACAAAGCACATACTATTTGAAAATTTAGTTGCAGAAATAATACTGCTGGAAACATTCAAATGCTGGGCTAATACAGTTAGAGAAATTATTTTTAAAACCTTTATTCAATTATTCTCCACTTAACATAGTGCCAAGCTTCTCCTACCCACCTCCCTTTTTACTAAAGCTAATTACACAGTGAATTATATCTCCAAGTCAGTACAACTGTAAATGAAGGTCAGACCATTGCATATAAATTATTTCTAATCTAAAAACTAAAGCACAGACGTAGCCAGAGTGAAAAAATATAGATACAAAAACAGAAATGAATTCACTTGTATATAATACGTAGCAACCCAATTTTTCAAAGAAAACAGCTATTATCTTTTTAAATCCAGTTTTCTTCAACGTTTCCTATGCAGAACATTCACTATGTTTCAAATATTATCTAGCTGGCCATTAGTTTCTTATATGACATAGTATGGGTGTACATTAATATTCACAGAAAGAAAGTCTGAACTGTGCCCAATCCACATTATCCTCCCTAAATTACCTTCCATCTGTGAACAATCCATGTTTCCCTCATTACCAATCAAGGATCCTGGCTGACTACGCCTTCAAACTCCAGGATCCACAGCCAGACATTGAGAAGGTTCATAGGTTCAAAGGCTCTGAGAACATTTACTACTTCTAGTAGGTAAGATGAAAGACGAAGTTTCCAGTCTACAGTTATGAGAATCATAAGCGCATGTGTCAAAAAACATTTACTGAACATTAATTGTGATATCAAGATAAGTAAGACCCAAGCAGTCCTTATCACAGAGATCACAGAGGAGGTAGAGAATATAAATATCGAAACAAGTCACTTTAACTACACCTGGTAAGCACTAGCACAGATGTATGAAGAAAAATTTCTGTGTGACTGAAGAACAAATTATGAATGGTGAGAGATGATAGCTGAAGAGGAGATTTAAGACTAAAATATGAAAGGTCATGAGGACCAGCAGTATCACTATCAACAGAGAACTTAAAACGCAAATTCTCAGGCCCCACTCAAGACCCACTAGAAACAAAATTTGCATGCTAACAAAATCTCCAGGTAATCTGTCCGCCCTTTAAAGTGCGAGCAGCACATCTACAGGCCAGTGTTTCTTCTTAAAAACAGCCAGGCATGGGCACGTGAAAGCATGTGAATACACACAGAACAGAAAAATAAAGAAAAATAAAATGGCAACAGCATTTTCTCTTTTCTGTTCCCCTTCCTCCTTCTTGCCCTCTTACTATATTGTTAAGAACAACAACAATGATAATAAGTAACCATTTATTATTCTCAAAGTATCAGATTTAGCATTACATTATCTTGTTTAATATTCATGCTGATTATCTAATGAGTATGCTTTACTCCTATTTCTCAGACGAAAAACTAAGCCTGAGAGAGAATAAACAGTTTTCTTAAGGGCACAGAGCTAACACACTATGGAAACAGAATTTAACCCTTTCTGTTCTTAACCAAAATACCATAGTATCTAAGGCTTATCTGAATCACTGCTCTTATCACTCACTGATATTATGGCTTACTTACTAAATTGCAAACTATAAGCTACATGGCCCTGTGATTTTTAACTCTCTCTATGCTTACAGTTCCTGGTGATATGCCAGTAATTGTTTAAACCATATCCTATTATTACCACCATATTTAGTTTAATGGAAAGCAATCTTGAATATATTTGTTGAATATATATACAATAATATTATATGGAATAAAAGGTACTGTAAATATAATAATGGCATTATGACATTTTAATATAAAATATATTTTTAAAATATCTAACAAAATGTACTTATTGCTGCAAAACACACTACACAGAAAGTTAGTGGCTTAAAACAATAATTTATTATTGCTCCTAATTCTGCAATGTGGATTAGGTCCAGCTGGGCAGGGTTTTTTTGGATCAATGTGATAGTGGGAACATTCAATATGGCTTTTCATTCACATCTGGAGTCTCGGTTAGAATATCTGTGGACTGACTATGCATCTCTCTGTCCAGATGAAGCTGCCAATAGGGTAGCTGGACCTCCCTCAAGGTGGCTTAGGGCTCCAACATTCCATAAGAACAAGCCCGAGTATACAAGTGCTTATGAAACTCTGCTTGCATAATGCTTTCTAATGCCCCATTGGCCAAAGCAAGACACATGACAGGCAGATAGTCAACGTGGAAGGGGTCTATCTACAGGAAGCATGAATACTAGGAGGAGTGATTCAGTGAGGGCCACAGAGTAGTAGTCTACCAGGATTTTTCAATAGTTTATCCACATGGTATTTAGAGAGAAGAAAACAGGAATTGTTGATTCCCTGGGTTTGTTAAATCTTAGATTCTAAAATGTATTTATAAAATCTGTCAGTAATTATGAAACGTAAAATCAACTAAGCTTAAATATTTCAAATACTGTTTATGACAAAAGTGAGTTTTGGCCATTGCACACATAGCCTTTTATCCCTGAATCAAGTCCAGCACTCTGCAAGTGGCAAGCAATATGGCCCATTCTAATTAATTAGCTAGGATTTTCTCCTATTTATTCCCCATGTGCTTGGGTTTATTTTCTCTCTACTTTTCTGGTTTCAGACTCTGGTTTTGATTTCTGACTCAGATCTCTTTGATTTGATGACTTCCTGGGCTCCTCTTTTGAGTTCCACCATAGTTCCGGGCTCTAATCGTGCCACATCAAATGCATATGCACACACACACATTCTGTATCAGGTCTGACTCATGAAACACTGCTACTGTCCCCACACACACCACTGAAGTCTGTCACTTCACACCCACTGAGGGAGGTATTTAGAGAAATCAAATATGTACTTCCTAATACGATCAACACGTAGAAGACCATTTACGTAGCTTACGTTGTTTATGCTGATATTCTTGACCGTAAATGGTACGTGTCTTCTCCACTTCCATTCAATATTTTGATCAAATGACTCGGTAGTTGAGAATCAAGAAGGTTCTCTAGACAAGTTTCTAGAAGTGGTCCTCACAACGCCTATACCTGGGTCATTTGGAGCGGGTCATTTGAAAATGTAAATTCCCGGGTCTATGGCAGACCTACTGAATAGCAAATATGGCCAGATACCTGCATTTTAAATACACATCCCAAAGGTCCAGTGGTTATTCTTAGAGACAGTAAAGTTTAGGAACCGCTTCCGTAGATGATTACTGTCTCACCATCATTCACTTTCCTTAACTAAAATTCAACAAGTCAAAAAGATCTATGTGCATTGTATAATCGTCTAAGCCTTCACTCCTTCCCTTTCTCATTCAATACATTCTTTCATTAGATCCTTCTCATTCTGCCCCAATTATATGTGCACTGGTTAAATCCTCTTACCCCCAGGTTCTCACCCATACCAGAAATGAACTAAAGGGCGTAGTCTTTAAAGTCAGCAGTCTAAATCAAACTTTTCTTTCTTATATGACAAATAACAAGAAATGTGTTGGAACTCACGAAGAGAAATAAAAAGCATAACTGAGAGCAACAAATAAAAAGAAATACAGAAATTTATAACCTCTGCTGAACAGCCAAGGTCCCACTAACATTTTTTTTCACGCAGAAAATTGTGCTTGCCGCACCTGACAGTGTGCAAGTATGTTTACTGCAATTTAATATCCACACAAGCAGGAGAAGAAATTTAATAATTTTTCAGCTGGAATGAACTGACAGCCAGTGTTAGAAAACTGCATACTCTGCAGAATCAATAAAAGCTGCTGGCATCACAAAGTAGTACTTTTGCCCAGAAAACATCTCACAAAGGTCAGGTTTACAAACCACCAGGTAGCAGTATCACTTTCACATCTTTCCAGGGCTATTAAAATTCCATTAAACAACCTTCCAAAACTAACTTGCAGCCTTTAAAGTTCACCAAAATGATCCCAGAGACAGATCAGCCTCAGTTCAAACTCTGAAAGCAAACCCCTGGTTAACTTCTGTCCCCTTGTCACCAAAAATCGTTTGCAGAGTTCTGTTTCATAGAAGAAAAATATCAAAGCAAATATTTATTTATAACTAGAAACGCGGACCTACACAGATATACTCATTTGGTAAAATGACAGATACCCGTTAACTATCAGGAACTACTTTCCAAAAGTAAATTATTCCTCTGTTGCAAATCTTGGAAAGCTGCCACCACCACAGATAATCTGGTATCATAAAATCAAGCCTGTGTTATAAGACACAGTACTCAATTGTGAAGGAAGAGCAGCTGAAACTAAGCAATATTTCTTGCCCACTTTAGAAATATAGCTTTTCCAGGCTTTATTTTCATTGTAGGTTCCAAGTCGCATATGGAATTTCATCGAGTATAATCAATTCAGGATTAGCCACTCATTCAACATTTATTGAGCACCTACTAAACCCAAATACACACTGTCACCCACGCCTGGCCCAATGCCCTCCTGGCTCAGTCCCCCAGTGACCTGAAACCCAGATGGAAGGAGAGCGGGAACATGTGTTGCCGAGGACGAAGAGGCTGCCTCTGAGCAGATGCTCGGCAAGGTCTTTGTTAAGTACTTCAGGTTTCCTCCAAAGGGCACAAACTTCATTATTTGCTTATTTGATCTCAAAAGCAGATGGATGTGCACTCAGTCAAAACAGAATACAGGCACCTTAGGACCTTGACAGAGAGCAAAGAACTCTGCTGCCCTGCTGAAACCAAATGCCTGGAGGAAAGAACTGGGTTTCCAGTGGAAAATGGGCAGGCTGCTTGTTCCTCTAAATCAGTGGTCTCTATATTTTAGAAAGTCACTCTCCGGAATCACTTAATTTTTTTTTTTAATGCATCTCCAGAGAGATGTATTTATTAATGACACTCAAGCACTACTGTGCTAATATATACAATATGAAACATACACCAAAAAACTTTTTAAGGAAGAGAAAATACAGATCAATATAAATTCTAGTATCTTCTTCCTGCACTCTGACATATCATCTCACAAAACGATCTCGGGCATGCAGACCCTAAGCTGGCAGGATTCCTTTGTGGTGCCCAAGGGCTATGGAAGTGGGGTCAGGTCACTAGAGTACCAAATACTTAGAATGTATTGTCTTAGCCTCCCAAGAAATCCTTTCAGAGTGTTATGCTTTACAGGGCACGGCTGCAAGTTTTAACAAGGAATGCCAAAACATACAACTTTAAGAAACTCAGTAAGTGAGTTTGAGTGTTAAAGCGATGCTGTTGAGAACTAATGCATCTCTCAGTACTCCCTATAAGAGCTCACATGTGAAAATTTCCTTTCAAATCTAATGCCAAGTTGGGTTGTTTTTATTCCTTATAGACTATAAGCTTTTAAGAAAAGTTCAGAGTCGAAACTGCCTATCTGACTACGGCTTACTTTCCCGGGTTCCAATGCTGCACCAAGTCTTGACTTTCCTCATCTCCTTTCCCAAGGTCTCATTATTTTATATGGTTTTCATACTTACTTGCATTCTTGCAGGTTGTTTTGTGGAACAAAATAGAGTAAAAAAGATAAAACTCACCAGTAACAGTGGGGGGTGGATATAAAAACGTATTCCCAGAAGCTCCAAATTTTCCGTACTTTGGATTACATGTACTCTGAACTACGAAAGCTTTGAGAATTATGAACAGATGTCATTTCGTAAAACAGCCTTGGGACTGCATCCTTGTTTCCCACAGCAGAGATAAGCAAACCGCATCACTGGCCTCCCTATCTCATTGGCAGAAGTAATGAAAGGCTGATTATAATAATGTATTGTTATCACCGCTTTTCTAAAGCATGTGCCTATCAGGAGAAATAGGAACTGTTTCGAATAAATGTTCAATAAATATTTGTTGAATGAATGGCAAAATAACAACTATATCGTTCCAACAGTTACTTCAGTTAAAGAGTCACTGTTTGGTTTCTTTCTTTCATAGACCTCTAGCATTACATAAACCTTAAGATTAAGGATGGCAAGTAGATTTCATCTGGAGTACGAATCAGTGGCTAATAAGAACTCTGCATTAAGAGGGATTCTGCGGGGAAAGCCTGGTTGATCAGTAAAGGAGGCCTGGAGTTGGGAAGGCAGCGGTGCAGCACAAGGGCTGCCAATTTGCTGACACCACCCTGATAGATAATGGATGTTTTCAAAATGTTGAGATATTTAAGTCAAAAGGCTCAATGGTTTTTGCCATCCGAAGACTTGCTTCCTGGTTCTGTGTACTTTTAATTTTCATTAGTCCAACTGGCTACTCTGTGCTCCTAAACTAGGAGGAGCTCCTTGGAGACAAGGACCCCATCTTTTCCACCTTTTTAATTCCCATACAGCACAGTAAATAAACACTCATAAAATGCCAGCTGACCCTTTTGTGATACCTGGAGATAACAAAAATCACTGAGCCTTTTCACTAAATAAGCACCACTGGATTTTGAAACCAGCCATTTACTAGCAGGGTGGTGTCTGCAAACTAACAACACACTGTTCTGACCTGCCAACCTCCCTAACCTGGCTCATTCTTCTTTTTTTTTTTTTTTTTTTTAATTAATTTTTATTGGAGTATAGTTGCTTTATTGTTGTGTTAGTTTCTACTGTACAACAAAGTGAGTCAGCTATAGGTATACATATATCCCCTCTTTTTTGGATTTCCTTCCCATTTAGGTCACCACAGAGCAATGAGCAGAGTTCCCTGTGCTACATGGCTCATTCTTTACTAAATCAACCAGGGTTTCCTCCCCACAATCCCTCTCAGTAGAGGTCAAGAGGGTCAGTTCATTTAATAACCTCAACCAAAAAATTATCTAAACTAGTGGTTCTCAATTCAAGTTCTCAACTCTGGCTTATACGTTAGAATCAACTATATTTTAGAAAATGCAGGGCCTCCCAACCCACAGAAATGATGATGCAGTAGTCAGCAGTGGGACACAGACATCAGTGTGGTTTTGGTTTTACAAAATTTCCACGTGACTAAAATGAACAGCTAGACTGATAATACTAATCTATTCTAGATCAACATTAGTTTCTAAAGACTACATCCATCTCTTATGAATTTATGATGTGTGTTAGCATATTAGAGACAATAGGAAGTTCCCGATAACGTCTCATTTACTTTAAGCTAGCTTTCTCCAAAGTTGACCATTAAACCCTTATTCGAACATGGCCACTCCCATTCATTCATGTACTGTCTGTAGCTGCTTTTATGCTATAAGGACAAAAATGAACAGTTGCAGCAGACACCTTGTAGCACACAAAGCCTAAAATATTTACGATCTGGCCCTTTAAGAAAACATCTTCCAGCCCTGGACTGGTGTACTTAAGGATACACCAGAGAAATACTAAACTACACCAGCCAATTCAGGCCAAATCCTAAAGGTTCTGAGGAAAGGCCTCAAAAGCAAGGACCCATTAAACAAGGCCCCACCTCTACTTCAATCCTGGAAGTTCTGCTTTCACTTTTCAAAATTCATTTGAAGAAAGAGTTCCTTTATTGCTAAGAAAACTCTGAACACCACTGACTTAGAAACTCAAAGGTCTGAAGAGGCAAGAACCAAGTAAATCATACTCTGGTCTGCCACAGATAGCCTTAACTAACATTCTCTGAAATCAGAGTGATTAATCTCAGCTTGTTTAAACTAAATATCTAATAAACAGCTCTTTAGGCATCAGATCTCCCTATCAAGTCATATATATTATGTACATTACATTTATTTAGCTCCCCCCATTAAAATGTCTTGAAAAGTTATAGTTTAATATTATATTGGGGGATTTGTAAGAATCAACAGAAGAAAAGACAATGTAGAAACTATATCTTAAAATTCTACACACTGCCAGCTAAAGGCATTTCTATTATATTTGTCAATGTCTCTTAGAAAAGGATATAAGAAAATAATTCTTAGTGTTTACAGCCTAGAAACATGTAGATTTCTCATTATAAACTATATCCTTGGGACTTCACTGGTGGCACAGTGGTTAAGAATCTGCCTGCCAATGTAGGTAGGGGACACGGGTTCGATCCCTGATCCAGGAAGAACCCACTTGCTGTGGAGCAACTAAGCCCGTGCGCCACAACTACTGAGCCTGCGCTCTAGAGCCCGCGAGTCACAACTACAGAGTCCACGCACCACAGCTACTGAAGCCCACGTGCCCTAGAAGCCCGCCCGCCACAACAAGAGGAGCCACCGCAATGAGAAACCCGTGTGCAGCAACAAAGAACCAACAGAGCCAAAAATAAATTAATTAATTAATTTAAAAAATATATCCTTCCTTTTATACATTCATACAAATTATATAAATCACCCTATCGCCTTATTCTTTGGGACAGCCAAGCTTCACCAGTTGGTATAATTATCTTCCCTCTTGAAACACAGCATTTCATACACCCTTTATTTTCATGGTCTATTTACATATAATCATTTAATGTAAGCTGCCTAAAATCCCTTTTTGGAAGTTGACAATGTATAACAAATATGTACAGTAACATTATTAATCCTATAAAAGAAATAGATTTCTCAATTTGAACACAGCACAAATGAAAAGATAAAGGAATAAAAGACATTTAAATAACTGCCATATAAATTAATAGGATGCAATTATTAGTCTCTTTTTAAGCTTAGATGAAAATCAATATACAGTACTCATTGCTAAAGGTGATAAGTCAAATGCAACAGCTCAACAATCTGAAGTTTATACACCAGAAAATCAAATATTGCTCATATCCTTTCCTATCTAAAAGGGCAGGAAGCAATGTTTTCCAGCTGCACTGCATAATTAATCTCATATACAATAGACAGTATCTTTGCAAGTCTTGAAATAAAACAGAATTCATTTCATAAAATTCCAACATTAATCTTGAAATCACTAAGCATCAAGAAATTTTCTCCTTGCCCTGAATATTTCATCTTAATTTATTTACCTTTCCATAACTGGTTTATGCCACTTATCTTGTGGGGGACGTTCAGATTTATGAGGGAGAAAAAAAGTAGCAACACAGAAATGAGATCTAGAAAAGCACATGAGAGCTATAAAAACAGCTCATCCATCATCTCTACATTTTGATTCCAGAGACAGCAGTGAAAGGTGTTGTTTCCACACCACTCACCCAGCACACTTAAAAAGGTTTGCTCCATCACTTATACAACTGAAACTGATTGATTAGTTGCTAGAGAAAAATCAATACAAATATCCTAGAAAATACTAGCTTGTAAATTCATTCTGGCCCCAACAAAGTATAGGTCATTGCTTGACATGTTTTTCTAGATGTCTAAAATGCAACCATGTCAAACCCCAACCCCCAGAGTAGGAATTTTTAAAACCTAAAGTTTGGCATCGGTGAGGAAGTGAGGGGAGAGGTTTCCCAATGGTCTGTTAGAACAATGTGATGATACCCAGAAATTAACCTGGGAAATATTACACTCATATGCAGAACTGCCCACAAAAATGATACACACACTGAGAAGGTAAAAATAGTCAATGAAAATGTCAAGGGGCTAGGATAAGTCAAAGAAAAAGAAAAAAAAAAAAAGCTAGGAAACCAATGAAATATAAACTATATTTTTTTCATAAAAGGTAAACTAAAGTTTCCATTCAAAAATATAAACAATTTTATTCAATGATATCCATTCAAACGTTAATGAGCTCCCTTTCTCATTCCTGGCAGCTGAATGTATAGTCAGTATATTTTTAGTACTTTAGGAAACCATTTTATATTCAGAATGATTTCATGATTATTTCAGAATCTCTTCTGAATGCTCCCTTGCCTATGGGTTAGCCCTAGTCTCTTCACTCATCACACTTCTAAGAAATAAATGTTTATGAATATAAAATGTTTCATAAATATGCTACTCAGAAAGAAATTGTGATCTTATTGTAATAGTCTGTCACGTGACTGGCAACCGGGATTGTAATCCCTATTCTACAACTGGTGTAGAGGTTTTTTTAAAATCACTTTGTAATTGTGACACATAGTCATTTAAAACTTCAAGGAAAAAGAAAGAAAGGAAATGCAATTTTCAGTTGGAAAATTTAACTTGCACTGACAGGACGGCTTTAAACATAGCACTAAAATTTACTGACAGCATATTTAGACTTTTCAGCTTAGAGTAAATTTTCAAAGAATTGATTATAGGACAATTTAATAATGGTATAATGTAGAATTTAAGGGGCTCTGACCCCCCCAAACGTTCCTAATATCTGAATTACAAAAGAACGAATTACGCAGAAGTCACAGAAATGAGAAAAACAGGTTATTTCTTCTATTACATTTAACTTCATAATTATTCTTCGCAATTTTATTTATTTATTTAAAAAAAATTTTGGCCGTGCCGCGCGGCATGAGGGACCTTAGTTCCCCGATCAGGAATCAAACCTGCACCTTCTGCAGTGGAAGCACAGAGTCTTAACCACTAGACCGCCAAGGAAGTCCCTTCTTAGTAATTTTAAAACTCAAACATAGGAATCCTATAAGACCATTATGATCCCAATGTCTTCTGCAGAAAAAAAGACAATGCTGCTAACTCAATGTCTTTAAAATGTGAGCTTATAGACTGCTATTTCCTATTGTGAAAATATAAGACCATCCTTAGTATGAATTTGCAATTCTCAAATTAAGAAAATAAAAGGTAATTGTCATACTAGTTTCTATCTATAGAGACATTTTTCATAAGACATATTTTAGAAGCAAAAGAAGATTTGTCTTTTGATTCTAATCATTAAGTGTTCCAATATTAGATGTTCCAATTTTCTCACTCAAAATTAGACTTCTCGGGCTTCCCTGGTGGCACAGTAGTTGAGAGTCCGCCTGCCGATGCAGGGGACACAGGTTCGTGCCCCGGTCCAGGAAGATCCCACATGCCGTGGAGCGGCGAGGCCTGTGAGCCATAGCCGCTGAGCCTGCGCATCCGGAGCCTGTGCTCCGCAACGGGAGAGGCCACAGCAATGAGAGGCCCGCGTACCACAAAAAAAAAAAAAAAAAAAAAAAAAAAAATTAGACTTCTCTTGTTGGATTTATTTTAAATTCCTTCAGTTTAAGTAACATGACTTCTTCATAATAAGGACACAACCAATTACTTCATGTAAGTTATCTCAAATTCAAACAACAAGCAACACTTAATGTCACAGGAATGAGAAAACCATGGCTTGTATATAGGTCAAGTACCTTGGTCAGATCACGTGGCTGGTAAGCAGCAGAGCACTGTTTTGAATTCAACTCTCCTACGGCAAAGAGCATCTTAGGACTTAAAATTGCCTAAACACACTGGCTTACCTAGAAAGTTATGACCTCGATATTTTAGTAACAGTTCCACATAGCAATAAAATGAGCCTGCCAGTCCGAAAACTAGCCTTCCATTTCAACCCTAATATTCAGATAACAAGACAATAGAAAAATTTTACACCTACTACTGGGCATACACCCAGAGAAAACCATAATTCAAAAAGACACATGCACCCCAATGTTCATTACAGCACTATTTACAATAGCCAGGCCATGGAAGCAACCTAAATGCCCATCGACGGACGAATGGATAAAGAAGATGTGGCACATATATACAATGGAATATTACTCAGCCATAAAAAGGAATGAAACTGGGTCATTTGTAGAGACGTGGGTGGACCTAGAGACTGTCATACAGAGTGAAATAAGTTAGAAAGAGAAAAACAAATATCATATATTAACGCAGATATGTGGAATCTAGAAAAATGGTACAGATGAACCGGTTTGCAGGGCAGAAATAGAGACACAGATGTAGAGAACAAACATACGGACATCAAGGGGGGAAAGTGGCTGGGGGGAGGTGGGATGAATTGGGAGATTGGGATTGACATATACACACTAATATGTATAAAATAGATAACTAAAATAGATAACTAATAAGAACCTGCTGTATAAAAAATAAATAAAATTAAATTTAACAACAAAAAAGAGGGCTTCCCTGGTGGCGCAGTGGTTGGGGGTCTGCCTGCTGATGCAGGGGATGTGGGTTCGTGCCCCGGTCCGGGGGGATCTCGCGTGCCGCGGAGCGGCTGGGCCCATGGGCCGTGGTCGCTGGGCCTGCGTGTCTGGAGCCTGTGCTCCGCAACGGGAGAGGCCACAGCAGTGGGAGGCCCATGTACCGCAAAAAAAAAAAAAGAAAGAAAAAGAAAAAAAAACTTCACATTGCAAACATTCCTTGGTTGGGAATAAGCAAGCACATACATATCTACTGATGATGATGAAAGTAATATTAAATAAACCTCTTCTAATACTTTCTCTATAAATAGCCACTAAGTCACTGCTAATCTCTGATATATTCTTTGAATCACTCACCTTAACAAGCAAAGTCACTTGTATCTGTAATTTGAATACCTTCCAATTTGCAGAGTTAGGTGGATAGATCATATAGTTTTAATATCTCCATTATCCAACAGATATATGGAAAAACAAACACTAAGTAAGAATGCCAGCAAAGGGATCATTTTTCAAATAAAGTAGGTTTCTGTGCAAATTCATGCCCTTTCTGAAAAATCCTTAAAGTAGCCATGTTGCAGAAAAGACAACCACCCAGACTTTTCCTTAGATTAGACAACTACCTGGCTCTGAAAGTGAACAACTGCAAGAGTCAGTGAGTTTCCTTTATTTCTTTCAGTACAAGCTGAATGTGAACAGAGGAGGGAACTGTGCTAAGAATATAAAGGTACAAAAAAAATTGTTGAGATGTGTTAGATTAATCAAGGGTGTTTTTCTCTCTGCTATAAAGAGCATTTCAAATTCATGTTGATAAAAGGTTTAGACTGAATAAGTTTGTTTGGAACTCATACATTTTGAGATTCAGGATGTGAAGTACTGAAAGTAGCACTCCAAGTTACTTGCTAAAAGGAAAAGTACATTACCAATAACTATTAACCCACAGGATTATGAGACAATAGATTATCTCATGTTGGTTATAAAAACACATCAATGTTATAGACACATATTATAAGCCAAGACAAAAGGGGCAATTTATGGTTATGTGTCAACACAACTGTGACTCAACACAACTGAGACTCATGTTACAGATAAGTCTTACTATATGCTGAGAGATACCTAGGCAATCACATTTTCCAGCAAGTGATGATTCAAAAGTAGCTGGCCACCCACACAAAAATTGTTCTCATTAGGACTCTCTACCAGTACCAATATTTACTGCCCCACAGCAATCCTGTGGATGAGGAGGGTTATCTCTACTGGCTCATAGTAAAACCTACCTTCTCTTTCTAAAACTCCTGGCAACCCTTATTAGCTCTATTTTCTGAATGGTCCAAAAATTACCAAAGAAAGAGGGAGAAATCTTGAGTATTTCACTCAGTCCACAGAAGTCTCATTAACACACAACAGAAGGTCATGGCTTTCATTTTTATTTTTTTGTCTCTTCCATGGAATATAAAGATAGGTGATAAATTTCAAAATACATCACTTACCTTAGAGTCATAAGAAAACAGAAGAGTGGTGAAAGGGGAGTTATGTGAATATTATAACCTGAATCTGGTAACATCTTCTATTAGATAAGCTGAAATATTTGTAAACTCTTCAGAAAGCTAAAGAAGCATGTATCTAAAGTGAAGTGTTACTTAGAAGACTATTATAATTTATTAAAAAGACTATAATCACACAGAATTCTAGAAACTCTTACCTTGAAAAGACTGTTTGGCTCTATCTACTAACTCATCAACTGGATAACTGGCCAAATTTCCTCTGGCGTGCTTAGTTTTGCAGTAGGTACAAGCATTGAGACACCTGTTCAAATGACAGCAATAAATAAAGTTAAATTTTTAAAGACAGTGTACACTTAACACGGGAAAAAATATCCAAAACATACACCAAAGTGCTGTTTTAGTATCATTTGCCAGGTTATGTAAGAGATATAAAAACTGAGTATCTACCATGTTTCATATTTATTTTATTTCCACCAGGCACAGAAATCTGCAATTTGCAATTCTGTTAAGTTTCAACTATTCAAGAAAGACTGTACAAATCCCATATTATCTTCAAATGCACACATTAATGTGGAAACAAAAAGGATAAATGCTTACAATGGTTAATCAAAATCAAAAGAAATTAAAGATTCACATTTTTTAAAACGAATGACATTTATCTGGCTATCATAAAACTAAAATTTTAGTATCACTTATATCTACCGCATTATTCATAAATGAAAAAGTTTTTCATTTAACTTTTAACTAATGATTTAAGAATAAACAGGCAAGGACTTCCCTGGTGGCACAGTGGTTAAGAATCCTCCTGCCAACGCAGGGGACATGGGTTTGATCCCTGGTCCGGAGAGATCCCACATGCCATGGAGCAACTAAGCCCATGTGCCAGAACTACTGAGTCTGCGCTCTGGAGCCCGCGAGCCACAACTACTGAGCACACACACCATAAATACTGAAGACCGCACACCCTAGAGCCTGCACGCTGCAACTACTGAGCCCACGTCCTGCAACTACTGAAGCCCGTGCACCTAGAGCCTGTGCTCTGCAATGAAGAGTAGCCCCCGCTTGCTACAACTAGAGAAAGCCCACACACAGCAACAAAGACCCAATGTAGCCAAATAAATAAATAAAATTTTAAAAAAGAATAAATAGGCAGTACAGAATTCTCATAAGAAAGTACACCCTAAGAAATCTTCAGATAATATTTTTAACTCTTTGAAATCAGAAAAGAATATTAAAACATGTCCAATGAATGCTCTTTGGGATTATATTAGTCAAAGTAAAGAATAATAATGACAACATTAATTTTAAAAAATCAAAAAATAGGATTAATTCACAAAATACTTCAAGACATGATACAGAATTGTTTTTTAAAAACTAAAATGTTGGACTTCCTGGTGGCACAGTGGTTAAGAATCCACCTGCCAATGCAGGGGACACGGGTTTGAGCCCTGGTCTGGGAAGATCCCACATGCTGCAGAGCAACTAAGCCCATGCACCAGAACTACTGAGCCTGTGCTCTAGAGCCCACGAGCCACAACTACTGAAGCCCACACGCCTAGAGCCTGTGCTCTGCAACAAGAGAAGCCACCGCAATGAGAAGCCTGCGCACCACAACAAAGAGTAGCTCCTGCTCGCCGCAACTAGAGAAAGCCCACGTGCAGCAATGAAGACCCAATGCAGCCAGAAATTAATTAATTAATTAATTTTTAAAAAAAACTAAATGTTTGTTCTACTCTTATAATTTAAAAATATAGTTTAAATAAATTTTCTTATTATAAAATTAAAGAGAAACAATTATACATAAAATATTCCTATGCCAGAAAGATAAGGCTCAACAACATTGAACAAAGAATAACATTTCTTCAATGATTCAACTGCTATAATAAATAGCAAGGTTTTAAAAGACCATCATTATACAAATGCTTTAAAATTTTAAACAGAGGAAAATTGAACTTTTAATAATTATAACTGGTCAATGTGTAATTTTGTTAATATATGACTTTAAAATACATATACATCATTGAACTCAGGAGGCAACAATGTAATGCTTAATTTCTAATTATTTTTGCATGGAGCTCTTAAGTAAAACAACACACACATTTTGATTTTTAACTGACCACGTGTTCTTAAACAGCTAACATTCCTTTCTTCCTGAGCCATTTTACACACACACACACACACACACACATGCACAAATTATGGCCTCTCTCTTATGAATAGAGGTTCTAGTCTCCCAATTGTTATATGTCTTCTCTTTTCAATTTCCATCTGTTCCATAACAAGGGCAAAAAGAAAACTGTTTTTTTTTTTTTTTTTTTTTGGCTTCTCCTTGGGAGAGTAACTCATTTTTGTTTAGCCTTGTTCCATAACAAGGGCAAAAAGAAAACTGGTTTTTTTTGGCTTCTCCTTGGGAGAGTAACTCACTTTTGTTTAGCCCTGATTAAGCACCAGGCATTTTGCTAGATGTTTTACATACATTATCTCATTTAACTCTTCTAGAGTTGATGTTACTATCTCCATCTTACAGATGAAGAATCTGCTACCAAAAAGTCAGATAATGAAGCTCATTCCACAGAAAAACAAAGGAGCATAAGATACTGTATACTATGAACAACTACACACCAACTAACTGAACAACCTAGAGTAAATAAATAAACTAGAAACATACAACCCACCAAGACTAAATCATGATCCCATTTACAATGGCAAAAACAATAAAATACCCAGGAATTAATGCAACCAAGAAGGTGAAAGAGCTGTACAATAAGAAGTTTAAGACATTGATGAAAGAAAAAGAGAAAAATCACCAAAGCTGGGGGCATCACAGTTCCTGATTTCAAACTATATTACAGAGCTATAGTAATCAAAACAGTAGGTGCTGGTGTAAAAACAGGCAAATAGACCAACATAAAAGAATTGAGAGCCCAGGAATAAACTCACGCATATACAGTCAACTAACATTTGACAAAGGAGCCAAGAATACTCAATGGAGAAAAGATAGTCTATTCAACAAATAGTGCTGGGAAAATTGGATATTCATATGCAAAAGAATGAAACTATCACTAACTTATACAACTGACAAGAATTAATTCAAAATGGATTAAAGACAAATGTAAGTCCAGAAACCATAAAACTCCTAGAAGAAAACACAGGGAAACAGCTCCTTGACATTGTTCTTGGCAATGATTTTTTTGGATATGACACCTAAAGCACAAGTAACAGAAGCAAAAAACAAGCAAGTTGGACTGCATCAAACTAAAAAGCTTCTGCACAGCAAAGGAAACAATCAACAAAATGAAAAGGCAACCAACAGAATGGGAGAAAATATTTTCTAACCATATATCTGATTCATAATAAATTCATAATAATATATTTTTATTACTCTACAATAAGGGATTCATAATATCTGGTAAGGGGTTAATATCCAATATATATTTTTAAAAACTCATATTCCTCAATAATAAATAATAATAATCTAATTTTAAGACATCCAAATAATATGGATGGACATTTCTCCAAAGAAAATATTCAAATGGCCAACAGGTACAAGAAAAATATTCAACATCACTCATCATCAAGGAAATGCAAATCAATACCACAGTATCACCTCACACTTGATAGAAAGGCTATTATCAAAAAGATAAGAGTTAACGACAGCTGGCAAGGATGTAGACAAATAGGAACCCTTGTGCACTATTGGTGGGAATGTAAATTGGTACTGCCACCATGAAAAACAGTATAGAGGTTCCTCAGAAAATTAAAAATAGAACCATTATATGATCCAGCAATTCCATTTCTGGTTTATCTCCAAAGGAGATGAAATCACTACCTCAAAGAGATATCTGCAACCTCATTTTCATTGCAGCATTACCTACAATAGTCAAACATGGAAACAACCCAACTGTTCTTCAACAAATGAATGGATGAAGAAAATGTGATACGTTTAAACAATGGGATGTTATTCAGCTATTAAAAAGAAGGAAAACCTGCCCTTAGCAACAACATGGATGGATCTTGAGGGCATTATGCTAAGTGAAATAAGTGAGTCAGAGAAAGAAAAATACTGTTTGATCTCACTTATATGTGGAATCTAAAATAAACAAACAAAAACAGAAAAAAAACCAACTTCATAGAAACTAAGAAAATATTGTTGATCACCAGAGGGTGGGATTTGTGGGAGGTGGGGGAAAAGGGTGAAGGTGGTCTAAAGTTATAAACTTCTAGCTATAAAATAAATAAATTCTGGGGGTGTAATGTACAGCATGGTGACGGTAGTTATCAATTCTGTATCATATATCTCAACAGCGTTAAGAAAATAGAACTTAAAAGTTCTCATTACAAGAAAAAATCTGTAATTATGTAAAACGAGGGATGTTAACTAAAACTGTTGTAAACATTTCACAATATATACATATACCAAATAATTGTGTTGTGCATCTTAGACTTACACAATGTTATAATGGCAATTACATCAGTAAAACCTTGGGGGAAATCAGATAACTAGCTTGTTTGAGACACGTAACAGCTAAAATTCAAATATAAGCCTGCCAAATTTAAAATTCCCTCCTGTTTCCATACCAAGCTGCCTCCCCAGAATAAATATGTATCAAACATCCTAGCTATAGACAAATGCAGATAAGAAATACTAGTAAGACGGGCAATCATCTGACATGAGATATAAAGTAATACAACACATATATTCAAAGATATGGCTGGTACTCATCATCCCATGTATGGAACTGTTTGTTTAAAACCTGTTGCTCTCCTTTATTCTTTGGAAATCTAAGGCTAGGCTTCTTGTCCATCCACTGGCCCAAACTAGTTATTTCACCGTTGTTGTTTACAAGTTCTATTTTTCATCCAACTGCTATTCTGTGGCAAAATATGTCACCTTGTTTGTCTTGCCATGGTTTTCAAATTCTACTGCTCAGGTCCTCCAAGCTGATACCTCTCTCTGTCCTTCTCCTCAGTGGCTTCATGATGGGCTCGATGCAAAAGACCCCTTATTCATTCACTTGGGATCCCCCCTCATGACTGCCATTCACTCAAGTTGAATCAGCACCCTTCTGAGGAATCTGCTCTCTCTACCCTCAATACTACTTATTCCCAGTGGAGAGCTCCATAAATTAAGTGGACTTGATAAAAGTCTTGACAAAAGCTAATACTATTTCTAATTTGGGCTATTTCTTAAAAATAACTTTCTTAAGAGACACTAGCCTAGAGAAGGGGAAGGAAAAGAGAAGGGAAACATGTATTTTAAATATTTATAACAGAAATCAATTAACACACATAAAACACTTAGAATACTGCCGGCACCTAGTAAGTGATCAGTAACTTTAATGCAACTGTTCTAAACAATTCTGTAAGGAATTAATTATGCACTATCATGTTCCAGGGGTACCTAACTTTATGGAACAGATGTGTTGCTGACAGGTTGACTTAAATCAACTATGGAAACCAAATCATGTTTTCCTACTGGCTCACTTAATAAAGGTGGAAATGTATTACCCCCCATGGAAAATCACTCATGAAAATGTACAAAAATATTTAAATAAAACAAGGTGATATTTGGAAACATTTATAATAATCAAAATAAGCCAGTAAGTATAAATAGTACATTAAGAATTCAAAATATTCTTCATTAATTGTTCCCTTGGGGTTAATTAGAGTTGTTGATGTGATATACTTTTGAAGTTCTAAACTCTTTATTGTATAAGATGGGTTCATCCTTATCTGCAATTACCAAAGTAATACTTCATATTATTTCAATAAAGTGAAAATTTCTATAGAGAGTATTTCTATGAGCATGTTATAACAGCACTAATCAAGCATTAAATCTGCTATGTCTTACATTTAAAAAGGAGAGACATTTGTTATAATACACAGGAAAAATACCCAATACAAAATCAGAAAAGAAAGAATGAGCTTTTTGATGCTATTTGGTTTAAAAACAATCTTCTCAAACACCAGGAATTATGATGACCAATCGTTTCGACATGACAAGCCTCCAACAAAAGAAAAGGATTCATCATAGAAACGTTTAGTAGTTTCAGTTATCTGTAAACAATTAAATAATTGTCTAAGAGTAAGAACACGGAGCCAGTTTCCTTAACCGTCACAAAACAAAAGATCTTTGAGGGTTGACTGTTGAAAGTCAAAACCAAAAAGAGATGGCCATTGAACTGCAAGGAAGAGGCAAAATCCTGAACAGACACAGCCTGTTGTGATAGAAGGATAAAGGTAGCACACGCTCTGCCTACTCAACTTTGTACAGGTTGTTATATGGCCACAGGCCAAGAAATAACTAAAGACCTCAAAAGCAGAGCCAGACTGGGCATTTAATTTAGCAGGATAACTCAAGTCTTAAAAAGCATCTGTGGTAGAATATTTTTAAACTACAGAAACTAAATATGTGAAATAACAATAAATGTTCACGATTAAAATTAAAAATTAAAACATTTCAGAAGGTTCAAATGCACAACAACATGCCAATTTGCTACCAAAACCACATAAAGCAAAGAAAAATTAAAAGTTTTAATACATTAGGCTTTTTCTTCTAAAGAGCATCTTTAGATATCAGAAGTTTGGGAATAATTTAAAAATCAGAGTTATACTTTTAAAATTTCACCCCCACTAATATCACTTTTTTTTAAGGCGAAAAAAAGCTTATGTGACTCAGGATTCTGCTTCTCTCTGCTTAGGGTCAAAGATAATTTTAAATATGCAGAAACTATTGTTTTAACAATAACATTAACACTTCAAACTAACATTCTGTACCACTCACATAATTTAATCCTTATTTATTTTTCATCCGTTGACAGAGCATTATCTTTCTCAAAGCATCATACTTTACAAAATAAGCAAAACCTTGGAAAAATCATATTGTGGCCTTCCATATGGAAGCCTCATGAAGCAAAGAAAAAACAAAAACTCAAGAAATAGAAGGTTCACACACTGTAGGCTGTGCCAGACTTGATTGTTAAATATAGCCTATTGTGAGCCCTCATCATGGTTTTTAAAGTATTTTAAAGTATTTCCAGGAAAATTACAAACTTTTTGATCTTTTAAATAAATACAAGAGATACTCTTAGCAAAATCTGATTGGATCTTCAAATGATAATTCCTATTTGCCAAGATCAAAATCCTGAACAAGCAATGGAAAAGTAACACACCTGAAAAACTAGTAGAATATATCCTAAATTCTTTAAGCTTCCTGCGGCCAGGACTCCTCCAATGTAACAAATCTCTCCACCTGAGTTACTGCCTCGATCTCCAATCTCAAACTCCTACCCCAAAAATTCATTCTAATAATTACCACCTCTGTCTTTAACTGTAATTGTGCCCTTTGTGGAGTTCCTTTTCATCTGGGGGGAGGCGGGGGGAGGAGGGTCAGAGGTAGGTCTGGGAACCCAGCTGCTAACCCTTCTATTTGTACAAAATTCAAAAACAATTGCAGCTATATTTTTTCCTTATCCTACCCCCATTAGCTGCTGTGCTACATCCTTTGTTTCAAAAACTTGTGCCAACATATTTAAACTCTGTACCCTATTTCTCATTCCCTTTACCTGAAAGAGATATCCTTATCATCATCATGCATCAATCTCTATAAAAATCATCACAAGCTTTAAAATCATTTGGGGTATGGGAGGTGCTAAAAAGAGTAAAAGATGGTTGCTGAATGCTTGCCAGACACTCAGCCATACATTTATATTGTTTCATTTATCCTCACAACGATCTTGGTATAAGTATCATTATCCTTAATTTTCATACAGGAAAGTGGGGCCGAAAGGGATTTAAAAACTTGCCCGGGGCTTCCCTGGTGGCGCAGTGGTTGAGAGTCCACCTGCCGATGCAGGAGACACGGGTTTGTGCCCCAGTCCAGGAGGATCCCGCGTGCCGCAGAGCGTCTAGGCCCGTGAGCCATGGCCGCTGGGACTGCACGTCCGGAGCCTGTGCTCCGCAACGGGAGAGGCCACAACAGTGAGAGGCCCGCGTACCACAAAAAAAGAAAAAAAAGAAAAAAAAACTTGTCCAAAGTTGGCCAAGTGAAAGATACAATCAATCTTATCTGAAATTTTTTTATCACTGATTGTACTCTACTTCTCTTAAGATACAATAACCTACTCTAGGTAAGAATACGTGATTGTTGGGAAGGATTATGGGAAGATGGCACAGTGGGAAGCTCCAGGAATCTGTCTCCCCACCTAGACAACAATTGCACTGGCAGAAATCTGTCTGGTGTAACTATTTTGGAACTCTGGAGTCAGCTGAAGGCTAGCAACTTCCAAGGGAAGATTTGAATGGTAAATTGCCCAACAACAATGAAATAAACATAGGACATTTTCCAGGACAGACCATACGTTAGACCACAAATTAAGACTCCAAATACTTTATTTTTTTTAAGATTTTTTTTTTGATGTGGACCATTTTTTAAAGTCTTTATTCAGTATGTTACAATATTGCTTCTGTGTTATGTTTTTTGGTTTTATGGCCACAAGGCATGTGGGATCTTAGCTCCCCAACCAGGGATCAAACATGCACCCCCTGTATTGGAAGGCAAAGTCTTAACCACTGGACTACCAGGGAAGTCCCCCAAATATATTAAAAGATAGATATCATACAAAGTTTCTTCTCTGACCACAAGAGAATGAAGTCAGAAATAAGTAACAAAAAAAAGAGGGAAAATTCACAAAATTGTGGAAATTAAGCAACACACTTTTAAATAACCTATGAATCAGAAAAGAAATCACAAAAGAAATTAGAAAATACTTAGAGATGAACAAAAACAAACACCACACACCTAAACTGTGGGAGGCAGATAAAGGAGTTCTATGGGGAAATTTCATAGCTAGCTATAAACACTTAAATTAAAAAAGAAAGATCTCATATCAATACCCAACTTTACAATGTAAGTATACAGAAAAAGAAGAATAAACTAAAATCAAAGCTAGCAGAATGAAGGAAATAAAGATTTGAGAAAAGATAAAATAGAGAATAGAAAAACAAAAGAGAAAATCAACAAAACTGAAAGTTGATTCTTCAAAAAGATCAAAAAAATTGACAAACCTTTAGCTAGATGGACTAAGAACAAAAAGAGGAGACTCTAGTATAATCAGAAATGAAAGTCGGACATTACTACTCATTCTAAAGAAATAAAAAGGATTATAAGGGAGTGGCATGAACAATTGTACACCAACAAACTGTATTACCTAGTTGAGAAGAACAAATTCCTGGAAAAAAAAAAACTACCCAGACTAAACCATGAAGAAATAGAAAATCTGAATATATCTGTAACTAGTACAGAGCTTGAATCAGTAATCAAAAATCTCCCAACAAATAAAAGCTCTGAGCCTGATTACTTCACTGGTGAATTCTATCAAACATTTAGAGAAGAACTAATACCAATCCCTCTCAAACTTTTCCAAAAACTGAATAGAAGGGAACATTTTCTAACTCATTCTCTGAGGGCAAAATTACCTTGATACTCAAGCCATACAAAGACACTGAAAGAAAACAAAACCACGGACCAATATCCCTTATGAATATCAATGCAAATATCCTCAACAAAACAGAAGCTAGCAAACAGAATTCAGCAGCACATTAAAAGAATTACACCCCATGACCAAGTGGGATTTATTCCTGGAATGCAAGGATGGTTCAACAGTGTGAATGGATCAATGTAAATGCCATATCAACAGAATGAAGGAGGAAAAAAAAGAAAACATGATCTGAATTGACGTAGAAAAAAAGCATTTGACAAAATTCAACATCTTTTCATTATAAAAACAATCAACAAACTAGAAATAGGAACTCCCTCAACATAATAAAAGCTATATGTGAAAAACCCACAAAGAACCTCATTTGCAGTGATAAACAACTGAAAGCTTTTCCTCTAAGATGAGGAACAAGGCAAGGATGCCTACTTTCACCACTTCAACATAATACTGGAAGTTCTAGCTTGATCAATTAGGCAAGTAAAAGAAAGAAGGGGCATCCAAGTAGAATCTGTTTGCGGATGGTGCTATTTACAAAAGCATCAAAAAGAATAAAATACCTACCAATTAACTTAACCAAAGCGTTGTAAGACTTATGCAATGCAAACTACAAAACATTGCTGAAAGAAATTGAAGAAGACATAAATAAAGGGGAATACACCCCATATTCATGGATTAAAAGACTTAATATCATTAAAATGTCAATATTACCCATAGTGATCTAAAGATTCAGTGCAATCTCTTTCAAAATTCCAATTTCAGACATTTTTTGCAGCAATAGAAAAACCTATCCCAGAATTCATATGAAATCTCAAGGTACCCCAAGCAGCCAAAACAATCTTGAAAAAAAAAAAAAAAAAAAAAAACTGAAGGACTCACAGTTCCTGATTTCGAAAACTTTCTATAAAGCTACATTAAAACAGTGCAGTATTGACATAAACACAGACATATAAACTAGTGGAATAAAACAGAGAGCCCCAAAATAAACCCTCTTGTATATGGTCAGATGATTTTTGACAAGAGTGTAAAGACCATTCAATGAGATGAGGACAGTCTTTTCAACAAATGATGCTGGGAAAACTAGATATCCACATGCAAAAGAATAAAGTTGGACCTTTACCTAACACCGTATACAAAAATTAACTCAAAATGGATCAAGGACCTACATGTAAGACCTAAAATAATAAACCTCTTAGAAAAAAACAAAGGACAAAAGCTTCACAACACTGGACTTGGCAATGATTTCTTGGACATGACATCAAAGGCACAGACAACTTAAGAAAACAGACAAAGGACTTCAAGAAAAGTTTTTAATTTTTTGCATCATTATCAACAGAGTAAAAAGGCAACCCAAAGAATTGGAGATAATATTTGCCAACTATATACCTGATAAAGGATAATACCCAGAATATATAGAGAACTCCCAAAATTCAACAACAGCAATATCAAAAAACCAAACAACCCAATTCAAAAATGGGCAAAGGACTTGAGTAGACATTTCTCCAAAGAAGATCTATGATTGCCTAATAAGCACATGAAAAGATACTCAACATCACTAAATCGGTAGGGAAATAAGAGTCAAAACTCTAATGAGATACCACCTCACACCAATTAGGATTGCTATTATCAAAAAAACAAAAGAACAAGTGTTGGAGAAAATGTGGAGAAACCAGAATCCTTGTGCGCTGCTGGTGGGAATGTAAAATGGTACAGCCACTGTGGAAAACAGTATGATGTTTCCTCAGAAAATTAAAAGTAGAATTACCATATATGATCCAGCAGCTCCACTTCTAGATATATACACAAAAGAATTGAAAGCAGGGTCTTGAAGAAATATTTCTACAATCATATTCATGGCAACAGCAGTGTTATTTACAATCAGTAAAATATGGAATCAACCCAAGTGTCCATCGATGGACGAATGGATAAGCAAAATCAATGGAATATTATTCAGCCTTTAAAAGGAAGAACATTCTGCAATACACTACAAAATGAATGAACTTTGAGGACTTTATGCTAAGTGAAATAAGCAAGTCACAAAAAGACTTGATTCCACTTAATACGAAAGTACTTGGAGTAGTCAAATTCATAGAGACAGAAAGTAAAATGGTGGTTGCCAGGGCCTGGGGAGAGGGGGAAAATGGGGAGTTATTGTTTAATGGGTATAGAGTTTCAGTTTTACAAGACAAAAAGACTTATGGGGATGGATGCTGGTGATGGCTGCACAGCAATGTGAATGTATTTAATACCACTGAACTGTACACTTAAAAATGGTTAAGATGGCAAAATGGTTACGATGGCAACTTTTTTTTTTTTTTTTTTTTTTTTTTTTTTTTTGCAGTATGCCGGCCTCTCACTGTTGTGGCCTCTCCCGTTGCAGAGCACAGGCTCCGGACGCGCAGGCTCAGCGGCCATGGCTCACGGGCCCAGCCACTCCGCGGCATGTGGGATCCTCCCGGACCGGGGCATGAACCCGTGTCCCCTGCATCGGCAGGCGGACTCTCAACCACTGCGCCACCAGGGAAGCCCCCGATGGCAACTTTTATGTTACTTGTGTTTTACCAAAAATTTTTTAAAAGAATACATGATTATTTGTGGGCTTAATGCACAGAAGATTACAGTTTACTTAAAAAAATAGGCATGTATCTTACTCGTCTTACTATCTGATGTAGTATCTAACACAGTAACTTGTATACAATTAGAATATCAACAAATACTCAGTTATGGGTGATTTCATAATGAACCAGACCAGATGTCAAGCCAACACTTTGTTACAGTCAGGAGCAGTGCTTAACAGAAAATGGGCTGGCAATTATTAATTCTATCTGCTTAGAAACAAATCCAGAAGATACAATGAAGCAGGGAAAGGGAAGCCAGGAATGGAGAGGGATGGGGAGATACCATGGATCTTGGTAGGCAAAAGGATCTGCACTCCTGTCTTCAAGGTCAGGCAGTTGGGAACAGGAAACTAAAGCTTGGAGACTAAAACTGTAAGGCCAGGGACCCTACACAGGATATAAACACAGTACAATGTGTACACCAAACCAAATAGACCATCCAACAAGAGAAATCAAAGGGCCAAAGTATCCATCAAAAAACCAATGATTTCATTTATCCATTTTCAATATAACTGTCCATACATTTTCCATCAATAGTTCCCAGACCTTAAGATGTCACAGAGCAATAAATTTAAAATGCACACACTTAAAACTGGCAACCAAATAGGGTGCAAACTTTCTATTTTGCCAAGTAAAGACATTTTTTTAGAAAGTTAAACTACCCTATTGTGTTTATATATTTTTATATTTTAAAATGTTTTAAATTTTAATATTTTTATTATAATAAAAGATATATTTATATTTTAAAATATATAAAATATTAAAATCTGATATAAAATAAAATATCTGATTTCCCTTTAAGTCTTCAGTGTTACTAAATGTAGTATTCAACAATGAATGCACTTCAACAATGTTAGCAGCTACTATTATTATTAATAGGAGTAATTTAGCACTCCATTCCTTGAATGTTTACATAATAACATTATAACCTATAAGTCACATAAAATAAAAGCTTGATATTCTCACGGGAAAAGTAACTTTAAATGGATGATATCTGACACACACAGTTTCAAGTAGTTCTGAATTGAGCTGAACAGGTTAGACTTGTATGTACGTGATTCACTGTGTGCTTGACCATTTTATATTTCTGGAAGTGGATTTCCAACAGTGCAGGAGGGTTATCTTTTCTCCACACCCTCTCCAGCATTTATTGCTTGTAGACTTTTTGATGGTGGCCATTCTGCCTGGTGTGAGGTGATACCTCATTGTAGCTTTGATTTCCATTTCTCCGATAATTAGTGATGTTGAGCATCTTTTCATGTGCTTTTCGGCCATCTTTATGTCTTCTTTGGTCTATGATAATCTTTAGAATTGAAGAGGTACAGGAAAAAATAGCAGAAAAATGGCTTTAACTGAACATTAGCCTAAATCCAGTAACATGCCAACTGATACAAACATAGAATATAATTAATAAGCAACAATAATAATCACAGTTGGATTTTCAATGTGTTCTATTTATAGCTAGTGGTTTACTCCCTGGGGGACAAAGTCCCACCCCCATAACAGCAACAACTGTTTTCTGAATGTGTTTACCAAAATAGCATGGTGAAAGATGAGGACATTCTGACAACCACAGAGCTCATACTTTTCCAAAAATTTTCTTTTATTCCGCCTACACTGTTATTTTTAGTTTTATAAAACAATGACAGCAGTACAAACAATTAAGACTAAGCTATTATCTCTAGACCTTTCAACGACAGCAGTGGAGGTAGCTGTAGCCACCAAATAATATTTGCTAGTGAAGCAAAACTACCTGATTGGCCATTAGAACTGGAGAACACAAACAAAGTTACTCTGTGCTGCTGATCTGAATTAACTTATGAATGTCCAAGCTGAAAAAGAAATAGGGACTCTGATGGCAACTATTTAGCTGCTACCATGGTAGGGGACTTTATTTATATAGTGGGTATGTAAATCATATATACATTTACATATATATTATGTGTATATATTATGTGTATATTTAGGTTTATAAATATATACATATAATTCTTCCTTTTAAAATACAATTCTGCCATGTAGGACATATTCCTAACATACTATAAGGTCAAAGAAGCAATAAGAATACTCTTTTTAAAGTAACATAATCAAGTAGATATGTATTTGTATGTAAAGCACAAACACACAAGTACAGACACACACACACAGTTTCGCCACTTCCACTCATAAATATTCACTGTATCTCTGAGTTTGTGTTTTGGGTTTGACTTTTTTTTTCTTTTTCTTTTTACGTACAGATACCTGGCCCCCTTTCCAAACTTACTGAATCAGAATCTGCAAGAATGGAACCAAGGCATATGTACTTGTAAAACGTAGTACTATTTTTATATGCCTGAGTTGAAGCCAAATTTACTTGGTGATAATATTAGAAATAACAATTTACTTCAATATTAGAAATAACAATTTATTTCCTGTGGCTTAATAGTTAACAACTATCTCCTATTAAACTAAGGAAAACTAAATCTTCACTTTCGAGAACTCTTAAGGATAACTTATGTGAAGTGATCTCTAGCAAAGACTTATCTAAGAGTTAATCTCCACAAAGTTTGACTAACCACACACTAATTATACCAACCAGAAAAAAAAAATGAACCCCAATATCTGAATAATGAACCTCAAACTATATTGAAAAGTAAAGGAGTATCAGCAGAGAGGTATTGTTTTTCCTTCCTTAGTGGCTCTGGAGGCTGACGTCTGACGGCATGAAATCTCACAGGAAACACTGGCAGAAACTAATTCTATAACATATAACAGGTACCATATTTTGGCACCTAGGATAAAAGGTATTGTTCGAACATGGGTCAAAACATCCTGGGAACAGAAAAAAAAAGTCTTATATTTCAACTGTGTTGTTGAAACTAGAAAGCTAAACTCAGATAATTTTCTAACCTGTGTAGGAAAATAAATTGGGTCAAATAATGGTATAATTACATAATGAAGACAGAGGAGATGTTTTAAATTGAAATGGAAAAGTAAAGCCTAAGCATTTATGCAATTACCCAACTTTTTTTTTTTTTTTTTGGCCGCACCACGTGGCTTGTGGGATCCTATTTCCTTGACCAGGGATCTAACCCGGGGACCCTGGCAGTGAAAGCACGGAGTCCCAACTGCTTGACTGCCAGGGAATTTCCAATTACCCACCATTTTCACTTCAACAAATCCTCTAAATGTGAGAGCTACAATTCCAATTAGCATTATAATAATCGAATAAGTAAAATCCAATGCCTCTCTCTCCCCTTTGGCAATTATATCTAAAGCAGGGCCAAGACAAAATACCATATATCAGAGATAAAATGAGGGGACCAGGGACTTCTCTGGCGGTCCAGTGGTTAGGACTCAGTGTTTCCACTGCAGGGGGCACGGGTTCGATCCCTAGTTAGGGAACTAAGATCCTAAATGCCACGCCGGGCAGCATCCCCCCCCAAAAAAATGAGGGGACCAGCAGGTCCCTAATGTAAAGTCACTAGCTATCAAGCCAACCACCAAAACCTCCAAGAGGAAAGCTTTTCCCACTCAAGCCTCAGGTGCACAATGGTCTGTTTAGTGTACAGCATTCTCCTTCATACATATTACACCTATTTCCTTGAATGATTGTAAGAACCCCTACTGATTCAATAAAAGCTCTTTTTCTTTCTTTTTTGGGACAAGGAGTGATAAAAGCTATCCCAATTAAATATAGAATTTAATCCTTTCTAAAGAATCATGCTGTTTTCAGAAACATTAGGATAAAAGAAGGAAAAATGTACCTCAAATGGAAGAAATATTTCAATTTAAAAACTCGAATGGGAACACTAAAAGAGAATGTTTTACAGAAAAGCCATATACCAGTTAAGGAGAACTTCCTTCCCAAGGGATGGGGATACACATGGGGGTATATGATCCTAAAGAAGCCACCCTTTGATGGAGGCAAAAGTGAATCATAAGAAGCCTCTGGCTCTGCAGTAGGGCTAGTCATACAGGCAGACACAAAGGTATGGAATGTTACCTTTGCTTAAAAGAATCAACCGATGCAATACAGTAAGATAGTTTATCCAAATGTTGGAGATCAGACCAGGTACCTGAGAGCCCACAACTCCCAAAGAGTACAAAACAAATGATAGGAAATGCTGTTTATTAGTATTTCCCAGAGTAGATTTCTTACCTATCCTTAAATGTTTATTTTGTTGACTTTCAACAGATCCTACTGGAAAATTCTTTTTTATATTTCCAAATATCTCCTGTCCTATTTAACTTTTTTTCTAGATTAAATAGGGAAAACTGGTTCATTTTAAAACTTAACAAGAAAAAATCATTCTAATTTGGCTTACTAATTCCATTTCCAGGGGCTCTAGAGGTTGCTGATGAGAGTACAAATTAGTATAACTTTTCTGAAGACAAATCTGCTAATATGTGTTAAAAAGCCTCACGATGTTCCCCAATAACTCGATTTCCAACCTAATAAACATTTTATTTTAAATTGTTTAATTTGTATACAGTGTACAAAGAAATAATCTTTCAAGTACAGATTTTTTAACATCTTTATTGGAGTATAATTGGCTTACAATGTTGTGTGAGTTTCTGCTGTATATTAAAGTGATTCAGCTATATGTATACATAATCCCCATATCCCCTCCGTCTTGCACCTCCCTCCCTCCCTCCCACCCTCCCTATCCCCCACCCCTCTAGGTGGTCACAAAGCACAGAGCAGATCTCCCTGTGCTATGCAGCTGCTTCCCACTAGCTGTCTATTTTACATTTGGTAGTGTATATATGCCCATGCCACTCTCTCACTTCGTCCCAGCTTACCCTTCCCCCTCTCCGTGTCCGAAAGTCCAACTTCTACGTCTGCATCTTTACTCCTGTCCCTCCCCTAGGTTCATCAGAACCATTTTTTTTTTTAGATTCCATATATATGTGTTAGCATCAAGTACAGATTCTTAAAAACACAACACTATTGTTGACATAATAATAATAGTAAGCTAACAGTTGCACAATGCTTACTGTCTGCAAGGGACTAAGCACTCTAGATGTATTAAATCACTTTTAATCCTTAGAGCAACGTTGTGAGGTTCATGTTTTTATCGACCTTCTTTTACACATGAAGAAACTGAGGCAGAATGAGGCTAAGTAACTTATTAAAGGCTACTAATTAGGTGTGAGGCTAGGATTTGAAACCAAGAAGCCCTAGATCATCCAACTTCGATATACAAAGTCAAAATGTGCTAGACTAATATACACGATTTTACTATGTTCTGATATCCATTACCAAATATCATATCCCAAGGCATCTAAATTCCACCATGATAAAAGAAAAATATTAAAGGCAACTAAAACATATATAACACATGGTAAATTCTCAAAGAAACTATTGAGGAAGCCCCTTCGCGGGCGGAGACTGCGGATGGCGGAGGGGGGACCTTCGGAGCCGCGGAGGAGAGCGCAGCAACAAGGGTGCGGAGGGCAAAGCGGAGAGATTCCCGCACAGAGGATCGGTGCCGGCCGGCACTCACCAGCCTGAGAGGCTTGTCTGGTCACCCGCCGAGGCGGGCGGGGCTGGGAGCTGAGGCTCAGGCTTCAGAGGTCGGATCGCAGGGAGAGGACTGGGGTTGGCAGCGTGAACACAGCCTGAAGGGGCTAGTGCGCCACAGCTAGGCAGGAGGGAGTCCGGGAAAAAGTCTGGAGCTGCCAAAGAGACAAGAGACTTTTTCTTCCCTCTTTGATTCCTGATACGCGAGGGGAGGGGATTCAGAGCGCCGCTTGAAGAAGCTCCAGAGACGGGCGTGAGCCGCGGCTAACAGCGCGCACCCCAGAGACGGGCATGAGACGCTAAGGCTGCTGCTGCCGCCACCAAGAAGCCTGTGTGCGAGCACAGGTCACTATCCACACCACCCTTTCGGGGAGCCTGTGCAGCCCAACACCGCCAGGGTCCCGAGATCCAGGGACAACTTCCCCGGGAGAGCGCACGGCACGCCTCTGGCTGGTGCAACGTCACGCCGGCCTCTGCCACCGCAGGCTCGCCCCTCACTCCGTACCCCTCCCTCCCCCTGGCCTGAGTGAGCCAGAGCCCCCGAATCAGCTGCTCCTTTAACCCCGTCCTGTCTGAGCGAAGAACAGATGCCCTCAGGCAACCTACATGCACAGGCGGGGCCAAATCCAAACCTGGGCCCCTGGAGCTGTGCGAACAAAGAAGAGAAAGGGAAATCTCTCCCAGCAGCCTCAGGAGCAGCGGAGTAAATCTCCACAATCAACTAGATGTACCCTGCATCTGTGGAATACATGAATAGACAACGAACCATCCCAAATTGAGGAGGTGGACTTTGGGAGCAACAATATATATATATATTTTTTCCATTTTTCTCTTTCTGTGAGTGTATATGTGTACGCTTCTGTGTGTGATTTTGTCTGCATAGCTTTGCTTTTACCATTTGTCCTCGGGTTCTGTCTGGCCGTTTTTTGTTTTTTACATCTTTATTGGAGTATAACTGCTTTACAATGGTGTGTTGGTTTCTGCTTTATAACAAAGTGAATCAGTTATACATATACATATGTTCCCATATCTCTTCCCTCTTGTGTCTCCCTCCCTCCCACCCTCCCTATCCCTTTTTAAAATTTTTTTCACTTAAATTTTTTTTCTTAATAATTATTTTTTATTTTAATAACTTTATTTTATTTTAGCTTCTTTCTTTTCTCCCTTTCATTCTGAGCCGTGTGGATGACAGGCTCTTGGTGCTCCAGCCCGGCATCAGGGCTGTGCCACTGAGGAGGGAGAGCCAAGTTCAGGACACTGGTGCACAAGAGACCTCCCAGCTCCACGTAATATCAAACGGCAAATATCTCCCAGAGATCTCCATCTCAATGCCAAGACCCAGCTCCACTCAACGACCAGCAAGCTACAATGCTGGACACCCTATGCCAAACAACTAGCAAGACAGGAATACAACCCCATCCATTAGCACAGAGGCTGCCTAAAATCATAATGAGGCCACAGACATCCCAAAACACACCACCAGATGTGGACCTGCCTACCAGAAAGATTAGATCCAGCCTCAACCACGAGAACACAGGCACTAGGTCCTTCCACCAGGAAGCCTACACAACCCACTAAACCAACCTTAACCACTGGGGACAGACACCAAAAACAACAGAAACTATGAACCTTCAGCCTGCGAAAAGGAGACCCCAAACACAGTAAGTTAAGCAAAATGAGAAGACAGAGAAACACACAGCAGATGAAGGAGCAAGGCAAAAACCCACCAGACCAGGGGCTTCCCTGGTGGCGCAGTGGTTGAGAGTCCACCTGCCAATGCAGGGGACACAGGTTTGTGCCCCGGTCTGGGAAGATACCACGTGCCGCGGAGTGGCTGGGCCTGTGAGCCATGGCTGCTGAGCCTGCGCGTCCAGAGCCTGTGCTCCGCAACGGGAGAGGCCACAACAGTGAGAGGCCCACAGACCACAAAAAAACAAAACAAAACAAAACAAAAAACTCACCAGACCTAACAAATGAAGAGGAAATAGGCAGTCAACCTGAAAAAGAATTCAGAATAATGATAGTAAAGACGATCCAAAATCTTGGAAATAGAATGGAGAAAATACAACAAACGTTTAACAAGGACCTAGAAGAACTAAAGAGCAAACAAACAGAGATGAACAACACAATAAATGAAATCAAAAATTCTCTAGAAGGGATCAATAGCACAATAACTGAGGCAGAAGAACAGACAAGTGACCTGGAAGATAAAATAGTGGAAATAACTACTGCAGAGCAGAATAAAGAAAAAAGAATTGAGGACAGTCTCAGAGACCTCTGGGACAAGATTAAATGCACCAACATTCGAATTATAGGGGTCCCAGAAGAAGAAGAGAAAAAGAAAGGGATTGAGAAAAGATTTGAAGAGATTATAGTAGAAAACTTCCCTAATATGGGAAAGGAAATAGTTAATCAAGTCCAGGAAGCACAGAGAGTACCATACAGGATAAATCCAAGGAGAAACATGCCAAGACACATATTAATCAAACTATCAAAAATTAAATACAAAGAACAAATATTAAAAGCAGCAATGGAAAAACAACAATTAACACATAAGGGAATCCCCATAAGGTAAACAGCTGATCTTTCAGCAGAAACTCTGCAAGCCAGAAGGGAGTGGCAGGACATATTTAAAGTGATGAAAGAGAAAAACCTACAATCAAGATTACTCTACCCAGCAAGGATCTCATTCAGATTTGACAGAGAAATTAAAAGCTTTACAGACAAGCAAAAGCTAAGAGAATTCAGCGCCACCAAATCAGCTCTACAACAAATGCTAAGGAACTTCTCTAGGCAGGAAACATAAGAGAAGGAAAAGACCTACAATAATAAACCCAAAACAATTAAGAAAATGGGAATACGAACATATGTATCGATAACTACCTTAAATGTAAATGGATTAAATGCTCCAACCAAAAGACACAGACTGGCTGAATGGATACAAAAACAAGACCCATATATATGCTGTCTACAAGAGACTCACTTCAGATGTAGGGACACATACAGACTGAAAGTGAGGGGATGGAAAAAGATATTCCATGCAAATGGAAATCAAAAGAAAGCTGGAGTATCAATTCTCATATCAGACAAAATAGACTGTAAAACAAAGACTATTACAAGAGACAAAGAAGGACACTACATAATGTTCAAGGGATCTATCTAAGAAGATATAACAATTGTAAATATTTATGCACCCAACATAGGAGTACCTCAATATATAAGGCAAATACTAACAGCCATAAAACGGGAAATCGACAGTAACACAATCATAGTAGGGGACGTTAACACCGCACTTTCACCAATGGACAGATCATCCAAAATGAAAATAAATAATGAAACAAAATCTTTAAATGATACATTAAACAAGATGGACTTAATTGATATTCATAGGACATTCCATCCAAAAACAACAGAATACACATTCTTCTCAAGTGCTCATGGAACATTCTCCAGGATAGATCATACAGATCAAGCCTTGGTAAATTTAAGAAAATTTAACTCGTATCAAGTATCTTTTCCGACCACAACGCTAAGAGACTAGATATCAATTATGGAAAAAAATGTGTAAGAAATACAAACACATGGACGCTAAACAACACAGTACTTAATAACCAAGAGATCACTGAAGAAATCAAAGAGGAAATCAAAAAATACCTAGAAACAAATGACAAGGAAAACACAATGACCCAAAACCTGTGGGATGCAGCAAAAGCAGTTCTAAGAGGGAAGTTTATAGCTATACAAGCCTACCTTAAGAAACAAGAAACATCTCAAATACACAACCTAAACTTACACCTAAAGCAATTAGAGAAAGAAGAAGAACAACAACAACAAAAAAAACCCATGTTAGCAGAAGGAAAGAAATCATACAGATCAGATCGGAAATAAATGAAAAAGAAATGAAGGAAACGATAGCAAAGATCAATAAAACTAAAAGCTGGTTCTTGGAGAAGATAAACAAAATTGATAAATCATTAGCCAGACTTATCAAGAAAAAAAAGGAGAAGACTCAACTCAACAGAATTAGCAATGAAAAAGGAGAAGTAACAACTGACACTGCAGAAATACAAAGGATCATGAGAGATTACTACAAGCAACTCTATGCCAATAAAATGGACAACCTGGAAGAAATGGACGAGTTCTTAGAAATGCACAACCTTCCGAGACTGAACCAGGAATAGAAAATATGAACAGACCAATCACAAGCAATGAAATTGAGACTGTGATTAAAAATCTTCCAACAAACAAAAGCCAAAGACCAGATGGCTTCACAGGCGAATTCTATCAAACATTTAGAGAAGAGCTAACATCTATCCTTCTCAAACTCTTCCAAAATACAGCAGACGGAAGAACACTCCCAAACTCATTCTACGAGGCCACCATCACCCTGATACCAAAACCAGGCAAGGATGTCACAAAGAAAGAAAACTCCAGGCCAATCTCACTGATGAACATAGATGCAAAAATCCTCAACAAAATACTAGCAAACAGAATCCAACAGCACATTAAAAGGATCATACACTATGATCAAGTGGGGTTTGTCCCAGGAATGCAAGGATTCTTCAATATACGCAAATCAATCAACGTGATACACCATATTAACAAATTGAAGGAGAAACACCATATGATCATCTCAATAGACGCAGAGAAAGCTTTCGACAAAATTCAACAGCCATTTATGATCAAAACCCTCCAGAAAGTAGGCATAGTGGGAACTTTCCTCAACATAATAAAGGCCATATATGACAAACCCACAGCCAGCATCGTCCTCAATGGTGAAAAACTGAAACCATTTCCGCTAAGATCAGGAACAAGATAAGGTTGCCCACTCTCACCACTATTATTCAACATAGTTTTGGAAGTTTTAGCCACAGCATTCAGAAAAGAAAAAGAAATAAAACGAATCCATATCGGAAAAGAAGTAAAGCTGTCACTGTTTGCAGATGACATGATACTATACATAGAGAATCCTAAAGATGCTACCAGAAAACTACTAGAGCTAATCAATTAATTTGGTAAAGTAGCAGGATACAAAACTAATACACAGAAATCTCTTGCATTCCTATACACTAATGATGAAAAATCTGAAAGTGAAATTAAGAAAACACTCCCATTTACCATTGCAAGAGAAAGAATTAAATATCTAGGAATAAACCTACCTAGGGAGACAAAAGACCTGTATGCAGAAAATTATAAGACACTGATGAAAGAAATTAAAGATGATACAAATAAATGGAGAGATATACCATGTTCTTGGATTGGAAGAATCAACATTGTGAAAATGAATCTACTACCTACAGCAATCTACAGATTCAATGCAATCCCTATCAAACTACCACTGGCATTTTTCACAGAACTAGAACAAAAAATTCACAATTTGTATGGAAACACAAAAGACCCCGAATAGCCAAAGCAATCTTGAGAAAGAAAAACGCAGCTGGAGGAATCAGGCTCCCTGACTTCAGACTATACTACAAAGCTACAGTAATCAAGACAGTATGGTACTGGCACAAAAACGGAAATATAGATCTATGGAACAGGATCGAAAACCCAGAGATAAACCCAAGCACATATGGTCACCTTATCTTTGATAAAGGAGGCAAGAATATACAATGGAGATAAGACGGACTCTTCAATAAGTGGTGCTGGGAAAACTGGACAGCTACATGTAAAAGAATGAAATTAGAACACTCCCTAACACCATACACAAAAATAAACTCAAAATGGATTAAAGACCTATGTGTAAGTAAGGCCAGACACTATCAAACTCTTAGAGGACAACACAGGCAGAACATTCGATGATATAAGTCCCAGCAAGATCCTTTTTGACCCGCCTCCTAGAGAAATGGAAATAAAAACAAAAATAAACAAATGGGACCTAATGAAACTTCAAAGCTTTTGCACAGCAAAGGAAACCATAAACAAGACAAAAAGTCAACCCTCAGAATGGGAGAAAATATTTGCAAATGAAGCAACTGACAAAGGATTAATCTCCAAAGCATACAAGCAACTCATGTAGCTCAATATCAAAAAAACAAACAACCCACTTCAAAAATGGGCAGAAGACCTAAATAGACATTTCTCCAAAGAAGATATACAGATTGCCAACAAACACGTGAAAGGATGCTCAACATCACTAATCATTAGAGAAATGCAAGTGAAAACTACAATGCGGTATCACCTCACACTGGTCAGAATGGCCACCATCAAAAAGTCTACAAACAATAAATGCTGGAGAGGGTGTGGAGAAAAGGGAACCCTCTTGCACTGTTGGTGGGAATGTAAACTGATACAGCCACTATGGAGAACAGTATGGAGGTTCCTTAAAAAACTAAAAATAGAACTACCATATGACCCAGCAATCCCACTACTGGGCCTATACCCTGAGAAAACCATACTTCAAAGAGTCACATACCAAAATGTTCATTGCAGCTCAATTTACAATAGCCAAGACATGGAAGCAACCTATGTGTCCATCAACAGATGAATGGATAAAGAAGATGTGGCAATTATATACAATGGAATATTACTCAGCCATAAAAACGAACGAAACTGAGTTATTTGTAGTGAGGTGGATGGACCCAGAGCCTGTCATACAGAGTGAAGTAAGTCAGAAAGAGAAAAACAAATACCATATGCTTACACATATATATGGAATCTAAAAAAAAAAAAAAAGAAAAGAAGAAGGTCAGAAGAACCTAGGGGCAAGATGGGAGTAAAGATGCAGACCTACCAGAGAATGGACTTGAGGATACAGGGAGGGGGAAGGGTAAGCTGGGACAAAGTGAGAGAGTGGCATGGACATATATACACTATGAAACGTAAAATAGATAGCTAGTGGGAAATAGCCGCATAGCACAGGGAGATCAGCTTGGTGCTTTTTGACCACCTAGAGGGGTGGGAGGGAGGGAGATGCAAGGGGGAAGAGATATGGGGACATATAAGTATAACTGAATCACTTTGTTATAAAACAGAAACTAACACACCATTGTAAAGCAATTATACTCCAACAAAAATGTTTTAAAAATATAATAATAAAATTTTAAAAAAGTAAAATATCATTAAAATATGTTCCTTTTATGCTAATTAGACTAAAGAAAAAAATAAACTATTTACATTTTTGGATCTTTTAACTGCCAAGAAAATAAACATTATTTTGTCCTTATTTCAGGAAAAGTAGCTAGTTAGCTACAAAAATGTTAACCTACAACAGCTGTACACCCTTCAAAGTCACAACTCATCAGATGCATCCCCCAATGGGACACGTACTACAGGAACAAGAGCATCTATTTCTTTTCTACTGTAAAGCCATTTAACTTGCCACAGAATAGCTGCAGCTTCAGCTGAGTTTCTAGATATGATTGCCTTGGTGGTGCTGCTGCCTTTTGCTTTACTTCAAGGCTTTCCTTTTCCCACTGCCATTTCTTGAGGGCATCTCCAAACTAATGACACAGCTATTCAACAAATTCACAGCTAAATAATGCACGTGTGGCCTGTCCAAGGGCAATCTAACCTCACCTTACCTTTCCATTATACAGAAGAAAAGGAGGCCACAGTGGGATCCCACGGGGTATATTTTCAACACTCAGAAGAAGGAAGGAAGGAGAGAAGAGTGTTAACTCAAAGCACACAAAGCGTTCCCTCTCACAGCCTCCTTGCCGGTAGTAAAAGCTCTGTTTTTCAGAGAAGAAAACTGAAGTTGAAAACGGTTTACAGGACACAGACTAATTAAAAGCCAGAAGTAATGTTTGCACCCACCTCTTTACTTTTAAGAATACTCAAGGGGTTGGGTGTTTTTTTTTTTTTTAGTGGGTAGGAGAAAGCCCTGTTTAATTGCTGAATAGGTATTATTTTAATGAGTAAGTGTATTAATAATCTTAATAGCTTTATTGAGGTAAAACTGACATATAATATACTGCACATATTTAAAATGTGTAATTTGCTGAGTATTATCATATAAATACAACAACCCCAAAGGTTTCTTGTGTCTCTCTGTCATCTTTCCCTCCAGTCCCTTTGTCACCTGCCCCCCCCAGTACCTGTTCTTTCTTTCACTATAAATTGGTATTCACGATAAATTAGTTTTGTAGAAATTTATATAAATGAAAGATAGAGTAGGTACTCCTTTTTGTCTGGCTTTTTTCATCCATATTGCGGAGTGTATCAAGAGCTCACTGCTTTTTATTGCTGAGCACTAGTCCATAGATTCCACGCTTTGCCAAACTTGTCCCAGTGAGGCCATGAGAGCCAGGGGCAAAAGAGGGAGACAGGAAAGCTGAACAAGAGAGAAAGGACTTGCTTTTTCTCATTTGCCTCCTGTTCCTATTAGTGGCACATGTTTCTAACCCCAAAAGGGAGAGTTGAACAGCAGCGCTCTTAACCAATTGAGCTAATATGTAAGGCCTTCATGATTACTCCAGGCATTTATTACTTGGCTGCTTCAGGTAAAAGAAACTTAAAACGGTACAGAAATTAAGAACGATGACATGTGTTGCTTACTTGTAGCCTAGATAAAGATAAGCTTAGGGTAAAAGCAGAGAGGGGAGAAAAAAGATCTTTGCTATAAGAGGCCCTCTCTGCCTCTATAACCCAAATAAGCTAAAAGTCTGGTTATGTGGACTCCAGCAGGGTTAAAACAAAAACCAAGCAAACAAACAAAAAGCCGAGTTGTGAAAGCCAAGCTAAGGTTTGTGAAAAGAGAGGCTGGGGAGTTAGATTCCACTGGGGATGAGACTGGAGCCTAGAAGACACCTAATCCCACCCCCAGAGCTGCCCATCGGAGCACCTCCAGCCACTAGGCCTGCCCTTGCCTAACAAAGAAGACAATACACTTCATTGTGAAAACGTATTTGAAATGCAGCCTAAGGGCAAGGAACAAGCAAGAGGCCAAGATGGGGCAGTGGCCTTTAAATTAAGGTCCCAGGGCCTGGGTGGAGGCTTCATGCCCTAAGAGGCTCAGAAAGGATGACTGGTTACTGCAAATGCACCTGACCATAAACAGACCAGCAGTCTACCTAGATTTTAAGGGAGCTTATTTGCCAAAGAAACCACAAAACCTGCTAAATGTCTATGTCAACGGTTCTAAAACTTGGTAGATCCAATGCTCTAGGAGGTGCTGTTAATGGACAGGTTGCTGGAGCCCCTATTCTGATACAACAGGTCTGGGGTGACACCCAAGAACTAGCTATCCAGGTCATACCAGTGCTGCTAGTCCTGAGACCACACTGAAAACCACTGCTCTGAAGCAACCCTCCTTTCAACATCATGTCCACTGTAGAACAGCTACTAGAAGCTGCAGTTCCCAAATGGACAGTCCTTCCCAGAGGCCATCCCAGATGTGCTGTGGAAGACAAGGAAAAAGGAAACACGCTCAGCGGTAAAAATCGCTTGCTGTCAAATACACTGACTAAGAAAATAACTTCCTGCCAGTATAGGGAGTACTCACCATTCCTGGACTATGAGAGAGTGGCCAACGTGTGTAGTTTTCCACTATCCTCCTTTAAAAATGGGAACTTTTATCATTGTCATCCTGCTCTTGCTCCAGCATTATGAACAGACATATGGACGTTATTCTTCAGTCTTAGGTTGCAAGACCATGAGGGGTTCCATCAGACCCGAGAAAGAGGACCTGGTCTTGGAAATGGATGAGACTTTGAAATGTCCTTGTTTTGGGAGGTGGTGAGGGTGTTTCGTTGAAGGGCAAATTTTAGTTAAGAACATGTATAAGAGGAAGTTTGGGAGTGAAAAGGGTGAACTATAGGGCCTGTTGTTAGATTTCTGCCCTGGGCTTATGTCCACTCCCCTTCCTCAAAGAACACTGGTTTTGTTCAGGAATCGACTCCTCCCTCATGTCATCCACAAAACCCAAGAGAAACCAGCTCTAGCACCAATTTTAGAGTAAGGCATGATTACAGAGAAATCCCTTTTCCAATAAATGAGTTCAGGAACTCAGAACTAAGCCAATCAGCACATGGCATTCTTATGGAAACTGGAATTAGTTCAGAAATGTACAAGGATAAAATTCATATCAATAAAATGCACTGAGACTTTGGGGAAAAGATTTTGTTCTTAAAAACAGCTCCTTTCTTTTAGAGATTATGAAATACAGGTTTGCACTCAAGACCGTTTGAGGGTCTGAAAGCCAGAGGAAGGTTGCCAAAAATAACACAGAAAAATGCAAACAAAGCCACTGGATTAAGGTGTATCTCTTAACTTTGCATTATGCAAGTCATTATACTTCATTATCATTAAGTTATTTATGATCTGCAGTTAAAATATATGGATGCAAATAACCAATATATGCACCAAAATCCATTAAGAGCTTCAAAGAACCAATTAAATGTTGTCTGCCACAATAATTTTATACCTTCCTTAACCTGAACAATTTTCTTTGCATTTGCAATTTTTCTAGGTGCCAACTTTGAGAAATGCCTTATATTGGGAGATATGAGGTTTACAAGATGGATAGTCCCTGCCTTCAAACTAGGAAAGAATTACAGCATAGACCTATTATCAAAACTCTATAAAGATTATTTGGGGAATTTGCTAGGTTTCAGAATTTGGGGTGTTTCTAAGACTCCAGGATCATACTCCCTCACCACCCCACACACACAAAGAAGAAAATCAGAGTTAGAAAGAACGTCAGAAAGTACACCCTTCTAGTTCAATCCTCTCATTTTACAAATAAGAAACGAAGACCCAGTGATTCAGCTAATTAATTTGAAGAAAAAGAAGAAAAAAAAAAGCATATTTCCTAAAATGCAGTTTAACTGTACTGCTTGTTGTCAACCTTTTCTCCTGCCCAAAGACAATACTGACACGGGCCCCAGTCCCATCAACAACAGAAATCCTGACAGAAGAGGAAAGGTGGATTGAGGTAGCCTCACCACTGACGCTGGGGGAGACAACTTCTTGTACCGCAGCCTTATTATATTAGATGTCATATGCAATTTTCTTTAGTTTGTTTTGGATTTTTTAATTTGGTCCCAAAATATGTGATTCTAAAATATATTTATTAAAAAAAAAAACTTCTATGGCCCAATTACTTTGCCTTAGGAAATAAAATATAATGAACAGAAGAACATTGAATAGTATCTCAAATTATCATGCTCGACCTCATATAATCATTGTCAAGTGCTACAGGGATATAAGACAAAAGATAGTGTTGGACTTTTCTTTGTCATTGGATTTCTTTTATTTGTTTGGAGAAAGTGAAAAGGGAGTCATACCTCTACAATCAATCAATTTATTTATTTTTGTTAGCCCTCATTCTAAAGTTATGTGAAAAAATGTTCACCTATGATAATGTCATTGGTTGATAATCCATTTTAAAGTAAAGAATAACAAAACTACTGTTAAAATATTTACATAAATTCATTATCAAATTCACATTAAAAACAGTTTATCCATATACTTAAAGGTACACAGTAGTATTTGTTGACCCACAGTCTCTTCCATGAATCTGAGAAATCAAAATCATTAATGTCAGTCCACTTCCATACTCTCAGTATAGAAGGACCTGAGATAAAATACTTGATGTTACTTTTTGTGTTTTGTCATCTCAGTCTTTTGGTGAGCTTGAAAAATAATTCTGTTCTTCAGGACTACTTGAACACAAGAGTCTACCTAGTCCTACGGTTACCTATTTTGATGTTAACTTATGTGACTAAAGTTGAAAGGTAATGCCGTGCATTTCATCTTCCCAAGGAAGTTTTGGTGGAATGAGGAAACAAGTAGGTGGCCTAATAAAACTAATATTTGTAATACAATATTCATTGTATTAGGTATGTAGGAATTAAACCTGATAAGGACTAAATACTAGGACAATGGCTCACTTTGAGGCTTTGATGAAATCTCATAATTAATTCTCAAGAAAAATGTACACAATACAAAATTCTGTAGACAGTGGTAATAAAATGGTATAGTCACTGTGGAAAACAGTCTGCTGGTTCCTGAAAAAATTAAAACACAGAATTACTATATGATCCAGCAATTCTACTTCCGGGTATATATACAAAAGAACTGAAAGCAGAAACTTAAACAGATGTTTGTACACCAATGTTCATAGCAGTATTACTCACAACAGTCAAAAGGCAGAACAACCCAAATGTCCATCAACGGGTGAATACATAAACATACAACTGAATGTTATTCAGCCTTAAAAAATAAAACTCTGACACATGCTACAACATGGATGAACCAGAAGAACAAATGTTGTATGATTCCACTTATTTGAGGTACCTAGAGTAGTCAAGTTCATAAACACAGAAAGTTGAATGGTGGTTGCCAGGGGCTTGGGACACGGGAGGGGATGGAGAGTCATTGTTTAATGGATACAGAGTTTCAGGTTGGGATGATCAAAAAGTTCTAGAGATGGACAATAGTGATGATTACACAAAAATATGAATGTGCTTAATGCCACTGAACTGTACACATAAAAATGGCTAAAATGGTTAATTTTATGTTATATATATACCTTACTACAATTTAAAAAAAGAGTGAAAAATTGATTAATGATAACAATGCACCATGAAAGCTTCAAAAACAAAGTAAAATTCTATAGACAATTTCAAGAATTCACAGATTACCTAAAGATCAACAATGAATCCCAAGTTATAAACTCCTGCTAAATTTCAACACAAATATAATAAAACAGGCACCATAGTACTTTTTATAGAAATTAGCTTTCCATGATCCCTGTAATGATTGCCAAGAAAATCCCACGCCTAAATATAATAAAAATATATTAAAACAGCAGAAAGTTTTCTCCTACTCTGAAGTTGTCTTTCCCACACAAAAATAGAGCAGCAGCAATTCCACATTTGTTGTTTGTGTTTCATCACTGTTTTCAGACAGAACAAGAGATCTGCTGCCTACACACCATTTCTCAGCATCAACACCCATTTTCTTATGCAATTTTAAGTTCTGTTGGCAGGTTAAAGACATTTTTTTCCAACCACAAACAAAAACTTCTTTTGATACTCTAGTGAATGTTCAAGGAAATGTTCCCAATAAAAAAAGACTATTTAAAACAATAATGTGGAAGTGTATCAACAGTCAAGAAAACTTAAGTAGTAACTCAATGAAAACTTAAGTTTTAGATAATAAGACATACAAGATTTAGTGCCTACTTTGTTCAAAATCAGATGTTTTTATGTCTTGAACTAGGAACTGAAGCAAATGTTAAAAGAACACAGAATGCTAAAAAAGGCAAAATCACATTACTTGGTCTTGCATACAACTCCATGGACTTTTTTTTTTAATGTTTAAAACACTACTTTGCAATAGTCCTTGATAATGAAAAGTGGTTAGCTATAATTTATTTCTTAAAAGAGTTATGGAGAAAAATGGTTTCTACTGGAAATTCTTAGCTTTAAAAAACATAAATCCTAGTACATACTTTTAATATATAATAAATAAATTCTTATTGTTATTAACAAACCATTTGTAAAACTAGACAATCACAAAGATGATTAATGATAGCTAAGACTACTTACATGCACCTACCTGGCAGGACCAGGCACTGTTGTAAGCACTTTATAATATATTAACTTAATCCTGAAAACAACCTTATGAGGTAGGTACTATTATTATTCCCTATTTTTCTGAGGCACATAGAGACAAAGTGATTTGACAAATATCAAAAACCACAGAACCAGTTAAATGGTGGAGGTGGTATGTAAGCCCAGACAGGCCGGCTTCCACATCCACTCTCTTAACCATTACACATACTACCTGTCATAATATACTGGGGAAATAAAGATGAGTATGATAATGCTGAACAAGTTTTTCAATAATGTTATATGAAATATTTCAGATGTCTTTTTGATCATTAGTATTGTTTGCTTTTTAAAACTACGAGCCACTGAGCTAGAGAGGGTAATTCACAGGATTAAACACACAAATGAAATCTAGATTTTTGGTACTGCCTGTGACCAAGAAGGATGTAAGTCACAGAGGTTGAGCAATACTTTCTTTTAAAAAGTCTTTTCCTGACTTTGCAATCAATACAGAAGTATAAAAACAAAGTTAGTGCCAACAACATTGGTAGATACTCAACTAAGATATAACTGTATCAACCTATGAAGGAATGAAAAGTATAGATGACTCAGCAAACCTTTATAAACAGACATACACGTTGAAATTTTTAACCTATTAGCTTCTAGACAGTAAGATAAGTTGTCCAAAATAATTAGAGGTTTGGAAGAAGGACATAGTTTGTGATAAGTATGACTCACATGTGTCTCACAGAAAAACAAAAACCACCAGACGTTTATCTCTTAAAAACAAAAGACACAGAGTCTGGCACCAGCCGGCCAAGCAAGAAACACCACGTGCGAGTCAGACATCGTGTGCCATTTAAAAATAAAAAAGGGAGATAGGCATGTGATGAGTGATGCCTGCTAAACCTGACCTTCTCCGAAATACACAATTCCATTTATAACTTCCCCCCAAATCAAAACATCTGAAAATAGCAAGTTCCACAAAGGAAGCAAGAAAGAAAGACAAAAAGAAACACTGTAAATCAGAGGATGAAATATCTTACAGTGAGAAACTACTATATTTAGGCAGAAAAAAAGTCACAGCCTTTTGTCACACTGACTCTTCATTGAGCAGGTTCCCCTGCACTTACATGAACTCAGGACAGCCACACTCTCCTCAAGACAACCAGGCTGAGGTCACCAGGACAGGGGACTGGCTTCCACTGAGAGCAATTCTTACACAGAACTCCATTTCTAACTCAAAAGAGAAAGGCTGCAGATAGATGGAAAGTTGCTACACCTATTTAAACGTGGATCCTGTTTGAAGAGGACATTAAATAATTACATGTTGCAAGAACACCTCTTCCAGGGCCAAAGTCAGGTCCTCTCTGTGAATAAAAAGAAAGCAGTTAATTTTGCCCCAAATATAATGTAATGTAATGTAGTAATCTCCCAAAATTTATCTTAAAAAATAGAATGGAGAGGAGATATAAATCCATAAAGAAATACCATAAGAATAGACTGCAGGAGGTTTGGGGGCCTACGTAGCCTGCCCATATTTGGAATTAGGCAACACTTTGATTAAGTCATAACAAATAATCAACTTGGGCTAGTATCTGTAAACTGGGATCATTTAAAAATTCATTTAAAATTAGACGTGTATTGTCAGCAACAGTTTTTAAAGTATTTACAGTAAATACAGCCTGTCACTAAGGGACGTGCTTTCACGTCACAAGCACTGCCAAGAAGAATCAAGTCATACTCTGAAAGTTGACGAGAGCTATCATAAAAGCACAGGGTGAGACGCAATGTAATATTACTTAAATCTAAAGTGCCCAAAACAAAACAAAACAAAACAAAAAGCCTGACAAAGTTTCTAAACACTCACTATTTCTGTATGCACCTTGTCTTAGACCAGTACCACACCCTCTACAAAGTTCACATTTTGAGCACTAAGTAGATACAGCTAGAGCGCCATACTGTTTTCCATAGTGACATAGTGGCTGCCAATCTACACTCTCACCAGCAAGCAGAGCAGAAGGGTTCCTCCTCCTCCTCCTCATCCTCATCCTCCACCACCACCACCACCACCGTTAAAGAAGAAAATGGCTTCCAGGCATGAAAACTTGACTCCAACAAGACTGAATGTACTGGCGTAACCACAGGCAGCAAAAGGAGGTGTGATTATAGAGTCAGAAGCCTACACCCTCTTCCGCCAGCACTACTACAATCCTTACTTGAGAAGCTGTGGGCAGTGACAATGCTATCTACACATTTTTATCCCTAAGAACTTCTGCTTACTTTCGGGAATTCTGAGGAGCACCAAAAGAAAGCAAGCACAGACTCTTGGAGGGAATCCACTGGCCCCCATGGCAGGCTACACCCTAGACTTCAGCCGTGTAGTGTTCTTGGGGTAGAGGAAGCCGGGGCAACTACAGGTACTAAGCAGCCTCCATATCAGCTCATGGCATCACCAATAGGGGCAGACAAGGTCCATGAGATATCCTCTTAAATATTCAACCAAAATGAAAAGTAAAAATTTTTGACATGGGATTTACTGCTATCTTCCTATTTCTATAATAAAAATCCATTTGTAAAGCAGAATATATTTTAAAAATCGTATACATTAAATACATCTCCATACTGCATTTTTCTCAAGTATAGAAAAATCTCATTTGTTTAGTGATCAAAGCTTTCAATACAGCATAAGATGAATATTTAGATCACCTGGTCACCATAGGACAGTATCTAGTTAGTTGGTGTTTTCTGTCACCAAAGGGGTGAAGCAAAGTTCAGGTATCAGTCTGACCATCAGGAATACAGGAGATAAAGCCCTAAATGAATCCAAAAGAAATACATTTGCCAACAACAATGAATAGTCTGCCACTTCTTCAAAAAATTCGAAATCATTATACTCATAGAGACTTGGAGCCAGAAGAAACCTACAAGGCACACCTATCAGATTTTCAAAAACTATACTCGAATTATTTTGCCTAGCAAATTAAAAGAGATGTTTGCTTATAACTTACTTGAAACTTTTTTGGATAGCCCAGCAGACTGTCATCTTTAACAAACTATCCATCAATATAGGTAAAAAATATATACTCTAGATAAACATTTAAGCATGCAGAACTTAAGCATGGGGAAATAAAACAGCAAACATATAAATCCAAGTTCTGCAACAATATATGCTAGCTACATGAAGGCCAAAAATACAGAAAACACCATTTGAAAATGGCACTGTCAGAAAGCGTTCTCAACAACCAGACCAAGTGAGTCACTTGTAAACACTATTAACTCTAGTTCAACCAAATGAGTCTTTTAATATAAAGCATAAATCAAGCACTTGCATCATCCACAAACTGGAGAAACACATAATCCTGTATTAGTTAATAACACATAAGAGGACGAAAAGATTTTTAAAACATTCTATAAAACCTACATTCTAAACATATGCAATCATCAAGATGTGTCACAAGAGGATGAACAAAGAGCCTCTCTCCCTACTCCCTACTGTACCACAGCATCTCACTGTGACTACACAGCAACAGGGGCACCATACTGGTATAGCATAATATATTGATAAGAATTTTACTATGAATTCTTAAATGTTTATGTAATTTTAATGCATCTGTTCTAACAAACCTTACTCTGATTCTGAATGAAGCCTTATAAAGTAGAAGCCCTGAATGGGAAACTATGTAGTCACTCTTCTTTATTTTCGGTGGTTATAATATAGATCTACAGTTCCTTTAAGTAACTGATTTCAAGTATAGGAGGTAGAAAAGTGCCATTAGCTTAATTTTCATGAGAAGAACCTTACCACTTTTCTTAAATACAAAACACTCAGACAAAAAAGATAATTAGTCGATACTGGATTGCTATTTAAAATACTGACAACCCAATAATGTTATAATAATTTGAGTTTATTGCTCCATAGTATGTGAGTAACGACTGAGGTACAAATCTGAGACACATAACCTTACTATCATAGAACAGCTTATAAGATTCAATTCGGAAACATTCCTCAGGTGAAGAAATAGTGCTAACTCCAAGTTTAAGACATGTTATCAAAGACCATAATCTAACTCTTGCTTGTGACAGTGTAACATCTGGTCCCACAAGACCAAACAAGAGATTGTGAAAGCTCTGAAATAAGCCATCATCATAGAAATGACTCAGTAGTTTGAGGGGAGTACCTTTGGGAAAAGCTGACACCACAGTATGAACCATAATGTAATGACTACTTGGTAAGTCTTCATGTGGATGGGGATGCGGATGGGGATGCGGATGGGAATGCGGATGGGGATGCAGATGGGAATGCGGATGGGGTGGGAATGGGGATGGGCTGGGGGTGGGGAGTGGGGGCACTAGGCTTGGAAAAGAGTAAAAGACCTTTTCTTCAGGAATAGGAAGCTTCTTTGAGAGCCAGGCACTTCAGGTTATACTCATGGTCATCCAGTATACCATTATTTTCATAAAGCATTCTATAAGATCAAGCAATTTTTTTCACAAAAATCCTATGATATAGTTCCTTGTTGCTATAAACCATAAAACCTCTCAGTATAACAGTAGTAAGTCTGTGCTTTCTTGGGTCACACAAAGCTGATGAGACAAATGGTGCATTTGTGTGCTTGCTGGAGATGGAGGACAACTTTATGTCATTATTACCCTTCAAAAAACAATAAATAGTCAATTCTTTTAAGACAGGTTTTTAAAACACCTAGAAGTCCCCATATTACTTAATCCAATAACATAAAACAAATCAGTAGCATAAAATAAAAGCAGTTTGACCATGACTTTCTCCAACCTTCTGACAAAGAGAGAATTGTTTTAAACCTATAATGATGATGAAGAGATAGTATATAACTGAGAATTTAAATAATTTAAAGAAAGAACTAATTAAGCCAATTCCACTTCAACTCTTAAAAATGGGTTGCCTTGGGCTTCCCTGGTGGCGCAGTGGTTGAGAGTCCACTTGCCGATGCAGGGGACACGGGTTCGTGCCCCGGTCCAGGAAGATCCCACATGCTGCGGAGCAGCTGGGCCCGTGAGCCACGGCCGCTGAGCCTGCGCATCCGGAGCCTGTGCTCCGCAACGGGAGAGGCCACAACGGTGAAAGGCCCGCGTACCGCAAAAAAAAAAAAAAAAAAAAAAGGGTTGCCTTATAGAAGACTTTATAGAGGACATTTATATATACCTCTCTCTCTATGCTGGACCCTGCTTGTCCATTTACTAATAAAAAGAACTACAGACCTTCCTCAACTTACGATGAGGTTAAGTTCCGATAAATTGATCCTATGTTGAGAATGTATTTAATACACCTAACCTACCAAACCTCATAGCTTAGCCTACCCCACCTTAAACATGCTCAGAACACTTACATTAGCCCACAGTTGGACAAAATCATCTAACACAAAGCCTATTTTGTAAGTGTTGAATCTCTCATGTAATTTACGGAATTCTGTACTGAAAAGTGAAAAACAGACTGGTTGTCTGGGTCGGGAATGGTTGTAAGTGTGCCAGTTGTTTACCCTCGTGATGGCATGGCTGGCTGGCGGCTGCTCGCCTCTGTTGCCCGGCACTGAGAGAGAGCACCGCACTCCCTCCACTAGCCTGGGCAAAGATCAAAATGCAAAGTTTGAAGTAAGGTTTCTACTGAATGCATATCACCTTCACACCACCCTAAAGTTGAAAAATCCTGAGTCTGTAGTGCTATAAGCAAAATTTTGAAAATTAAGGCCTAAATTACAGTTCCAATTATACCGGTAACTAGTGATATGATTTTGTCTTCATGTTTCTAATATTGAAAATGGTGTAATACTTACCTTTCAGTCAGTTTTAAGAAATGAGCAAAAATAACATGTAATATCACACAGTACATTGCAGTACATCCTCAAAGAATGTTGCGTCCTTGCCCATACCCTGCCCTCCAGAATCCTGTATCTAGACTAATTAAAATGTAACATGTTAAACAGCCACACAATAAATACTTATTAATTCATCATAAGGAAAAGCCATTGACTTTTGAGTTACAAAAGTAGCAACAGAGATAGATCAACATTTGTTAAAGAAATGCAGAAGATAACTAGAGAATGTTATAGGATATGTGAGGATCAGGATGGATATCATGAAAAAGGTCCAGGAACAACCACCACCACCACCGACAACAACAAAAAAAACCACTCAAGCCACCAATTTTTTTTGAAGTTTTCTGATGATACAATTTGATTAAATCTATTTGCATTTTTATGATTCTTAATTCAGGTTTTAAAAATACCACGTTCATTCTATTCACTTAAATATAATACCTTTTAATTATTTTCAAGAACAATACAAGAAGGAACAGTCTCATCTTCTAAAATTAACTGGGATATAAGCTCTAAGAACATTTAATGAGCCCTGCCTCTCTTTCCTATGATGACACTTTGTTAGGTGATGATGGCAATTTGTGTTTACGGATAAACTGGAAGTACAGCTGGCTGCTAGTACATCACATTGCTGATATACTCTAGCACTTGATGGTGCCCAGTAGTAGACCATAAAATTCACTTATAAAAATAAAAGTACAAAGAAGGCCTTGAAATAAACAGAAGGGAAAATAACAGAATACAGTACTTGGGTGAATGGTGTACCCCCCAAATTTATGTTCACCCAAAACCTGTGACAGTGACATCATTTGAAATAGTCTTTGCAGATATAATTAAGTTAAGATGAGCTAAAACTGGATTAGGACGAGCCCTAACTCAATGACTACATTCCTTAAAAGAACAGGGAAATATGGACACAAACACACAGGAAAGAAGGGCATGTGAAGATGAACAGAGATTAGAGTCATGTTTCGAAGGTGCATGGCCATGCTTACACCTTGATTTCTGGCCTCTGGAATGGTGAGAGAATAAATTTCTGTTATTTTAAGCCACCTAGTTTGTGGTACTTTGTTATGGTTGCCCTAGGAAATTAACACAAGTATGTGCACAGAAAACTGATCTCAATTGTGTTAAATTAACATGCAATTAATTACATGTATACCAACATATGAAATGTTACCAAACTGTTAACAAAGGCTATATCTGGGTGGTAGAGTACCTGATTTTTATCCTATTATTTGTGATTCTTCCAAATTTTCTAAACCTTTTTTCAATAAACATGCTTACTTTTAAAATCAGAATAAAAGCCAATAAAGATGACTCCATAAAAAAAGTGTACAAACAATAAGCTAATCAGGAAGCAAGGCATAAAGAAAAAAACATGCAAAAATCAGAAAGGGCAAGAAAGAAATAACCGTCAAAACAGAGAAAATTTTAGAAATAAGAAACTACTCTGCACAAACTTATGTAAATGATTTTTAAAATCTAGATAAAATGAATGCCTTCTAGAAACATACAATTTAGCAAAACTGATCCCCAAAAACAAAGGAACACAAAAGACCCTATTACTAGAGCAGAAACAGAGAATCTAAACTCCTTCCACCACTGATATAAGTGCTACATAAACTATTCCTAAACATAGGAAAATAAGAAAATTATCCAATACTTTTCTTATTAAACAAACATGACAATAATTCAGAAATCTGACAAAGAATTCAAAAACCAAAACTGCAACCATTCTCAAGAATACCAAAGCAAGAATGCTAAATGAAACAATGGCAAAAAGACTTGCTTCTGGCCAAGTTGAAGTAACAGGAAATATTTATTATGTCGTTTGCAATATATAAAACAGCAAAATGTAGGACAACAATTGAATAAGGAAGGAAAAGAGGATGTAATCATATACTGCTATAAGGTTCTTAACCTATATCTAAAATGGTATAACCTGGAAGTAAATTGTAGTAAATATAAATACGGTAAACTGTGTAGAGCAACTACTAAGAAAATGGGACCAAAATATAGGGATAAAATTAAAATTCACATTTCACGCAAAAGAAGGCAGAAGAAGAGGACAAATGAAATCAAAACATATGGGATGAACAGAAAACAGCAAAATGGGAGAATTGAATCCAACACACCAATAACTACCTTAAATGTAAGTGGTCTAAACATACCAATAAAAAGATGGAGGTCAGCATTTCCATGATATAAAAGCTAGACTTCAAGAAAACTCCAGACCAACATTTTCCATGAAAATAGATTTTAAAATTTGTTGCAAAATTTTAGCAAATTGAATCCAAAAATGCATAAAATAATTATACATCATAACCAAGGGGGATTTATACCAGTAAAGCAAAGTTGGTTTAACATTCAAAAATCTATTAATTTAATTCACCATATTAAGATTAAAAAAGAAAAGATATGCATATGACCATCTCAATAAATGCAGAAAAAGCATTTGACAAAACTAAACATCCATTCATGATTAAAATCCTTAGCAAATTTAGGAATACAAGCAAACTCCCTCAACAACATAAAGCCCACAATTAACATCATACTAAATTGTGAAAGACCACTACTTTTCACCTGAGATATTTAAGAAAAAGCTGCTACTCTTATCCTTCTATTTCACATTAGGCTAGTAGTCCTAGCCAGCATAATAAGGCAAGAAAAAGTATCTAAAGACTTAGAGATCATAAAGAAAGAAGACTGATTTATTTGCAGACAACATTATTACCTATGTAAGAAACTCTAAAAAAAAACCTACAAAAAACTACTAGACCTAATAAGTAAGTTTAGCAAGATGGTAAGATAGAAACAAAAATCAATTATACTTCTATATAATAGTAATGAATATTTGGAAATTGAAATATTTTAAAACACCATTTATAATAACATCCCCCCAAAAGAAATACTTAAGAATAAATTTAACAAAAAATGTGTAATAACTGTTAACAAAAACTATAAAACATCACTGACATTAAAGAAGATATAAGTAAATGGAGAAATATATCATCCTCAGGAATTAGAAAACTCAACATTGTAAAGATGTCAATTCTCCCCAAAATGATCTATAAATCCAATACAATTTGATTAAAAATCATAAAAGAGGCTTTTTTTTTTGGTAAAAACTGAAAAGGTGATTCTAAAATTTCTAAAACCGCAAATGATTTACAATAGTATAATTGATTTTTCACAAGAACAATGAAGTTGGAAGACAAACTACGTGATTTCAAGCAACACTAATCAACATAGTGTATAACTGGTGCAAAGGGAGACATACAGATCAGTAGAACAGGATAGTCCAGAAACAGATGCACACATTTACTGACAATTGATTATTGATGAAGGTTCAAAGACATGGGGAAAAGATGATACTTTCAACAAACAGTGCTGGAACAATTGTATATTCATATGTAAAATAATGATCCTCAATCCTTACCACATGCAAAAATTAACCAAAAATGGATAATATATCTAAATGTAACAGCTAAAACTGTAGAATTTCTAGGAAAAAAAGAGAGAAAATGTTAGTGGTCTTGGATGGACAAAGATGTCTTAAATAAAATAAAAAGTACAAATTATATTTTAAAGTATAATAACCTACACTTCATAAAAATTTAAAACTGTTCAAAAGACAAATCACATAATGGAAAAAAAATATTTGCAAAAACCAAAAAAAAAAAGGAAAGAAAATACATATATGAGATAAAGAACTTTTCCCCAACATATACACAGAAATCTCAGCACTGAATAGTAAGCCAAACAAGCCAATAAAAAAAGACAAAAGATTTGAGCAGGCACTAACCTAAAAAGACATATGCATATTCAACATTATTAGTTGTAAGAGAAATGCAAATTAAAACCACACTGAGATATAAATACATACTCACTACAATGGCTAGCACTGACTGACTATATCAAGTGTTGGAAACAACGTAGAAAACTGCACCTGTCACCAACTGTTAGCAGAAAGACAAAATGGTACAATCAGTTCAGCCAATTCACTCCTAGATATTTCCCAAGAGGAAATGAAAGCAATTGTCTATGGAAAGACTCACACAATAATGGTCAAAGCAGTTTTATTTGAAATCAGGAAATAAATAACTCAGGTATCCATCAACAAATGAACAAACCAATTTTGCAATATCCCTACCATGGGTACTGCTCAGCAATAAAAATAAATGAATTGTCATATACACAACCATATAAGTGAATCTAACAATCTAGGCTGTATTAAAGAAGTTAGAAAAAGTCATACTATATGATTTTATTTATATAAAACTCTACAAAATATCAATACAAACTAGTCCTTAGTAACAGAAAGTAGATCAGTTGTTTGTAGACAGGGAAGGAGGGAGGATTGGATTTTAAAGGAGCATAAGAAAACTTTGGGGGTGAAATGTTCATTATGATTGTGGTGATGGTGTGTATGTCCAACTCTTTACTTGGTACACTAGAAAGATCACTGAGACCAAGGCAAAAACACCCAAGACCCAACTTGAAGGAACCTCCACTAGCCAACATGCAATGGTTTGAAAGACATCAAAAAAAAAAAAATCCATAAGTGTGTAATGATTCTTGGTTAAAAATTTAAGGCAAAACAAAATGTAATAGTTGCTTTTGGAGAACACTAGGGAACCAACTTATTTTTCCAATGCCAGTAACTAAAAGGCCAAGAATCAGGCATTCATCCTGCCTTTTCTATAGGAACTGTACGTCAGGGTAAACACATAATTAGGAAAAAATTATTTTCATAGGCATTCCAACTAAAAGGTGAAGAAACAATAGTAGAATTAAAATTTAATGACTTTGCAATGCTTAATAAAAAGAATGGATGTAGGACGAAGGGTGACAAACTACAGCCAGTAAATCAAATCTGGCTCACACAGTTTATATATGACCAGGGAGCTAATAATGACTTATACATTTGTAAAGAGATGTAAAATGACATAAAGAAAATTATTCAGTAGGGATTTTATATGACCCACAATGCCTAAAATATTTATCTGGCACACTACGGGACATATCTGCCTACCCCTGATGTAGCCGGCTGTCTAGCCTTTTTTGACTTTTTTTTTTAACATCTTTATTGGAATATAATTGCTCTACAATGGTGTGTTAGTTTCTGTTTTATAACAAAGTGAATCAGCTATACATATACATATATCCCCATATCTCCTCCCTCTTGCATCTCCCTCCCACCCTCCTTAACCCATCCCTCTAGCTGGTCACAAAGCACCGAGCTGATCTCCCTGTGCTATGTGGCTACTTCCCACTAGCTATTGCTTTTACATTTGGTAATGTATATATGTCCACACCACACTCTCACTTTGTCCCAGCTTACCCTTCCCCTCCCCGTGTCTTCAAGTCTATTCTCTACGTCTGCGTCTTTATTCCTGTCCTGCCCTAGGTTCTTCAGAACCTTTTTGTTTTTTTTGTTTTTTTGCTGTACGCGGGCCTCTCACTGTTGTGGCCTCTCCCGTTGTGGAGCACAGGCTCCGGACGCGCAGGCTCAGCGGCCATGGCTCACAGGCCTAGCCGCTCTGCGGCATGTGGGATCTTCCCAGACCGGGGCACGAACCTGTGTCCCCTGCATCGGCAGGCGGACTCTCAACCACTGCGCCACCAGGGAAGCCCACAACCATTTTTTTTTTTTAAGAATCCATATATATGTGTTAGCATACGGTATTTGTTTTTCTCTTTCTGCCTTACTTCACAGACTCTAGGTCCATCCACCTCACTACAAATAACTCAATTTCGTTTCTTTTTATGGCTGAGTAATATTCCATTGTATATATGTGCCACATCTTCTTTATCCATTCATCTGTCGATGGACACTTAGGTTGCTTCCATGTCCTGGCTATTGTAAATAGAGCTGCAATGAACATTTGGTACATGACTCTTTTTGTTTGTTTGTTTGTTTGTTTGTTTGTTTGTTTTTTTGCTGTACGCGGGCCTCTCACTGCTGTGGCCTCTCCCGTTGCGGAGCACAGGCTCCGGACACACAGGCTCCGCGGCCATGGCTCGCGGGCCCAGCCGCTCCGCGGCATGTGGGATCTTCCGGGATAGGGGCACGAACCCGTGTCCCCTGCATCGGCAGGCGGACTCTCAACCACTGCGCCACCAGGGAAGCCCCATGACTCTTTTTGAATTATGGTTTTCTCAGGGTATAGGCCCAGTAGTGGGATTGCTGGGTCATATGGTAGTTCTATTTTTAGTTTTTTAAGGAACCTCCATACTGTTCTCCATAGTGGCTGTATCAATTTACATTCCCACCAACGGTACAAGAGGGTTCCCTTTTCTCCACACCCTCTCCAGCATTTATTGTTTGTAGACTTTTTGATGATGGCCATTCTGACCGGTGTGAGGTGATACCTCATTGTAGTTTAGACTTGCATTTCTCTAATGATTAGTGATGTTGAGCATCCTTTCATGTGTTTGTTGGCAATCTGTATATCTTCTTTGGAGAAATGTCTATTTTGGTCTTCTGCCATTTTTGGATTGGGTTGTTTTTTTTTGATATTGAGCTGCATAAGCAGCTTGTAAATTTTGGAGATTAATCCTTCGTCAGTTGCTTCGTTTGCAAATATTTTCTCCCATTCTGAGGGTTGTCTTTTCATCTTGTTTATGGCTTCCTTTGCTGTGCAAAAGCTTTTAAGTTTCATTAGGTCCCATTTGTTGATTTTTGTTTTTATTTCCATTTCTCTAGGAGGTGGGTCAAAAAGGATCTTGCTGTGATCTATATCATAGAGTGTCCTGCTTATGTTTTCCTCTAAGAGTTTGATAGTGTCTGGCCTTACATTTAGGTCTTTAATCCATTTTGAGTTTATTTTTGTGTATGGTGTTAGGGAGTGTTCTAATTTTATTCTTTTACATGTAGCTGTCCAGTTTTCCCAGCACCACTTATTGAAGAGGCTGTCTTTTCTCCATTGTATATTCTTGCCTCCTTTATCAAAAATAAGGTGACTTTATGTGCGTGGTTTATCTCTGAGTTTTCTATCCTGTTCCATTGATCTATATTTGTTTTTGTTAGCCTTTTTTTTCTTTTTTTTTTCCACCAGTAAGTAAAAAGCTGATGAAACTTCACATAGGTTGGATTCAGTTAACAACATAATCCTCATGCTATGGTCTGAATGTATGTTCCACCAAAATTCGAATGTTGAAATCCTAACCTCCAAAGGTGACAGTACTAGTAGGTGGGAACTTTTGGAGGTGAATAGGTCATGAGGGTGGGGTCCTCATGAATGGGATTAGTACTCTTATAATTTTGAGGCTCCAGATAGATCCCTTGACCCTTCCACCATATGAGGACACAGCAAGAAGGCAGCAGCTATGAATTAAGAGGAAGGGCCTGACCAGAAGGTGACCATGCTGATGCCTTGATCTTACACTTCCTAGCCTCATGAGCTGTGAGCAATAAATTTCTGTTGTTTATGAACTACCCAGTGGTATTTTGTTATAGCAGCCCAAACAGACTAAGACAGCACAGATTAACAAAAGTAAGATAACTAGAAATAAGCCTCCTGATATGATGCAATAACTGGTACACACCACCTGCTATGAAGTATTTTTTTTTTTTTTGCGGTATGTGGGCCTCTCACTGTTGTGGCCTCTCCCGTTGCGGAGCACAGGCTCCGGACGCACAGGCTCAACGGCCATGGCTCACGGGCCCAGCCGCTCCGCGGCATGTGGGATCTTCCCAGACCGGGGCACGAACCCGTGTCCCCTGCATCGGCAGGCGGACTCTCAACCACTGCGCCACCAGGGAAGCCCCTATGAAGTATTCTTGCCAAAATTCTAAACTCTGATCAAGCCTCTAGATCTAATTTCCAGTTCACAGCAGAAACTGGGAAATAAAGAAACATATTAAATAACACAGTGAGGATATAATCAGCAAAATCCAGAATGTGAGAAATTGTAGGACAAATGAAATGATTTCCTAAGTTAAACAAGAAAGAGAAAAACCAAACAACAGATGAAGAAATACATAAGAGACCATGTGAGTAAAGGGTTAACACTGGCCTGGGCTGATGCAGACTTTCCTGGGAATAATCTCAATGTCCCTTTTCTCCTACTTGGAAACATCAGAGTTAAGACGAACTCAGAACGTTATATCTGCTTCATCCGCTACATGGAACTATCCCTGTATTCAGTCAAATGGTATGCGGGGCTGGGCCTACTTAACTGAACGGTTTAAAAAATTAGTGAAAAACTGAGTCTGAGTCATCGCTGTGTCAAGATGGCATCCACACACCTTCGCTCTTGACCATGGCAGCTGTAATGTTCAATATAGGTGAAGGCTAAATTAAGCTGTATATTAGAGTAGACAGACCAGGCTTCCTGATGAGATGAAAATGTTGCACCTGTTATGTCTCCTGCCCTTGGTCCTTCTATGAACTGACATAAAAGCAGTATTAGATTAAAATCACTTGAGTCTTGTGAGCCTGATGGCCAACTTGGACACATAACCAGGTGCTGTGGTGGTGCAGATATATCAGCCAAAAGCAGTGTGTGGATCGCCTTTGGGTCCTGATTCAAAAGAACCAACTGTAAAGATGGTTGGGGGAGACGGAGAAGAAGAATGAACAAGGGCATCAACTGGAAGTTTTGAGACTGACTAGGTATTTGTTGATAGTAAGGAAATCTATTCATTTTATTTTAGGTGTAACAATGGTATTAGATTGGTTTCTCTTCCCCCTGCCCCCGCCAATACGGGAAGGAAAAAGAATGAACAAGATCTTTTCTTTAGAGATACATAACTGATATATTTACCAATTAAATAATACACTGTCTGGAACTTGCTTCAAAATAATCAAGTTGTGCTAGGACAAGCAAGGGGATGGGGGGGCGGGGCGGGGGGGGAGGCAGGTGAAGTAATAGGATTGCCCATTAGTTAGTAATCGCTGCAGCCTGGTGAGTACTTGAGGGTTCATTATATTACCCTCTCTTTTCTACACCTTGAAATCTTCCATAATTAAAAAAATAAAGGAAATGTGGAAGAGTAAAAGGTAGAAAAATAGGATACAAAATAAAGGATGACTATCAGTCTATAGGGACATCTAACTAAAAGTTTAGATGCACCATTAAACTGACTTGCTGCTTCCCTTTCTATTTTGTATTTATTAATTTTTTTCATATACTAAACATAGTGAATATTCCTTAGTAATTTCTATTCGTAAGACCACAAAAATAATATTATCTTTCTTCAGGGAGTTACATTCTTAAAAGGGAAAAAAAAGTCAGCTAAAAATAAAAAGGATGAGCCAAACCAATCCCCAATTTTCTGTCACTCTTCAGGAACCAGAGCGACTCATCTATAAGTGTCTCCTTCCTAAATGTATTTATTCTTCAATTGTTAATCCTCTATTTTGCTAAGTTTCTTGAGTTCAACCGAACAAATATTTCCTGAGCGTTCACTAGAACGAGGCATTCTGCAGAGAGCACACAAGAACAAACAGAAGTGTGCTACCTCCCCAGGCAGAGCTTCACCCCACGTACTCCAGGTACACAAAGTATTCCTAGGATACAGAAATACCAATGCAGTATATTCTCTGCTCACAGTTGGCTACTGAAGAGATATTCCTATTCGGCACACTGGATTTCTAAATTTGTTTTCAAAAAAAGGCAAAAATAATTTAAAAATTATTAAAATATTATATTTTATACTATATTATACTATATTAAAATAGTTTAAAAATCACTGGTGATATGAAGTCAAACACCTTTTTCCTAGCATATTATTTTAAGCTAAAAACGGTATGGCCCCCAGATGCTGACTAGTAAGTTGAAATACACACTGCATTAAGGAAGGAATGTGTATGTGTGTGGTGTGTGTGTGTGTGGGGGGGGTGCCCCTGTGTAAGGAAGGAATGGCCCTATGGGTGATGGCTGGGACTGGGAGCCCCGGCTCTAGCTAAACAGTCTTAATTAGGAAATACTGACCTTAGATGTCTGTTACAGTAAGTTGTTTTGGAAAGAGTCCTCAGGCAAAAAGATCACAGATTTTGTTATGGTTTCCACTATAAACAAGTTTTTGCTTTCCCCCTGATAAAAACACTGTGGTTTTTCTGCAAGCAACACTGATGGAGCCAAAATGCACGTATGCTTTTTGCCTTCAAACAAGATCTTCTGGATGAGAATGAAAAGTATATGTAATGAAAGAGAATTATATCATGTAGTCAAGAAGAGAATGTGAAATATCCTCCTTACTATAAAATCAAAGAACAGTAGTGACTTAGTGACCAGAGTCTGTTTTTCAGGAACTCCATGAAAACTGAGCCTTGTTTCAAAACAGAAAACATAGTAGAAAAATATACTTATTTTCTAAAGGAATACAAAATACATTTAAAACCACACCCTTATTACCAACCTATACTAATGACAGCACATCTAGTCCTAATTTCTCTCCTGAAACCCAGACCCAAATTTTCAACTGGCTCCAGAAAATCTCCCCCAGGCATACCAAACACAGGTCCAAAATTCAACTCCTCTTCTTTGTCTCACCACCAAACTTCTTATTCTCCTGCGCTCCTGTCTGCAAGAACATCATGGCAATGTCACGCCAGAAACCACAGGCACCGTGTCTCCTGTTTCCATCACTCCCCTTTCCACATTTCAATCAACTAACAAAGGGGTAACACATTTTTTCTAAAAAGGGCCAGACAGTAAATATTTTTTTCAGGCCAGGCTTTCCAGGCCAAAAGGCAATATCAAGATTATTATGTAGGCACTTATATAATAAGAGAAAACAAATTTCCATAAGATTTTTATTGACAAAATTCAAAATATAGTAACAGAATACATTTTTTTTCTAATACAAGTCTATTAATGAGAAGAATGAAACTCTTTATGGAGGACAATATTTTACTTAATTTCAGTTCAAAGTTACTGTCCCCTATCATCAAAATCAGTTAAAAATGTTCATCTGTTAAGACAGATATGTGAAGAGATTTTACTTATTTTATCTTTGAAAATGTCTTTTCACACAGATCAGTAATGGCAAATACTAACAGCCACACACAAGCATGATTGTAACTGAGCATATTCACCACCTGGAAGGCATCTACAGAATTCTATTCTTGATATTTGCCTTTTAGCTTTTCATTGCAAGGCAGATTAATCGTTTCCAATGAAGGTTAGGTGGGAGTTCCTCACTGCACACTTAAATGGATTTTGCAGTACAGAAATTTCCTTTGCTCTGGCACTGAGGTCCAAAAAATGCTGCTAGGATGGTAGCTGGAGCTCAAAATATGTATCTGCTACAAATCTAGGTGGGAATGGAGAGTGTGCTTCTTGGTTTAAGTCCTGACAGCACATGAAGCATAGAGAGTAGCTGGACGTTACTTGTGATGCAAACATTAGTTGCTAACAAAATGAATTTACAGTAGTATTAGCTTTATATATAAGTTCCATTTTACCTTTTCATTTTAATTTCATTAAGATATAGTATCAAATCTTTAACAAATCCTAATTTCCAAAGCCACTTAGTGTTCAGTAATAGTAGTTAAGAGTGGTTCTCCCCATTCGGAAAAATTTCAATTCCAGCCCTCACCTCAAAAAAAATCAGAGTAAAACTTTGCCACTGCTAAGTCACTAACCGCTGTGTAGTAAGGCAAGTCACTATATTTAGCTTTAGTTTCTGACAAAATTTCATGGAACTGAGAAAGGCTAAGTTTGTGAGAAAAACATGAAGTTCACCAATGACACCACTGGTTCAATAATACATGACAGGATTCAAATACTTTCCTCAAATATTTTCTGCTGTTGAATAACACAATGAGTAACTATGAGCTTTACACACCCTAATATTTCCCCTTTGTAAACTTGTCTAAGACTTTCAACACATCTTAGCAGATTCCACTTCGGCTTGTACTGAATTAGTGCTTTCTTACTCTCTGCCTAAATATTCTCACCTGTAGATTGTTGGACACAATCTATTCAGAGAGGCTCATTCTTCCATCACTACAAACTCATCACTGGTTCCTCTAATGAACAACTGAGAAGCACTGGAAACATCTGCTGACTAATCAAAGCCCAAAGAAAACCACAAGAAATCATTTGTCTCGTTTTATAATTAACTATTGACATAGCTCCCAATGTCCTCAAATCTTTGAGCAACTGTTCTCACCTAACATCTAAAAGTTCATTTTCATGGGACACAGCGCTACGATCAAACATGATTTAATTAAATCACTATTGATGAGTGGCTTTTTTTGCTCGGCTAATAAAAGTGCTAATCAGAAACTTAATTTGGTTGCAGCCTCATTTTCATTTTTTTCCTTTTGTAAAGCAATTCTGCTGGGAACACATATTCCATTTTAAGTTGTCTAATTTTTCTGATTGCTGCTTTCCTGTGAACTGGGAATACTGTGATAAGTGCTTAGTCTGGTAATGTCAAGGCATGTTGTATTCTTTTAGCACAGTGCCACTGGATAATAAACACAATGCTCGGCCATCTAACTGGATAACAAAATTATTCTGTGACTGGGACATTTTTGTTCTAACCAAATTCCACCCTTGCCCATGCCCACCTCCAGCAACAATAGAATACTTCTGAAAGTTGTCTTCTGACCAACAAATGGCAACCAGCAGGAATTGTCAAAATGAAAGGGAGTCTTCTTTAATGGGAAATGACACCAGGTAATTAAAAAGTTTTATTTAATAGATCAAATCATGACATAATCCTGCCATTTAACTGTCATTATTCACCTCATGTTACCTAGAGGTGACAATATCCCATTCAGTACTGAGGATAAATTCACTAATGCTTCCTTTACCCTTGGCAACTGTTCCAAAGCTCAGTTCTTCTCAAATATACAGATGCAAATCCATCTCCCACTCTGTCCAGATGACTCTGCTTCCTACTTAAATGAGGTATAAACAACTTTTCACAAAATTCAATCTCTTAACTCCCCATCTAAACATTTCTTAATATATTTTTTGTAAAATTTTTAATTTTTAAAATAACTGTCACATAGTAAAACTGATTTTTTGTAGAGTATATAGTTCTATGAATTTTAGCACATGTATAGACATGTGGAACCACCGTGGCAATAACAGTACAGAAGAGTTCAACCACTCAACACACTCCCTCTTGCTATCCCTTAATAGGCACACTTTCCCCACCTCTACCCACTGGAACTCATGGACCTCTTCTCCATCATCATTTGTTTTCTCTTTTCTTGAATGTCATATAAATAAATCACACAGTTACAGCCTTTTACAACTGGCTTCTTCCACTCAGCACAATGCTTTTGAATTCATCCAAGATGGTGAGGGTATCAACCATTCATTCTTTTCTTAGTGCTTGGTAATGTGTTCCATTGAATGAATGTAACACAGTATAGTCATTCAACTCCTGAAGGACATATGAATTGTTTTCAGTTTTGTACAATTAGGAAGGGAGCTGCTACAAATATCTGTGTACAGGTTCTTCTGTGAATTTAAGTTTTCACTTCTCATGTCCAGAAGTAGGATTACTGGTCACGTGGGAAGTCCATGGTTAACTTTTTAAGGAAACTGAAAAGCTGTTTTACAGAGCGGCTGTACCTTTCCGCATCCCCACCGACGATGTGTAAGAACTCCAGTTGCTCCGTAACCCCATCAACACCTGGTACCGCTTGGGTATGTAATGTTTTCTCCCAGTTTGCAGCTTGCTTTTTATTCTCTTAATAGTGCCAGTCACAAAGCAAAAGTTGTTCACTTCGATGAAGTCCATCTTTTGTCCTTTTACAGGTTGTCCTTTGAGTATCATGTCAAAGAACTCTTTGCCTAACCACTGGTCTGGTCACAAAAATATTCTCCCTTTGTTTTCTTCTATAATTTTTAAAATTTAACGTTTAGACAGTTGATCCTTTTAGGGGATATATATATATATATATGTATATATATACACACACACACACACACACACATACATATATATATATGGTTTAGGTCGAGGCTTTTTTTCTTTTTTCACATGGATATTCAATTTGTTCCAGCACATTCTGATGAAAATACTTCTTTCCCCCTCGAAAAGACTTGGCACCTTAGTCAAAAATCAACTGGCCAATTTGTGTGGGCCTATGTCTTGCTATTCTGTTTCCACTGACTTAAGTGTCTATCCCTTTACCACTACCACACTACCTTGACTGCTGCTACTTTATAATTAGTTTTAAAATAGGGTGGGGCTTCCCTGGTGGCGCAGTGGTTGAGAGTCCGCCTGCCGATGCAGGGGACACGGGTTCGTGCCCCGGTCTGGGAAGATCCCACATGCCGCAGAGTGGCTAGGCCCGTGAGCCATGGCTGCTGAGCCTGCGCATCCGGAGCCTGTGCTCTGCAAGGGGAGAGGCCACAACAGTGAGAGGCCCGCCTACCGAAAAAAAAAAAAAAAAAAAAAAAAAAAATAGGGTGGTATGATTTTTCCAATTTTGTTCTTTTTCAAAACTGTTTTAGATAACTATAGTTCCTGTCTTTCCATATAAAATGAAAATTCAGAATTAGCTTGTCCATACCTACAAAAAATATCCAAGTGGAATTTGCACTAAAATTACTTTAAATCTACAGACGAACTTGGGGGGAATTTATACCTTTACTATGTTGAGTCTTCCAATTCATAAACTTCATATATCTATTTTTTAGGTCCTCTCTGATTCCTTCTGTTTTATAGTCTTCAAAATACAAATCCTATACATGATTTGTTAGATTTACGCCTAAGAAATTATACCTAATTAATTCTTCTTAGAGCTACTGTGTAAAATATTCTTTAAAATTTCAGTTTCCAATTGTACATTGCTAGTATATATGGAAATAGGATTGCTTTTTGGTGGGTTTACACTGTATCCTTGCTAAACTCACGAGTTCTAGGAGTTTTATGGTAGATTCCATAGGACTTTCTATGTAAATAATCATGTCATCTGTGGATAGGTATGGTTTTATTTCTTCTTTTATTTTCATACTGTAATAGGGAAGAAGCTTTTGTATTCTATTACAAGTTAATCACTAAAGGAATGTTGCCTATAAGCTTAAATTATACATAACAGCCCGTCTCTGGGAACCCTGCCTCCCAGGTAATGAGCATTAAGCTAAAATACCTTTGTTTACCTCACAGGAAACATCCTGACCAGGCCCACCTGTGAATGACTGCAGGGAGGAAGAAATGAACATAGCCCCTACAGAGGCCGACCCGAACCAGGAAATGTTTGACTTCACTCCCTCCCCTTTTAGTATAAAAGAAGCCTGCATTCTAACTCAGGCAAGATGGTTCTTTGGGGCACAAGCCAACCATCTTCTCGGTCTGCTGGCTTTCCGAATAAAGTCGCTATTCCTTGCCCCAACAACTCGTCTCTTGATTTACTGGCTTGTCATGCGGTGAGCAGTATGAGCTTGAACTCAGTAACAATACAACTGAGCCCTGACACATCTAATACTGACCCCCTTTGGGAAGAACTCAGATAGTTACTAGTCTTAGATGTCATGCCTAAAAACAGGGCTGACTCTCAAGGGTCAGTTGGAGTGGCCACATTGGTGTTAATGATACTCAACCTACTAGTTCCACTAGTCTCCTTCCTTTGCCCTTAGAACCTGTGTTGTCATGGTCCTAGCATGTCTCACGTACAAGCTCACCCAAGCAGTGACCAGTTTGACATTCAAGCCGTATATGCTTTACATGAGAAAAATACAGCAATATGAGCGCTCCATTACACACTTATTGCTGGTTCTTTTAAAAGACTAAGACAATTTTCTGTAACTTATTCAGCATAAAGCAAACATAGCAACCACCCTTAGTAAAAACTTAAGTCTACGCAACCTAAGGAAATGTGGGGTAAAAAAACTGGCATCAAAATGAAGTCAATCAACAATGACACTTCTTAGAAGTAAGCTTTAGGAAGGGCATTAGGAGGTCTGATGAAGTGAATAAAGCAGCCTTTCTAAACCAGTGCGCCGAGATAATTAAGTACTACAAAAAATAACCTAAATGATCATTTTCTCCAATCTCCCAAGAACGGTACACGGCTGTTTACCAATCTAGATGCCCAGGAGAAAAGATAATTCATTAACCACAGTGAATGCCTAGAACATTCGGGTTGTAAGTTTAGGTTTAATTCTCTCAGAAAGCACAAAATGAGAAAGGCTGGAATACATGGTCAAGACTCAGCAAACAGCAAGAGACCCTTTGAATGAAAACATACCATTATTGAGTCATAAAATATTTTTTGAGAGCTTCCGTATGCTAGTGACTATTAGGTGTCAGGGATACAAACACAGAAACCTACAGGAATAAATGTAAGGTAAAGATTAGAACCAGAAACACTGATGGGAAAGGCAAACAATGAGTGAACAGAAGAGGAACACAAGAAGATGTAAAGTCTGGAGTTCTTGTGAAGGTTCTCACACATCAAAAGAGAATCTTAAGTCTCAACAGCCTCTTTAACCCATGTAACCCAATTCACTTAATAGAAAGAGTCACTGTTTTCCATTGTTTATTTCCCAAAAATTAATGGCCAAAGCAATACCATTTTCTGGTGTTTTGATCTATATTTAGTTCAACGTAAGTTAAAATAAAATATCATTTTTATGACATCCTGCAGACCACAAATGCTTCTAACCCTCCCACCAAGCTCTAAAACCCTAAAGGTGAAGGTCTACCACCTGTCAGAGGGGTCTCTTTCTGTTTGTCATGAACCAAATTCTCCAAAAGTGAGTGCAATCGGCAGGCCACCTGACTTCAGGCTGTTGGGTCCCATGGGCCTCAGTTTCATCGTGTATGAAAAAAAGATTTTAAATATCTGAAATTCTTTCTAGCTCTAACAGTCTCTGAAAATATAAATCTGCCAAAAGGATTTTTAATTATCCAAGAATAGATTCGTATTAAGAAGGTGTGCAGGCAGTTGGTATTTGGCCATGGGGCTACAAATAATAAAGAAACTTATTAAATAGTTTGCAAAGCCTATCCCTAATTAAAAGGTTTTTTTTTCCATCCCTTATAAAAAAAGGCCTCAGACCATTCTCATTAGTTGGCAAAAGATCTTAGGCAGTATAACCCATTACTAAGTAGCTTAAATCAAACTGCTGCTCACCGTGCAAACTACCATGTTGCTATACAACCCATCCAAACATCTGGCAAGGAAACGTTACAAAGGACAAATCCATATGTCTACTCTAGACATATTTAAGTTTGACTAGTTCTTTCTCATCTAGTATTTCAAAATAAGGAGGCGTTTAGTAAAACATAATTATATAAAAGCAAAAGATGTGGGTTCTAGTCTGGCTGGCTAGCTGGCTGGCTGGCTGGCTTTCTTTCTTTCATTTATCCACTCCAAAAAAATGTCTGAATGGTTCAGTAATTTGATAACCTAAAACGCCTATGTTGTTTTAGAAAGAATTAATAATAGTGATAATGGTAACAATCTCTTATATAGTAATTATATTTACCAGATGCTTTTCTAAGCTATATATAGATATATTTAATCCCCCCAACAAGCATAGGAAACATATTATTTTTATTATTATTCCCACTTCAGAGATGAGAAAATTGACACACATAGAAACCTGACCAGAGTTACACAGTAAGCACTGGAGCCAGGATTTAGACCCAAGAAATTTGGCTCCAGAATTATACTCCTAACACTAGGCCAAATGGCCTGTCACATTCAATAAATGAGGCTGCAAATTTTAGCTATATCTATACTAAGATGGTAGCTCTGGGCACATTATTTTATCTCTTCAACCTCAGTTTCTATAAAACGGGAATAATAAGGAAGACTCTACAGTGAAGTAAAATATGTACCCTCTTGTTAGCATTGTAAATGACAATGCTTTGGAAAGCAATTTGAGTTTATATTCCAAGACCCATAAAAAGGTTCTTAACCTTGACATAATAATTCCACTTCTGTAAATTCATTCTAATGAAATATATTTGAAAAACTATGCTTTTTAATATGTAAGAGTACAAATTAGACATGTCAAAGTTAATTGCAGTTAAGACCATCAGAACAGAAAGAAAATAAAAAGACAAAGGTAAATTATGAAGTATTGTGTTCTAAAAAGAACGGATAATCTAGTCTAGATCATAAGAGCTACTTTCTGGCTGTTGTCACTATATCTCAATTCAGGAAAAAGGTTCTGCCATGGTCCACTCTCCAAAAAAAACAAAACAAAAACAAAAAAACACAGAAAAACACACTCGTAATTCCATATCAGATGTAGAAGAAAATAGCATATCGGTGATACCTGAAGACCAAACTACTCTAGTAATCAACGTATCCTGATGGTAATGGCACCTCATGAAAAGACAGGAGACATAGAGGATGGGAGAATGGGAAGGGAACAAATAATTTAAAGAAGACTGCAGACAAGAGAAATCAGAAAATACAGACATGACAGGATCAATTAATTAAAGTTGTCTAGGAACCATTAAGATATAAGCATAAAAGATAAAGAAAAGAAACTAAAAAAATTAGGCAAGCCACACTGATGCTGCTTCAAATGAGCATTTGTGAAGTGTATCAGGAAAATACATATAAGCCCTAATCAAATTTGGATTCTTTATTAGGATATGCAAAAATAAGATAATCAAATTAAAAATCAGAAAAAGAAGAAACTGAAATATCTGTACTATTCTTACTTCCATCATTCACCTTTGAAAATCTATCACAGAATTTAAACTTAATGGAGTATTAAATTATGTCAATTATATTCCAAACAGAAATTTTAGACACAAAGCCACAATAAAATTAAGAAAATTTATCATTTGATATATTACTGTGAAAAACAAAATATGTAAGTGCAAGTCAACTCACACAGAAAACTTGCATTTTGCCAACTGCCATGCAGAAACCATTGGGCATCACTAAATATCACTAAGACTGGCTTTCAGCACCAGCAGAACCTCACCTCCACTCTCTCCTCATGAGCACTGGACACAGAGATCTTTCTAAAAATTCTCAGGAATTCCCTGGCAGCCAGTGGTTAGGACTTGGTGCTTTCACTGCTGAGGGCCCGGGTACAATCCCTGGTTGGGGAACTAAGATCCCACAAGCGTGGCTAAAAAAAAATTTTTTTTTTCAAAATTTTGTTTGCTTTTATTGTTATTGCTTTGTTTCTTACTTTGTATAAAATTGAGAAGGTAGGAAAACGAAAAAATAAACCTAATAGGAGAAATAAGAATGAGAAAGAAGTTGGAGTAAGCAAACAGGGGTCTTAACAATTCCATTCTCTGGAAGTGAAATCAGGTGTTTAATTTAACAGAGTAGGCAGAGACTCAACATTCAAAAGATCACGGGTTGCCTGAATTCCAGAGTGAGAACAGTATGTGATGGTGGGTGATGGAATTCCCAACGGTAATCAATTTACCAAAGAGGCCCCCCCAACCTGACTTGTTACGTAAGTTATACACTACTTGTTGTACAAGCCCATTTTCAGCCATCATATATCGTATGAGTCCTGTTTTATTCATTCTGTGTATTTGTGGTCATTTCTAGGTACATAGCTCTAAGTCTCACACATATTTTTTTAAAACCTGATGATGATTATATTCCATGATGATTAAAATAGAGTTATTTACCAGTTAACGAAACTATGCTAGTAATAAAAGACCTATGGGGGCAGTGATAAAACAGGTAAACCTTGTTTCTTTTATTGCACTTAGTAGAGTATCTGATACATACAGACATCTGTAAATGTTTGTTGACTAAATGAGTGAATGACTAAAGAATAAACAAACAAATATGTGAACAAACCAATGAATAAAGTAGACGACCACCAATCTTGACTGGGGATATCTTACAGTCAGAAGGGCTACTGGTCCTAAATAAATAAATCCGTTGTACATACCTTGTTCTCTCACAAATTTATAGATGTGGGGCGGGGGAGAGAGAGAAACAGAGATGGGGAAAAGGAAGTGAGGGAGGAGGAGAACAGACTAAAAATCTCATTTCAGACAGTTTATGTTTTCCTCAAGAGCAGTAATGGAAAAATAAAAGGTACTTTACAAGGTAGAAAGATCTCCCTAAATCCCTATTATCTCTCACCATTAGTATTTATTTTAAGGACAACCTAAAAAGAACCACAGAAATACACATTACAAATCACAGAGCTATATATTGTTTAAAAATAGAAAACCAGGATTTTAAAAGATGACCTTGCCTTAAACCCAGTTTCTTTAGTGGATTTACAGAAAAATACACATTCCTCAGGGACTACTTCATCAGATAAAGTAAATGAGGTCTTAACTACATGCACTGTTGCCTTTTTAAAAAGCCAAACAAAACATTCTGCTTTGTCAGGGTTGGCAAAAATAAAACAACTGGTGCTACCATGCTGAGATGTAGCAAAATAAAAGCTAAGTGGTTTCACAAATAAATATGAGACATATATTATTTTTGTATTGAAAAAACCGACAGGCTTTTATCCACAGTCACATGTGTGTCCAATTATACTTAAAGTTGGACAACACAAGTATTGGGGGGGGGGGGTTTCCCCTTCCTGATATGACTGGAAAACAAGTTTTCTTGAAGCAATAGGAAAATTGACAGATGGCAGTTCTTTGGAAACATCCATTCATTCACTCCTATTGTGCCCTTCCAAGTCCACCCTAACTCAAGTACTGACTCCAAGTGCACCCTAACTCAAGAAAACAAAACAAAACAAACAAAAAAGACAATCAGACAGGAGGGTACACTTATCAACTATCTCTAAATCTATATGACTGGGCAGTCCTATCCTTTAAACATCGTAATAGGAAATTCAGATTCCATCCCACTGGATAAACTTAATGCATCTTAAGAGGCATTTGACACAGTACAATATAAGAAAAGAGCAGAAATTCTCCCAGCGCACTACACTTGACAGCCCATGTTTTCCTTTCTCTTTGTAAAATTCTGGGGCCCATAGCATCTTTTTCGGGTTTAGTTGGCTAACCTCTAGATTAGTATCAAACTTTAGCTCTAACTGGCTTTCCTTTCAACTAACTAAACAACCACAGTTCCAACGCAAGGATAGAAAACCGGGCTAGAAGCCAATGAACCTGTGGTTTACTGGAAAAAGAACTGGTTAGATGATGTGGTTTAAGTTACGACTCTGCCACTTACTGCTCTGTGGTCTTAAGCACACTGCAATCTAATTAGGCCCGAGGTCTGCCTTCTGCATAGTTGTGATAGTAATAAACTTGATAGTAATTGTACTGAACAGATACTATGTGCCAGACATTGTGTTAATTATTTTAAATGGATGATCTCTTTAAATTCTCACAACACCATAATTATCCCCATTTTATAGATGAGAAAATTGAGATCTACAGAGGGGTTGAATAACTTATACAATATCACACAGCAAATGATAAAATGATAAGGCCAAGTTTGAACCCAGGCAATCTCAAGCTATCTCTTTCTAGACTTTCTCCTACCATTCCCTAATTTGAAACACCACCCCCCTGATCCACTCATCATTCTCTGTGTAAGACACTGCCTTTCACAATTCAATACCACTATTGATGGGGAGGTGGGGGGGGGGGAAGAGGGGCACCTGCTTAGATTGCCTTTGAACCCACCTATGAGATAAACTTTGAGAGACAGCCTCAGTATCTACTTTCTAGGGAAGCTCCTTTAACTCACCCAAACAATCCATCATGCTCATAAATAACTTTGTTCACTCCTGTACTACTGTACTTACAATGATATAATTTAATTGTTTTCTGCTTGTTTTACTCTCTCTCCTGCTGGATTCTCAAGGGCAGACACCAAACGAAGGTACCTGTCAATCCTCTGCACTTAACAAATGTTCAGCCATGTTTGTTGAATAAATGAATGTCCAGAAACAGGGCTCTTTAGTTTTCTTAAATAACAAACATAAAAGACTTTTACATATGAAATAAAATAATAAACTTTCTAAACTATAAAAGCATCTGTAAGTATTTATAACTAATGTACATCTTCACCATACAATCTATAAACTAACCTGAAAAAAGTGTGAACCATTCTACTCGATTAACTTTAAGGCTTCTTTAATGATATGCCAAAATTTGAGTACCTTTAAATTTTGATTTTTATCCAAACTCAAAGTTATTCTACCTTCCTCAAACTAAATAATTATGTTTATCAGAAAAATGGTAAGCAAGATGCACTTCTTAGTTACAGCAATGGTGTATTCTGTAACATACTAGAACTTGAAATGGCTTTTAAAAATCAGCCTTTTCTTTATATATAATTACTAGAAAAGTTATATATTCATTTCAAAGTTTATGTAAAATAATGGTTACATAAAGAAGAATTTACAAAATTTAAGACTAAATCCCCATGCTAATGCTGTCTAAAATTTTTAACTGGGTCACTTACTTAAAGGCATTATTAAACCTGCATTTCAAAGTTCTGCAACTTGATGATAATTACTTCACAGGTATGAGCCAATAGTGCCATCCACTGTTCTTATGAATGATCTTGCCCAAATACAGTTTTTATAATGTACTAAAAATAAGATTACTTTAAAATTTTATTTGCACAATGTTTAAGTGAAAACAAGGTATTTGGGGATTTCACTGAAGATATCAAAACAGCTGCAAATTTCAGGACAACTAGCTTTGGGATAAAAGTAAAAATGTAACAAGTTCAAAATTGACATAAATACTTCAATTTCACACATTTAATTGTTTGAGATAAGTTTCACTTCATTCATGGTCCAAATTAACATTTTTCTCTACAAAACAATCATCTATAGCCAGAGAGAAGTAATTGGAATTACACTCCAGCTCAGCCAGGAAATTTTTTCTGCATTTAAGTAACCCTGCTGTTACTGAAATACTAAAATACTTAAGTGAATACTGTGATCAAGGCGGTTCTAAAAGCTACAGGAGAGACAAAGATTAACTTTTCTTCGTTTATTTGTCAAACATTCACTCAAAACTGAACAAATGAAAGAGGAGATTGAGGAGCTGGTGATGAATCGAATAAACTCCTAACTTTAAATTCTAGTACCATCACCTTTCCAGCCTAAATAGTACAAACGATGCAAAGAAAGGAAAGGGAGAGGGGGTCTTGGAGAATGCTGGTAGAGAACAGGATATAGCAAGATCACAATTCTAAGAAAAACACTTATTAAAATGCCCATAATGTGTCGGGCTACATATACAGTAGGTAGCACGTGTTACAAAAGAGATCAGCTCTTAGCAGTTACCCAATTTATTTGAGTCATGCAGCTAGAAAATAACAATGTCTAAGACTCCAAACCCAGAGCATAGAGGTCTCTCCAATGTACCATAAACTCTACTGTCTTCTCCGGAATAGGCTGGTACCACATTCCAGGCTCATTACTAAGAGATAAGCTTCCTGGCCTCCGTAAGCTTACAGAAGATCAGGAATAATAACAGCAGTTATTTACGCATCTTACTGATGTGCCAAAAGAACAGTTATAAACTCTAGATTCAAGTTTCACATGGGCCATGTTAGGATTTCTATAATTTACTTTTGAAAGAACTAAAGGTCAAGGGTGTAACATAAAATGTGTGAGTTATTTTAAGCTACAATTTGCTAGTATTTAATTAGAATGGCTACCTTCCAGAGTTTACTGGTATGTTTTAGCTGTGTTTTATCCTTGGTCAACAGCAGAGGCTTTGCAAATTAGCATAATAAGCGACAGAAATAAGTTTTCATTTGTGAAAGTAGTGGTTAACTACTAAACACAAGTGGTTACCTAATAGCATAAAAGATAGTAGAAATGGGATCTCACTGGTGGAATCAGTGACATTCAAGATGAGTTGACTGGCTAAAATATTTGCCAGAAGAGGGTAAAGAATTTTGCAACACCGTAGCTGAGACGAGTGTTTCTCAAACTATCTATAGAGACAGACCAGGATTTTTATTTCCAACCTCTTATAAACCAGTATTTATGTAAAATACAGTGAAAAGGAATTATAAGACATTGCAGCAACGTTAAATCATCTTAAAAGTTTCTAAGATGCTTACTCTCAATTTCTATACTTGTCACAGACCAGTCATCAATAGTTAATAACCTGGCACTGGTCCATGGATCACACTTTGGTTAGCACTGGCTTGGACCATTAAGGATATTATTCTGTCTTGGTTCCTCCTTTACCCTCACTCTAGACATTGGGTAGAGGATTCTGGTTGCTTGAGGCTGACAATACTGTCTCATCTGGTTCAAGTGAAACTTTCGTGCAAGGTTCAATTTAATCACCCCAAAGAAGAAAGAGTTAGGACTTCACCAAGCTTATAAGAACAGGTGGACGGTGCCAGCTTGCTTAATGAACTCTTATTGCAGATTCTGGACTGGGGCTTGCTTTCCTTATAACCTGACAACTGGGTTGTAGAGAAGCAACTAATCCTCATTGGTAGGTACTACTGTCTATCAAAAAAACCTCTAAGAGTGTGTATGACAAAACTGACTTACATTAATTTACAGTCATCAGTACCCAATATATAAAAAAGTGATATTGACCAATAATTTTTAAATAAATGAGTGACTATTAAGTCTGCTGAATTCTTTTTGGAAAATGTTTTATCTTGAGATACTGCCTCTTGGAAAAAGGTGTCAGGACCTAATAGATGTCTCTGAGGACGGTCGAGGCTGAAGGAGCTTTTCTCAAGAGAGCAGATTCATAATAGTGCCATGGTTATTACAATCAGGACATGTAAACAGAACAGTACAGTATAACTAGGCAAAAAAAAGAACACTTATTTGTTGACACCATGCTAAGATATAAGAAGTTAATGAATCATTGAATATACTAAACACGTAGTCATTTCAAAGGGATTATAAAATAAAACATCCCAAATTTTATTCTCCAAAAATGTTTAAAAAGATTCACCCTAATACAAGTGTGATATTGCATACATTCAACCTTCTAACAGGATCTTTTTGGAAACTTAATTCAAGCTTTACAAGAACACTTCTAATTACGGGTTAGCCAAAAAATTCGTTCGGGTTTTTCCATACGATGTTACGAAAAACCCGAACGAACTCTTTGACCAACCCAATAAATTTTTTACCACCAAATGTATTTAATAGAATGTTATTTTCTGAAAGCTGTAATTTAAAGATTAACATTAAAAGATAGCATTTGAGGCTTATATTTTCCACACGTGTACTGACAATGGCAGTAGTCGTGTTTGATGACAAAGGTCAAGGAGAAGACCTTTTTACTATGTTGCTGCTACATCTCATAGAGAGGCAGTAAGAGGATACCTGAGCATCTCACACCGCTTATATTCAGAGGTCTCAGGAGTCACTGCTGTGTACTCTCACCCCTAGAAGAGTGTCATGCTGGCACCTAAAAGCATTCATTCCCCAGAACGTGGAACAGAACAAGACCCAAATCCTCCCCATACAGGAGCTGCAATTAACTGTGTTTACATCTGGATTTTTTGGATTATTTCAGTCAATGTTAGTTAGCTGTTGACTCGGGAAATGTTTATCTTTGTATACATCATAATATCTAATACCATACCTGGTAATGTGGTAAGCACATAATAATTACATTTTCAAATGCATTGTGATTATATCTAGTTAATAATTACTTCATGTTTTAACCATTAGAACCAGAAAGATAGCAAAATGTTATTAGTAATGATCCTACTTCTCTAAAAACAACTTCACTTCTATGAGAGAAATTTGCATTCTTTCTCTTTCATTCATTCATTCACCTATGTATCTAGCCCTGGAATAGGGACTGATAAATTCCAGACATTATAGAAAAAAAGTTCAAATATCTTAGTTTGTTTTCCCAAAGCTAAGATGTCACAGGGGGAAAAGTAACAGATACTTTAATTCAAGTATGTAATCTCAAAGAAAATTAGATTCCCCTTAAAGGTTCCCATATACCATCATTTTATGTCTGGCAGATGGCAAACAACAAGAAAGACGATAAATTTTAAAAGTGGAAGTATCAGTAAAGTATTACAGGGTCAGATGGTATTTTCTAAGATGTGTTTAGCCCTGGGGAGGATTACTCCTTCAAACTAGGGATAATCTGATAGTAGTATCTAAAAAATGATATACCTTATATCAGAACTGCTGAGCAGCACCCAACTCTTGGCTTTGGAAGAATGAAAATTGCCAAGGGATTGTCAAAATGATGACTTTGATAGTGACAGGGCCAGCAAAATGAAGCAGAGATTTTCTTTATGGCCCATTTTCTGATTTTTAACTTTTTGTCCCCTATATTACCTTCTGTCTCCACACTCCATTCTAACTACTAGAAAAAAAATAAGGCAATCACACAAATGGGGTCCACTGACAAAACCTGAGCTTTTCAACCTCAGCTCACTTCTTCCTTTTATGCACATGCTGACTCCCTATTATACTGACCATGGCACTTGGCTGATACTTTTCTACGTAAACATCCACAGATTTCCTACTCTGTTGTGCATCAGGACCATGACCTCACTCCATGAATTTCATGAAAAAAAATGGAACACTCTGGCATGACTCTTCAAATTTCATATATTTACCCCAGAAACAAGATTATTTCTGGCCAAATTTTTAATTAGAATCTCAGATTAGACATAGCTTCCAGTTTACAGAAAATCTGTAGGGTAGAATATCAGCAGAACACCACCACCAAAGGGAGGAAATCGGGGAAGAAGAAAACTGACAAATCTTGGAAGGAGGGGGGATTCTGATCAAGAACCGGCTGTACCTCAAGTCAATGGAATCAAAGAGACCACAGTATATTAACCAAAACATAAAGGGACAGGACACTGAACCCTCCACCCTCCATTTTGCCTGACAGCATGGAGGAACTGAGCACCTTTCTCTAAATTAAATCAGTGAAGACCTCTAAGAAAAATGAACTGATAAGTTCTACACTTAAACTTACATCCTTTACTCTTATGTCTGAGGAAGCATGAAGGTGTCTTTCTCTCCAACACTTAACTTTCTAACTACGTTCACAACTGTTCCTGTTTAAACAGTTTCTCCTGTCAATATATTTCTAATCCTTACCCCTCTGCCTCTAAACAAGCTCAGATAGAAATATCCTTCTATTCTAAAAACCACGTGTCTCACTTTATAGCAGAACTCCTCCAAAGAGCAGTCCTCCTGTAGCAAAGCCTACGAATTTCTAACGTAGTTTGCAAATTTCCGGCTCTTTTGAAAATGATTCACCTAACCTGCCGTTACTTCTCCTCAAGGGATCAGAAGTAATTGATAGACACTTCTTTTCATAAAACCTTCGCCACTGACTAGTTTTATTTCATAGATAATTCATCTCTCTCCTCTTATTTCCTATATATGGGCACTGACCGTTCACCTTCACTGACCTCAACTCTCACCCCTCCAACTAAGGCTTCTTTTTAGCCTTGTATTTCTATCTCCAACCACTCTTTGGAACTTCCAAATCCATTGGAGAATGCCAATGTCCATCTTCTTAACCATTACACAGTACTGCCACCCTTGCTTTTCCTTCCCAAAACTACCACCCAGGCTCTCATTCCTTCCTGGCTCGGTTGCTATAGGAACCATAAGCAAGAAACGTGGGTGGCCTATAGATGCTGAAATTTCATTTCAAATGTCACTATAATGCAAAGATTATTCTGTTCCCACACTTGATATGATCCCTTGCTCCTGTGAATCCACAAAAGTGTCTGACGGGTGCAATAGATAAGCCTCAGTCTCAGTCACCTACTAGCTGCATGACAATGTGAAGTCACCTAAGTGCTCTGAAACTTAGTTTCCTCATCTACTGAAAAATCTCACAAGGCTGTTGTGAGGACGAAATACAGGAAAAAACACACATTTCACAGAATTCTGTCTGGCCCACATTAAGCACTCAATATACATTAGCAATGATTAACTTCATTCTCTCCTGCATTTCAGTCATGTCCATACAGCTCTCATCATCCTACTAGACAAACATGTGCCTATTCATGTCTACAGGGAGTCCTTACCCCATTAGGGACAGTCTAGAAATAAGAGTGATATTGGACAAGGGGCAGCTAACCTCAGAAGGCTCACCTCAAAAAAAAAGAATGTTGTAAATTGAGACAAGGAACCGAGTAGACCAAATTTATATATGCAATACAGCAAACATAAGAAGGATGAATAACTGAACATAAAATTGAGAGTATGGAAAGAAAAAATAAATGTTATTTAAGAACTAAAGGTACTCTTATTATACACAATGTGATCAAATAAGTAGTGGTCTCAGTTCATCCACAATCTAGCATGATATGAAATTTTCAACTTCTTCCTTGGCTAAAGCGACTAATATACTCCTTTTACATTTTAAGTTAGAAACGTAACAAAGCATAACAACTCTGTAGAGTTTAATAGTAACTTTGCTAAATTACCAATACATGTAATAAAACTTACTGCAAATGGGGTCCTTTCCCTAACTGATGAATAGAAAATTTATATGAAACTTATATATCCATATTTAACTTCAAAGCCATAAAACTTTGAAAAGTGTAAGATTTTGATAGAGATGATAATTTTCACTTGAAAGAAGTAATTATCCGTACAACTCTTTTAAAACATTTAAATGTAAATGAAAAAAAGCAATGAGCTCTACTGGAGGTAAAAAAAATAAAATTCAAGGTAAAGATGTTAAGAGTGATACTGTCGACAAACACTCATGGAGAGACTTTCATCTGAGAACAAGTGATAAGGCTCCAACTGATTCAGGAAAATGATTAGTAGTCAGAGAAGTTCAGAAACTCTTATCTCAAGGAGTGACAGTACAGATTAATTCTCTTAACAGCAAAAGAATGTTTGCTGATTTATTTACTAAGAGGCAATTCTATACTGTAATATGAGAGATGTGAGAGGATGAGAAAGTAAAAGGAAATATCCAGTGAGCTTTAAAAAAGTCTATAGCCTCATTATAAGAAACACTAAATCCAAGAGAAGAAAAATTCAAATTATAAATATATGAAAAATTTTAACTTAATGCTATTTAAAAATGACTACCTAAGGGAAATTTTGAAAAATATATAGCAAAATAAATTAGTAGTGGCTTGAAACTACAACATTAATTCAACATTGAGTACTCACTTTGTACTGGACCCTGAAGTCAGAGATAATAATAGTGATAACTGAAATACTTTCTGAACTCACGAAGCTCATTACTAAGTAGAAAATATAAATTATGCATCCTGAGAAGTGCCATAATCAACGTACATAGGGAATGTTGTAGATGCACAACGGAAAGATGGAGGTATTTAGCCTAGTCAGGAGGGGAGGAACAAGCAGCCACCCAAAGAAAGGGGCACACAAGCGCGTACAGCAGGATTACCCACAAGTAAGTGGAGAAATGGTGAGACACACCAGGGGATCCTTACAGCACACAGACAGGCCTGGAGTCAAGAGAGAGAAGGACCTTGAGGCTGAGAATGTCAAGTAGTTCAGTGAGACTGAATACTGGAGTGTGAGGTGGGGAGTGACAAAATGGAGAAGTACGGAGACTAAAAATATAAAGTATCTTTGAAAACAAACAGTTAAAATCGACACTCAGCAGGTCACAAGTAGGTACAAAGTCACCTTGATCCTAAAATAATGGATTCTAATACAAAAGGGTTTGACAGGCCCTAAAATAATAACATACTTAAAGGAATGTGCCAGTCAAAAAGGAGTTGATCAGTCCTGCATTTTTTTTAAAAAAATGAGACTATCAGAAACATTTAGACTTTGCCCCTCTAAAGACATTGTTTAGGAGAAAGTACACCTAGCCAAACTCCAAGTATTACTGTGCAAGTGGCAAGGCAATTCGTACTGCAACAAGAAATTAACATGATCCCATTCAACTTTCAAATTATAGAACTCAATTATTCATTCATAAGTGAACATTTACTAAATCCCTACTGTGTACATACTTCTGTGTACTAAGGATACAATGATACAAAAGAAAGTCAATTCCCTACCTTCATAGAGCTTATTACATGCCAGTGAGGGGAGACAAATACAACATAAATGGACATATGTCCATTTCAATACCGAGAAATGTTACAAAGGAAAATAAGGCAAATATGGAGGAAAGGAAATGTAGGGATGCTGAAATTTTAATAGGAATTTGAATTCAGGAGTCAAAAACAACAGCAACAGCAACGCAGGATGTGAAGGAAGGAGAAGAGTGACTGAGACAGAGGGAACAGCAAACAGCCTTACACCCGTAACTTGGCTCAGGCTCCAGAGAATATATTAGATTCTCCGGTCAATGTGACAGCTACGCTTCTGACTGTTAAATTCTGACTTAGTCGTTAGTAGTCTTTGAGCTTGATGAGTCCAGGTTTATGAATCTTCCACAATGAAGGCCAGATATTGGTCCTGGACAAGTTCACGAAGTCAACTGAAAGTCCCCAAGGGCTTTTAGGGAAAAGCCAAATGGCTTCTTCAACAGTCCCCGGTCTCTGGCGGCAGTGGGGAGGATGAACACGAGGTGGATGATAAGGCAAGAGAAAAGACAACCAGTGACAACACAGCTGCAACAGTTGCAGGAGGAAAGGACGGCACTGGCTTGGAGAGAGGTAGAAAGATGCTGGAGCAGGAAAGATAAGTTCACCTGCTCTCAGTGGGAAAGAGCATGAAGAAATCAAAGGGCAGAAGGAGGACAATTTTTAAAGAGAAGGAAGATTAAAATTTAAAAGGAGCAGGAAGGCTTCAATCTGTGGGACATGCGAGGCAGCTGCATGAAAGGAGGGGCTTTCATGAGGCTTAAATTTAAATTTATTACCAGACTATGATCATATAGATTAAAGTGGGAAATAAGTAACTTTCTCAAATGGAGTCACTATTTAAAAGAACCAAGTTCAACAAATGCAAATAAAACCACGTATGACTGATTATACCAGGAGTTATAATCAGGCAGAACTTCAGACCAACATGGCAATTAGAGAGTACTTGATATTCAGTCACGATGTTTATCTTCAGTTTAAGGCTCATAAAAGTAACATTTGAAAATATTCATTTCAGATAGTTAATAATCAAAATATGGTTAAGGATCTTGGGCAATATTTACTATAATGCTATTGAAAAAAATAGTCAAAGATGACGGGTGTATTAACCATTTCATAAAATGAAATACTCTTCTTGGGCTTCCCTGGCGGCGCAGTGGTTGGGAGTCCGCCTGCCGATGCAGGGGATGTGGGTTCGTGCCCCGGTCTGGGAGTATCCCACGTGCCGCGGAGCGGCTGGGCCCGTGAGCCATGGCCGCTGAGCCTGCGCGTCCGGAGCCTGTGCTCCACAACGGGAGAGGCCACAACAGTGAGAGGCCCGCGTACCGCCAAAAAAAAAAAACACTTGCTGCATATATAAGTGCAACTGCATACAGGGAACATCTTAGAGGGAATGATATTCATGTCTGATTTTTTTTAAAATTCATTTTTGATTTTTCTTTCCCAAGGAAATATTCAACTACTTTTCTATGTCATATAGCCAGGAAAATTCATGGAGTATATTGAATATTTTATGAGTTAGAGAGAAGCTTACCCAGTGTTGATGGAAATGATTTCTATCAGTGGATTCTTCCTAATCTTTGGCAAATCCAGTCGTGCTCCCCCCAACCGTTTTCCATTATCCTTTTTCTGACCCAGCAGTCTCACAGAGTGACCTTCAAATAAAGCACAGAAAACACGTTAGCATGAGTCATACAACTTCACTTTAATTTACTGCTTTCAACAAATGTGTTAATATTTGCATTTAACTTTTTCTTTTATGAAAACAAATAAGAACAACCCGGAGAAGATATGATCACTGAACCTAAGAAATACTACCAAAGGGAAAGGCAGCAGTGTTCAAGTCCTACAGTCAAAAGTGCTTTGCTTAGAATATTTGCACATTCATAGTGCACAGATGAGAGAAATAGAAATATCCTCAGAGTGTCATTCCACAGGTATGAGTGGCCCCTAACATAGACCAGATATGTAAATATATGAAGCAGGAAGGGTTCACTTGGGCACTGGCCCTGCAGGCCAAGTGCAAAAGCAGATCATCTGCTCAAAGCAAACTGTAAATCAAAGTAAAGAATTAGAAAGCTGAGATAAAATGACACTCTAGGGGGGGTTCCCTGGTGGCGCAGTAGTCCGCCTGCCAATGCAGGGGACACAGGTTCATGCCCCGGTCCGGGAAGATCCCACATGCCGCGGAGCGGCTGGGCCCGTGAGCCATGGCTGCTGAGTCTGCACGTCCAGAGCCTGTGCTCTGCAATGGGAAAGACACTCTAGGGTTGGATTTTTAAGAACAAACAAAAGCTTTTAAACTTATTTTTTTTAAACATTACAAAAGAATCAGAACACTTCTAAGACCCATTAAAATGTTGAATTAATTGTAGTTACAGAAAAGTTGAAAGAATAGAAGAATTCTCATCTCCTTGATATTCACCAATTATTATTTTCCATATTTATCATTTTCTCTATATACATACATATTATTTTTTATAACTTTACTGAAGTACATCCTGTAAAACTAACCCATTGTCAGTACACAATTCAATGATTTTAAATAAACTTATACCGTTGTACAATCATCACAACCCATTTTTAGAACATTTCCATCACCCCCAAAACTCTCTCAAGCTTATTTATAGTCTATCCATGCTCCCATACCAAATATACTACATTTTGCTAATCTATCAACCAGCTGATGAACATTTGGACTGTTCCCAATTAACACCTTTTATAATAATGCTTCTATGAATATCTGAATACAGATCTGCATGCGGACATATGTGTTCACCTCTCTTAGATAGATTCCTAGGAAAAGAATTGTGGGTTATGTCGTAAATTTATATTCACTTTTATAAGAAATAACTTTTCCAAAGAAGTGCTACCATTTTATATCCCACCAGGAATGTATGAGGGTTTGAGTTTCTCCACATCACCAAGACCTCACTCATATTGTAACTTCTGACAACAGCTATTCTAGTGGGCATGCAGTGGTATATTATTGTGCTTTGAATGAATAATATGCATTCCATAATGACTAACGATATTGAGCACCTTTTCGTGTGATTCGCCAATTGTATTCCCATTTGGTAAAATGTTGTCATGGTTAATTTTTACACGTCAACTTGCCTGGGCCACAGGGTGCCCAGACATTTAGCCAAACACTATTTTGGGTGTGTCTGTGAGGGTGTTCCTGGATGAGACTGACATTTGAATCAGTAGACTGAGTAAAGCACACTGCTCTCCCTAACACTGGTGGGCATTATCCAATTAATCAAAGACTGAATAGAACAAAAAGGCTGAGTAAGGGGGAACTAACTCCTCCTGTCTGACTACTGAGCTGAGTAACTGGTCTTTTCCAGCCTTCAGACTCAAGACTGAAATATCAGCTCTTCTTGGGTCTCACACCTGCCCAGTTGCCAGCTGTAACTTACACCATCAACTGTCCTGATTCTCAGACCTTTAGACCTGGACTGGAACTACACATCAGCTCTCTAGAGTCTTCACCTTGCTGACTACAGACATTGGGAATTTTCAGCCTCCTTAATGGTGGGAGCCAATACCTTATAATACATCTCATTATACACACACACATACACCCCTATTGGTTCTCTTTCTCCGGAGAACCCTCACTAATATAAATGTCTACTCCAGTATTTTGTCATTATTTTAGTTAGAGCATTTGTCTTATTATTGAATTATAAGAATTCTTTACATATTCTGGTTATATGACCTTTATGAGATATATAATTTTTAAATATTTTCTCTCAGTCTGTGGCTTATAGTTTCACTTTCATAATGGCATCTTTTGAAAATTAAAGTTTTTTTAATATAATGAAGTTCAACTTATCTATATTTTATTTTACAGCTCATGCTTTGGGTGTCATATCTAAGAACTCTTTGCCTAGCCCAAGAGCACAAAGATTTCTCCTACATTTTCTTCCACAAGTTTTATCGTTTTCACTCTTATAATTAGGTCTAGGACACACTGTGTTACTTTTTGTGTATGATAAAGGTCTAAGTTTATTTTTGCACATGGATATTCAATCGTCCCAGAATCATTTCTTTTCCTTCTTCCTCCTTTGTGCCACTGCCATCACACATACTAACATATATAGTTGTATAAACCCTAAACTATAGTGCTACAATTGTTGTTTTATACAATTGTATGTTTTTTAAAGAAAAATGTGAAAAATATATATTTATAAAGTACTATATATTTACCCACATAATTACCACTTCTAGCACTCTTCATTTCCTCCTGGGGATTTCCATTTGGTACCACTTTCTGCCTGAAAAATTGTCTTCAGTATTTCTTGTAAATCAAGTCTGCTAGCAACAAATTTTTTATTTGGAAATGTCTTTATTTTGTTTCATTTGTGAAGGATACTTTTGCTGGATATATCAATAGAATTCTTAGTTGACAGTTTTGTTCTTTGAGCACTGAATATATCACTCCACTGTCTTTGACCTCTAGTGCTTCTGGTGAGAAGTCGACTATTAATCTTGTTGTTCTCGGGTACACGGTATGTCATTTCTCTCTTATGCTGTCAAGATTTTCCCTCTCTTTCTACAATGACTACGATGTGTATAGGTGTGGATATCTGGGACTTCTCTACATGGAATTCATTTAGCTTTTTGGATCTGAAAGTAATGGTTTTCATCAAATTTGGGAAATTTTCATCCAGTACGGTTTAAAACTACTGTTGTTGCTGTTGCTGTTTTTTACTGTATCCTTTTCTTTTGTGATTCCCATGACACATTTGTTGGTGTGCCAGATGTTGTCCCAATGGTCTCTGAGGCCCTTTTCATTTTTTCTCTTTTCTTCTGTCCAAATCAGATCATTTCTCTTGGTCTATCCACAGATTTTTTTCTTCTGCCATCTCAGATCTGCAGTTGAGCCCCTCTAATGAATGTTTTCATTTCAGCTACTGTTCTTTTCAACTCCAGATTTCCTATTGGTTCTCTTTTATAATTTCTATCATTTTGTGATTCTATATTCAAGTCACTGTCATCATCCTTTTCTTAAATGCTTTTAACATCGTTTCACTTAGTTCTTTCTAGTCTTTGTCTGCTAAATCCAACATTTCTGGCCACTCAACGACAATCGATACTGACTGCTTTTTTCCCGCTTGAATGTGGTTATACTTGGTTTCTTTGTATGTATCATAATATTTTGTTAAATACTAGAAATTTTAGGTAATATATTGTAGCAACTCTCAATTCATATTAATCACCCAAAGTGTAGTCTATGAAGTTTATGTCTCCACAATGAATGGTCATTAATCTCCTTTCTTAGCTCTTCTGGCTTTCTTCCCCCCAAAGTGTAACTTCCCAGCAGTCAATTCTGTATCTGCATAGCAAAGCTAAGTCAAGGACTGGTCACGCATATGCTCAAACACCTTAAACCAGTAAGATTCCTAACTATGTGCTGACTGATCTGTGTATGAGCCGAGAGCATTCAAACTTAGGGCCATTTTCAAGTCTGCCCCACCTTTTACTTTCTCCTGGGCTTTCTTGGGTCCTCTCCCACCTTCTCGCGATGTGCATACAAGCTCCAGCCGACAGATAAGTGTAGGCAGCTTGGGTCCACTCTGGTCCCTGTTGTGCATATGCACAACCTCCAATCAATTTACAGTTGGCGAAGACTTATCAAGCATCCTCTCTCTGTCTCACCTCCCAGAAGTCTCTGCTAAATCCGTGGCTAGTCTGTCTGTCTACCACTTCTGCCAAACAGGCCCACAACTTCAGGTGTGTAGAGCCAGAGACACCCCATCCCCTACCCCCCCCACCCCCCGTCATGAGCCATAAACATCTTCACTTTCCCAAACAGTCCTCCAAGTCAACTGAGCCTTCTTGGGAGCAGCAGTGAAGCTGCTGGTTTTTACAGCCTGCCCTGCCCTGGATGAACAACCTTGCCCACAGAGCTGAGGAAGGAAAACGGCAGTAGCACCAGGCTCAAACACCACAGACTCACGCTGTTCTTACCCACAGCTCAGTTGTTTGCACAAATAAACACTTCTCAGTTTGCTGACTGCTTTTAGTCAATTTCCAGAATGCGAGAATGGCTTGTTTTTGACCATTTGTCCAGCTTTGTTGTTGCTCATGGGGAGATTTGTTGACCTTCTCATGCAGTCGTGCCACAAGCTAACCAAAGCCCACTTTTTAAAAGCAATTATTTAAAATAACTTTAAATACGTAATTAATACAGATATAAGATTCTAAGCAATTATATGTATGTTTCATCACCCCTCATTTCAGAAAGATATACTGCTTAAACATCTCCTGTACAGACAGCTTTTCAGGACCAGAAGTAATAAAACCATCAGTCATGGCCTTTTTCGTACTAATCGCTTTAATAAGAAACATTAAGTACTTCATTCATTCTGAAAATTCTTGCTCTGATGGAGAAACATAGTTAGACTCAAGCAAGCATTTGGCATACCAGATTTCACAGATTTTCAAGATAAGTTGAACTCTTCAATCACAAGTCCAGTTAATGAAGGGGTGAGCAAGATTGGCATGATAACATAATAGTTCTCTGAGAGATGCCAAAAGTTCAATAATGACTATGCAAAGGCATGCTATTTTCATACTAGCCTGAGACAAATTTCATTATATCCTGCTGAGACTTCAGCAATATGAGCCTGTACTAATAACATTTGATAAATTATTCATCTCCAACTATCTACATGCAAATAAAGGAACATATCCTGCCTGATGATATAATGAGTTATTTTCCAATCCAATGATTCATTAAAGAGTGGCAGACCTAGCAACAGTCTGTGTTTTTTTTTAATTGAAAAAAATATACCACACTAAAAACAAAGTAGGAAATAACATAAAAGTCCCTCATTATATCTGGTCAAAGATGAAAGAAAGGAAATTCAACCACATAATGATTATTTTTTTAAAAAACAGACTAGCAGAACAGAACTTTTATACTTGTTATACCATCTTTTTAAAAAATCCTTTTGCAAACAGAATTGCTATTTCAAAGTAACTCCTTAAATCTACAGACCACAGAATAAAAACATATACTACAAATCATTACCCATTACATGTGCAGTTATCAGTATTATTACCCTCTAAAACAAACTGAAATTTGACAGAATAAATAATAAAACTGAAGGAGATATCTTAAAGAAGGTGTATCTGTGAGACAAAAAGGAAAGGAAACAAGGACTCAGGAACAGGGAAACACGCTGAAGGAATAAAAATGTGAAAGGTAAAAAGGAAACTTCTGGAGCAAATTTATACTGAAAATGAACATGTTATACTTATGAAGGGACCAAGCCTTAAGGACCACCATTAGACACTCAAACACTGCTTCTCTATACAATCCCTTCTGATTAGTCACTGATGCCTAGCACTGTGAAGGAAAAAGAACACTGCTCAATGAGTACCAATTTGTTTTGTGACTACTGCGAATTTCATCCGCCTTTGTGGCTAGACTGAAGAGAAGGAGAGGAAGAAAAGAAATCAGGACAACAGAGTTTGAAAGAAAAGGAGAGTGAAAATATTGGTTTTTACATCATTTCAATCACACATAATAAGAAACTAAAGGAGGAAATATTAATAGGAACAGATGGGAACAATGATGCTCAGTGTGACCAGATAAACTGATAATAACATGAGACCACTGAGGAGACAGGGATAAAGATGTAAGTTATTAAAATAGAAATATGCAATTTTAATCCAAGGATGAAAAAAGAAGATTGCCTTATATGTAGAATGGGACATACTCAAATGTTCTATTTCCATGATTTTATCTTTCCCATTTTCAATGTAAATTCACATTTCATCTCCTCTAAATAATGGTCAAATATGTCTCAGTGGGCTTATTAACCATCTTTAATAAACATCTCTCTAAGTTGTTACTTACAAGTGTCACATAAAATTCAGTCCTGTTAAACCAAATTTAATTTTAAACCTGAGGCTTTCAGCAGTTATTTATAAATCAGCTACAAAACCCTGATTCTGTGCTCGTTTTTACATTTGATCTAATCCAGTAAAGAATGTTACTAAACTATTTTTTTAGCTAAAATTATTATATATTACAAAGTATTGAACCAAAAGCTAGTTTGTTTTATATAATTCACTATTATATGCACACTTGTGAATTCATAACACTGAAAAACCTATACGAAAAAAGGCATATTTTGTACAATAATGGCTATACTCGTTGAATCAATATATTCAGTGTTGTTTATGGATCTTCATGAGCAAATAATCTTTCCCAAATCCCGCAGTGTTAACTGCATTGAACATTATTAGAGCTGAGGAAAAACATCCCACCCATACATACTAGAAAGCCCAGTCTGTCAACATGTCAGGAAGCCAATTATAATGGTCATTCAAAAGCAGAAAAGTAACAACCCCTGTAATATAAGCATATATGTAAACACACACACACACACACACACACTGATAGAAATAGGACTACCTACAAATTAGGTATTTATTAATTAAATTATGTTTCTACATACAAACCAATCGTTCCCCCTCTGGTTCTCAAAGCTAAAGTCATTTGTACAAGTTAGCCTTAGAATATCATTACATATTACAGAAGCACCAGTAATCTGGCAACTTGGACTCCAGTTGTTTATTTCTTTTCCCTTTAATTTCTTTTTCTTCTAAAGCCTCTAGAAACAGCCAGACTTTCCTTCAATACTTCATTCTTCTCACCTAATTTTAAAGGCCATTCACTGTTTCCTTAATATGTTACCACCCACCTCCACTACCACCAGAGAGGCCTCAATGCCAAGTTTGTTTCATCTCTTACTGACTGCTCTCACTTCACACAAATTCGGTCCTATTAACAGACATCATGAAGACCTAGCTGAACCCTAAACTCTGGGTCGTCCTGCTGGAAAGCTTCCTAATAAAAGCAAACCCAACCCAATGCTGGGGCAGCGGGTAAGAGAAGACTGGTAGATATACAAGCAAAAACAAAAATTAAAAGATGAGTAAATGCACTACAGACATCAATTCTCACTTAAGAGAGCCCCATCAATTTGAATATTGTTTAAGAATATTGAAAGGAAAGCTCAGTTTACTGTTTTTCTACAAAATGCTTGGAGCTGTTACTCAGCATAGCCTCCAAAGGCTTTTTTTTTTTTTTTTTTTTTGCGGTACACGGGCCTCTCACTGCTGTGGCCTCTCCCGCCGCGGGGCACAGGCTCCGGATGCGCAGGCTCAGCGGCCATGGCTCACGGGCCCAGCCGCTCCGCAGCATGCGGCATCCTCCCGGACTGGGGCACGAACCTGTGTCCCCTGCATCGGCAGGCGGACTCCCAACCACTGTGCCACCAGGGAAGCCCCAAAGGCTTTTTAACTACTTAGTTACACAGAAAAACAAAAATTTAGCCAAAGTTTGTCTCTACTCCGTTCAATGTCATTCCTCATATGTAGGCTCCTCCCAAGAAAGCAAGCATTCTCTAATAGTCACACATAAGTAACTCTCTTGAAATATTTTCATTTTAAAAGAAGAAAGCAAAGTGAAACAAAGTAGTCGGGTTAAGTGAAAGAAGCAGCTAGTCTGGGTTGGAAAATTTTACCCGAAATGCTAGAATTGACTCAAAACACAAGATCACTACAATTCAAGCGCCAATTTTAGCTACTAAGATTTCAGCAATTACGAAGAATTTAAATGTTAACTAGAACAATGACACCTAGAAAAAGACATTAAAATAAGAGAAGAATGGTAAGAATCAACTGCCCAAAAAGACAGAATTCAAAGCGTGAATCAAAGTATAAGCAAAGAGAGCCTACTAAGGTCCTGATGTTACCAGCGTGCATTTCCAGAGTTTTGAGTTGGAGAGGAAGATAAGGACAGAATACAAAGTTTAGATCCCCTAAAAGTTTGAGGCTTATTTAATATCAAAACTCTTCTTGCACAAAAAAGTATCTACACTATAATTATAATGACATGAAATTTATGTATGATCCAGACCTGTGGAAGATGTAAAGATGAAAACATGTTGGAATGGAAAATTCTAAGGCAACTTTTTCTTCCATTCATACAGCATTGTTAGTACAACTAATGACAACTATTTTCAAGTCATCATACTGGACAAAGAATACATAAAATAAATAATCCACATAAGCAAGATGTCTTCTTATAGTAATGGAAATACCTTCTGGAGGCAAACTACCAGAAGCATTTAATTTTATGATTCAATTACATCTTTTGCAAGCAGATATACCTTTTATGACAGTGGGAGGAGATTTATACGGTGCCAATTTATTTTTCACAATCTAAATCAAGTGTACATCAAAATATTCAAAAGTCAAAGCAGTCGCACGTCAGTAAGTCCACCTCAGTACTGACCCTTAAAAGAACTCATGTGGTTGGCTGTCTTGCTACAGTAGGCTCCCCTGAATTCTATATATTTCTTTTCTATTTTTCCCCACACTCTATTTACTTTTTTATTTTTTAAATTTGTGTTGAGTATAGCTGTGTAAAGTATAGCTGCTTTACAATGCTGCGTTAGTTTTTACCATACAGCGAAGTGAATCAGCTATACATATACATATATCCCCTTTTTTGGATTTCCTTCCCATTTAGGTCACCACACATCTCCTGAATTCTAAATTTCAGTAGCTCCACTTTAATGTCTTAGGGTGTTTTTTTTGTTTTGTTTTGTTTTTGCGGTACACGGACCTCTCACTGTTGTGGCTTCTTCCGATGCGGAGCACAGGCTCCGGATGCGCAGGCTCAGCGGCCATGGCTCACGGGCCCAGCCGCTCCACGGCATGTGGCATCTTCCCGGACCGGGGCACGAACCTGTGTCCCCTGCATCGGCAGGCGGACTCTCAACCACTGCGCCACCAGGGAAGCCCTGGGGTGTGTTTTTTAACATCTTATTGGAGTATAATTGCTTTACAATAGTGTGTTAGTTTCTGCTAACAAAGTGAATCAGCTATACGTATATCCCCTCCCTCTTGCATCTCCCTCTCACCCTCCCTAGCCCACCCCTCTAGGTGGACACAAAGCACCGAGCTGATCTCCCTGTGCTATGCAGCTGCTTCCCACTAGCTATCTATTTTACCTTTGGTAGTGTATATATGTCCATGCCACTCTCTCACTTTGTCCCAGCTTACCCTTCCCCCTCCCCAGATTTAATGTTTATGGCAATAAAGCTACTCAGTACTTCCATTTCAGTAAGTAAAGCATCCATGGCAGCAATGCAAAAACTTAATCATTGCTCATGCTCAAACCCATATTCCCCAAATTACTGCACCAGGTGATGAAAGCAGAGATAATAGACCTAATAACAGATGGCATTCAAGCTCCTAAAAAAAAAAGAGAGAGAGAACAACACTATACAAGAATAAGGAACCTGTAAGCCACACTCAGCTCAAATCTCCACATCTGATCATGAATGAAAATGTCAAGCTCCTCCTGCAACTCTTCAAATCATTATAAAGTGTCACCGAGGAGCGGTGGGAGGCAGTATAAAGGCAACCTAAAGGGAGGCAGTCAGGGAAGGGGCATCTGGCACTTATTTGTTGGCTTTAAATTCACAATCTTAGTCCTCAACCCCCTGTGACTGGCATTACCACTGCCCTTCTGGAGAAATGAGGACAGTGAAATAAGTGTAGAAATGTACGAAAAACAAAGAGGATGTACATTTTATATCACAACACAATACACTAATGCACATGCATAACCGAAACAAAAGTTCCGAAATGCTACAGATGAGTAAAAACTGAAGTAGGTTTGAAATATTATTTTATCAATATTTAGATACAACATAAAGACTCCCCAAACCCAACCCCCACCCCCAAAAAAACTATTCTGTCCTGAGTCATCACAATGACTTCTGCCCTAAAGGGACTTACGGTCTTGAGGAAAACAACTTGTAAACAAATAACTGGAATGAAATGTCAGACATGGTCTGATCAGTGTTTTTAAGGACAGTAGATCACCATGAGAGAGTGGTCAACTCTCCTAAAAAAAGATCAGTAAAGGCTTCAAGGAGAAGTGACACTGTAGTGTGGGAGGCTGAGCAGGCCAGATACAAGTTACATACACAACTACATAGATTCCCCAGTACATCTGGACACAACACTGCTAACACAGCAAGCACAGATCTTTGCTACAAATCCTGTCTGTTCATCTTCTGCTTCTTAAACCAGCCTATCGCTAAAGCCAGAATTCACTGAAAAGATTTATTAAGACTTGGCATAAAGGAGCTCCACTGTGAAAAACCCCACCTTCAAAAATTAAATGCCTCTAAACATAGTTTATGAGATAGAAATTATGTGGGTTTGAGATACGCATTCTTAGTTCTAATCAAAAGACTGGCCAAACATTATTTTTAAAGGTTAATTCAAAACCTCAGTATTGTACACTGAAAAACAAACAAACAAACCTTACTTCAAGAATTTACAATTAATGTTGGTTGTGAAACGTTAAAGACAAAGTTATCAACATCAAAATCCTTCTGATTACAGCTTCAATACTTATCTGGCCTAAATACAAAACTAGAATTTAGAACATAGACCATATCCTTAAAAAACATGGAAGGATTTTCTTGACTTAATCATTTGACAGTATAAACTGTGTTTTACCTTAAAACCTTCCAAAATTACCTTTAAAAAACACACCCAAGAGAATTCTCTCTGCAGAATCTCTTTAGGTTTTACTGGTTTGATTAGCTTCTTTATTGGTTGCTTACAGTTAAGGAATACGTTTACTCACTCTTTTCCTAAATTAAGCACCCTTATAGCAAGGTAAGACTAAAATATTCTTTTCAGAATTTTTTTTTTTTAAATATAGCAAATCTAGGGGCTTCCCTGGTGGCGCAGTGGTTGAGGGTCCGCCTGCCGATGCAGGGACGCGGGTTCGTGCCTGGGTCCGGGAGGATCCCACATGCCACGGAGCGGCTGGATCCGTGGGCCCGTGGGCCGCGGCCGCTGGGCCTGCGCTTCCGGAGCCTGTGCTCCGCAGCGGGAGAGGCCACAACAGTGAGAGGCCTGCGTACCGCAAAAAAAAAAAAAAAAAAAAAAAAAAAAAATATATATATATATATATATATATATATATATATATATAGCAAGTCTTTATTAACTCCTAACAAAAAAAGTTTTTATGTTGGCACAAAATAAAATGGCAAGTAAAACTGAGAAGGAGGAAAGGGAGAAAGAAATCAAAGAGGAAACAAGAAACATGAAGGAACAAAACGTGTAAGTAAGAATATGAAAGGGAACTAGAAATGGTTGAGCCGTGACCTTAGTCAATAGGCAGGAGGGATGGAGATAACAATAAATGGGTCTCACTTTGTCACTTCCCTCCATTCAAGGTAAGCAGCTTAATAGAACCTAAAGAACTTGAGATTAGAGGAGTAGGTTTCAAATTATAGTACACTGCTGCCTTGCTATATAATCAGTAATGCCAGGGTTCCTGTGGAGTACAAATGAATTAATGTATACGAAAGGGTAAGCTACAAAGAGCCAGACAGAAGGTAATTACAGTTACTACTATAATTAATGCAACTGTAATCTTATCAAGACCTATAATGCTAATGACGTTTCTCAAAAGCAAGAAGGCAAGGAGATTTTTAAAACTTTCAATCACTGTAAAATAAAGTCAGATCCCATTTATTTTTAAACCTCTGGAGAACTAGGAAATAGGTCACAAATAATTGCATTGATAATGATAATCAGATTTGTGAATGATTTTAAAAATATTTTAAATATATAAATCAAAGTAGATTCCCTCTCAAATCACTCACTGCATTCCGATACAATTTCTTGAATATGAGGGAAGAGAAAGAAGGCATAAGTAGGGTACAAGGAACTGCACCTGACCCTGGGTAAGTCTAAGCATAGGTGCCAGAGAGCCATGGCTGTTTTCCCACCCCAGGACATCTGAGTGATAGGATGCATACCACTGTGACAGTGGCTCACATGGCAAATGAATCTAGGTGAAGGGCCACATGGCAGAGTCTCCAAGCCCCCCAGCTTCCCCAGGTTCAGGTAAGCCACCCTGCTATCTTCCCACTCTGGCTAAGGGTCCCTCTCCAAGCAAACACCCTTGAGAATCACTGCTGCAGGTGATGTTCACACCTTGCATTAAATCCTCTCAAATTACTTTTTTCCCCCCAGCAATCCCAGTCACCAAGATGAAAACTGCCTGTCTCAAAGTCCCAAAAATAAATATGCCCCAGGATAGAAATGAAAGTTGCTTTAGAGAAGCACAAAACTCTATAGCAACACGGGGAAGTACACCACTTATCACCACCTAGGATGGCATTACCACGGAATACAGTAAAGGCAAAGGAGTCAGGGAACTGTGCTTTACTCAAGATCCTCTTCACTGGAGAATACAGAGACATACAAAAGAAAAATGCATGGTATGTCTGCCACAAACGCCTTCAAATTCATTTTGTAAGTAAGAAGGTATGGGGAAAGAAAAAGTAAACTCTGGCATGTGGAGATTAGGATGCAAGAAAAAGCTAGTCACATTACAATAACTTTTGCTAGAGATCACTGTCCAAAATGTCAATGTCTCATTCTAATGACGGGCTCTGAAACTCAGATTTATAGTACAGACTCCAACACTCCTAGAATGTCAGTCAGAGCTGAAGGGACCTTCCATGTCATACAATTTACAACCCAGGAAACTGAGGACAATGAGGTTGTGTGGGTTGTTAAACACGACGCTGTTAGCAGCAGACCAAGTAATTCAACATAACCCTTCACATCCTCAATCCATGATTCTAGCCCATCACAGCACCAGACTTCAGGGCAGCTTAAAGAAATGGGGCACTTGAATTTTCAGAGTTGCACTAAAGATTTAATGTGTTAAAAACCATCCTTCACAAAGACATTTCAGTTACTTTTTCTTTATTACTCAATAAAATGTATGCCTTGTTATAACGGTAGTACTGATAAATTTCTCCTTAAAAATCCATCCATAGTTGATATCCTAACTGGAGATTCTGCAAATGAGTCCCCCCACCCCCAAACTAATAAGTAAGTGAAATTAGTGTTTATTCTCTCAGTCTCAGAAGTAACTGCTACACATATACTGTGTGCTCTGTAGAGTGTTATGGAATGAATTTTTAAAAGAAAAGATGTGCATCTCCAAACATTAGATACAAAACTCTGTATCAGCTGAGCATTCTTTCTCTATACCAAGTGCTAACAATACTAGGTTTTCTAAGGAAAGGTCAATGGTATCACCTAAAAGACACCCTACAACTAGTCTCATTAAATAAATTCTTCTAATTCACAAAATTTTCAAGAAAATGAGAAAATCAGATTTAAATTTCCTGTCTAGTTACATCTGAGCCATCAAATTACTCTATGTTGCCAGTTTTTTCACTTGTTTGTGTTATATGATTTTACTGGCAATAAAATATCAATATTTGTTTTTTAATAAAATTTTCAAAAATGTCATAATTTTTATGTATATTTTGCTACTGGAGTTTTAGATACTGCACCTCTAACATCACCTGGTTTCCGCTTTGTACTTCTATTTTTACAGAACCCAGCTATAAAGTACCAAAGAAGAATTACCAATACAATACAATTTACTATTGTGTTAAAGAACAAACTGCAACAGAAAATACCACAATCAACCTACAATTTCACCCTCTATTTAAAAAACATAATAAAGCTGCTAGGATTATTTTCTCTAAGTTTATCGTCCCAACTATTCTCATTATATTTTACTAAACAAAAATAGTAGACTCTTTAAATGAAGACTAAAGCTTCTCCAGACATGCAATAAACCACATATATGCATGCAGAGCATAAAAGCAGTGTACCACATGCCAATTCTCTACAAAGGTAGTTACAATAAAGGAAGAACTTAAGTACATTAAAGTTTTTTTATTATATTAATTTTAATGTTTTCTATGAGAGCCTCAAAACAGGATTAATTGATCTACTTGTCATTGTTTACTGAATAAATCCTATTAGAATAAATAGAAATTAGAACTGTGGGACTCAGAAATTGTTATATCTGAGAATACCAAATACCTGCAATGAAAATTATTAATACACAGACATGATTAATGTTCACACTTCATAAACTGTTTTAACATGAACAGTTCTCACAAAAGTCTGGACTACAGTAATGCATTTTTAGAGAATTCAACAATACTTGCAGTCTCACCTTCATGGAATCTGCCAAGGCAGAATCAAGCTTTGCAAAGAGTTAACATGTAAGCGCAATTTTCACAGCAGGCAAGTCCCTGTTAATATTTAAACAAGGAAGGATGGGGCTACTTTACCAGACAGATCAGTGGGACCACTAACACAAGGGTTGGGTCATGGGAAGCCTGAGAAGTTCAAACTTAAAGTAATTTCCTTTCCTTGTTTTGAACAATCAAATCCAGTGAACCATTATAACAGTGTTATGTGCAAACTCTAACACGATCATCAACCTAACAAACTATTCAACACTATGCACCCTCCCCACTTCCACTCTGGAATGAAGAATTCAAAGTTAATGAAATACCCAAGACTTCATATCAATAAATTCCATTATTAATAAAAGATGGTTGCAAACCATAAGATAATGCATCTTTGGACAGAAAGGGAAATATAAGTGATGAACACACAAAAGCAGTGTAATTAACTTTAAGACAAACCAAAGCATATAAAACAAGTCTGAAGCCAGCACAGCAGAATTCACCTGGGGGACACATTTATGCATTTATTTGAGTTTTAAAAGTTTTAATGGCAGAAAAATATTTGACAAATTAAAGTTACTTAACTACTTTTATTTTAAAAAATAAAATAAACATGACTACTTCCAATGTTTAAAGAAGACTCTTTTGAGAGCATCTATTGGCTATTTTGCAGCAGATAAATAATTCTGGGACTGCTTAGTGTTTCTGTGGCTAGAAACAGGACTGATAATTTAGCTAATAAAGTTATAAAGTTAGAGAAATACAGACAAGACATGGTGGTTTCTCCAATAAACTGTCCTTTCCAGCCATTATTCCAAACTAGCTATTATAAAATAAAGTGATGTGAAAAATCAACTTATAGTCTTATGGTAGAACTTTGCTGTTTGGGACATAAAGACATTTGCCTGGTCTTACTTCTAAAACTATTATGATTTGAAAAAATGCTACGTAAAAGAGATACAGTGAATAAAAATAAGTTCATTCTAGAACATATAAGAAATACAGAGGATAAATAAGCAAAGTCAGAGGACTGGTTATTTGAGGGAAACAAAGGAGAGAGAAGGGAAAGAAGACTGAAAGGGACATGAACTGACACATCTAAGAAGGTGGCAAAATGCAATGATTACCAACCTGTAACCACATATTAACATGGAACATAAACTTAAAACAAACAGGCTCATGAGAAAAAAACCAAAACCAGATAACAGCAATAAATTTCTGGCTCCTTTAGTTATTAGAAGGCAGAAGTTATCACCTATCTAATTATACCAGTGAGACTGGGAAGTATTCCCAACATGTAAAGCCAATGCACAACTTTTTCTACTATATTCATACTATAGTAACTACATAAGAGATTACATAATGTGATGATGTGTAAGAGTATCCATTCAAAGCTTATTTCAACATCACTAATCATTAGAGAAATGCAAATCAAAACTACAGTGAGGTATCACCTCACCCCACTCAGAATGGCCATCATCAAAAAATCTACAAACAATAAATGCTGGAGAGGGTGTGGAGAAAAGGAAACCCTCTTGCACTGTTGGTGGGAATGTAAATTGACACAGCCACTATGGAGAACAGTATGGAGGTTCCTTTAAAAACTAAAAATAGAACTATCATAAAACCCAGCAATCCCACTACTGGGCATATTATACTCCGAGAAAACCATAATTCAAAAAGAGTCATGTACCACAATGTTCATTGCAGCTCTATTTACAATAGCCAGGGCGTGGAAGCAACCTAAGTGTCCATCGACAGATGAATGGATAAAGATGTGGCACATATATACAATGGAATATTACTCAGCCATAAAAAGAAACGACTTTGAGTTATTTGTAGTGAGGTGGATGGACCTAGAGTCTATCATACAGAGTGAAGTAAGTCGGAAAGAGAAAAACAAATACCGTATGCTAACACATATATATGGAATCTAAAAAACAAACCAAAAGAATGGTTCTGAAAAACCTAGGGGCAGGACAGGAATAAAGACGCAGATGTAGAGAATGGACTTTAGGACATGGGGAGGGGGAAGGGTAAGCTGGGACAAAGTGAGAGAGTGGCATGGATACACTACCAAATGTAAAATAGATAGCTAGTGAGAAGCAGCCACACAGCACAGGGAGATCAGCTCTGTGCTTTAGGACAAAAAAAAGTAACAAACTATTAAATACTTCTAATTATCAAAATTTTCAAGAAAAAGAGAAAATCAGATTTAAATTTGCTGTCTAGTTACATCTGAGCCATCAAATTACTCTATGTTGCCAGTTTATTCACTTGAGATAGGGAGGGTGGGAGGGAGACTCAAGAGGAAGGAGATATGGGGATATATGTACATGTATAGCTGATTCACTTTGTTATAAAGCAGAAACTAATATACCATTGTGAAACAATTATACTCCAATAAAGATGTTAAAATAAAGAAAATTATTTTATTGAAAAGAAAGTACTGAAAAAGGAGATGTGCTTTTGTGGTTCAATATTATCCCAGATGTACCATGCTACATATCCAAGCTCAGTTCACTTACTCATTAAGTTTAGAAACACCTTCAAGTAAATCTCCATCAGACTTCGTAAGAGAAGTTACTAAGTCATTAACACTAATAAAACCACACTTGAGATAGTTCCGCCTTACAGTCTCAATTTACAAAAAGTTTATATTCTAAATTAGTATCAAGTGCAAAGTACAGTTCTGACAGAGTAAAGATTAATAGCAATGTGTTAAATAAGAAAGAGCTGTTTGGTGAAGCACCCTGGGAATTTAGGTCAGCCTAATCCAGGATCACATCAATTACTGAGAAGGTAGGGGAAATGGAAAATCAATTAAACTTGCAGATTGTACCATACTGGGAAAGCCTTCAATTACCAATACTGGAGGCAACTGAAACCAGACTAAATGAAATACCAGCAAACATATTAAAACAATTGAGGCCTCCTTTATTAGAGACTGACTAGAGAAGAAATATGACTTAACAGTAAAAACATTTTTCTATTTTCAATACGCAATATTTATTTGCAATCATTTATCTTAAGTTACCTGGTTTGACTACCTTTTCCAAAGACAAGAACTTTTTTGAAGATGTTTTTTGTTTAGAGGACTTCATATACATATATCAAAACAAATACCCAGATTTATATTTCCTGCAAAGCTTTTTTTTGTTTTTTTGTTTGGTTTTTTTGGCAGTACACGGGCCTCTCATTGTTGTGGCCTCTCCGGTTACGGAGCACAGGCTCTGGACACGCAGGCTCAGCGGCCATGGCTCACGGGCCCAGCTGCTCCGCAGCATCTGGGATCCTCCCGGACCGGGGCACGAACCCGTGTCCCCTGCATCCGCAGGCGGACTCTCAACCACTGTGCTACCAGGGAAGCCCCCTTTCAAAGCTTTTATACCAAAAAATAGGGGGGGCTTTAATGACCATGTAAAACAAGACTAAGGTGCATATGAGTATTTTTTAAAGAAAGAAATGAAGGAGTAGCTTCAAGATGGCGGAAGAGTAAGACGTGGAGATCACCTTCCTCCCCACAAATACATCAGAAATACATCTACACGTGGAACAACTCCTACAGAACACCTACTGAACGCTGGCAGAAGACCTCAGACCTCCCAAAAGGCAAGAAACTCTCCCATGTACCTGGGTAGGGCAAAAAAAAAAAAAGGAAAAACAGAGCAAAAGAATAGGGACAGGACCTGCACCAGTGGGAGGGAGCTGTGAAGGAGGAAAGCTTTCCACACACTAGGAAGCCCCTTCACTGGCAGAGACGGGGGGTGGCGGGGGGGATGCTTCGGAGCTGCGGAGGAGAGCACAGCAACAGGGGTGCAGAGGGCAAAGCGGAGAGATTCCCACATGGAGGATCGGTGCCGACCAGCACTCACCAGCCTGAGAGGCTTGTCTGCTCACACGCCAGGGCGGGCGGGGCTAGGAGCTGAGGCTCGAGCTTTGGTCGGATCCCAGGGAGAGGACTGGGGTTGGTGGTGTAAACACAGCCTGAAGGGGCTAGTGCGCCACAGCTAGCCAGAAGGGAGTCCAAGGAAACGTCTGGACCTGCCGAAGAGGCAAGAGACTTTTTCTTGCCTCTTTGTTTCCTGGTGCGCGAGGAGAGGGGATTCAGAGCGCCGCTTAAAGGAGCTCCAGAGACGGGCACGAGCCGTGGCTATCAGCGCGGACCCCAGAGATGGGCTTGAGGTGCTAAGGCTGCTGCTGCCACCACCAAGAAGCCTGTGTGCAAGCCCAGGTCACTCTCCACACCTCCCCTCCCAGGAGTCTGTGCAGCCCGCCACTGCCAGAGTCCCGAGACCCAGGGACAACTTCCCCAGGAAAACACACGGCGCCTCAGGCTGCTGCAACATCCCGCCATCCTCTACCGCTGCAGGCTCGCCCCGCAACCATACCCCTCCCTCCCCCCGGCCTGAGCGAGCCAGAGCCCCCGAATCAGCTACTCCTTTAACCCCGTCCTGTCTGAGCGAAGAACACACGCCCTCAGGAAACCTACACGCACAGGCAGGGCCAAATCCAAGGCTGAGCCCCGGGAGCTGTGTGAACAAAGAAGAGAAAGGGAAATCTCTCCCAGCAGCCTCAGGAGCAGCAAATTAAATCTCCACAATCAACTTGATGTACCCTGCATCTGTGGAATACCTGAATAGACAACAACCATCCCAAATTGAGGAGGTGTACTTTGGGGGCAACAATATATATATTTTTTTCCCTTTTTCTCTTTTTGTGAGTGTGTATGTGTATGATTCTGTGTGTGATTCTGTCTGTGTAGCTTTGCTTTTACCATCTGTCCTAGAGTTCTGTCTGCCTGTTGCTCTTTTTTTTTTTTTTTAGGATAATTTTTAGCGCTTGTTATGATTGGTGGCTTTGTTTTTTGGTTTGGCAGCTCTCTTCTTTCTTTTTTTTTTTAGCGATTTAAAAAAATTTTTTAATAATTATTTTTTATTTTAATAACTTTATTTTATTTTACTTTATTTTATCTTCTTCTTTCTTTCTTTTTTTTTCTCCCTTTTATTCTGAGCCGTGTAGATGTCAGGCTCTTGGTGCTCCAGGCAGGGGTCAGGGCTGTGCCTCTGAGGTGAGAGAGCCAAGTTCAGGACACTGGTCCACAGGAGACCTCCCAGCTCCATGTAATATCAAACAGCAAAAATGTCCCAGAGATCTCCATCTCAATGCCAAGACCCAGCTCCACTCAATGACCAGCAAGCTACAGTGCTGGACACCCTATGCCAAACAACTAGCAGGACAGGAACACAACCTCACCCATTAGCAGAGAGGCTGCCTAAAACCATCATAAGGCCACAGACACCCCAAAACACACCAACAGCTGTGGACCTGTCCACCAGAAAGACATGATCCAGCCTCAGCCAACACAACACAGGCACTACTCCCCTCCACCAGAAAGCCTACACAGCCCACTGAACCAACCTTAGCCACTGGGCACAGACACCAAAAACCAAGGGAACTACGAACCTGTAGCCTGTGAAAAGGAGACCCCAAACACAGTAAGTTAAGCAAACTGAGAAGACAGAGGAACACACAGCAGATGAAGGAGCAAGATAAAACCCCACCAGACCAAACAAATGAAGAGGAAATGGGCAGTCTCCCTGAAAAAGAATTCAGAATAAGGATAGTAAGGATGATCCAAAATCTTAGAAACAGAATGGAGAAAATACAAGAAACAATTAACAAGGACCTAGAAGAACTAAAGAGCAAACAAACAGTGATGAACAACACAATATGTGAAATTATAAATTCTCTAGAAGGGATCAATAGCAGAATAACTGAGGCAGAAGAACAGATAAGTGACCTGGAAAATAAAATAGTGGAAATAACTACTGCAGAGAAGAATAAAGAAAAAAGAATGAAAAGAATTGAGGACAGGCTCAGAGACCTCTGGGACAACATTAAACACACCAACATTCGAATTATACGGGTCCCAGAAGAAGAAGAGAAAAAGAAAGGGACTGAGAAAATATTTGAAGAGATTATAGTTGAAAACTTCCTTAATATGGGAAAAGAAATAATTAATCAAGTCCAGGAAGCCAAAGCGAAAGAGAGACATGGACATATATACAGTACCAAACGTAAGGTAGATAGCTAGTGGGAAGCAGCCGCATAGCACAGGGAGATCAGCTCGGTGCTTTGTGACCGCCTGGAGGGGTGGGATGGGGGGGTGGGAGGGAGACGCAAAAGGGAGGGGATATGGGAACATATGTATATGTATAACTGATTAAATTTGTTATAAAGCAAAAATTAAATAAATAAATAAGTCCAGGAAGCACAGAGAGTCCCATACAGGATAAATCCAAAGAGAAACACACCAAGACACATACTAATCGAACTATCAAAAATTAAAATAAAAAGAAAAAATATTAAAACCAGCAAGGGAAAAACAACAAATAACACACAAGGGAATCCCCGTAAGGTTAACAGCTGATCTTTCAGCAGAAACTATGCAAGCCACAAGGGAGTGGCAGGACATATTTAAAGTAATGAAAGGGAAAAACCTACAACCAAGATTACTCTACCCAGCAAGGATCTCATTCAGATTTGATGGAGAAATTAAAACCTTTACAGACATGCAAAAGCTAAGAGAATTCAGCACCACCAAACCAGCTCTACAACAAATGCTAAAGGAACTTCTCTAGGCAGGAAACACAAGAGAAGTAAAAGACCTACAATAACAAACCCAAAACAATTAAGAAAATGGTCATAGGAACATACCTATCGATAATTATCTTAAATATAAATTGATTAAATACTCCAACCAAAAGACATAGACTGGCTAAATGGATACAAAAACAAGACCCGTATATATGCTGTCTACAAGAGACCCACTTCAACCTAGGGACACATACAGACTAAAAGTGAGGGGATGGATAAAGATATTCCATGCAAATGGAAATCAAAAGAACGCTGGAGTAGAAATTCTCATATCAGACAAAATAGACCTTAAAGCAAAGACTATCACAGGAGACAAAGAAGGACACCACATAATGATCAAGGGATCAATCCGAGAAGAAGATATAACAATTGTAAATATTTATGCACCCAACATAGGAGCACCTCAATACTTAAGGCAAGTGCTAACAGGCATAAAAGGGAAAACAACAGTAACACAATCATAGTAGGGGACTTTAACACCCCACTTACACCAATGGACAGATCATCCAAAATGAAAATAAATAAGGAAACACAAGCTTTAAATGATATATTAAACAAGATGGACTTAACTGATATTTATAGGACATTCCATCCAAAAACAACAGAATACACTTTCTTCTCAAGTGCCCATGGAACATTCTCCAGGAAATGTTCCAGGATATGTTCTATATCTTGGGTCAAAAATCAAGCCTTCATAAATTTAAGAAAATTGAAATCATAACAAGTATCTTTTCCGACCACAATGCTATATGAGAGTAGATATCAATTACAGGAAAAACACTGTAAAAAATACAAACACATGAATTTAAACAATACACTACTTAATAACCAAGAGATCACTGAAGAAACCAAAGAGGAAATCAAAAACTACCTAGAACAAATGACAGTGAAAACACGATGACCCAAAACCTGTGGGATGCAGCAAAAGCAGTTCTAGGAGGGAATTTATAGCAATACAATACTACCTTATGAAATAAGAAACAGCTCAAATAAACAACCTAACCTTACACCTAAAGCAATTAGAAAAAGAAGAACAAAAAAACCCCAAAGTTAGCAGAAGGAAAGAAATCATAAAGATCAGACCAGAAATAAATGAAAAAGAAATGAAGGAAACAATAGCAAAGATCAATAGAACTAAAAGCTGGTTCTTTGAGAAGATAAACAAGATTGATAAAGCATTAGCCAGACTCATCAAGAAAAAAAATGGAGAAGACTCAAATCAATAGAATTAGAAATGAAAAAGAAGTAACAACTGACACTGCAGAAATACAAAGGATCATGAGAGATGACTACAAGCAACTCTATGCCAATAAAATGAACAACCTGGAAGAAATGGACAAATTCTTAGAAATGCACAACCTTCCAAGACTGAACCAGGAAGAAACAGAAAATATGAACAGACAAACAAGCACTGAAATTGAAACTGTGATTAAAAATCTTCCAACAAACAAAAGCCCAGGACCAGATGGCTTTACAGGAGAATTCTATCAAACACTTAGAGAAGAGCTAACATCTATCCTTCTCAAACTCTTCCAAAATATAGTAGAATGAGGAACACTCCCAAACTCATTCTATGAGGCCACCATCACCTTGATACCAAAACCAGACAAAGATGTCACAAAGAAAGAAAACTACAGGCCAATATCACTGATGAACATTGATGCAAAAATCCTCAACAAAATACCAGCAAACAGAATCCAACAGCACATTAAAAGGATCATACACCATGATCAAGTGGGATTTATTCCAGGAATGCAAGGATTCTTCAATATACACAAATCAATCAATGTGATACACCATATTAAGAAACTGAAGGAGAAAAACCATATGATCATCTCAATAGAGAAAGCTTTCGACAAAATTCAACACCTATTTATGATAAAAACCCTCCAGAAAGTAGGCATAGAGGGGACTTACCTCAACATAATAAAGGCCATATCTGACAAACCCACAGGCAACATGGTCCTAAATGGTGAAACACTGAAACCATTTCCACTAAGATCAGGTACAAGACAAGGTTGCCCACTCTCACCACTACTATTCAACATTGTTTTGGAAGTTTTAGCCACAGCAATCAGAGAAGAAAAGGAAATAAAAGGAATCCAAATCAGAAAAGAAGAGGTAAAGCTGTCAGTGTTTGCAGATGACATGATACTATACATAGAGAATCCTAAAGATGCTACCAGAAAACTACTAGAGCTAATCAATGAATTGGGTAAAGTAGCAGGATACAAAATTCATGCACAGAAATCTCTTGCATTCCTATACACTAATGATGAAAAATCTGAAAGTGAAATTAAGAAAACACTCCCATTTACCATTGCAACACAAAGAATAAAATATCTAGGAATAAACCTACCTAAGGAGACAAAAGACCTGTATGCAGAAAATTATAAGACACTGATGAAAGCAATTAAAGATGATACAAACAGAGGGAGAGATATACCATGTTCTTTGATTGGAAGAATCAACATTATGAAAATGACTCTACCACCCAAAGCAATCTACAGATTCAATGCCATCCCTATCAAACTACCACTGGCATTTTTCACAGAACTAGAACAAAAAACTTCACAATTGGTATGGAAACACAAAAGACCCCGAATAGCCAAAGCAATCTTGAGAAAGAAAAACGGAGCTGGAGGAATCAGGCTTCCTGGCTTCAGATTATACTACAAAGCTACAGTAATCAAGACAGTATGGTACTGGCACAAAAGCAGAAATATAGATCAATGGTACAGGATAGAAAGCCCAGAGATAAACCCACACACATATGGTCACCTTATCTTTGATAAAGGAGGCAAAAATATACAGTGGAGAAAAGATAGCCTCTTCAATAAGTGGTGCTGGGAAAACTGGACAGCTACATGTAAAAGAATAAAATTAGAACACTTCCTAACATCATACACAAAAATAAACTCAAAATGGATTAAAGACCTACATGTAAGTAAGGCCAGACACTATCAAACTCTTAGAGGAAAACATAAGCAGGACACTCTATGACATAGATCACAGCAAGATCCTTTTGGACCCACCTCCTAGAGAAATGGAAATAAAAACAAAAATCAACAAATGGGACCTAATGAAACTTAAAAGCTTTTGCACAGCTAAGGAAACCATAAATAAGACGAAAAGACAACCCTCAGAATGGGAGAAAATATTTGCAACTGAAGCAACTGACAAAGGACTAATCTCCAAAATTTACAAGCAGCTCATGCAGCTCAATATCAAAAAACAAACAACCCAATCCAAAAATGGGCAGAAAACATAAATAGACATTTCTCCAAAGAAGATATACAGATTGCCAACAAACACATGAAAGAATGCTCAACAGCATTAATCATTAGAGAAATGCAAATCCAAACTACAATGAGATATCACATCACACCAGTCAGAATGGCCATCATCAAAAAATCTACAAACAATAAATGCTGGAGAGGGTGTGGAGAAAAGGGAACCCTCTTGCACTGTTGGTGGGAATGTAAATTAATACAGCCACTATGGAGAACTGTATGGAGGTTCCTTAAAAAACTAAAAATAGAACTACCAAATGACCCAGCAATCCCACTACTGGGCATATACTCTGAGAAAACCATAATTCAAAAAGAGTCATGTACCAAAATGTTCACTGCAGCTCTATTTACAAGAGCCAGGACATGGAAGCAACCTAAGTGTACACTGACAGATGAATGGATAAAGAAGATGTTGCACATATATACAATGGAATATTACTCAGCCATAAAAAAGAAATGAAATTGAGTTATTTGTAGTGAGGTGGATAGACCTAGAGTCTGTCATACAGAGTGAAGTAAGTCACTTCTTCAGAAAGAGAGAAACAAATACCGTATGCTAACACATATATATGGAATCTAAAAAACAAACCAAAAAAATGGTCATGAAGAACCTAGAGGCAAGATGGGAATAAAGACGGAGACCTACTAGAGAATGCAAGAGGGAAGAGATATGGGGATATATGTATATATATATAACTCATTCACTTTGTTATAAAGCAGTAACTAACACACCATTGTAAAGCAATTATACTCCAATAAAGGTGTTTAAAAAAAGTAAATCCTTTAAATATTATACTTTTTCCTTTAGCTTTAATTACATATCTTGTTCAACTATCAAGATGATACAAAAGAAAATCCTAAAGTCGTTATAATATACTGTCTCCTAAAGCAAATGCTAAATGGATGGAATTTTCAGGCCACTAGTGTTTAACAGTGAGAACTCATTCAGCATATCTTAAATTCTCCAGTTTGCTCCAACCAAGACAGATATAAAAAGAATATGATTTGTTTGGTTTTCTTGTAATTACAATAGATTTAAATGTTTTTATCACCAATGTATCTTATTAATACCTTTTTTAAAAATGCCACTTGGTATACCACAAGAAGAATGCAAACAGGCTGTGGCACAGGCTGTGTGTTCAAACCCCCTTCAAGGAAGACATATGAAGACAGCCCAACAGGAATCAAATGTGAAAACAAGACAGTTATAGCAGAATCCTCTAGTCAGGCTGTATTCCATCTGGCCCTCCTGGGCAGAGCCTTCTTCTCCATGGAGCATTTATCAATCAGGGTCCCAGCAAGCAGATGGCACACTGCATAACTGAAGAGATTTTAATAAAGGGACTATTTACTAAAGCTTGGCAAGGTTAGGAAAACCAGCAAGAGACAATGCAGTACTCTCAGGCTAGCAACAATGGGGTGTGTTTTCACCCCTGGGCCTGAAAAAAGCAAAGGAAAGGAAGAGTTACAGGAACCCGGAAAAACAGATGAATAGAGAGGGCCACCTGACAGGAGCTGTGACCTTCAGGTTAGGATGGGCAGGTAAGAAGGGAGTGAGAGAGGGGAAAGAATCCTCCCATTTCACACTCTAGTCACACCCCCAACCTCTAAACGGAGAAATCCAACTAGATGCCAGGTAGCAAGGATCCTACTGATGCAGTCCACACAGGTCTGCCTCCATGGACACACATCAAGGTGGGGAATGGATCTGGAGGGAAACAGAACTTATCCACTTCTGTGCAAGATCCTAAGATGAATGTGAAGCAAACTGCAAATAATATACAAGACATATCAAACAGTACAGCCGACTGGAGCAAAAGGTGTATGTACGGAATTAATGGAAGAAAAAGTGGAAATGGTAGAATGAGGTAGAAGTCACAAGTTAATTTGGTAGGTAACAGGCAACCACTGAAGGTACACATACAGGAGAGTGAGATATTCCCAGAAAATGACAGCCGTATATACAGTCTGATTGAAAGGAGCATCACTGCAATCGAAGGTCAGTTGGATTATTCCTGCACCCTAAGTATTCAGGGGGTAGTAAGAAGTAAACATTAACATGAATTTTCCCCTAGTGTATCCCAGGTATCTCAAAAGTCTTATCCATTTAATCCTCTCCATTTTAAACGGAGAAAACTGAGTCTCAGAAAAGTAACTTACTGAAAAACAACCAACAAGTAGTTAACTGTTACAAGGACCACATTATTTCACTAACTTGTGCTGTCTTGTAAGTCTTGGCAGTAGAAAAAGAAAGTGAAGAATGGAAGTTTCAGTGACAGGCCCAGATCTCCATTAACAAAAAGATCTCAGATGAGTCCCTTAACCCCTTCCTGGATCAGCTTCCTCATCTGCAAACTAAGGGCATCTAACAAAATTATTTCTGCCATCTCTGAAATTCTCCTGTTGTATTACTAAGACTCAATTCATCAAACTTCCCACCCTCAAACCAACCTGCCAGTGAACACCCACAGCACCTTCATCTTCAACTCATCTCTTGCTGTAGACTATCACAATTAAACCCAACTGCAGTCTCTTCAATAAACCCACTTAAGCAAAACTCTTCAGTGAGATGCTATCCCTAATTAACCCAACCTGGCAGTGACAGGCCTTCTGTGATATTGTGATATAAGAAATACATATTTGGTCACCATCCCCAGTTCTTGGTACACATCTCCTAAAACTCTTATGATTTCCTGAGTGATAGGGTGAGAGGAGCATCTTTTGTTATTCATAATAAGCCCCTTTCAAGCAAATCTGAATTTGTATTAATGAGTTAACTCTTGGAGGAAGCAGGCTGGTTGGTGTCATCCCTGATGACATATGATGTGGAGCATCTTTTCATATGCTTATTTTCCATCTGTGTATCTTCTTTGGTGAGGTTTCTGATAAGGTCATTGGCCCATTTTTTAATCAGGTTGCTTATTTTCCTGTTGTTGGGTTTTGAGAGTTATTTGTGTATTTTAGATTACAGTTCTTCATCAGGTATGTCTTTTGCAAATATTTTCTTCCAGCCTGTGACTTGTCTTCCCATTCTCTTGATACTACTGTCTTTTTCATAGCAGAAGTTTTTCATTTTAATGAGGCCCAGCTCATCAATTATTTCTTTCACAGATCATGCCTTGGTGTTACATCTAAAAAGTAATCGCCATACCTATGGTCACCTAGATTTTCTCCTGTAAGATCTTTATTGTCATTCAGTTTTTAAAAAATATTTAGTGGCTAGTATATGCCTGGTACTCAAGCAACAACACCCTCAAGCATCCTGAAGCACTGCTTTAAGAAGCTCAACTGAACAACTGTTAAGGCAGTGACTCTCACCTGGGAGAGAGCACAGCAATCATGGTATAGTATGAACGTAGTGTCAAATTTAAGAGAACAGGCATCGGAATCAGACTGCCTAGATTCAGATTCCAACTATGCACTTACTACCTGTGTGCCCCTATGTCGCAACTTCCTCTTCTAAAAAATGAGGAAAACAGAGGTACCCACTGTACTTCACAGTACTGTTGTAAAATTAAATGACTTACTCCATGCTTAGCATAGTGCATGTCACACTGTAAGTGCACAATAAATGCTAGTAGTGATACTTCTAGACCTTACAAGATGGGGTTGAGGTATAGTTTGAAAAAAAAATATTCAAAGTTATCACTGCTACAAATTTTTAATCGTGACATTTCATTTTATTTCAGGATTTCAAGGAAGACTAAGGTATAGTCTAAAATTCTCATATTCTGTGGTCACCTAATAAATTAAAGACTCAAAATTAATGAATAACAGCATGTGGAAGGTAGTAAATACAAGCCAGCAGGAAAAGTATGTGGTTAAAAATCTCAATTTGATGGAAGTAGACTTTTTTTAAAACACAAACTCCCATTTATTAAAAAAAATGGTAAAAATTTTAAGTGAGAACTCAATTCACTTAATATTTTAATATCATATTATCAGTTTTCATTTGTACTAATCTAACAGAAGAAAAGTAGACTATATTTACAAATTAATCCACAGAATTAAGAATGGTTTATTCCTCAGTGGCTTCAATAAGAATCTGTTTCAAAGAACACTGGCTAATAAAACAATCAAAGCATAATTCTATTTTCTGTAACTACAAAAATTATACATAGAAGAGGAATCAAAATTGAATACTACTTTTAAAGTACTTTCAGAAGGGATAACTACAACTCATTATGTGATATAAAAACAAGCAAATAATGTCAATTATATCTCAATAAAACTGAAAATAAAGGTGTTTCCTTATTTTAAAATTAAATTCTGTCTTCCTGATCTGAGGTTCAAATTAAATCTATTTTACACTAAAATAAAAATAAGATGTTTTAAAAAGACTATACCTGACATTTATAAGGCAACCAAATATATGCCTCCTATATTGGACTGGTCAATGCACAAAGCAGTCAAGGACAAAATTTTATGATTTTTGTCCAACAATAACTTTCATAAAAATGCTTAACAATGTTAACTAAGTAGTATTTTATAATACAGTTCAAATAATATATATATGTGCTTATCTGACTTTCAACAATTACCTTTAATTGTTTCCTCCACAACTTCTACCACACGATCTATCTGTTGAACCTAAAAAGAAAACAAACTGTTAGACAAGCAATTTACATGCAGAAGAAACAGCAATTTTTGTTTATCCTTCTGCTTGAGTCAACATAACACATTTCGAAGCACACAAATGCAAGTTTTCTTTAATTAATGCATTTGGAGATATTATAAGAAATTCTCCATATTGTTTTGTGTTACAATGAAGTATGAAATTATCACTCTCCTGTCCTCCAATTATAATTGAAGAAATCATATTACATTTAAATAAACTGCCTGGAGTTCTATTAGGATAGCCTATCAACATAAACTCAACACATCCTGAGATATAAACTGCAGTTTAATTAAAACATGTATCTTCACACAGAGCTCCAAGGAAATATGACAACCTACACAAAAGGATACATGGTGGTATTAAGAAGATCTACTCCAAATTTTATGCTTTATTATTTTAACACTGAAACCCCTTTTAATGAATTTCTACCATGTGCTAGATACCCCGCTCAGATCCGTGGAATACAAAATCAAATAACAGCTCCTGCCCTAGACACAAGTGACTAAGGAAGATTTCCCAGGGTACCATGGGAACACAAAGGGAAGATAATAAAACACGTCTGAGTAATCCAGCAATGCTCCTCAGGGAACCCCAGAGATGACTCTTGAGGGATAAACAGGATTCAGATAGGAGAAGCCCACTAAGGGGATTCAGTTAGAGTGGCTACAGTTTGGAAAGAAAATGAAAAAAGCAAAGATTGTAGCCCAAGAAGCTAGAGGAAGGAGAGCAAGACAGGTAAGAAAAGGTCGTAAGTTGGTATTTCTTCTACATTTAAAATCCTCAAAATCATTACTGTTTTATCACAAAATAGAAATATAAAAAGGAAATAAAGTAACTCATAACACCCTCCATTTCCACTCCTCAGATGAAATCACTCATAACGGTTTGATGAGTAGATACCAAGTGTTAAACATTTACACATAATTCTATTCTGTAGCGTTTTCTTCTGTAACAAATTATGAGATAGATAGATGACAGATAAAATAACAGACCTCCGCTTGATTTCTTTTTCTATACATCATCAATACATCTAGGTCTACTTCATTCACTTACTAGCTGCCTACTCTCTCACATATGGATATAACATAATGCATTCATACAGTTCAGTAGTGATGAATTCCCCTACTGATGAGCATTTTTGTCACTCCTAATAGTTCATTATTATACAATGATGTTGCAATGAACTCAACTGAGACAAGAAGAACCTTTTAAAAACACTTTATTTAAAATGCAACGTCACATCTCTCTGAAATATTCTTTTGGCCCCGGTGCCTTATAGGAAATAAGGGAAGACTTGAGAGAACACACTTGAATCCAGCTCTGCCTGTGACCACTCAGCCCAGCATGATGGTAGTAGTCACAATAATTACTGAGAAATTGTCAAAGGCAAAGTAAATCTCAGAGAACGTTAGACCTTTAGTCCTAAACAAACCTACCTAACTGGAGGTGGATGTGTCCACCTAGAACCACTGGAACCATTAAGTTCCGGTTTTGTTAAGAGAATCCACATGGCTTCCTTATAGAATGTGATCAAACCCAGGATAACAAGAGAGTTCAAAGAGGAAGGAGTAGCCAGCAGTGTCAAATGCTTCAGAGATACCAAGTCACATAAAGACTAAAATGGATATACCTGGTTTAACAATAAGGGGGTCAATGAACCCAGTTCAGTAGTAATGAATCACAAATAAGAAAATGGTGACAGCTCATACAGACAACTCTTACAAAAAGCTGGGTAGAAAAAAGAGAAAGAGGACTCCTGATAGCTTAAAAAAAAAAAAATTGAGTATACATGTGTTGGTATATTTAATTCTTTCTTTCCTTCTTTCTTTCCTTTCTTTTTTAAAGTTTACATGCTGAGGAGAGAAAGGCCATAGATAAAAAGGAATTGAAGATAGAAGAAATAATTGATGGAGCTAGGTCCTTCAGGAAGCAGAGAGGGTAAGATCCAAAACACAGGTAGTAGGGACACAAGCCAGAATGGGAGAGGGGCCAAGTCATCTTCTGAGACAAGGGGTTAGGAGGGAAGCCTGAAAACAGATGCTATTACTCTTGTAGAAGTCAAAGAGGATATTAAACAAGATTCCCATCTGTTGGCCTCAATTTTCTCAGTGAAATAAGAAGCAAGTTCATCTGCTATGAGTGAGAAAGCATACTGTTAAATAAGAACAGGGTGGATGTTTAAAAATACCTGTTAAAAGTTTAATACCTGGTACAAAAAAAAAAAAAAAAGAGAGAGAGAGAGAGAAGACTAGAAACACATAAAAACTGCTACGGTATTGAGATACCAGTTGAAACTAGATACCAAGAACTTTTAACAATGACTCCATGTATAGCTGTCATTTTCCTCAGGGCCCAGCAGATCTTATGTAGGAAAGAAACAGTCAAATGGATTGACCCAAGGTTTGTTCATTCCATCATTCATTCATTCATTCACTCATCATTTGTTAAACATCTAACAAGTGCCAGGAAGGTTCAAAAGGCTGGGGAAATAGCACAGAGATTTACAGGACAGATGTGAAGGATACGGAAAAAAGGAAACTATACTGGATAACATGAAACTTTAAGTATAGGTTAGATAGATAAAGAAGCAGAGCCAGAAAGGAGAAATAAAGTGGCTGGGGGTTGAAGGAAGGAAGGAAGAAAGGAAAGGGAGGGTGGGAAAGAGGAGCGAGGATGGAGAGAGATAAAGGAGAAAAGAGAATAGGAGGTTATAACCGAGTACAGATATAGGCACTTAGTATTTTTGAAGAACAGCAAGGTCCAAGAGAGTCATGAGAACAATTTGCTAAAAGAGTTTGATAAAGGTGATAACCACTGTAGTTGAGAAGTAAGGAAGTAAGGTTAGAGTGTTGGTGAGACATTCCATATGGACACTCAGGTTGCCCACGATATTAGAAATACAGGTAGGATAAGGAAGGAAGAGTTGACCAAATTTCACAGTGAATGTAGGTGAATGACCAACATATCAGTTGAGGAAAAGACAGAATAAAAGAAGTACAATATAAAGTAATTCAATAATGGAACCAGAACAAAAATGCTTTCCTATGCAGTTGGAGACATCACAGTTTAAAGGGAGTATTGCACCCAATCTCGTAGCACATGGACTGAATAAGAAGCGGGTTCCCTGGAGAAAAGTCAGAATAACATGCGGAGGGAGGAGTTAAAAGGTTAAAAAGTTGCGGGTTAGCTACAACTGTAAAATTCTTAGAAGAAAACAAAGCCGTAAGTCTAGATGAATCTTGTATTAGACAATAGTTTCTTACTATTACATCAAAAGAATGAGTGATAAAAAAAGGCAAACTGAACATCATCAAAATTAAAACCTCTTGGTACATCAAAGGACACTACTAGGAAAATAACAAGACAACACAGAAAATGGGAGAAACTTTTTGCAAATCATATACCTGATAAGAGACCTGAATCTAGAATATATAAAGCGCTACTTGAACTCAATAAAAAGACAAATAAGCCATTTAAAAATGGGCAAAAGATCTGACTAGACACTTCTCCAAGAAAGATATACAAATGGCCAATAAGCACATGAAAAGATGTTCAACATCATTAACCAACCAATAAATGCAAATCAAACCACAATGGAGGAAGTGGGAAGTTACTGTTTAACATGTCTAGATTTTCAGTTTGGAAAGATGAAAATGTTCTGGAGATGGATGCTAGTGATGGTTTCCACAGCAGAGTGAATGTATTTTTTGTTGTTTTTTTTGGCAGTACGCGGGCCTCTCACTGTTGTGGCCTCTCCCGTTGCGGAGCACAGGCTCTGGACGCACAGGCTCAGCAGCCATGGCTCACAGGCCCAGCCGCTCCGCGGCAAATGTGGGATCTTCCCGGACTGGGGCACGAACCCGTGTCCCCTGCATCGGCAGGCGGACTCTCAACCACTGCGCCACCAGGGAAGCCCAGAGTGAATGTATTTAACGCCACTGAACTAAACACTTAAAATTGATTAAGATAGCAAACTTTATGTTGTGTATATTTTACCATAATGAGATACTACTTCATACCCACTAGGATGGCTATAATCAAAAGGACAGACAGTAACAAATGTGGGCAAGGATATGGAGAAATTGGAACCCACATCACACATCACTAGTGGGAATGCAATAAAATGGGGCTGCTGCTTTGGAAACCAGTCTGGAAGATCCTCAAACCATTAAACCGTATCATCCAGCAATTCCAATCCTAGTTGGATACCCAAGAGAAATGCAAATGTATGCCCACACAAAACTTGTACACAAATAGTCACAGCATTATTCATAATATGCAAAAGACAGAAACAACCCAAGTGCCATCTACTGATGAATAGATAAACAAAAGGTGGTATATATCCATACAACAAAGTGTCACTGAACCATAAAGGGAAATGAAGTATTAATAATGTTAAAACATTATGCTAAGGGACAGAGGCCAGAGGAAAAAAGGAAAAAAATCAATCAACATATTGTCTGATTCCACGCATATGAAATGACCATAATAGGGAAATTTTCAGAGGCAAAGTAGATTAGTGATTACCTATGGACGGGTGGTGAAAGAAATGAGAGGGACTGCTAAGGAGTACTGTGTTTCTTTTTGGAGTGATGAAAATATTATAAAATTGATTGTGGTGATGGTCGCATAACTCTGTGAATATACTAAAAACCACTGAATTACACAATTTAAATGGGAGAATAGTGTGGAGTTTGAATTATATCTCACAAGGGCTGTTATTACTGCCACCATCCCCCCAAAAAAAGGTTGAGGGTGGTCAAATGTTCTAATGTCAAGGTCATGAAACTCAAGAAAAAACTGAGGAAATGTTCCAGTTAAAGGAGACTTAAGAGACCTGACAACTGAATGTAACTTTGGGGCTAGATCTGGGATTTTTCTTTTCCTATAAGGGACATTATTGGAACAATTAACAAGATCTGAATAAGGTCTGGACACTGATAGTATTTTAGCAATGTTAAATTCCTGATTTTTATAATTAGACTATAGTGATATGAGAATAGCCTTGTTTTTTAAATATAAGGATATTTAGAAGTAAAGAGGCATCAGGTTTACATCTTGCTCTCAAAAGGATCAGGAAAAATGTCTATATATAAAAAGAATAAGTAAATTTGGTAAAATATTAACATTCGGGGAATCTGGGTAAACGGTATATGTTAATTCTTTATTTTCACCACTTTTCTGTGAGTGTGAAATTATGTCAAAATAAAACTTTAGGGCTTCCCTGGTGGCGCAGTGGTTGAGAGTCTGCCTGCCGATGCAGGGGACATGGGTTCGTGCCCCGGTCTGGGAAGATCCCACATGCCGCGGAGCGGCTGGGCCCGTGAGCCATGGCCACTGAGCCTGCGCGTCCGGAGCCTGTGCTCCGCAACGAGAGAGGCCACAGCAGTGAGAGGCCCGCGTACCGCAAAAAAAATAAATAAATAATAAATAAATAAATAAAATTTGAAGTGTGTGCGTGGGTGTGGGTGTTGAAGAGATGAACGTTTTCTTTTACCCTAATGGTCACACAGAATTGACGTGAATGCATCAGTCCTCAAATGCATCAAGCTGAAAATATATCCTCTGACTTTGAAAAAGTACTTGATTATCACATTCACTTTTAAGGCAGAAAAATAGATATTGCCTACACCTGATCAGTAATCGCTGGGAGGTGTGGGGGGAATCCAGGACTTCAAAAGGAAGGCTCTACCAAACTTTAAGAAAAAGAGAAAAAAGCATTGGATTACAAAAAGCAGGGGGGAAGTTCATTAAATGCTTTAAAGAAAATGTGTCACTTCCATTTCTAGTAAAGGAGGATACTGGAGGAAGCAGTGGGAGAAAAAAAGAAAGAAGAGGAGACTGAAGAAAGAGAGAGAAGAGTCAGGGGAGGGGGAATTAGGTGGAAGAGGGAGAGGCTGGGAGGCAAAAAGAACAGGGTGGGAGGCAGGGAGAGAAGAAAAAGCAGTCCTGAGTGAGAACAAACTCAAGATTCACATACAGTAATGAGGAATATATTGAATTCATTCTGGGAAGAAAAGGAAAGCTGTTCTTAATTAACACTATAACTTGTAGCCCTGAATACACAAGAGCTTAGTCTCTGGCATATAATTCAAATAAAATAAATAGAACAGTATCTTGTGTCCTTCAGGTACTTAGTTATAACTATACAGGAAAAAAAAAAAGACATGCGGTATGTTCTATTACTGACTCCATATGATCTTGACAATGAAGAAAGGAGTTGGTGAATAAACAATTCATAAATAACATTAATGAGTCATTCTGCTGTAGAACTTTTAAAAGAAACCCATAAAAATATTTTATTCAGCTATTATGAACTACTCCAAATTTATAACTCAACATATATTGAAGAAACAAACCTATACAAAGCCACCTAAAGCAAATAAAAGAGCTATTCTGAAGTTTCCTAATTGTTTCCAGCAGTGCTCTCCAACAGAACTTTCCACAAGGACGGAAATGTTTACACACTGGGCTGTCCAACATGGTAGTCACTAGCCACATGTAGTTACTGCGTACTGGAAACACAGCTAACTGTGACTGAGGAGCTGAATTTTAATTTTAATTCACTTAAATATTCACCTGTGGCTTTTGGCAACCACACTGTAAAGTGCAGGTTTAGAGTATGGCTAAGACAGCCACCCAGTTTGTGGTGACGTGTTAAGGAAGCCCTAGGAAACTAACACACACCTCAAACACAATTTTGCCAACTAGGCTAAAATAAAAGAGCAGTCAGGGAACAGGCTAATACTGCCCTGCAGTCAGAAGTTCGGCTTTAGTATGCACTTGAAGTATCTTTTTTTCTGAACAACCAGCAGCTAGATAAGTTGCAACCAGCCTACTAATAACCCCGTTGATAGTTAACATTTCTTGAGCAATTACCACGTCCCAGGCTCTGTGCTAACACACCACATGCACCATCACTTTTAATCCTCAGAACATCCCTCAGCAGTAGACACTTACTGTTATTTCCTAGGCTGAGGGAACTAAGGCACGAAGGTATCCTGCTAAATTCTAGCCAAGTGGTCTTAGTATATCTTATCTAGGAATGGCACATAAGGGGCACATTTTGTGAATTTCCCTTTTCCTTTACACACCAAGGTCATTACTAACTGATCACAAAACGATATCCAACTGAACTTGGACTTTCAAGGTAACCAGGCAACAACCATTCCCCCAAACGCTCACCCACCAATCACCTCTGCCGTGCATGCATTCACTTGACAAATACCTATTAAGCACCAACCAAGCACTGACTGTTCTAGGAATGGGGGATCTAATGGTGAAAATACCAAGTCCCTGCTTCATGGGCCTTACATTCTATTTGGAGGAGACAAACAGATAAACAACGGAAATGTTCATTTCCTATCATGATAGATGCTGTGAAGAAAATAAAATCTGGGAGTGGCTGGAGGAGGAGAGGGCAATTTTGCTACAGTGGTCCAGGTCAACCTCTGGACAGGCAGCATTGATGCTGGGACGTGAACCATAAGACAGAAGCACCAACGTGAACCTCCAGGGGGAAGAGCACATACAGGGTTGAGAGACAGAAGTGATGGCGAATGAGGGCCACCGTGGTAGGAGATGAGGTCAGATAATCAGGGAAGGAAGACTATGTGAGACCTGTAGCTCATGTTGTGCCGGTTACACTTTATATTCTACCTGCGAAAGGAAGTGATTGGAGGGTTAACTGAACAATCTCACTAGCATCGCTCAGGCTAATTCTATCAAAAATGTGCAAAGAGCACTCTCTATCCACATTTCTCTATTACTTGGTGTGAGTCTTTTTATACACATATGAATCTGGCTGGGGTTTTACTACCTCTTGATTTTATCCCAAGACACTTCAAATCCTTTCAGGAGTAACAAAGGTTAATAAATTATAGATACACATCAACATAGATACAGAGGAACTCTCTCATTAGCTCTCTTAATTTTGATTGTATATAAATAAACTAGGACAACCTGTCATTTCATTCTAATTAAGAAATATCAGACCAACACTTTAAAACCACCTAAAAACTCTATCAACCTTTAAAAGAAAAAAATGCCTTTCTTTCTATCTCTGTTAAGAACTAGACTATAAAAAGCCTTTTCCATTAAATGCAGATTTTTCACTTTTACCATAATGGGAACTTGATCCAATAATCAGCATTTGACAGGTTAAAGTTCAATACTGACTTCATGGTAAAAAAATATATTTCTCTCTAAAAAAATTTCCTTCAAGCTGTTAAGGGAAGTCCCTACCTCTATAAATGGTATTGGAAGAGAGCTCAATTTCCAAATCTCTTAAATTTGGAGAAGTCCAGAGCAGTCACTACCTAACTGCTGGAAGACAGATTTCTTGAATTCACAAGCCCATGAACAAGTTTACTAATGTTACACAAAAGAGCACTTGATGCTACATGTGGTTTAACTTTTTCAAAAAAAACTTTCTCATCTGCCAGTACAGTTTCATCTTCTTTCACCTCTTCATTGAGAAAAATTCTTCCCCAGCAGTACAAACAGCCCTTTCATCAAAAGTTATATGACAGCACATTCCACACACCACTAAAAGCATATTTTCTACCTGAATGGTACCAGTGAGTGACGAACACTGAGTAGGAGATAAAAATTACTAAGTGACAGATGAGGCCAGGATAGATGGATGCCAGCAAAATGGGGATCAGTACCAGGAACTTTTCCCCCTTAAATCCAATTAAAATACCTATAAAACTTTCTCACAGGGGTTGGGGGGGTATCTTGAAGAAACTAAAATCGACATGCTAAATTCAATTACATAGAGAAACATTCTTTGGGACATTAGAATATTATAGCCATATTAAATAATAGGACATGTTATAAAGTAAAAAATTATATATAAAGTAATACTAAAGTTGAAAACAGTAGTACTAGAATAAAACAGAAATACACATTAGGGATGTAAAACATCAACTAATAAACAGTGTTGCATGTAGTAGACAGAATAATGGTCTCTCAAAGATGTTCAAGTCATGATCCCAGAACCAGAGAGTAAATTACCTTCCATGGCAAATGGACTTTGCAGGTGTGATTAAGATTCAACACCTTGAGATGATGAGATTAACCTGGATTATCCAGATAGGCCCAATCTATTCACATGAGTCCTTAAAAGCTGAGGATCTTTCCCATCTCTGGATAGAGAGAGAGATCAAGGTAGAAGAAGGGTCAGAGAGAGATGGCATTGCGTTGCTGGCCTTAAAGATGGAAGAAGGGGGCCACAAGTCAAGGAATGTGGTGGCCTCTAAACACTGGAAAGGGCAAGGAAGAAGACTCCCCTAGAGCCTCCAGAAAAGGATGCAACCCTGTCAACACCTTGATTTTAGCCCAGTAAAACCCGTGCCCAACTTATCTCCAGAATCGTAAGATAATAAATGTGTGTTGTTTTAACCAACCACGTTTCTGGTAATTTGTTATGGGACATGTGAAACTCATACATTAATTAAGAAACAAACATGATAAAAGTTAGCACCATCAAAGAGGGAAGGGAAATTTTAAAAATAAATGCTGCTGGAATAACTGAGAACAATATGGAAAAATATAAATGCATACTTTATATTTAACAAATATTCACTCAATAAGTATTTACTGAGCCAGACACTGTACTAAGTACAGAAACTAATGTAAAATATATAAAGTTGTAAAATAATAGCAAACAAAATCCCTGGCTTTATGGAGCTTGTAAGTGTCCACCACAGTAAACTGCAAACAGAGTGAAGAGTTGAACAAATCCTTTCCATAATTAAAAAAAAAAAAAAAAAGGTCTAAAAGAAAAAGAAAAAATATATACTTTATCAGACCTATTCCTAGATACTGGAAACGTAAATTTTAAGTTTTGAAACCACAGGAGAAATTACCCACTCATTCCCCTCTCCCTCAAATTCCAAGTTTCTAATATATCAAAATTTTAAAAGGCAATGAAAAATAATGATAAAAAGACACACAAATTTTCCCAAGTTAAAATAGGTTGATTCCCTGCTGTTGAGTTGTAGGAGTCCTTTAGATATTCTGGTATAAACCCTTTAGGAGATATGTGTTTTGGAAATGTTTTCTCCCAGTCCCTGGCTTATCTTTTCATCTTAACAGTATCTTTGGGGGAGCCAGAGGAATTAATTTTGATGAAGTCCAATTTATCAATTTCTTTTCTTCTGTGTCCTAAGAAATAGCTGTATGTGGCTACCTAAGAAACAGTTTCCTAACTCAAGGTCACCGAAAAAGAGGGGAAGGTGATAAAACTTTATCAGAGATATATGGATATTAAACAATCACAGAAAATATGCTCAACATCATTAGCCAACAGAGAAAACAAATTAAAACCACAATGAGATACTACTCATTCCTAGTACAACAGCTAAAATTAAACTGGGAGTACCAAGCTTTGGTCAAGATGTGAAGCAAATGAACTGCTGGTGGAAATGCAGAATAGTATAGCTGTTTTGGAAAACACTTTGGCACTTTTTAAAAGGCTGAGCAGATGCTGACCATATGACCAAGCAATACCATTCCTAGGTATTCACCCAAGAGAATGCAAACATAATTCACACAAAGACCTGTGCACGAATGTTTACAGCAGCTTTATTCTTCATAGCCCCAAAATGGAAACAACACAAATTTCCATCAACTTGCTAAATGGATAGACAAACTGTGGTCCATCCATACAGTAAAATAATTCCATACAATAAAAAGTAACAAACTATTAATAATCATAACAAAATGTAAAATAGATAGCTAGTGGGAAGCAGTCGCACAGCACAGGGAAATCAGCTCGGTGCTTTGTGACCAGCTAGAAGGGTGGGATAGAGAGGGTGGGAGGGAGGGAGATGCAAGAGGGAAGAGATATGGGGATATATGTATATATATAACTGATTCACTTTGTTATAAAGCAGAAACTAACACACCATTGTAAAGCAATTATACTCCAATAAAAATGTTAAAAAAATAATAATAATCACAACATGTATGAATACTGAATGAATCATGCTAAGTGAAAAAAGAAACAGTAACATATACAGGCATACCTCATTCTATTGCACTTCACTTTACAGCACTTTCCAAATACTGAATTTTTTATAAATTGAAGGTTTGTGGCAACCCTGCATGGAGCAAGTCTATTGGCAGCATTTTTCCTATAGCATTTGCTCACTTCCTGTCTCTGTGTCACATTTTGGTGATCCTCACAATACTTCAAACTTTTTCATTATTATATTTGTTATGGTGATGTGTGATAAATGGTCTTTAATATCTCTACTGATAGCATGAACGGCGCCCACATAAGACAGCAAACTTAATTGATTACTGAAATGACAAAAAAAGGATTTAGCCTATTACATAAACTTAGTTGACAAAGAAGCAGGATTTGACAGAACTGACTCCAATTTTTAAAGTTCTACTGTGGGTAAAATGCTATCAAATAGTATTGCAGGCTGCAGAGAAACTGTTCATGAAAGGAAGAGTCAGTCGATTCAGCAAACTTCAGTGTTCTCTTATTTTAAGAAAGGACCACAGCCACCCCCCTTCAGTAACCACCACCCTCATCGGTCAGCAGCCATCAACACTAAGGTAAGAGCCTCCACCCCCAAAAAGACTGTGACTCACTGAAGGCTCAGATGATGCTTAGCATTTTTTAATAATAAAGCATTATTTAAAATGAAGGTATGGGGACTTCCCTGGTGGTCCAGTGGTTAAGACTCCATGCTTCCAATGCAGGGGGCCCGGGTTTGATCCCTGGTCAGGGAACTAGATCCCGCACGCCCCCATCTAAAGATCCTGCATGCTGCAACTAAAGATCCCGCATGACCCAGTGAAGATCCCACCTGCTGCAGCTAAGACCCAGCACAGCCAAGTAAATATTTTTTTAATAAAATTAAATTAAATTAAGGTATGAATATATTTTTTAGACATAATGCTATTGCACACTTAAGAGACTACAGTATGGTGTAAACACAACTCTTATACACACTTGAAAAGCAAAAAGATCATGTGACTTGCTTTACTGTGATGTTTGCTTTATTGCAGTGGTCTGGAACCAAACCCAAAATATTTCTGAGGTATGCCTATAATTCCATTTATCTGACATTCTGAAAAAGGCAAAACTATAGGGACAGAAATCAGAACAGTGGTTTCCGAGGACTGTGTTTACTGTTTGCTGGGGGTGGGAGTTGGGGGAGCTGACCACAGAAGGAGACAAGGGAAATTTCCAGTGCAACGGAAATGTTCTGTATGAAATTCATCAGAGGTGGTTTCATTACATGTTAATTATATTTCAATAAACCATACTTAAAACAAAAAAATTAGTATCAATAACGTACAAGAAAATAATTAACAGATAATGAATAAAGGGCATATAGAAATAACCACTAGATTATACGGCTTCTGACACTTACCTTTTCACACTAACTTACCCCTACCCTCCCTCAGTCTTTCACCCTGTCATGTTGATTCTGACTTAAGCATTTCACTGAATGCAGACTCCTTCTCTCCACCCTATTTATCACCCATCTGCACTACTCCAAGCTACACCTCTTAAAATCAGCGCCTCCAAATTACACTCAAATAGGGTGCACTTCTTGCTACTCCTTCTCCCTTCCAGGCATCCTTAAGCACACATGCTTTTCCTTAGATACGTTATTGCTTCTGCTCAAAAGCCCTTTCTCCTTTCTCCATTCATCAAACCACTACTCATCCTTTGAAACCCAGGTCAAGAATGGTTTCAACCTCTGTGTGCCCACCAGACTTTATCCCTATGCATATTTATCATGATTATTTGCAGCTCTCCTCAGATTTTACTGTCTTTAAGGACAGACAAGTTTTATTCAGCTCTGTATCTCTAGCAAATAGTTTCATTCCAGGCACATAGCTGTGCTCGGTGTTAACTCTACTAGTAAGATAATTAATTTTTTTAAATGCTCATACAGGGCGCTAACTATGTGCTAAGGACCATGCTAAGCACATTATGTGTATTAAATACTTTAACCCTTACAGAACTCGGAGTTAGGTTCTATTATTATCTCCATTCTATGATGAAGAAACTGAGGCACAGAGAAGTTAAGTAACTTGTACAAGGTCATGCAGCTAATAAGTGGTGGAGCAGGGATATGAACCTGTGTAACCTAGCTCCTAAATCCATGCTCTTCCTAGTATGCTAGACTACCTTTTTATAATTCAGTAGGTGAAAAATGTATACACATATAGATAAAATTAGAGGAAGCCATGAAAAAATAAAAACAACAGATCTAGTAAGGTAAAAAAATGACTGGGCTTTTAAATCTACATGTCATTCTGTTACAATACTGCCATTTGGATAATTAAAGGTTAAAAAAATGGAATATGACAAGAAGAAATATCAGAAGACATGAAGTAGAGACAAATAGGAGAAGGACAGTTTCTAAAATTTTGCCCTCGATGTGATGCCACCATTACCGTGACATTATTCCATTTCATGAATTTATTTACCTTCTGGAATACAGTAATATGATAGAAATGTTCTAAAACATATCCTCTTTCAAATGCTGCTTTATTTATACACATAATTTTCAAAATTAACATTCACGTATGAAAGAGCCATCATGCTGTCTGACTTTTCAGGATTAGAGCAGCCTGCCTGAAAAGATGTTTAAACCACTGCAAATCAACCTGGTAAGAGTCCCTGAGATAAGTGGACACCTGTGTTAAACCACATTTTTGTTCAGCTCTCCAAAGAAAATATGCATCTGCCTGCAGGGCTCACAGCTGGCACATCAGGAAGTTCTGTCATATACAAATTTTCAGCATCTGTGTATTCTGCTTTGAATTGCATGTTTTAAAAATGTTTTTAAATGTTACAACCTGGTTATTAATTCAGTTTATTTAGGATTTCTAGAGATATTATACAAAGATAAGCCTAATGAATCAATGCCAAGACCAATTTCAGATGCAGTCTTTATTAGCTCAGAAAATCTACACAAAATGCACAATTCTGTAAACATGCTTTCCTGTAACAGAATAAAAACCAACCTTCCTAATGTCATGCCTATCAATAATGACTACTGTAAGAACTGAGAAATAACACTACCTTAAGTAGAACTCAAGCAAATAAATACAATTTCAGCCACCTATTCCTAACACAACTCCCAGCTGATGGACACAAAGTGTATTTCCATCTGAACCTTACAGAGAAATTCCCAATCTAATCAATCTCCCCATCATCTAGGGACGCATCCCACCACATTCTCCAGGAGGTTGAAGATGTTCTCGGATCAAACCAGATTTCTTTCCCCAAGAACTAGAAGGTAAGCTCTATGGGGACAGGGATCTTTGGTGATTTTATATACCGCTGCATTCCTAGCACCTGGAACAGTAGCTAGCACTTAGTAGGCACTCAGTAAGAATAGAAAAAACAATAATGTGGCAGCCCTGGGATTTAAAGCCTGGCTTTCTGAGCTCTGAAGTCTATTATTATTTTTTGCTACCAGACTTTAAAACAGAACATCCTTTCTGGTTGACTAAGCTAAAAGAAACTTTCCTGCCAAAAAACAAACTAAAGAGAAGAAAAGTAGCATTCAATAGGTATAGTCACAACATCTTGGAGCTACCTACAGCTAGACACAGAGTAACCAATGTAAACAAATAAGAGCAGTGATTTAAAAAAAAAAAAAAAGTGACATTGCATGAAAACTAATTCCAAGGTGAATAGTTAACCATAAGTATTTGTCAAAAGAGAAATGAAGGGACTTCTCTGGTGGTGCAGTGGTTAAGAATCCACCTGCCAATGTAGGGGATACGGATTTGAGCCCTGGTCTGGGAAGATCCCACATGCCATGGAGCACCTAAGCCCATGCGCCACAACTACTGAGCATGCGCTCTAGAGCCCGCAAGCCGCAACTAGAGGAAGCCTGCACACAGTAATGAAGACCCAATGCAGCCATAAATAAATAAATAAATAGATAGATAAATAGATAAATAAATAAATAAATTTTATTTGAAAAAGAGAAATGAAAATTTTCACTGTAAGGTAAAATGTTTCAAGATCCCATAAAAATGAAAAAGATCTTGATTCTGCACTGATTACCTATAAATTCATGTTTTTATAAATTTATATTCTAGATATAAACTTCATTTAATCATGCTAGGGAAAAAGTTTTGGTTAAAAAAAGGTCTTTCTATCCAACACATATACGTTTTCAAATCTGTTCTTTCTCCTCTCCCACTATAAAAAAAAACTCGGATGGGAGAAGCCTAAAGATTACTGCCACCAAAGCCAGTTGTTCTGGACCCAGAGGTTGACAGGTATTACTTCTGGTTGATATTCTGTTATTTTCTTTCTCCGTCCCACCACTCAGATAATATTAATCACAACTAGATTCAGGAGACATTACGACAGATGATAATACAAAGCCCAGGAGTCAAACCACCAATTGCTAAGTGCCCTCACCACACTGCTCTCTCTGATTATGGAAACAAACTAACTGTCCCATTTCTAAAGGCTGATATGGGTGGAAATTAACCTTACGATGGTAACAAATATCATTCTTCCTTATTAAACATCTTAAATGCTTACTCCAGGAGCACCTGCAAACATGGGACAGACTTGTCTTTTTAACTTAAGTGTGCAATAAGTATCCTGCTCACCATCTAAAGGCAGCCTTTTATTTCAATCACTCGGTCAACAGAGCAGACCATCCTCCCTGTATGTGGCACAACACAGACAAATCCCAGCAGGAAGTGAAAGCACAGAATACAGTCACAGCCGGGCTTCCTTCGACCTCTGTTAACGCCCTCCCATCACAGAAACTCTGTGAGGAAAATTCTGTGAAGGAATAACAGTTTTCACACAGCCTGTAAATCAACTGTGCAATACAATTCTAAACATCCTCCTAAAAATAGGTTCCCAAGTCAATGAATTTAAACACCTTCATATTTTTTTTTACACTTCAGAATTGTTTCTTCTTTGTGTAAACCAATATAATTCATTTCTTTTTTTATAAATTTATTTATTTTATTTATTTTTGGCTGTGTTGGGTGTTCATTGCTGCGCAAGGGCTTTCTCTAGTTGCGGCAGGGGCTACTCTTCATTGTGGTGTGCAGGTTTCTCACTGTGGTGGCTTCTCTTGTTGCAGAGCACAGGCTCTAGGTGCACGGGCTTCAGTAGTTGTGGCACACGGGTTCAGTAGTTGTCGCTCTCAGGCTCTAGAGTGCAGGCTCAGTAGTTGTGGCTCACAGGCTTAGTTACTCTGCGGCATGTGGGATCTTCCCAGACCAGGACTCGAACCCATGTCCCCTGCATTCTTAACCACTGCGCCACCAGGGAAGTCCCTAATTCATTTCTTTACTTGACTGTAACTCACTATGTTTCAGAAGGTTTCTGATTTTGTAGCAGTTCAACAATTATGTTCAGAAATAGATCTCTCCAAACGCCAATTATAAATAATATTGGTTTCCTTCTCCAAATTTTCTTCAAGATTTTCAGTTCTCCTGTACACAATTTTTATATATAAAGTGCCAGTTATATAGCTGCCACAGATAAAAATGCTCTATAAAATGATGTTGACAAAGAACAATCTTATACTTTAGTAATAATACCAAATGCTGAAGATATAATTAAACTACAACCCCGAAATGTTGTTATTGTTAGTGCAATTCTACTTTTGGAAACTTTTCACAGTATACTGATCTTAAATTTAAAAAGCCCTTTATGAGCATTATTGTATGATGTACATTTCCTAAAAATTAGAAAACTACCTATATCCAACAATTAAGGACAGTTAAGTAACTTATGGTATATACCCTTCAGCAGAAAATTAACACAGGACTTAAAATGGTTAAAGAGCTCATAGAATAAAATCTCATGGAAAAATAAGGACACAAAATAGTTTTGAGATTACAATTAAGTAAAATATGCAGAGGTTAAAAGTCTGAAGGGGATAATTATTGTGTTAGGGTGAGAGGATTATGAATTTTCTTTCTATTCACTTTTTCAAACATGTATTGTTTCTCCAATTATGAAGAAGCTAAATAAATATAAAGAAATTTAATGGTAATAAAATGAGACAAAGAGACAAAACAGAAAGCATGCTAGATTAAATGGGGAAAAAATGTTTATTTGCCATACCCACGAGATTACATCATCCCTGAAAATAGTGTTCCGTATCACCAGCACTGGGCATCCTCTCTCCCACCATCTTGAGAATCTCCCCAACATACTCACATACACTAAGCTCTTCACAACACACAGTGGAGTTCAGGGAAATGTTACCATAATGTACACAGAGAAGAGACTTTTGCCATACTACAGAAATTCTACTATTCTGGGAACTTAATTCCTTGAGATGAACTCAAAGATGAATTCTAAGCTTTTACCACGTTTTATCTCTAAAACAGAATTCTAACTAGTTTTCTATTTCCCTAACACAGCAGGATTATGTTTATGGAGAAAGTTAGTCTGACATGAAAAGATAACTCAGGAGTCCATATTCAGTTCATTCCTTAAACCAAGAGAAATCAAAATGTAAACAGACAAGTGGTGAAAACAAACTAAAGTTCCCAAACATTCAGGTTCTGTTTGTTTAACATGAGAATGTTTGTTCAAAGATTATTAAATTTGCCAGTGGGGCAAGGACTTCACAGCAGAAAACAAGTTCACTGCACTGAGAATACAGTATAAGAACCTATCAAAAGTACATCAAATAAGGAAAAAAATCCAATAAGTCTCAATCCAGATGCCAATTTTTCATACAAGTTTTTCTATGAGCATACCATATTTTTATATATTTTAAAAAATTAACAGAGCCTCTTTAAAAGAAGATCATTACTGAGCACAGTGAGTACAGCTGTAACAGAATGGTGGGGAGGATGAAACACCACCATTTGGTCAACAAGTACTGTCTGAATGCTAACTACCTCTGGCCATTTGTGAACAGTGATGTCCACAAAGAATAAGAAAGATACTATAGTAAGTAGTCGTCCCCTGACTTCACCGAACTTACTACCCAACAGGGAGAGAAGCACACCAACAACAGAAGTACAAAAGGAAGCTTCTTTCATTTTTTCAGTCACCAAACACTGATTGAAAGGATGCCTACCGTATTTCAGGCACCTTGGGAAAGGCTGGAGAAACGTGGCGGGCGTTTAAAAAAGATTGAAAAGCTGTCAGTGTGCAGCTAATAATTCAAAAAGAGAGGTGGGCTGTATTCAAAAAAACACATAAGTTAACCCCAAAAATACAATTCTGTGAAATGCTGAGAGAGCAAATGAAAGGTAACTGCATAGTAAGTGAAAGGAACCCAGAGACAGGATTATCGAGGCCTGCACAGCGCAGTCAAGGCAGGCTGAGAGAAGGGGTAATGGTGAAGCCACGTCTTGGGGGATGAGTAAGATGGAAGTGGGACATTCCACTTTTAGTGTGAAAAGTGGGACATTCCATATAGGTATATAGGTATATATAGCTATATAGTATGATATGGCAAGAGATAGTGCTGGACACACAAAGACAAGGTTATAATTAACGACCTTAAATTCCATACTATGGCTTTTTATTGTGTAATTTTTCCTTTTTAAATGAGAGAACCTAGAACATGTTTCCGCACTAGGTTCAGACGTTACACAGACATGACAAAGTTTCCTTGGCAATAGGGAAAGTATGTTAAGGACAGCCAGAAGTGTAACCCAGCTTATAAATAACCTAAAAATAGAAAATAAAATGTGGAGCCATGACAAGTTTTAACAACGTAGGACTGTCTTTTTTCCTATCAGGTGCAAGCTTACCCCTATGATGCTCAGCCCTTTAAGGTAGTCCTGACGAGGCTGGGCTTGAGGAACACATCCAGCAAGCACTATTTTCTTGTTCTCCTCTTGAGCTTTTCTAAAAGATTGAAGAGAAAACAGTGTTAATTCTTTTCCTCACAAGCGTACCCTTGGAAACTGATGTTACTGCACGTAAGTTCCCTAAAACATAACATGACCATCTAGCATCAAACAGAATTTTCTTACAACTGCTTCAAAAAAATGCATTATAATAAGACTTCTGAACTATGTGTCTATTTATCACACCATGAACAACACAATGGCAGTCCAATCTGATAATGTCTTTCATTACAGCCTCATTATAAAACAAAAAATTTTACTTATATAGAATATTCAAGGATATAAATAGTTCTTGAAAAACCACATTTTCCAGATAGACATTAGCCATTCAATTATTTTAAATCATTATTTTAAATATTAATATTAAAACATACTATATGATTTCCCAGTCTTTTGTCTAGTATAAAAGTAAAATATACATTGAAAAAATTGAACAGAAAAGTAAGAAATAGAAGGTATAATACTCCCTCTATCCTGAGAATTCACACATCTCCTCACTTCTGTTCCTCAGAGACTGTCTACAACTTTTAGATTATTTATGCTTATGTCCAGACAATCCCTCTCATATGCAGGTATGATGTGTAACTAGACCTCTGTTCACTATAAATACACAAAGATGAAACAATATTTTGTTTTACAACTTTCATCCAATACACCTTGTGTATCTTTCCTTTTGTTTCTTTAGTTAAATATCAGCCTCACCCCTTTTTTTTTGTATTTTATTTTTTTAATTGAAGTTTAGTTAAGGTACAGTATTATTGAAGTTACAGGTGTACAACATAGTGATTCACAATTTTTAAAGGTTATACACCATTTATAGTTATTATAAAACATTGACTATATTCCCCATGTTATACAATATATCCCCATAGCTTATAGCTTATTTACTTTATACATAGTAGTTTGTACCTCTTAATCCCTTAACCCTATCTTGCCCAAACCCCTTCCTTCTCCCCACTGGTAACCACTTGTTTGTTTTATACATCTGTTATTTTTTGTTAAATTCACTAGTTTGTTTTATTCTTTAGATTCCACATATAAGTGATATCATACAGTATTTGTCTTTCTCTGACTTATTTCACTTAGCATAATACCTTCCATGTCCATTCCTATTGTTACAAATGGCACAAATTTATTCTTTTTTATGGCTGAGTAGTAGTCCATTGTGTGTGTGTGTGTGTGTGTGTGTGTGTGTGTCTATACACCACATCTTCTTTATCCATTCATCTGCTGAGGGACACTTAGGTTGCTTCCTTATCTTGGCAATTGTAAACAATGCTGCTAAGAACACTGGGGATGCACACATCTCTTTGAATTAGTATTTATATATCCTGGATATATACCCAGTAGTGGAACCTCATCCTTTTTAAACATTACAATGTGGGTATACTATAGTTTAACTATTTGTGTTCTGATAGGCATTTAGGTTATTTCCAATTTTTCACTATTACAAAATTTTTCACAATACACATGCATATAGACATATGCACACACATACACGTACAAATACATGTGGATGGACAGATAATCTTTGAATATTTGAGACGGTATTTCTGGATTATAAAAACCTAGATGCGAAATCTATGCTAAATTTCCCTAACATAAATTCTAAGAAGTAAAAATGTTGGTTCAAAGGTATACATGTCTGGTTATTTTATTAGGCATTTCTTTACTTAGGAGGAAGTTGGGATATATTTTATGTGGGTGTTACTCATTTGTCTGGGCACACATGCATACAGCAAACATTGATTCTGTGCTAGAAGACAGGGTAAACCAAGCAGAGCTAACAACTTTTCCTAGAAACTATTCATATTCTTTACCCATTTATATTAAAATTTTAAGTCTTCAATTCTTTTTCAAGTATGTGGGTTTGGGACTTGTGATGCTTTGTTTACTTTTTTCCACTGGTTGCTCGGGTATTGTGTTTTGTACACCAACTGTGTTTCTGAGCCTCCCACCCCAGGCAATGTCTAGGTTTCTGAAACCAACTGAGAAAGCTAAGGGAATCAGCAGTCCCATTTCTAGACTTGTAACTTTTAGACTACACCACCATGAAGTGAAAAGTCTCTATATCTGACACCCTTTTTTGTTTCTGTCAACTTTTTCAAGGCTACGAATTCAGAACTGAAAGCCTAAAAAAAGGTGGCAGGGGATGGTTAACAGAACTAGCTATGGGTGATCAACAGCCACACCAAAACCCCTGGGAAGTATGCAGAAAATGATTAAATGAATGAACGGGCAGAGGACAAAATACTAGTTTAACAGCATCCATAAGCATTTCACTTCCGTAACTTCTTAAAGTACTCTGGTATAACTTTTCCATTTGGGATCCTGAAAAAGCTTGTTAATAGAATCAAGAAAATCTGACACTGGTAGATTGCTTAACATATCCAAGAGAACTACTGCCTGGCTCTGCCACTTGGTTTTACTTTTTTTTTTTTTTTTATCAGTACCAAGCACACCATTGCACACAAATAGTTTTCTTGCAGTAAATGTGAAATACCTTATCAAACAAAAAAATCTTTCCATTTACATTAATAACATGTACAAGGAAATAACATCTGGTTTCTTCACAAACTTTAGCTATGCACCTAGAATCACTGCCAAATGTTCAAGGGTCTGTGAGGTCACCAATTATTAAATCCAAATTAAAAAGCTGGCTTCCAGGGTTTCCCCGGTGGTGCAGTGGTTAAGAATCTCCCTGCCAATGCAGGGGACACGGGTTCGAGCCCTGGTCCGGGAAGATCCCACATGCCGCGGAGCAGCTAAGCCTGTGCACCACAACTACTGAGCCTGCACTCTAGAGCCCGCAAGCCACAACTACTGAGCCTGCAAGCCACAACAACTGAAGCCTGAATGCCTAGAGCTCATGCTCCTCAACAAGAGAAGCCACCGCAGTGAGAAGCCCGCGCACCGCAACGAAGAGTAGCCCCTGCTCGCCGCAACTAGAAAAAGCCCGCACGCAACAACAAAGACCCAACGCAACCAAAAATAAATTAAAATAAAATAAATTTATTTAAAAGGAAAAAAAGCTGGCTTCCAGTAATGTGATTCAATTACTTAATTATTAAGCACGTCTAAGACATGATAGTGAGTGTTTAAGGGACCACAGTAAGAGGAAGATAGGCACTTTACACTCGACGAGCTTCTGGTTTATAATGGATGAGATGAGATGTAAAAGAACATAAACAACACAGCATCAAGTAAAATGCCCTAACGTGACAGAAAGATGTACAGGCAACGTATCATGGAGAGACAAAGAATATGCACACAGAAAAATACAGTAAAAAGCTTTATGAAAAATGTTGAGAGGAGTTTAAAGGGAGACAGGAATTGGAGAGGGTGAAATGGAGGCAGGAAAAGCTCCAGGCGGCTGTTACACCATGGACAAAGGCAAGAAGGGAGGAAGTTAGGGGAAAGCATTTCATTATAGAAAGAATTTCTATATAAGGGAGACTCATAGGGCTCATATTGTGGAAGGAGCCTTACAAAAAAGGCTGGACAGGCTCCAATGTAGTGGGCAGTAGGGAAACTTTAAATTTTGGTGGCAGAGTGGACACAGAATAGAGTCAAACTTTGAGAACAGGACCCTGGTGGCAAGGTGCAAAATGAAATACATGGGAAAAAGAAGTCAGTGGTTGGGGAAATTCATTTAATACCCTAGGCAAAAGGATGTGAGGACCTGAGCACATATGGAGGATTAAAAAAAAAAAAAAAAAAGTTAAAAGGAGATGAGTTCTCCTGCTGGAATATACTTGAGAAACCCCAAGGATGAATCAAAGGTGATGTCAAGGTTTTGAGTCTGAGGCAGAGATTAACAGACATTTTCTAAAAAGAGCCAGAGAGTAAATTACTTCAGGCTTTGGTGATCACAGGTCTCTGTTGTAACTGCTTAACTCTGCCACCTTAGAGCAAAAGCAGATAGACGCAATACTTAAACAAATGGGTACATCTCTGTTCCAATAAAACTTTTTTAAAAACAAGCAGCAGGTCAGATTTGGCCCAAAGGCCAGAGGCTGCCGATCCCTAGTCTAAGAAGATAAAAGAAAAGTGGTGCCACTAGCTGTCAGCAGAAGCTGAGTACTGGGATAGAAGGAAATTCCAATAGGACACACCAAATCTGAGGTTCTGCTAATGTCCATCAAGTCTCTGGATGCAATTCAGCTGGTTGGCAATAGAGCTGGGGATAGATTTTTGAAATGTATTCCAAAGTGATGGTTGATGACAGTGGATGCAACAATCCCTAAAGGTGTGGAGAGAATCCTTATTGAGTACAAAACTGTAAGGTTCTTTAGCAATGTAGAAGCATTCCCATAGGCTAAAAAATATTAGTGTCAAAAACCAAAAAAGGTAATATCACCACCAACAATACTGTAACAGCAATAATAATCATGATTAGCATTTATATGTACTTCATCAAGGTCACCATTATATAGTTAGTTGTACAACCTATTTGAAAACAGTATAGCCAATATACAACTACCCAGGGAAAGTGTTCTGCTGACTTTATCAACACTAGACCAGGTCATGAAAGAACAGTCCAAGGCTGACTTTAGGGAGTAAGCAGAACACCAGAAAAGTAAGAGGAAATTTCAAAATAGAGATGTTTAAATAATTTATTTAAAATATTATTTCATGCTTTTATTGAATTTGGCTTTAAAATGCTAGGGTAGACCAGAATTATAAGCCAAAAATCATACCCCAGCTATGGAATATTGATGCCACACTCTGTGACCAAATAAAGTATCAAAAGTTTTAATGCAATTTCTCAAAGAGTGTTCTTGTTCTAAACATTCCTTTCTGACATCCTGTTCTTCTTGTTTAGTCAACTTTGCTCAGGTTCATAAGCCTGAAATAAGGCCTGAAAACTTTTTCTTTAGAAATATACCCAGCACAGACATATTTTTTAAAGCCTTATCCTTCAACGTATGAATGCTGATAAGAATAATACCTTAAGAAATTTAAAAATACTATAAATTTCCATGTTTTCATTTTAGATAGCCTTGAAATGTCAATTAAAATGAAAACTGAGTGCTTGCTTCGGCAGCACATATAGTAAAATGAAAACTGAATGTAAAGTTAATTCAATATAATCATTCATATTTTCTTGAAACACATTTCTAAATTAAAACAGAGATGTATCCTTGTCTAGAGCATTAACTTGAGTAATAAAGAAAACATAAAGAAACCTTTTCTTTTCTGCCAAGCACCAAATGAAAGAAATAATTTGTACAGAACCTTAAAATTCACAGCATCATAGAAAACACATAAAGATGATATAATATCATTATCTCACAGATGAGAAAATTGATATTCAAGAAAACGCAATGGTCGATTCCACACTTTGTGGATTTAGTGCTGGAGCTAGGATGAGGACCCAGGATCTCCTAGTCCTTGAATCCTACATTTCAGAACATAAATCAAACTTGAGTTTTGATTGTGTAATAAACATTGGAGCAAACATTTCTTGATTAAAACAACACAGAAATTGACACAGATTATAATATATTGAATGTCTTCAAAGTAGAAACACAATTTAATATTTCACAGCTCTTGTTTTCCTGAGTCTTGTGAACAAAATCACAGTCTAATAGCAGAGTAGTAAATCCATGGATCTATCAAGAAAAACTCAGTTCTCTATAAGTAGCAGATACAGAGGAAATGCTGCTTCTTCTCCATGTTCATCTCTTATTCCTTATATCCTTCCTGCAAATTGATATTTAACCTATATAAAAATACTCATAGTAATATCTAAGTCTTCAATCAAAATTTTCTTTTACGAAAAAGTATTCTTAAATATACATCTGAGTTTTTAATTTCTAAATGTATATTGATACCCCTCTAAAAACAGCAGTACTGGAAGAAGGGTCAAAACCAATCTGTTTCTATGCACAGCAAGTACTCTTAACTACTCTGCAAGTGAGTACTGTCTGCATTCAGATACTCAAGGGAGAGGACACTATTTTAAGTATTTATGTGCAGGCATGTAGCCATGTGAAACTCATAAAAACACCTCAGCTGGGGCTTCCCTGGTGGCGCAGTGGTTGAGAGTCCGCCTGCCGATGCAGGGGACACGGGTTCGTGCCCCTATCCCGGAAGATCCCACATGCCGCGCAGCGGCTGGGCCCGCGAGCCATGGCCGCGGAGCCTGTGTGTCCGGAGCCTGTGCTCCGCAACGGGAGAGGCCACAGCAGTGAGAGGCCCGCGTACAGCAAAAAAAAAAAAAAAAAAAAAAAAAACACCTCAGCAGATAATCTAAGATAAAACAACTAAGGATCTATGTTTGTGATCTATTTCCATAACCACGATGCCCTTCTTTTAAATTTTGGAACAACCAGGCAAGGAGGGAAGAGTTGGCAGCAACAGGGCAACTGTCTCCATACATGACTCTTATCAAGACTTGCAGAGTTAGGCTAGGAGCCACCAAAAGTTGAAAATAAAGTTACTCTAAGCCTTGATAGGATTTATCAGTCTAAAAAATAATGCAAACAGATAGATTCAAATAGGTAACTGGGGCTGTCTGGAGACATTCAAATCCAAAGTAACTGGGGTTTAAACTCAGGGTCACAATACTGAATATTATTTGAACCAACAAAGCTAAAAATGTAAATGCACATTTTATGCCCCATGAGAAGAAAGAATGTTACCACACGGGGAATGGTCTTCATTGCACTAGGAAAGAGGAGTCCAAAGGGTTAAAGTTTCTCAACACTTAATAACAGTGGCAAACAAAGTAGGCACCTGAGGCAGATTATCATAGTACAATAGTTAATCCTTTTAGACACAGCAGTCATTTCTTTAAAGTGTATCTGGATATAACAAGTTGCCATTCCCTGATGAACTGGCCATATAAAACCAGTGAAGAAATTCCCACTTGATTTCAGGTTCAATAGGTTTCTTTTATTGTGCTTATTACTGCAATACAAGTTCCTGGGTTCACCGATAAGAACAATTATTTATTTAAAAGTCATTAATTCAGCATTTTATTTTTCCATTCTACCATTCAGTCACTCACCACATGCTAAACACAAGGGAAGAAAAAAGTAAAAGGATAGTCTCTACCCTCAAGGTGTTCTTGCAATCTAGTGAGAAAAGGAAGAAATAGGCCTTACGACCCAGGTTTCTGCGTGCAGGGGAAGAACAGAGATGCCGAGGTAGCGAGGACAGCTGCGAGCAGCCCTGTGGGAGAAGAAGCATGTGCCCATGTAAAGAGACCCAAGGGTACCCAGTTATGAAGGAGAGGTAGCTTCTCTGAATGCAGCGCTGTGGAACGCTGACTCCCAGTGAGGTCCCTGAGGGACCAGGTCAGGGACACAGAGCGGGCTAAGCAAGCAGGACCAGAGACTTCCTCTTCCTCCTACATCCTGTTACTGTGCTTTCATCTGCTCTACCTATCAAGAGTCTGTGAAATATTTCGTTTGAAGAAAGGATTCTGTGACTTTAAGAAAGATGGTGAGAATAGGGCATGGACTTTTTTTCTTCCCAGCTTCATTGAGGTATAATTGACAAGGACATAGACTTCCGTGAAGAGGTTAACAGTGTAAGGAAGGTTCGTTCATTATAGAAAAGGGAATTTCAATGAGAAGTATAAAAAAAATTTTTTTAAAGCTATAGGAGAAAAGTGATGGGGGAAGGGAGCGAGACCAAAGACAGGAGGGATGGCAAGAAGTAGGAAGAAGAACCTCCTGCAGAAATCAGAAAATGGGTGACCTGTGCTTGCACGCTCACGAGAGGATAAGAAACACAGTAAGAAAGCACCAGGTGGGCCTGGGTAGCCTCATGCTCCAAAGGGAAGCAAGTTCAGAGAATGGGAAAGATTCCTTAGGCTTACAGGAAGATGCTTCTCTCTGAATCCTCCCAGGGATTCTGAAAGGAAATATTCCAAATTGTAAATAATAGTCATCTCTGTTGGATAAGGAGTTAAGAAAATAAAGAAGACACTCATAACACTGTTTTCAAAAGCCTGACACCAAAACAGGGCAAGGGAAAGATTCCCCAGCATCCGTGGTAAGGCATCAGGACCAGCTTCTCGGGAGCCATCATGTTGGGATAAAGACCAATTTCAGAGGATTATGTGCCATATTCCTCCCTATCTACCTCCCTAACTTACTTTAGGTAACCTCACAGTGCTCCCCAACATTCTCAGACATTCTCTTGGATAGGAAGGTTGCCCAGTTAAATAAATTTTACCCACATGTTTAATATTTTCTACAATATTCCTTATAAATGGTCATATAGCTTCTGCTTTACTTCCTCAATGGCAGGAAGTTCATTACTTCAAAATTTCCTGTTTAATCACTGTACACATGTTTTTGTCCATATGTTCTTATTATTAAACTCTACCTCTAGATAGCTTCCACTTATTCATTCTAATTTGCCTTCTTTCACCTCCCAAAGCTTTGTTCCCTACACACTGGCCTACATGCCAGGCAAAACATATGTAACCATTCTCAAGGAAATGTTTCTAAAATACATGGCATGCTTATATTTCTTATTACACAAGATACAGTGAAACTAACTGAACCTATATTTGATTGCCTTAAATAATCACAGTAGATATAGAATTTCACATCTGTAAGAGACATCCAAAATTTTCTAGCCCTATCATTTCACGTATAAAAGAAGAAACTGAGGATTAGAAGATTAAACAGATTGCCCAAGGTCAAAGTAAAGACAGTACTGCAGTCATCCATCACTGCCCTTTGCCTTGATATAATGATGTCCTAAGCCAGGGGTTACCAAGATCCATAAGGTTGTATGGCCCCATAATAAATAATCTCAGTAAGCCATATATATTGATTCTTCTCTTTCTGTTGTGTCAGCTATTACTTCTCAATATATTTCTAACTTGTCTATTCAATCTACTACTACCATTTCTAACTGCCATGCAATGAATCTACAAAAATTTCTGGAATAAATGACAACAATCAAAAACTTCATTTTATATATGATTTTCACAAATTCATTAATGAAATATTTTGTGTCTATTATGTGTACAATATATGCTTAGAGGTCCGTCAGATACCAAGAGGAATTTGTGCCTCAAGGAATACACAGGAAGTTAAAAAGACCAAAAAAGAAAGTCTGAAATATGCAAACTGAACAGACATACAAATCAATATTTTAGGTACAAGGTTAGAACATCAAAAAGAACAAATAAATTTACAGAGCAGTGGTTACCAAACTTTTTTTTTTTTTTTTTTTTTTTTTTTTGGCTGTGTTGGGTCTTCGTTGCTGCACGCAGGCTTTCTCTAGTTGCGGCGAGCGGGGGCTACTCTTCGTGCGGTGCACAGACTTCTCAGAGCAGTGGCTTCTCTTGTTGCAGAGCACAGGCTCTAGGCACGTGGGTTTCAGTAGTTGTGGCTCACGGGCTTAGTTGCTCTGCAACATGTGGGATCTTCCCAGACCAGGGCTCAAACCTGTGTCCCCTGAATTGGCAGGTGGATTCTTAACCACAGCGCCACCAGGGAAGCCCCACCAAACTTTTTATCAAGGTACCCACTAGTTAAAAAAAAAAGAAATGGACCTCAAATACATAAATACATACAACTGTATACAAATTATACACATGGAGTATTATATTAATGTATTATGTACATTATAAAATATACCTTAATGTTATATTTTTTTAAGTGAAATGCTGCAAAATAACCTTAGTGCTCTGAGTTCAAATGGGAGGAGTTATTGCAGGCTCAAATAAAGGATTAGTAGCCCTCAATATCTGGTGTAATGTTATCCATCACCTAGAACTTTCTTTTCTCATTTAAGGGGACCAGAATATGCCACCCCAAAATATGCCACTTTGGAATAAGAATTCTTTTGAGATGAAGGCAGTTAAGAAACAGCAGACTCAGGAAAAAAGCTCTCTCCCCTCTCCCATCTGGATAAAAGCAGGACATAAATTTCCATTTGTAAAGGTGTCTCCCTCTCTAGTACCAGGAAGAGTACTCCAGAGACAGCTCTTATCACCAGACTCTTACCTGTATAACAAACCTTACTAAAAAGCCTTATTTATCATATATTTCCTAATCACCTTCTCTTAATTTACACCTCCCCAATAAGCCCCTTTTTCCTTTGTCTAAACTCTTCTCCACTCTTTACCCCCTTTGTTAAGATGGTATATAATCTCCAAATTCTAACTCCTACATACTTGCATAATTACAACTGTTTTGTTTTGTTTTTCCCATTAGTCTGTCTTTTATCACTTTGACTCACATGCCCCAGTTGCTGAACCTAAGAGCATACATACAAAGAGATGTATGTATTGTTTTCCCTACCCTACATCATGAAGTGTAAGGTTCAGTGGATTTTTTTATGTAACTTCAAGATCCAAGGCAAAGTAAGATGAGTGAGGCTAGTGAAAATCAGACCACTGTAGATATGATACCTCACTACATTTAAAACTGCACTTAGGGCTTCCCTGGTGGCGCAGTGGTGGAGAGTCCGCCTGCAGATGCAGGGGACACGGGTTCATGCCCCGGTCCGGGAGGATCCCACATGCCGTGGAGCGGCTGGGCCCGTGAGCCATGGCCGCTGAGCCTGTGCGTCCGGAGCCTGCGCTCCGCAAGGGGAGAGGCCACAACAGTGAGAGGCCCGCATAACGCAAAAAAAAAAAAAAAAAAAAAAAAAACTGCACTTAGATATATATGGACTCTAGAAAAATGGTACCGATGAACCTAGTGGCAGGGCAGGAATAAAGATGCAGACGTAGAGAATGGACTTGAGGACATGGGGAGTGGGAAGGGTAAGCTGGAACGAAGTGAGAGAGTGGCATGGACATATATACACTACCAAATGTAAAATAGATAGCTAGTGGGAAGCAGCTGCATAGCACAGGGAGATCAGCTCGGTGCTTTGTCACCACCTAGAGGGGTGGGATGGGGGGTGGGAGGGAGACGCAAGAGGGAGGAGATATGGGGATATATGTATACAAATAGCTGATTCACTTTGCTGTACAGCAGAAACTAAGACAACACTGTAAAGTAATTATACTCCAATAAAGATGTAAAAACAAACAAACACAAACAAAAAACCAAAAAAACTGCATTTAGGACTTGCACAGCACTTAGTATTTGAATCAATTATTTTCTTCTTGATAAGCTAGTTAATGTAAGTAAAACACTCCTTCCTTAAAAGGATTAACATTAAAAAAAATAACCTAAAGTATATGACATGTATATTCCTATTATGGAGATTATCCCATAAAATGAAAAGCAAATCTGTAATTACTTCACCTCCCTAAGATCAATACACCGATACTCTACTCATACATAGCAAACACTTTAGATGGTAATACCCTTCAACAGAGGAAAGGAGAGAAAGGAAAAAGAAAAGAAGTTTTTTTAAAAATAAAATTCGGAGGTGTATCAGTATATAGGAAGACCTTAATAAAGTGACACTGAAAAGAGATGCCCCGATCAGCTGTTACATTTATTCAATTCACCATCCAATTTTCACATTTCATTATAGTTTACTTTAATTATCACATTCACCAAGAAAGACCAAAATTAAATTATGACAGGAATCTATATTTTGAGCAAGGAATGAGGGAAATTTACAGTTCTGGTTCCAATTAAAAATGGGATTACAGGACTTCCCTGGTGGAGCAGTGGTTAAGAATCCGCCTGCCAATGCAGGGGACACGGGTTCGAGTCCTGGTCTGGGAAGATCTCACATGCCGCGGAGCAACTAAGCCCATGCGCCACAACTACTGAGCCTGCGCTCTAGAGCCCATGAGCCACAACTGCTAAGCCTGCACACCTAGAGCCTGTGCTCTGCAACAAGAGAAGCCACTGCAATGAGAAGCCCGCGCACGGCAACGAAGAGTAGCCCCTGCTCGCTGCAACTAGAGAAAGCTCGTGTGCGGCAACGAAGACCCAATGCAGCCAAAAATAAATATAAATAAATAAATAAATTTATTTTTAAAGAATGGGATTACAGGAATAAAAGTTCTGAAGGAAAATGCATACTTGGTCTTATTTAGAGTTCCAACCTGAATACAATTTGAGCTACAGTACTATTAGATCCCAACCTGGTTTCTGGTGGGAGACCCAGAAAAAATTAGAATTTAGAACTGACTTATACAGTCTGAATAAAAAGCTGTTGTAAACGCTTATAAAAGGTTCCCAAACAAAATTTTCAAGTTTTTACATCTTTTTCAAAGTCACTTTTCCAAAGAGGCATTAGTTAATGGAAAAACTGATCCCCTGGAGGAGGTAACAGAAAAGTGCTTTTTTATTTAAAATAATACAATTAAATAGTGGCCAAGCAAGAGACACTTGTGCCCTCGAAAAGATAAGAATCTGCAGGAGTTGTGTCTTTGGCTAATTTACACCTACAGGACTGAGGCAACAGAAGAGACTAAGTCAAGCTGCTTAACTGCGTTTCAGCCAGCTCTAACTCCTGCATGATCAAGAGGTTTCATTGGAGGCGCAAGAGGCAGAGAATATCAGTGTTTCAGGGCACTATTAAAAAACTTATTTTTAACATATTCTAGTTGAACTAGCTAATTCAGAAGGAATTATCAGTACTGTTCTTATGGCAAATGATTTACAATCTTCAGCACTGACCTATAGTATTGATACTATATCAATAGATATATATCAATAGCTCTTCCAATAGATTTCTCTCCCCTACAAGACTATAAGCTCCCTAAGGGCAATGCCTAGATATGATTCATTTTACACACCTCACAGTACATTTTCAAGAAACCTCTTGCAATTTAATAAATGAATGAAAAACCAATTAACAGGAAATAACACTAGAATCAATCATTAAAGTTGTGATTAAGAGCCATGCTTATGTCTCTTAAAATTTAATAAGGCCAACACTAAGCAGGAATCCATCTTTTTCATCATCAGAAACACAGATAATCCAAACAGGGGAACTACTTTGATTAGTGGCAACACCATTTATGTACATTTTAATTTTATGGTAAGTCCTCAGACTCTTTCACAAATCAAATAAACAGTTCATAAGAATTACTATCATATTCTTAAGAACAATTTTCTTAGTGTTTAAACAGCACAGTTTTCCTTTCAACTCTCTCCTTTGTCCCCTCCATCACTCTTTCTTTCAAAATTTTTTTTTAATTTTCATTTTATCTTCAGAAAAGTAATACAGCTATTACTTATAATTACTCTGACCTCAGTTCAGAAAGGTACTGATCACAAATACAACTTTTTTTTTTTAACTTCACAAGAAAAAAAAAGATTTTTTTATAGCAGCAACCAACATAGCTGGTCACAGACAAACCTTGGAGCCACTACTCAACTCTAGTCCCAGAAAGCAAAGCAATTTCAGTGAAACAAACACTGCCTTCTATGTGAAAATGCCCCATTTACCAACATCAATGTACAAAACAAAATCCATTTTGATGGGGAAAAAAACTGTCAAGTTTTTCCTGTTTGCAATGCCAGCAAAGGACAAACTTCGTCACCCTGATACCAACGTCAGACTGACATCAATTCAAATTATCAACTGAAATAACCAAGCAAATGACATTTACCATTTAGCAACATGACTTAAACCAAAGTATACCATTATAAACTAAAGAGAGGATTTCTTCATTATTACTTCATTATTATCAGCAGAGTCATACAGAAGGAGACTACAGGCTCCCTCTGAGCCAAACAAAACATGTTCAGAGTGTCTCTTCCATGTTCAATGTTGTCGCCACGGGGAACAGAAAAAACAATGAAAAGGCTGTATGTATACACGAAAAACAACACAGAGGACTGCAGCAATTTAAAATTTTTTATTTAATCAACTAATACTTATGGAACAATCACTATGTAGCAAGTATGAAATATGTGGGGTGAAAAATTATATACGTTAAGGATGAAAAGAAAGATTTGGTTTGCTTTAACTGTATAATCCTATTAATTATCCATTTCCCTTTATATGTAGAAACAAAGCATGTCATTCTTGGGATGCTTTTTAATTATTAAGGCTAGCTGACATCCGTGGTTAATTTAAAGGTTCCATTTCCCTCTGGAGATTCTTCTCTGAATTCTACTGAAATTAATCAATTAATTGGCCCTTTAAGTAACTATATTTTACTAATGCACAGGAGTATACACATACATACCTATATATATATGAGAAAAAGAGAGAAAACCAACACTCTGTTAGACTGATATTCCCTCATTTTTATCTCACAACTAATAAGGTACTACATATTACCTGTATTTTTACACATGAAAAAAAATTTAGACTGTTAAGGTCACATAAATAATATAAAAAATCCTTAATTTTAAGCTAGCAAAAAAGAGAAATGGGACTTGAAAGAAGTAAGAGAATGACATTCAGAATTACTACAGAAAAGTGGCTGTGGAGGAACACGTTACAACTGGAACCACAGCAGCTGCTGTCACCAGTGCCTTACTTAAAATACAAAAAAGAGGTGTGGAAATTTGCTATATTCTTACTCCTTCTAAAAGGTAAAGCCAAATTATGTACTTTGATCCCAGCAGAGAGCTGAGATGACCAAATGAACAGAAACACCTCCGCACCTTCCCAAAATTCCAGAGAAGACATAATTTATACATGGGAAAGGGAACATGAGCAACCGCAGTCATGGAGCATTTGTGTAAAACTTAAAAAAAAAAAAAAAAAAAGTGACTTTTCCAAAGAAAACCTATAAATCAAAGGTGAAAGGAGCCTAGAAAAAGCTGATCTCCATAATTAAAGATGGACAAACAATGATTTGAGAGACCTCTGTCCTCACAGCAATTGGCTTCCAGAGTTACCTACAAGTTATGACCTCACGTACAGCTCTCAACATACAAGTAGAAGGTCTTATATGTGCACCTGTGAGCATTAGCACTGCAACCAGGTAAGCAGAGCAGTGCCACCGCATGACTTAAAGCCACCACAGGGCCACAATCACCACACCTGAAAGAACTCCCATATTCTCAAGAGGAAGCCATTCCTCAGCCAATCGTGATCTTATCATCCTTTTTATCACCCCCTAAGCAAACGACTAGAATCAGAGCTCCTAAAAATAGAACCACATTTACTGTATTAACACACTGAAAAAGAAAAACCGAACGATCATCTCAACAAAAGCAGAAAAAGCATTTGACAAATTTCAAAATCCATTCATGAAAAAAGTCTCAGCAAACTAAAATTAGAGGATAACTTCCTCAAATTGATAAGGATATCTATAATAAACCTAAAGCTAACATCATGTTTTCTCCCTAAGATGAGAAACAAGGCAAGGATGCCCATTCATACCACTTTTATTCAATATTGTAATGGAGGCCCTTGCTAAGGCATAAGGAAAGAAAAGGCATACAATCACAGAGAAAAGGAATCAAAAGGGTTTCTTCACAAATGAAATGATCGAATATGGATAAAATCCTAAAGGAATAAAAAGCTACTAGAACTAACAAGGTAGTTCAGCAAGACCACGGGATTCAAGAGAAAGTAACAATTACTGAAGATAGGCAAAGACAACCTATCATATGAATAAGAGGAGTTCCTGAAGAAGAAAAAGAAACCGAAGGCAAGGGAAGGGAATACTAAAAATTATAATTCAAGAAAATTTACATTAAAAAATTTAAAAGTTTTGTCCATATATTGGAAGATTATACTATATACCTGAGAACATTACCCCAGAACAATAAGAACAACCAACACCAAGACACATTCTAATAAAATTACTGGACTTTAAGAAAAAGAAAAAACTCCTTTGATCTTCTAGGCAAAAAGAACGCATTACTTATAAGGAGGGAAAAAAATTACACTGCCACCAGACTTTAAAACCAGTGCTCTATGCCAGAAAGAACATGTGACCCAAGAATTTTATATCCAGCAAAACTGACTGGATATACAGTATAAGGATCACTAAGTAGTATCAACATATCATGACTAAGAGACTGTTGTTGCTAGGGGCCCTTCCTAAGGAACCTACTAAAACGTACTTCAAACCACCAAAAATAACTAGATGGGTATTTACATGGGGTCTCTGTGGCAGGCATTAAGTACATAGTTATTTATGGAATGAATATCAAATAAGGGTTGAAAGTGAGAAACTGAATATGTAATGACTATATGATTTGACAATGTAGATACAGAATTCCCATTAAAAATATTTTGGGAGGAGAATGGGGATATAGCATTTGCAAAACAATCCTTTTAATTTTTCCAGTAATCATGACTGGTGATGTATGTACAAGTACGATTATTATTCTGAAACTACTGTATGTATAAGACATCCCGTATCAGTTCTCCAGCAGCTTGTCATAGAGACTCAATTGTACCTTATGTTAATTATCTTACAGAACTATAAGAGTTCCAGTAATTAGGCCATTCATGTAATGTGCATTGGGCACTTTTCTATTAATTTTATAGTAAGCTGCTTTTTGACACTCTATGGATTGACTTATCAAAACACTAGTTAAGGGAAGTGTCATGTTTGAAGCAACAGGTTTAGCTCACTTTGTATACAGAACTTTGTTATCTTTAATAAAACTGGTTGGAGGAAAAATAATAATAAATAAATAAAGCAGAATAAAGCTAATGAGGACTATGGGGTAATTCTAATTCTATCATCCCCTCCCTATGTTCTTGAGACCTAGGATTCTTGGTGAAGAAGGAAGGAAATATATATGTAATATATGAGATTAAGGTAAAAATCTATAATCTTAAATGTAAATTGGAAATGTCAATATGAACTCACGAGGTATTTTATCTTAAAAGTTGTGTTTGAGTGTGGATGTGTCCACTGAAAAGACTGGAAAAGCCTAGGAACAATAACCAACAACAGAAGCAAAGCACCCAGGTGTGGTGATGAAATTCCATTTCCCACTGAAGGAACCAGGGCTTCTTAGAGAAATGGTTGATTCCATGTCTGGGACGAGAAACGTACACGATGAGCTTGGAACACCTTATCAAACCACCGGAGAGCAAGGAAGCTATCAAAGAATACCAGGGTCATGTCAAAAGGACACAGAAATCAACCTGAAGGGGATCACAGTGGCCAAAGACAGGACAATTTGAACTTGGGTAAGAAGCACAGTTGACTGAAGCCCAAATATGTTTAAAATCATGAGTTTCTAATCATACTTTAAAAAAAGGGGCGGGGGGGGCTATCAGTCACCTTCTGAGAATGATAGGATCCAATTTATTATCTTAGAAATCGGGTAAATAAGGGAATCTAGAATTTATCCTGCCTTTCTCTATAAACTCTACCAATGAGTAAACAGCTGATGAGGGGCGACATCTCCTTATCAAATTATTACAGCTAATCTCTGACAAGATGATATAATAGAATGTCATCATGTTCCAAACCCCAAAGAATGACTCACGGCGTTATACGTCAACAGCTGGTAGCATCGAAAACAGAGAAACCACCACACATTACGAGCCTCCCAATGAAAGAATACAATTCAACCTAAAATCCTGCCAAGGCTCTATAACAAGCTGCCAATTTGCAGCTAAAACAGAGGACAGAGGAAGGTACTGAACTGCACCTGAATATGCAATCAGCAAAATCTGGACTATGGAGAGCTCACAGGTCAAAAGGCCCAAGTTCTTCAACAGGTAAGTTATAAGGAAAAGAAAGAGCTAGAAGGGGAACCTATTGATTAAGAGAGATTTTAAAATACACTTCAGGTTTTTTTCTTAAATGGGCAAGATTTAACTGCATTGTCTAAAAACAAAACGTGGGTGATAAAGCCATAAGGGATAACGCCATACAGAAGTGATTATTATAAAAGTCAAGACAGTGCTCATCTGTGGAGGTAGGGAGAGAGCTGTGACTGTGATGGGGAATGTAAAGGGGTTTCCAGAGTGGCTAGCAATGTTTCATTTCTTGAACTGGGGGGATAGTGACAGGGGTCTCTGCTCTAAAATAGTTCCCTAACCTATACGTTGTTCTGCAATTTTAAAACTTATCATTGTATTTTACAACAAAGTTAAAAGAAATCTCTAATAAAAAATACTCTAGAACTAAATAACCAGAGATTTCCCAGTAAACAAAAAGGGGAAGAGAAGTAAAACTGTGGTAGCCATCTCTAAAGCCTTTTCAAACTCCCTATATCTCAGGACCCACATGAAAGCGGTTTTAACCCGTGGTATGTAAACAGGATGTCACAGTTAGCTGGAAGAACCCCAATGCACGCTTGTAGAAACAAAACTGTATGTTGTCCTCTGACCATCTTTGTTGGAGGTAAATGGAATGACACTGAAAAGACCAAGTAAGTCAGAATTATTACTGAAGACATTCCAAGAGAACATCACAAAAACTTGTTTATTTTCTATATTTCGTGGCAATTAATTACCATTTATACCACTGAAAGGACAGGAAAATTAAAAAGCATGAAGAGTGCACAGAATGCACCTCTGTCTGCTCTCCTGTACTGTGTATGGGCAACTTCTCTCGTTCTTTCTGCAAACACAACTGTGAGCTTTAAGTGGCAGGGTGGTTCAAGAAGGAAAATCTGACGCTGTCCAGAGACCTAAATTCAGGTCCCAGCTGTACCATGAATTGACAGCAAGACAAATCGTCTTTGTCTCTGAGCCTTAATTTTCTCACATATACATGAAAATGGTTAAACAAGATGAACCCTGATATGTATTCCAGCACTAAAAATCTTGGTTGACGTAAGAAATATCTGCCCCCAAAAGGTAGCATTTGCCACCAAGATTAAGAAAAAATACCACAGTGGCAAATAACATTGTTAGAAATTTTTTTCTTTCTCAATTAGTAAATTTTATTTAATTAGAATAAAAAGAAAAATTTCTTTGAAAATTCCCCCCAAAAAGCTGCAATGTATGTTCAATCTTTTTACTCCCAGCTGATCTGTACTAGACTTGAAAATTAGCAAATGAAAATATAAGAAGAAAGTTCATTTTTAATATTTTAAATTCTGGTTTATGCTTTCACGTATCCATTTGTAAAACTGTGGTAAAAGGGAAAGTTTGTGGCTTTAAAAAGTTAGAATAAAATAAAAGAAAGCAGGCAATAAATTCAGTTTCCTTCCTCCCACCTCCAGTTTTGCAGTGTTCACATTTCAACCCCACACATCAAAATCTCGAATAATACTCAAGTCACTACGTTAAGCCCCTAACAGAAAAGAAATAAGAAATAATAAAACAAGAAATGAATGCCCCTGAAAGGTGAAACCCAAGAGTCTAAAGGATGGTCCATGTCTTCTAGAGAATAACAAAAATTATCATCGTGACAACAGGATTTTGCTTTTTATACTGCTTTACGCTTTTCCAGAGCAATTTTCACATACATCACATGCTGCCTCATGAAATCTCCAAGAACCTGTGAGGGATTCTTACTTTACAAATGAGGAAAATGAAGTTCAGAGAAGCAAGCTGAAAAATGGAATACAAGAATAAAAGAGGAGTTAACATTGGTCTCTACTACTTAAAGCAAAAAAGGGATACTCTGAAGTACTCAAAGAAAACAGAAGAAATGCAGGAGATCTGTACACCTACTGAAGGAGAAGGACAAGACTTCACTTAAAACCTGAACAAAAGCATGTCTCCACTCGGGTCACTTTCACTAGAGGGGTAGGTAGGCCACTAGAGCTTCAGAAGTTGGAACACTTCACTGTATTAGGAATGCACTTTCAGCTACTCCCAAGTCCTGGAAGCAAGCAGATGCTGCAAAACATAACTGAACTCAACGAAACCATCTTCCCTCTCTACCACTGAAAAATTAAAGACCTAGAACAAGGAGAAGGACCAAATCATAAGGTTACTAAATTTCAAATCCCCACACTCAAAAGGCGGTGGGAGGGGAGAAGGCAGAATCTGATTTATACCATACAAGTAAGTCCTAGTGAAATTCGGTTCTCCCTGTTGAAATAAAATGTATGGGCATAGATTGCTAACCACCATAACAACAACTCAACAGCTAAGGGAAGAATATATTTCCTAAATATTATTTAGAAAATAAAGCAAACATTTTATATTGCTCTAACATGGCCTCTCTCCGTTAAGGTTCTCAGCAGATGACCTTGCTTCTTATTTCACTGAAAAACAGAAGCAATCAGAAGAGAACTGCTCTTTCTTTCCACCACCGCATCTAGCAAACTACCTGCTCTGTATCAACATCTGTTAAAATAAATCCACTGTCCTTACTGCCATGTAAGCCCAATGCTTCTGCTTGTGTGCTACATCCCGGTCCCTCTTGTATACTCTGCTCCCATAATTACCCTCTTTCCTTCTACTAAGCAATTTTTACCTCTATAATGGATCATATCCAACAGCATACAAATACGCAGTAACATCCAAGCTTAGAAACACAAAAGAACTCTCCTTTGCTTCTAAACCTTTCCCCACACAGCTCTAGCTCCATTTCTGCTTCCCTTTATAGCAAACCTCCTTTAAGACGCAATCTGTACTCTGTCTCACTCTCTCACTCCATTTTAAGTCCACTCACATCAGTCCTGTATCCCCACCTCTCCACTGCAACTGCTCATCAAGAACCACCACGAGCTCACTCCCTCTTGACAAATCCAGCCGATCAATTCTCAGTCTTCATCTGACTCCATCTCTCAGCAGTACTTACACAGCTGATCAATCCCTCCTCTAGAAACATATCCTTCACTTGCCTGCTGAGACAAAACACTCTCCTGGTTTCTTCCACCTCGACTGAGCCTCCTCTGCTGGATCCTAGTCCTTCTCTATCTACCCTAATTTCCTAGGCGACCTTCTTCGGTCTCATGGCTTTATATACCAGGATGAGGATTCCCAGATACCTCTCTCAAACCTCAACCTCATATACACAAACATATCAACTCAGGTATCTTGTAAGCATCTCAAATTAAGCATGATCCAATCAGAATTCCTGATCTACCCCCTGCAAAACAAGTGGAAAAAGTCTGTCTTTTCTAGTAAATGCTTTATAAATATCCTATAAATCATTTTCCTTACACTTAGGTTTTCTTTCTTTTTTTCAAGAAGTGAGGGTAAATTTTATTAAAAGTTCATATATGATCAAAATTAGTATCACAGATGGATTTTTAAAACAGCCTGCTAATATCTATATATATATAATATATTTCTCACATTTGGGTTTTACAGTAACCAACCCACAAAGGTGACTCTGATTTCTCCCATGTACTCACCCTGTAATATTTTGTGATAAGGTATTTTAAAGGCTCAATAAAGAATGTGCCTGAAATTTTTATTACAATTGTAATTATTACATTTTTGAACTTATATTTTGTTTTGTTTTCAGCAAGATGAGGAAAGAGAAAATTAAAACATAAGGCAATATCAATTATAAATTCTTAATTAAGAATTACCATTGTATGAGTCCTAGTTCACCAAGAATTTATTTGTATCAAGGCAGAAAGAGGAAAACAAATACTGTATGCTAATGCATATATATGGAATCTAAAGAAAATGGTACCGATGAACCTAGGGGCAGGGCAGGAATAAAGACGCAGACATAGAGAATGGACTTGAGGACACGGGGAGGGGGAAGGGTAAGCTGGGACGAAGTGAGAGAGTGGCATGGACGTATATACACTACCAAATGTAAAATAGATAGCTAGTGGGAAGCAGCCGCATAGCACAAGGAGATCAGCTCGGTGCTTTGTGACCACCTAGAGGGGTGGGATAAGGAGGGTGGGAGGGAGACGCAAGAGGGAGGAGATATGGGAACATATGTATATGTATAACTGATTCACTTTGTTATACAGCAGAAACTAACACACCATTGTAAAGCAATTATACTCCAATAAAGATGTTAAAAAAAAGAATTTATTTGTAAACTCTACCACACCCTTTTCCTACTTGAAACACCTGGTTAATCTTGCAAACCTTCTCCCAGTAACAAGAAAAAAAACAGAGTATCAATCTCCTAATACAATGTCTATGCCTGTGGAGAATAAGGACTAGAAGCCAAAAATGAGTCACTTCATGTACTCTGTGCAGGAAGCAGTATCAGTTTTAAAGAATGTAAGATACTGGTATTATTTAAAGAGAAGAAAAACATGCAAAAATACTAGTAGAGGAGAGAAAATGGACTCTCACTTCCTAATCATCAGAAGAAGGAAAAACCCTTGACGGTCTTCTCTCTAAATTAATTAATTCAATTGAAACTCAAGAAGAAAGAGTTTAAAGAATGCAAGTAAAGGTAAAATAACAGCAGAATGGTTAATCCCAGGTACAGTCATTCCTCGGTACGAAGCGGGGATTAGTTCCAAGACGCCACAGATACCAAAATCCAAGGATGCTCAAGTCCCTTATATGAAATAGCGTAGTATTTGCATATAACCTTCACACATCCTCCCATATATTTTAAATCAACTCTAGATTACTTATGATACCTAATACAATGTAAATGCTGTGTAAATACTATGTAAACAGTTGTCTGTGAGGCTAATTTAAGTTTTGCTTTTTAGAGCTTTCTGGAATCCCCCCCAACCCCCCAGCATATTTTCAATCCAGAGTTGATTGAAACCCACGGATGCAAACCCAAAGATGTGGAATCCTTCCATACAAAGGGCCAACTGTATATGCTTTGCGTTATAATCAAAGGGGAAAGGTCTCTCACCGGTGCTTCCTGAATAATGAAAGCCATCCTAGGTTTTGGTCTACTAAACACTTTTCACTACAGGGCATCAGGTAAGTAATGGTTGTTTTTTACAGAAGAGGGTAGAGCAGCACAATTACAAGTCCTCTGATTCTTAGACTCCTACAAAGATAAAAGAGTGTTTCATACCAAAAATATACGGCACTTTGAAAATTATTATATAACTTTCACTTGAAGAATAAGGATCATTTTGAGTATTAGTTGTTATAGCTATAGGTAATGGGGCTTAAGTCTGATTGGGTATTGAATCCACAACTTTTGCCCTAAAATTCTTCTTAAAATAGTCCTGGATACACCATGATGGCTAGGTTTTGACCTCTTATAAATGTGGGAAAAGGGAGCACGGCTCAATGACTAATCATTGCCTGATTTCCACTCATTCTTCAGGTAACAACTTCGATGCCATTTCCTCCAGAAAAGTCTTTTCTAACCACTGCAACTTTAGGACTTAAGTTTTTCTCTTGTATTCTGCTGTAGTGCCCTATACACTTCCCTGTCATAGACTGTATCATATTCTGTTATCACAATCTCTTGGTTTATGTACGTCTCCTATTAGATTCTAAGAAACAAGGTAGGCTCACTATTGCTTTCCAACTCAGATCCCTTCTCCCAACCCACGCCTTTTTTTCTTGCTAGCAAAGACCTGATTTTGTTTGTTGTCAATCCTTTAAGGCACTGTGCTCAGGAAAGAGTCTCCCAAAGTCCCAGGGCAGGTTAAAAAATAGTCTAAGTCAGTCATGATGTCTTCATTCTCCTTGCTAGTAAGTAACTTTTAGGTCTGATTTTGGGATCCAGTTCTAGCCGGTGGTATGCAGTTGGCACTATGGGGAATGATTCTCCTCTCTACTAAGAAGAGAATTATGAGAGTAATACCTCTCTTCATTGGCTGTCGTCATAAGTGCATATCATACCTGAAACTATGGCTACTATAGCAATATTGCCACAAAGAAAGAAGAGCAGCATCAAAAGGACCACCGTGTTTCACAGAAGACGTTGCTGCCATGAAATGAATCTAACTAGAACTGACAACCTCCAGACTTCTTGTTATGTGAGATCATAAAACCCTTACGGTTCAAGCTGCTTTTGGTTGAGTCTTTTGCTACTTAAAGCCAAAGGTATTCAAGCTGAAATGTCCTGGTTCATCACAATGGATTAATATAAGTGGTAAAACCAAACACCTTCCAGTGTCCATATTCTCATTCTACTATACTACCAGGCTTTCTTCTCAACCAGCTGAGCCAGGATTTCAACCTACTCTTAAGACTCCAAATCCAAACCTCTTTTTACTGAATTACAGTTGATCTGGGGAATCCATGAATCCTCATTTAGTTTACAAACTTATTAGTGTGACATCATTCCAGATGCCAGACATCATTAGAAGCTCATGTTTGGCTAATGAGGTACCAGAAGTGTTGGGAAAATGTAATGCACATATATCTACAAAATACTTGCCTTTCTAATGTATGTTTCAGAACAGAAAGACTCTTTTCTATAAGCTATATGCACTGAAGACAGAACATCTATCTATCTCACAACTTGGATTCAGTTTTTACCTGTCCCTCCTTGTTCAAATAAACTTAAATCACATACGATCTTAATTACACTAAAAAGTCACACCTCTAAAGGAAAGAGATATATCACTAAATTCCCAGGAAAGGAATGGTTTCAACCAGTGAAGCGCAAGACATTTTTAGAAAACTAAAGGGGAACTCTTTTACAAATAAAGAAAGGAGGGCTCATAGAGGTTGAATGTTTTACTAGAAGTCATATAGGTAGTTAGGGTCAGAATCAGAACTAGAAATTTGGGTTCCAACTCCTAATTCAGTGCTTTCTCCACAATATCATAATGCTTCCAAGTTGCGCATTAAATATTTACTGATAATTCTTGGCCAAACAAAAATAATCCATTACTGTTATGTTCAAGTAAATCAAAAACCTTTTAGTAAGTTAAGGTGACAGATGCACATTGCCTTTATATTGACTTTTTATTTTTTTAAGTAAGCTTCACTATGTCCTAGTTATCTTTTCCACTTTTCTAGTCAACAAGATTTCATTTTATTTAAATAATTTAAACATACCAATTGCTATCAATGCAAACAGACTTAAGGGGGAATCATGGTTCTGATTTTACATATCTACTTTCTACTTTATAGAAACATTGTAGCACGTCATATTTATTAGACTTTGGGAGGACAGAACAAAATTGCCACATTTTTTAAATTTAAACACTAATTTCCCTAATGAAGCAATTATCATGATGATGTTGACTTCACTCACTCAGCATCCTCTTGGTTATGAACATAATCACTCTGGGAAGTACTAACCTGGAACTCAGGAAATCAACAATCTTTAGAAATTTATTTTAAGAGGTTAATTCACATGAGATCTTAGTGAGTGTTGTAGCGGATTCCAATACCTATTTCACTAGAGATGATTAGTCCAGGTCAATTGCTATACTTCCATCTTCCTTGCCAATGTTCAGGAAAGAGTAGTCTGAAGCCAATTTGGACCAATGATACATGCAGAAAGTCTTGCTCAGGCCTTCAAAGAAGGAAAAGCCAGTCTCTTTCCCACTGGTAAAATAGGGACTCAACCGTTCTCCTGTCCTAATAACCACAGAAAGAACCAGCTTTAAGGATGAAGCTAAGAATGTAAAAGGAAGAGGAAAAAGAACAAATGAGCCTGGGTCTCTGATGACAACAGTAAGGTGCAATCAACTCACTCTGAAGCTTTCCAGGACTTCTTGTTTCGAGAATAATCCACTTCCTTATTGTTTAAGTGAGTTTCAGTGGAGATTTCTATTCCTTGCAGCAAAGAGGTCCTTAACTAAAATAGTAAAATCAAGTCTGGGGACAACAAGCACTAGGAAGGAAAGAGACTATAAGCCCACATTATTAGGAGAATAATCACTCCAAAGTACTTTCCCCCTCAGTAGATGGTTCAAATACCAGCTAAGACTCAGGTTTTCTGTAAAGCAAAGGAACTCCAAGACTCTCCCTAATTAATATCTGACTTAATAAACTATCAGGAAAATAAAGCATTTCTATTCATTTCTGTAAATAGTTATTAGGCACCGAGCATACTTCCAGGCTCTGGGGATATAGCTGTAAACAAAGCAGAATGCCTGCCCTGGGAGCTTCCACTGCAAAAGGGTAAGATAATTCACAAGTAAATAAATATCTCCCTAGTGGATTTAGTTCTGCTGTACGAAAATCAGGAAGCACCTGAGAAAGTTCTATCATGACCAGTACCTGAATATTATGAACAATTAGGGTAGAAATAAACAAGAAGACTGCATGAACTCTTACCAACATGAAAAAAAATCAGAGAAACAAGACCTGAGAACAAGAAGAAAAAACTGAAAGATCAAGAGAGAGGAAAAAAAAATCAGGTCTGAATTGTAGAAAAGAAAAAGGGGAAGATGGAGAAAGAACAAGACTATGAAATCATCAGGACACACACACACACACAAAGAATAAAGAAATGGGAATTTAACATCTATCTCAACTCTTTCATATTAGAAACAAGGAGACTAGGACAAACAGCATGTCAAACCAGCTAACAAGGTTTAGAACCCAGGGTCTTCTAACACCTCTTTTGAAATCAGAAAAGAAAAAAAACCTATCTCAGACCAGAGGAAAACACTAAAGTTCCCAGCCCACATCACAGATTGTCTCTAAACCACAACTGACTTTCCAAAACCCACCACACTGTAACCCACACTCCAGGGTTGAAAATCCATCTCATGAGATGGCCAGATGGGCAAGAAACACCATTTGATTATCTCATGTAGGAAAGGAGAGAAATTCCTGCACCCTTTTCTATTTCTTATATGAAATAAATTAAGGCTTATAAAGAGAGAGAAAAAAATTTAAGACAAAGAAAATTTCTAAAGTGATAAACACAAACTTAAAGCTCAGCATAAAAAATTATCCAAAATTTCAATCCTACTATGAAAGTCTCTGACTAGGTACTATCAGATAACTAAATTGAATAAGTTGGCATCCTTATTTTGTCAGAAGAAATTCAAGAAACTGTTAAGTAACCAATGAACTGTTTTACAACTTCAAGTAACAAAGTAAAGTAATAAGTTACTGGGGTAAGTCATAAGCACTTGACTAAACGGCTCACTCTCTTAGTATGTATTTTAAATTATTTTAGACAGAACAATAGGCAATTGCAATTTTTAAGTGCTTTCCCTACCTTTATAATAAATAAACTACATATTAAAATGGTTTCAGAGTTCAAATCATAGGCCAATGGGTACTATCACTATGGGGAAGCCTGAGACTGGGCCTGAATATCGGGAAAATATAGAGGATTTTTAACCCAAAGCTGTTTTAAAGTGTACATTTTTAAATATAAATATCTTTAAATAGCAGGAAGCTTTAAGTATGTTTGTTTGTTTGTTTGTTTATGGCTGAGTTAGGTCTTTGTTGCTGCACACAGGCTTTCTCTAGTTGAGGCAAGCGGGGGCTACTCTTCGTTGTGGTGCACAGGCTTCTCGTTGCAGCGGCTTCTCTTGCGGCGGAGCACGGGCTCTAGGCGCGTAGTTGAAGCACGCGGGCTTCAATAGTTGTGGCTCGTGGGCTCTAGAGAACAGGCTCAGTAGTTGTGGCGCACAGGCTTAGCTGCTCCGTGGCATGTGAGATCTTCCCGGACCAGGGCTCGAACCTGCATCCCCTGCACTGGCAGGCAGATTCTTAACCACTGCGCCACCAGGGAAGCCCAAGTTTTTTAAAAACATAAATATTTATTCAGTTTGCAAATATTGATTTAGTGCCTACTCTGTATGAGACACGGTACCAGCCTGAATTAAGGAAATTTAAATATAGAAATCATCCTTAAAAACATATGGAATATTTGGTTATTCCTGATCACAGAGGATGATAAAAATGGCCATGTCTTATAAATAGAGTACCCATATGTCCTAGTCTATGCCTCTTATCCCATTATAATCTATAGTGGCTCTCTGTCACTCTCAAAGGATCCCAGGTTGGTCACTGAATTACAGGCTTACCCTACCACAGTGGGTAAGCAGACAGGTGCTATATGGTAGCTAGTTACCATAATGCCAAATACTCCTAGATTTCTGTTTCTATGTTGTAGATAAGAATAAGCTACCCCTAGATAAAATGTAAAGACTCAGATGTTATATCAACAAGATAAAAGCATTCTGTGATTGCTGAATAACAACTTTAAAAGGGATTTGTTTTCTTACTTCAAACACCCAGTAGTCAAATATTCCATCATTCTGTGCTACCAGATTAATGGTTTGCAACTAAACCAGGCAGATCTCAACAGCCACGTGACCAACGAAAGAACCAAAACACTGGGGCCACTTGTCAGACTGCCACAAGAACAAAGGCCTAGCAGGTGGTCATCCACTGCTCCAAATTAAATCATGCTGCACAGAACATTGTCTCCATCATTGTATAATGTTGTTTTTGTGTAATGTTACTCCTCATATCCAATTTTCAAAATTAAGACAAAATTGTTTTTAACGGCCGGCAAACCACAATAGGAAATAACAATGATCCAAATAACATTGTTCAAGACTCAGTGAAAAGGGCCCCTCCCAAGTTGCAGAAGTAATCACCAAACCCTACCCACCACTCACCCCAATATTTGTTCAATGAAGCAGTGCTGTATCTGGAACAAATCCCGAGGCCTAGTTAAACACCAGGTGGTATACTAGGGTAATTTTTTTTTTAAGTAACAGATGGCTCAAACTTTTCATCTTTATGACATGCAGCAAAGGACTTAGGCAAGTGAAACTCTCTTCCAAGTACTTTACACAAGTAATACAATTACTCATGTGACTCATCCCTTCACATCATAAAGAGAACAGCAGGTGAGACAGATGCTGTACTCCTAGATTATTTATTACTTTGGATAACATACATAAATGATATACAGAAACACAGATACACACATATTTAGTTAAATATGGTTATATATTTGATGGTACTGTTTTGCTCGGTTGTAAAATTAGGGGGCTCAATTCAACGAGCATTCTGGTGTCAGTAAATAAAGGTAAGATGTTACAAATCTGAAATAAAATCAGAAGTAAGGAGAAGGGTGTGGCCAGTTTCACTGGAATTTGACTTACAGGATATTTTTAACAGAAATTTAAGGGTGGAAAGTAGGCAAAAGCTGGCTGGGTCAGCCTATGGGCATCTGATCACTACCTCAAATTTACCAAAAAGGACTAAGAAAGCCTAATGGAAAGTAAGAGAAGTTAGGTTGAGTGATTCTTCTTCTTTCCTCCCTATTTTCCCCCACCACACAATTCACCCTCCAGCCAACACCCAGCCCCAAACAACTTTGCCTCCCCGTATCAGGCAAAGCTAGGGAGGGGGGTGGGTATCCGCTCATTAGCAGCGGAATTAAGGCAAAGAAATCTTCAGAGGAAGCACCTTAGACCGTTAAGTAGAGAGAGGGTATTGGTCCCAGCTCCGCACCTGGCATTCCCCACCTCCTACTGTCCTACAACTTGGGAAGCAAATGGGTAGTCAGGTGCATGGCCCTACGCATCACCTCAGCTTTCTTGTGGCTGAGAATCAAGGGGATGGGGACCCATGGGTAAGAACTGCTGCCCTGGGAAGAGCTAGTAACAGGATTAAATGTTTGGTGACATCAATAACTGCCTCACCTGTAGACCCAATTCATGAAGCAACCCTATGAACACAGACCCCCTTACCCACCACAGGGGACAAAGCGGCACACGCAACAAATAGACAAGTAAACCTAAACAGACTCAAGGAGGAATGTGCTGGTGAAACACGTACACCAAGGAAAAGAAAAGCTACAGGTTCTTACTAGAAATCAGATCTGCTCAAAACTGCACGAGAGTTGCCTCTAAAATCCATGACATATGTATAGATTCCTAATATATTTTGGGCTTGGCTGAAAATCAAATACCATATATATTATTACTCCTGGGTAAAAATGAATCCTGAATTCCAGCAAGTATTTTCAAAAGAACTTTTTTTTAACACAATCTGTTTACACGTAGGGGCCTTCTTGGTGAAATACTTCTCTGAACGGTACAGATTTAATTAGTCTTATCTTTGTATGGCACTTCAATAATCATTACTACTGCATTTCAAAAACCTGCACTGTTTTAAATATGGTAGAGTTTTAACAGTTGATTGATGATGTTCTTTATAAATATTTTGTGAATAAGCTGAAGTAATATTATGCCTGAAACAAAATTTCATTTATTGATACCTATGTTAAAATTGAAAGAATCACCATAAAAATGTTCTCAGTGATATTACGATAAATTAAAACCCCATAAACATAAATATTGTCATTCGTAAAATGAAAAAAAAAACAATTATCTTTAAATATCTACTTTTGCTAAAGCAGATTACACAAGCCATAAGTTAATTAGTTCACACTTGGGGTCAGCTACCTAGCATGCCTCTCAATTATAAACACAATGATCTGTGTTTCTACAATTTCAGGAACTTGACCAATTAACACTTGGAATAAAGCTGACTTTTAAATTTACAACTATTAATTATCATTCTACTTCTGTTCTCCCCTTAGCCCTACTACAATGAAAAATTATTACAGGCTATGCACATTTTAATTGAATGTGAATTGTTATTCTCATTTTAGTCAGGCTTTCTGACCCATTTATCCCAAACCTCATATTCTTTGCTGCAAATTAACCGGATCGCCACCCTGTAATGGGTATTGCCACGCCATAAATTCAACAATTTATACAAACCTCAGGGCATGGACCACACCATGTAGAATTCCATTTTGAAAGAGTAAATCACAAGGAGAGTCACACAAGTGAGATTTAACTTCAGAAACAATGAGCAAACTGACTCTATTATCTCCTGATCTCGTCTAGGGACATATTCCACAGATCCTTATTTTCTTGTTTTATACCACTGTCATTTCATATACAATTTAGCTTGGTCCCATGAGACTTTACCCCGAGATATATATATATATATATATTCAGAGCCATTCATTAAGTAGAAAATAAACTCTTCTCCTACCCTTCTTCCTCTGGCTCCTTCTCCACCAGCCACACTGGCCTTTCCCTGCTGTTCCTTGAACAACCAAGCACATTCCTATCCCACTGCTGTTCCCCCTGCTTGGAATATTCTTTCCTCAAATATCCCTACTGCTATTACCTTATTTCATTTAAGTCTCTGCTCAAATGTCATCTTATCAGAGAAATCTTTCTTGACCATCTTATCCAAATTAGAATCCCCAATCTCTCCCCCAGGACCTTGCTTTCATTTTCTTCACAGAATTATACATTACCTCTCTTCGCCAACTACAATGTCAACACAAAAAAGACAAAAAATTTGCTTTTTTCACTACTATATCCCAAGGAATTAAAAGAGCATTTGGGGGCTTCCCTGGTGGCGCAGTGGTTGAGAGTCCGCCTGCCGATGCAGGGGACACGGGTTCGTGCCCCGGGCCGGGAAGATCCCACATGCCGCGAAGCGGCTGGGCCCGTGAGCCATGGCTGCTGAGCCTGCATGTCCAGAGCCTGTGCTCCGCAACGGGAGAGGCCACAACAGTGAGAGGCCCGCGTACCGCAAAAAAAAAAAAAAAAAAAAAAAAAAGGGCATTTGGTACAGCTCAATAAATGTCAATGAATGTTTACTTCTCTCCTTGCCCATGTATGCTCACTAAGTGTTTTTTATTCACTGCTGAAATCCCAGTGCCTAGAACAGTGCTTAATTCTTGAGACAATCATCATGCCGAATGAATCCCACAATACAGGGCTGCTATTTTCAAATGTTCCCAAAATTGAAAACAATAAAGATCGTAAGTTAATTCATGTATAAGTTGATCATTAAATGAAAGTTCACTATTTCTCTACTAACTGAAACTTTTAGCAGTTTTCAAAGTTTAAATTAACACCACAATGAACCATATGTGCACATTTAAGCATTAAATATATTCCTGAAAATATTATGTGTAAAACTAATTAAATAACATCATGCTTTCGTACTTAATGCCATTATATTCTTCCCTCCAAAAAAGTTGCAGCCCAAAACATAAAACTTTTATTTTACTAATTTTTACTAATACCATGTTTTTACTAACTATATTACTTCACGTTTTCCTGTTAGCTATTATTATAATCTTCGCCAGCAGTAACAACATAGTGTGTGGAGGTGGAAGCTGCGTGCAGTGGGAGGCAGTTCATGGATCAGCAACAAACCTGGCAATTAATTGTAAGGTGGGGAACTGCCTAATGGAACCTGAAGGTGATAAAATCCCATTAAAAATCTGCATTATTCTCTATGAAGACCGAGAAAAGTACAATTCAGGTATTCCCAAGATATAAATAATTAAAATTGCTTTCTTCTTTACAAAAGTCAAGTATGTTCCTAAGACTAAAAATCAAGAGGTTTTAGAAACAGATAACATAAAAAGTATTAAAGAAAAAAAAAAAAGCCAGACCACCCCCTCCTTGGGTGTTGAGTGATTTATTTCAGTCAACATGTAAATCAGTTTCAAAATTCATCTATAAAAATTCCATCTGGTCCTAACGTCACACAAACGGTGGCTCAATGGACAGTTTTCTTTCTCAATATTCTGTATACATTTCTCCCTTTGCAGCTGATATCTAGTCTCAATCATTGGAATCTTGTAGCAGAAGGTGAATTTCGTGCTATAAAACAAATCCGAGCTTGCCATAAAATTTAGGCTACTTAACTCAGGTCAGACCTGTCACAGGTCAGGCCTGCCAGCTGCTGTACAACTTCTGTTCTAGTTTCTGCCCAGGCCTGTAATTATTTACAGTTTTGCACCTGTCAAAATCTTGAAACAATGACTTTCCTTGTTTCTCAAGGTTTACAGACAGTGAAATGTACCAAGTTTCAAAACTGAACACTTAAGGCACACACGTTAAAAGGGGGTCACTATAATTAAGTTTTTGAAACTTTTTTTTAAACAGAAGTAAAACAGAAATGAGGTGGAAAACATAAATTAGGGTTTGATGGTTAATAAATAAAACATTAAAATAGATGTTCTCAATCTTCATGAATAAAGAAACTGCCCATGAGTTGTTAAAAAAAAAAAAAAAAAAAAAAGCTTAATCCAAAGGCCAGACCTCCAAAATCAGAATCTAGAAATAGAGAGGATAGATATATCTTTACCATATGATCTGGAAAACATGATTTTTAAAATGCTGAATACAAATAATACAATAATATAATAAACCATACCATCATATTAAAGCCTGACTGATCACTTTTACTACTGTTGAGTATACAGTTGAGGGGGCTATTTGTTAAATCAGTACACGGGTAAAATAAAAATACTAAGTCAGTCAAAAGAAGGAAAGCTAAATAATATCTGAAAGTGGTTCTTTCAACTAATCTGACTACTCATGCAGAGACAGATGTAGATGGTCCTCAGTACAGCTGATCTTGCAACTGAGAGAGATGCAGAGCTCTGGCTGGCTGAGCTTTTATTCCTTCTCCTAAGTTATGCAACTCTATCCAGAAGGTGTATATTTCTTTAAGAAATCAGCAGCACTGGGTAAACAGGGTGCATCTGGTGAACACATGTCCATGTACAGGTAAACACATGACTTTAGTAATTACTTCCAACACCATCTGTCAGGCAGGTAGTTCAAAACCTACTCAACAGGAAAGGCAGTTTGAAGTAATTTTTAAGCAAGTACACTTCTCATCTGCCTAAATAAAAGTAATGATCAAAATACAAACCTGGAAACCTGTCTGCTCTGTCCTGAATTTATCCAGGGCAGAGGCAGGCAGGTTCATTCTTGTAGCTAAAAAAGATGATAATCCTACACTGGTTGGGAAATACACGAATCTGATTAATTATCCTCAAAGGAAATTTTCCTCTGATTAAAAATGGCAGTAATTTATTCGCCACTAATCAATAACTAACAAGACTAGTCTCTGCGATACATTAAAGTGTGTCACCTGTCTGCAAAACCACCTCGCCATTAATTAAGGGATGAACTACTCTGGTGACAAATGCTTTGAAATGTTTCTCAATCTCATTAACTCAGCTTGAAAAATATAAACCCTAATGCAGAAGAACACAGGGAAAGAAAAAAACATAGCCACAAAGGAAGAAAATCCAATTAAGAATTTTTCTGACTTCAAAAAATTGGTTATTTGAGAGACTTTTTAAAGACTATTGCAGTTTGCCTTGATGTATATCTATCTATATACCACTGGCCTTTTCATTTCTCTGATTTATGTCAGTCAAGCATTTAAATAAAGTAAATACTACCAACTCTCCAACATACAACACAATGCATGACAGGAATACCAAGGGCTGAATTCCCCCAGATAAGTTGAAATTTTTCCTGTAGATTCAGTGCCCTCGCCTTACCTTTACCACAATTTTTACCATGGCAAAACTAACTTATTTAAATGTCACCTTCTTGCTCTCTCCATCTCTCCATTCTGAGATTGAAATATTAAAAATAAAATTGTTTAGCGTGTACCCCTGACATGACATAACGAGAGTGGCACGTCACCTCTGTGATCTTCCTCCCCAAAACCCATAACCCCACTCTAAATATGAGAAAAATAACAGACAAACCCAAATTGAAGGACATTCTACAAGACAGTATTCCTCAAAACTGTCAAAAACAAGGAGAGTCTGAGAAACTGTCACTGACTAGAGTCTAAGAAGACATGATCATTAAATGCAATCCTGGATGAAATCCTGGAACAGAGAAAAGGACACTGGGGAAAACTAGTGAAATCTGAATAAAGCACAGTGTTCAGTTAATAGCAACATGAAACAATGTTAATTTCTCAGTTGTAACAAAAACACTACAGTGATGTAAGATGTTAACAATATGGGAAACAGGGTGAAGGGTATACAGGAATTCTCTACATTATCTTCACAACTTTTGTGTAAATCTAAAATTCTTCTAAAGTTAAAAGACTGCCTAAAGTTTTGCTCAGCGGGGATTTTGAATGTTCACTATTCATTCAACCAAAATTCATTCAGCAGCCAAAATACTATAGCCACATACAATGCAATGCATTGGAGACCCCACCATGAGACAGGGACCATGTGAACACACACTGGAACACCACAAAACTGGGACTAAGATCAACCCGATAGGACAATGATTAAAAGCAGGTCAGTATGAAACAAGGGTCTCATTGATAGAAGCATACAAATTATTACCTGCTGTTACAATGTCTGTCGGTTAGTTTAAAATACTTGAGCATAAAGAATGTAGTTTCTGTAGCTCAAGCCTGGAGTCTAGGGACATTCAGTTGCCCTAGTCAAGAACGCAAATCCCAGTGTACTCTAATCAGAATCCCAATTCCAGAGACAGCTACTATAAATACTTCTATTATCAATATCTCAAGTAACAACTCAGGGTTTGCTAATTGGTACATTAAACGTCAGAAATGAGTTTTTACTGGTAAAAACAGTAGCTTGTTGACTTGCAGGATTCTTGCCACAAACGGGTTTTCACTTATTGAAAGTAAGAGTATTTGATACATATAGACTGACTAAACAATTTAGAGACATGACACACTTCTGAATCAACAGGGCATACGAGTTAGTGAGGCCCATAGCTCTTACCCTTAGAGATAGCTCCCCAAATTTAATCTCTAGAAGGTCCTGAGTCCAGTCATGGGTTTAGGAGGATTCTCTGTTGTCTGATGTTGAATATAAAGGTTACTGAATCCTACTTCTAAAATGTCACTGCATTTGCCTGGATGAATCTTCCAGACAAAGTGCCGATCAAGGCACCTAAGACCACAGAGATCTGAACCTTCAATCAAGCTTATGTAACAAACTGCATTAACTGTTTTGAGCCTGCTTCACTAATGAATGATTAATACATATCTCTGTGTGGCAGAATGTGGTGTGAGACTTGTAGAGAAGTAGCTCCCCTGCCTCAAACTTGTTTGGCAAAAACCAAGTGTTGTGAATGACAAATCTGACTTAACGTCAATTCACTACAGCCCTTAGAGAAAGACTTGGCATCCGTGTATGTTCTAACTTGACATCCATGTATGGCTTTCCAGAAATCCAACTGAAATTGTATGAAAACTTTCCATGTGTTTGTGAATGTGCTTCTTTTTGGTAGGGAGAGAATGTCCTTAGCTTTTACCAGATTATTAAAATGATCTGTGACTCAGAAATCATTAAGGACCATAAAGCCCTGAGTAATCAAGTCAACCAACAATTACTGTTTTTTCCATTAAAATAAGTCTTCCCTTAAATTACACAAGTTCTATTTTCCCCAAAACAAGTGGCCTTCCCGTTTGATCTAAATGAATACCACATACCTTCTAAAAACAGAGAAAAATTTAACTATTATACAATTCACTTGACCTTTCAAACACCTTACCCAAAGCAGAAATCAAAACTTTCTTCAAGAAGCCGTTATTTTCAAACAATGATGAACAATGCATTTTTAGATTTCAAACCATTTTATCCAAGGGCGTGAATGATCTGCACATCTCAGAGGAGTTGGTTTGGTTTTTATAATCAAAATCAGTTTACTTCAGCTATGTTTTACACTAGTTCTTGAACTATATCTTTTAGTGTCTAGTTCATCCAACCTGGGAGAAGAATGGACAATTTTCTTTCTCTTGCACCTCTCTCATGAATTTTTTCATCCTGAATGAACTGGTACAGAAAAATAACTTTCTAGTCACCAGAAATGCTGCTAAAGGTCATATGATCATCTCAGCAGTCAAGTGTCTGATAAAGCAATACGCAGGATTTTTTTTTAATCCTCATGAGCAAACATGGGAAAATGCTAAAATTTACGGCAATTGAACACTATGAAAAGCAAGTGCCGAGTACCCACATCAGACAAAATATCCTTCAGCATGTTCTGTTTTGGATCAAGTTCTAATTGGGGAAAGCTGGAAGGAAAATGAGCAGGAGATGGGGCCATGGACTACTTTCTTAAAGTTAATGAAAGGGTTACACAGCATTGACTCAAATGCTATGTAACCATCAGTTGTGGTTCTTCTTGCATGACAGTATCTTTCAATTTAACATATCCTATATTAAAAATAAGTTTAGCGGGGGGGTGGTGGTGGGATGAATTGGGAGATTGGGATTGACATATATACACTAATATGTATAAAACAGATAGCTAATAAGAACCTGCTGTATAAAAAATAAATAAAATTCAAAAAAATAAAAATAACTTCAGAGACATTTGGTCAAAAAATAAATAATTTTGTTAAAATACTTACTTTAAAAAATTATTAAAGTAAAAACAAATTTTTCTCTAATCCAAGCACGAAATGATGGCTAGAGATTAAAAAGGAGTTCCAAATTAAAATGTCCATATACTAACTTTAGAGAGAAAACCAAAAGAAAATGTCCTTGCTAAATGTGAGGCTAACTTCTAATTTTTGCTTTCTAAGAATGGACTTTATTCACTAATTTCACATGCCTTTAGCTACCTGACTTCTTAAAGAATTCACAGTCTAACTTTAAAAGTCTTTAGAGACTTGGAGATGAAGTAAAGCCTGAACTTGAAATCCTTCCTGTTTTGCAGAAGTACAACGCTGCTACCACTGAGAGCTGTAAAAAAAAATATGGGGAAGAACGCCTTCATTTTTAGGCATTCTCACAACTTCTCATAACTTCTCATAACTTCTCAGGATCGGTTTTTATTCAAAGGAGGAAGGCCCAAGATTTCTCGGGTCTCCTCCATGTTTTGCTCTCTTGCTCCTAGCTGGCCAGTCATTGTGGAATGCCTTTGGGGCCACAGCTAAGAGAAGACGAAAAGCAAACTTAACTGGTGATTTAAACCACACATTCAAGAAATGTGGCAGTGGCCTTGTAAGACCTATTTTTTAAATTTCAGTGAGTCCACTTATATGAGGTACCTGGAGCAGTCAAATTCATGAAGACAGGACGTAGAGTAAGTAGTGTTTACCAGGGACTAAGGGGAGGGGAGAAAGGAGTTAGTGTTTAACCGGCACAGAGTTTCAATTTGGGAAGATGAAAAGCTCTGGGTATGGACAGTGGTGATGGCTGCATAGCAATCTGAATGTACTTAGTGCCACTGAACTGTATACTTAAATGTGTTTAAAACAGTAAATTTTATGTTATATATATTTTACCATAATAAAAACATAAAATCAGTGAAAACCAGGATGGCTGCACACAGCATCCTGAAGAATGGGTGGCAGTCTGGGGTATACCTGCATGGCCAGAGAAAAAGTGAACAACAGAAGAATGATGGAAGTAGCAGGAACAGATATCAGGAAACCAGGTGGCAACTGAACTAGCAGATATGAAGAACCAAAGCACCTTAGTAGTACAGAAATACCACTTCCTCCAAGTATAACCTGACATCTGGGCTCAGCTCTAAAACAGAAGACTGTGTGTATTTATGAACATCTGGATGGAACTATAACCTGAACAGTCCTAGAAGATGAGTTTTACAACAAGTCCTTCATCTGAGAGATAAAGAGTTATTGGCAGGTGGGCCAAATGTCCTAGATACCTTTTTAGAAACAATTCTGGACATACCTATCAATACCAGATTTCATCTAGAAGCATGAGAACATCCAGTTCTGAAGGTGCTAAACAACTTGATTTTTTCCCCAGGAAGATGCAGTCCTAAAAAACATGTATTATATCTATTTCTTTCAAACTTAAAGGCGGGAAAAGAGGCAGCTCTGCATTATACAGGGACTTAAAACATTTTCTACTTTTTCACTACAGGTGAAAGGCAGTGACAAAGGTCTTCAATATGGTTTTTATGTATTTCAGTACATGGATGATGACATACTTCATTACTTTCTTGGGCTGTATGAAAAAGACAGAAAGGACTTCTTTAGCTCTGGCATCAATGTAGCTCTTATTCCTGTTACCTCTGCTGAGTTGATGCTTCATAACAAATTAGTATAAACATGGAGACTATGCAAAAGATGAGGGTGGGGGCTTCCCCGGTGGCGCAGTGGTTGAGAGTCCACCTGCCGAGGCAGGGGACACGGGTTCGTGCCCCGGTCCGGGAAGATCTCACATGCCGCGGAGCGGCTGGGCCCGTGAGCCATGGCCGCTGAGCCTGCGCGTCCGGAGCCTGTGCTCCGCAACGGGAGAGGCCACAGCAGTGAGAGGCCCACGTACTGCAAAAAAAAAAAAAAAAAAAAAAAAAATGGGGGCGGAGAACACTCTGCACAACTCAAAGGACATCCAGATGCACAGGTAGAGATGTCCTTTCTTCTCCTTCTATGGAATTGAAGGGGTTCCTCCTGCATCCAAAGTGAAAACTGTGACTCCTATGAATGTAGCTGGCAGGTTCTGAACTACAAGTTAATTAAACTGGAATTTTTCTGAGTTAAGTAACCCCAAGTTCAAGTATAACTAGGTCTTATGAAAAGCTTTCAGTATTAGACTTCAATCATCCACACTAAATGGATGAGACATGACGAGAGAAGGCAAAAGTATTTCTGTGGTCTTGACCTTTTGGGAAGCCAAAGGCAAGAAAGTAAGACTGCTGCTGTGTGTAGTACTAAGTGTACATTAATATGAAGTATAACAACTAAAAAAACTAAGTACAGAACATTTGTCCCTGGAAGAAACACATCTATCTGGAAAGATAATTTGGTCATTTGTCCTGTTCCTCACTATTTGTTTCTGGGAAACAAGAAAGTGACTGTTCTTCCTCTTGATAAAAAACACACAAAAAGTTCTAACAGGTGGTAGTTCTAAAAGTTTAGTCTCAAAGGGATTTCAGTAATCTGGAACTGCATAAACAAGAATTACCTTATCTCAATTCAGTAAATTATCACAAATGGTTAGTATTTCTAACAGGAAAAACCAATAAATATTTGCAGACTTAAACTATTTGTCGAGGAAATGAGAATGAAGGAAGAAAAGTGAGAGTCTGTCTTAGAACCGGAAGGGCCACCCTCCACAAAGATCAGCTGAGATCTGACCCCTTCCAAGCTCTGGCTCTTTCTTAATTTCTTACCACTGTTGGCAGCTCCCATCTTCTCTTAATTGTGACCCCTCAAAATACTGATTTTTCCAAATTTATCCAAATGGTTTGATTACTCTTTCTTATTGTTCAGGGCTGCTGAAAAACAGCAACAACTAAAACTAAAAAGGAAGCCTCAAAAAAATAATTTATCCTAAGGAAAAAAACACAAAAATGAGAATTACTATAAATTCTCACAGCTGATACTCCCCATCACTAACCTTTCTAAAATGGTCTCACTTCAGGCTTCACGATTTTCAAACCTCAAGAATAATAAAATTTCAGAGTTCCCAAAAATAACTAACCCCTCTGTGACCCATACAGAAATTCTGTGGAATACCAAATTAAAAGGCCAGAGTGGTTTCAAACATCATAAACAAACATTTAAAAGAAGGAAAGATGAAGAAAACCAGAGACAAATTACTATCATTACACCTACCTATTAGCTGTAGACAGAATTCACAAGAGCTCCTGATGCTCGGGGCTCCTAACAGAAAGCTGCCTAAAACAGCTACAGAACTCCAGGTGAGCTCTGAGGTTGAGTGACAAACCGAGAATGCATCCACACTAGCCAGCACTGAAGCCTTTACTCTTTTTGACATTTTTAAATTCAGAGAAAAATCCTGGCAAAGAAATAGCACTGTCCTCGAGCTCATGCCCTTCATATGTTCTTTATTAAGCCTGATTTATTCTGAGGGAAAAACAAACCAAAACCAAAAAATTCTGAATAGGTAGGCAGTAATCTTATATAAATGTCCCAATGATAGGGATAGAGGAGGATAATTAGTTAGTTTAAAAGTCCCACTAGGGGATTAAAGACAGAAAGGGAATTTTAAGGGAGTTTGGGAGACTGTCCTAAGCTAATGACCACTCAAGGAAAAAACCCAGTAACCCAGCCAGCAACAGTCTACACTACCTTGAAGGAAGACCAGGCGCATTCAAGTTCCAGGCACACTCAAGCCACCAAGTCCTGAGAGTTAAAACACAAGACAATAGACATGGGGTCTGGATCTTGTTATATGAAGTCAGGGAGTGAATGGTCCTTGAAGAGTTGCATTCCTGCTTGTGCCCAAGACAGGAATATAGGTGAAAGGGGACATTATACCGAAACCTGAGATGAACTGCCATATTTTAGGATATGTTACCACCCTTTTGCTAATATACATATGATTTAAATAGCACCATGACAGTACCAGTTAGACCACACAGGGTTAAAGGAGGAACTAATGACAGCTATCCCCAAATGAGGAAGAAGGTGGTCTTCTCCTCTCCCCACTTTTCCTTTCATTACAAAAATGTAGCCCTCTTTGTTCTCAGGGCTGCACTTCCTTGTGTGCCTGCTTGCATCTCTCACAAGCATCCTATGTTATTAAACTCATTCTCTGCCTACGGCCTTGCCTCAAGCTGAATTCTTTCTGTAAGACAAAAGAATCTGAGCTTCAGTTAAGTCCTGACACCAGGTGAGTTAAAGATGATTAAATTAAAGACAATTAAAAGACAGTGGGTTCGAGTCCCCCCCTAAATCAGGGATTATGGGGTTCAAGTCCCATCCAAGAAAGACTGCGGTTTCACCAATGTCCTCGTACTAATAAGCAAAAGTTACCATACCCATACAACAAATCCCATAAGACAAAGTCCTACAAAATTTAAGCTTCATGCTGTGAAAACTTAAAGTTAAAAATAAAAAACGCTTGAGCATACCACCCCAATTTATACATATTTATTTATAAATTATATACTTGTCTTACTGTACAAATTGACTGTATATTTTATAAAAGATATATAGAAGTAGAAATTTTTAAAGTATGAGATAAAAATGAAGTTTTTACTATTTTCTTCCTACCCAACTCCCAATGCACTGTTTTATCTACCTTAGGGGTATGTGTACTCCATTTTAGAGATAACTACAAGAAAAGACAGAAACCAGACTGAGGCACGTAATGAGCTGCCTTTACACTGCCTTGGAGTCCACTCTAAATTATGAGAGCACTGACAAGTGAATAGCTTCTCCAACTCTGGATAGCTGCTTTCTGCCCTTTCTGTACCTACTACCAACACCTCCCTCAGAAGATACAGGGCAAGAGAGAAGGCAAGGAGGCAAAAGAGCATGTGCGGAGGCCACTGCTTAAGAGTACTAATAAGGACGTTTAATAAAACTCAGATTAAATTAAGTGTGGATGTTTGCTCTGCCAGCTCTGACTTTCACTTCGCCTGGTACACTTGCTCCCTTGCCTCAGACCATTATGCAGAGCAAGCTGCATGACCAATCACCTTCTCCAGTTCCACCAAGCAGAAGGCAGGCTGGCCCCACCACGCCATCTGCACATGCACCTGCTCTCAGCAGCACTGGCTGCTCAGGGTCTGCTGGCCCAGGGATGCCCTGGCCCACAGGGCACCACTGTGAGCTCATATTTTCCACAGGAACTAGTCCAAAGATTCAGGAAGAAAGCTGGAGAGAGCCAAAGACAAGAGGCGGGACAATGAATGGCAGCTTACAAATGAGAGCCACAAAACCTCTTGGGAGCTAGGTCATAAAGCATCTTACCACAGTCCCTAAAGAATTCAAAGTCATTGTTGCCTATTCCCTTGGATATTTCCTACTTTTAAAAAAGTCTAGTAATATAGCATTTGTTGCATGAAATATATATTTCATCTTATTTGAAAAATATATTCATCATTATGTATGGGCAAAATAATTATCATAACATATCATAATCTCAATTTCCTTTTATTTATTTTTTAACATCTTTATTGGAGTATAATTGCTTTACAATGGTGTGTTAGCTAGTGCTTTATAACAAAGTGAATCAGTTATACATATACATATGTCCCCATATCTCTTCCCTCTTGCATCTCCCTCCCTCCCACCCTCCCTATCCCACCCCTCTAGGTGGTCACAAAGCACCGAGCTGATCTCCTTGTGCTATGCGGCTGCTTCCCACTAGCTATCTATTTTACGTTTCAATTTCCTTTTATTTGTACACTGATGAAAGTACTCAAGCAGACCATGGTGGATACACAGGAATATTAGTAAATGAACTCACATTAGATCTGAAAAACCTTCTCCCAAGATTTCAATGTTAAATTTATTCTTGATTACTGCTTTTACTAGCATAGTAAAGCAGTCCTGACTTTAAAAGTTCTCTTATAGCTGATTCTCAATATACAAAGAAGTTCATATGAGCATACTTGAAAAACATTGTCTATAATGAAGACAAGGTAAATGGTTACTAACCCAAATACATGTAAAAATGTTCAATTCTATTCATAATCAATGAAATACATATTAAAACAATGAACTGTCATCCCAATCCCCATTAAATTAGCAAAGTCAAAATTCGTAATTCCAAAAGCACATGAGGGAGAAGTGTGTCTCCGTCACTGCTGTACAGGAGGCTAACTCATAGACTTTTTCTAGAGAATAATGTGACAAAATATAGCTAGAGTTTTTTTTTTTTTTCGGTACGCGGGCCTCTCACTGTTGTGGCCTCTCCCGTTGCGGAGCACAGGCTCCGGACGCGCAGGCTCAGCAGCCATGGCTCACGGGCCCAGCCGCTCCGCAGCATGTGGGATCCTCCCAGACCGGAGCACGAACCCATGTCCCCTGCATCAGCAGGCGGACTCTCAACCACTGCGCCACTAGGGAAGCCCTAGCTAGAGTTTTTGAAATGCTCATTTTTTGACCTAAAATTCCACCTTTGCAAATCTAAGCTACATTATAAAAATATTCAATAGCCAGAAATGAACTCAAAGATTTACACCCAGCGATGTTCATTTATTTGATGGATACAATACATTTATTGCAGTGAATGACAAATTGGATAAAATCTAAGCAACAGCCAAAGAATGTACATAAACTATCCATAAAATGAAATATTACACAGCCATTTAAAATTAATATTAATCAAGTAATAAACTTAAGTGTTTTTTTAAGTGGGATACAAAAATAGCACAAAGCAATTTCATCTATGTAAAAGAGAAACCAATATAGATAGACTGGAAAGTCATACGGCAGCATGTTAACTGCCTAAAGGGATACAGGTGACTTTCAAATTGCATTTTCCAAACATTTTACAAGCTACCTTTTTTTTTTTAAATAATCGAGAAGAAAAATTGTTCTAGAAGTCTATGGATCACCAACCAACGATATTTCTGAAAAATCAGCTGTTTTTCTAACACTAAGACTAGCTTTATGAAACATAAGCCTTATACAATAAAAACAGAATTCCTTATCATTCAGTTCTGAATGATTCTGAGATAAAGCATCTGTAACTTTGAAAATCAATGTCACAACATATAAACCTTTAAAAAACAACAATCAATGACAAAGAAAACACCATTTATTTGCAGGCAGAATTATACAAGAGTCATAAAATGGACATTATGGTTTTGACCCCACGATTTTCATCCCCTAAAAATCACTACGTGAGAGACTTAAGAGCCATGTATTAATTCCAATTTTGAAGAGCAGAAGACACTATCCATTAGAATTTCCTGCTAACAAATAAATCTCTAAGTATAAATAAAACTAGGAATCATTAACCAAATGCTAGTTTACTATGGTACTCTAATAGATCTATACTAACTATAACGAAAATAAAAATTAGAAACATACAAAAACTTGTTTAACTTTTAACATCTTCTGAACATGCAGACCCAGGTTTAAAACGAACTCCATCACTTCCTAGCCACGTAAACCTGGGGGCAAGATACTTGACCCGTCTAATCATACTTGTTTCCTCAAGTTTGAAAAAAATTAAATAAGACGAAGTCCACAGAAGTGCCTCACATACTGCTAAATAAAAGATAGCTATCATTTTCCCTCAGAAACAATGTTTTACTAGGTAGAAGGAAGAGGTAAAGAGTGAAATAAAAGATTTACATCAATTCAGTCAGCATCTGGGAGGCTATGCTAGGTGGTGGGTATACTGAAATAGATAAAAGCTTGCAGTTTTCAAGGAGGGAAATACAAACCAACTGAAAATTACAATCCCCTCTAATAGGATGAGATAACTACGGTAAACACAGGATGCTTCAAAGGAGTACAAGGTAGAAAGTGGAACTTGGGCTGGAAGTTCAGGGAAGCCTTCAAGAGGGAAGTACGTGCACTGCTAGATCTGGATCATAAAAGAGAAACGTATCCAGTCAGAGAAGGACTGTAAGATCAGGCGAGGTACAGACGGTATGGTAAAGCCAGAACCAAAGTTTCCTGAGGGATAAGGCCTGCAATGTCCCTGGAAAGGAGGCAGAATCTGTACTGTCACCAGAACGCCACCAGGCCTTCCACACACCCACACCTGGCTCTGCAGTGAATAAGAAAGAAAGGAGGCCTGGAACCCGGAGGAGAAGTGCTTTCCTGCTACTCTAGCCTTGCAATTTCCCACCAGCACCCTCTACTGACTGCAGCTGCTAACAGAGGAGAACTATTACTGGGTTCAGGTCCAGTTCCAGTCCCACAAAGCAAGGCAAAGAAGGCTGAACTGGGGGCTGAGAGATGATAAACAGATAACTGGCACACTGTCTCTCCTATCAAATAAAGACAGTACTCTGCCTTATTCATTTTTTGGTCCTTGGCCCCTAATACAATGCCTGGCATAAAGTAGGAATTTAATAAATTTGTAAAGCACAGTAAAATGGAAAGAACACAGAATTTAGACCCAGGCAAATACTGGCTCAAGCCTGTCCAGTCATGGGCCAGGGATGCCACACAACTAAGCAGCAGGAAAGAACTGGATTTCCGGGAGATCAGCATGCACAGGACTGTTGCTGCCTGGAAACATTTTGGACTCCAGAGCCTGCTTAGGAGTTGCTATAACAACTTCCTACGTTCTTTATATAGGGATTCATCTACAAAGAGAGGCCATCGGGCTTCCCTGGTGGCGCAGTGGTTGAGAGTCCGCCTGCCGATGCAGGGGACACGGGTTCGTGCCCCGGTCTGGGAAGATCCCACATGCCGCGGAGCAGCTGGGCCCGTGAGCCATGGCTGTTGAGCCTGTGCGTCCGGAGCCTGTGCTCCGCAACGGGAGAGGCCACAACAGTGAGAGGCCCATGTAACGCAAAAAAAAAAAAAAAAAAAAAAAAAAAAGAGAGGCCATCGTTCAGAAGAACTGTAAATGCATTCATGACAACACTGAAGAGTTGAGGTAAAGCGGGCCAACAGGAAAGAGGCTTAAGCTAAAGATCCCCAACTAATGTGATGCAACAAACAAAACTGAGACCATGGATCCTTCCCAACCTGTTTCTCATTTCTCACAAAATACTGATTGTTCGTTTCAGGCATTAAAAACTTTAGCATCGGGGCTTCCCTGGTGGCGCAGTGGTTGAGAGTCTGCCTGCCGATGCAGGGGACACGGGTTCGTGCACCGGTCTGGGAGGATCCCACATGCCGCGGAGCGACTGGGCCCGTGGGCCATAGCCGCTGAGCCTGCGCGTCCGGGGCCTGTGCTCTGCAACGGGAGAGGCCACAACAGTGAGAGGCCCGCGTACCGCAAAAAAAAAAAAAAAAAAAAAAAACTTTAGCATCACTGGTATCAAAAATTGTTACTTTCTCCCCTTAAAATCACATCCTGATATCAGGAAACTTAGATGATCAAACAAAATACCCCTTTGCAAGCTAGCAAACAAGAAACATGGGTTTAAATTTTGCCCTATTATAAACAGCCTCACCTTGCTAAACAGAAGGATGTTTGTTAAATTATCTTTTTCAAGGTTTAAGGCTCAATACTTGATCCAAAAGTGCCCTGTCCAGCCAGATTTCTATATAAAGCTACATGTAGAAAGTAAAGATTTTCTTTCAATCAGAATAAAGAGAATCACAGATGTAGACAGTGACGGACAACGTTCAGTCTTAATCAAGTCTTGCCTATTGAAAGAAAAATTCCAGGTAAGGGACAACCTGTCTAGTTTTAACCATCTTTAAAATAAATAAATAAATAATTGAATAATTAAAAAGACTAGTCCTCGAATAGTAGCGCTTTGAGCAATGAACGTAAAAAATCAAACACTGCTAACGGCACTGTCAGTAAATTCACCCTCAATTTTCCTTAATTTGGCACATATTTATAAGAAAACTAACTTCAAATATGTCATATCTTTAAAAACTACTAACACATGGGAGTGTACAATCATCATAAAATAAAGTTTTTTTTAAAATTGACATAATTGATAATGTCCTTGCACTCTAAGATGTTCTTCCAATAAATTTCAAAAGCAACATTCATTCATCTTTCAGAAAATATACAGTTTAATTACACCAGAACCTCCCTCTAAAGCCATTCAACACAGAACAAAGCTCTGCTCTAAAGAGGTTTATTTATAGCTGAGGACGGGGGCATGTCCCAGTGCCCAGTATACTGTCCAACATATAAGAGATAAGGGATGATGATACTTGCTGAAAAAATGGCTAAAAGGGTCTCTCTACATGGCAGTCTAATCTACAAGGTGGCTCAGGCCATGGATAACAGTGCCACTCATTTTACCTCATATTCACAATTACTAATTTAAAAATAGTCATTTAATTTATTCTATTCACCACCACTGATCTTAACAAACCCTTTGTCAGCTAGTTCCAAGCAGAACAAAATACTACCCACATATAATTTCCATTCCAAGTAATAATCTAGGTCTCACCTGAAGAGGACTGGAACTAGAATGGCAGCAATAGGAATGGCAAGGAATATAATATACAATGATTTTTATTTAGTGTTTTTCTGATATGTCTGGAATGTTCTTCACTTACTATGAATAAATATTCTAGAACTCATCTGAGATCTAGATTCAGACTTATTCTTTCAAAAGCCTTCCCAATGAGCCCACCCAAAAATGATCCCACCTAACTATAAAGAACCATTCTAAAATCTAATAAAAATGCAGTAGGGAATATTGAAGAAATGCAGTAAAACAATCAACATAATAAGAATGAGATAAAGAAGCTAAAAAAACAAAGTCAGAGAGAAACAGGAAATAGGAATAACATTCATAAAACTGGAGTCTAACAGAAGATTTTTTTCTAAAAAGGAATAGAACCAATGTTTAAAACTAGAAGCCAAGAAAACTTTCCAGAAATAAAAGAAGATCTGAATCTACATATTGAAATTCTCCCAATACCTGGGAGAATTAGCTGGGAAGAATCAACTCCCAGACAGACCTTAGTGAACTCTTAGGTTTCAAAGATAAAGAAAAGATACTCAAGGCCTCCGGGCAAAAAAGATAAAATAATGAACAAAGGCAAGCAAATCTGGGATCTGATCTGGGATCAGAGTTGTCTAAAATAAAACACAATGCAAGGCAACAATAGAACAGCTTTTTTTAAGAAATTCAATGAAAGAAAGAATGAATAATGGATTTTATATCCAATCAAACTGTCCTTCAAGTATCAATGCTATATAAAAACAGTTTTAAACATACAGGAATTCATAATCCCTTCTTGAAGAATCTACTACAGAATGAGCTCAATGCACCAACCGAAGACAAGGGAAATTTCAGCAAAATAGAGTGATACATCCATTTATACATGAAACTGTAGACATGAGACTAAAATAAAAGTGGGGACATTAATCTTTGAAAGCTGAAGATCAATGTACAAATGTAACAAAGTACAAACAGTGCAAAAAAATGTGAAGAAAAAGGAGAGGAAGTGAGAAAGTAAAATAAGTTCACTGGTTGGCAAAAGTCAGAAGTTAAACTCTTAACACTGAAGAGACGGTAAATGATTAAATAGGTAAAAGAGGAATACAGTCATTTAAAAGGTATAAAGACAAATGTAACTACTAGAATAAAAACACAAACATTCCTAAATACCATTCAGTTAATTTAAGGGAAAAAAATACATCTCAAAGAGAAACACAGCAAATATAAAATAATATATACAGAGAGAGAGGATCACAAACTATCACCACAGCGACAAAATATATCAATCATATCAACAAATGTAAAGAAGCTTGGCTTTCTTTATTAGAAGAAAAAAATTTTAAGCTCACAAAGCAAGATCCAACTCTGTTCTATACACAAGAGACACGTCTTAAACAAAGTATTATAGTTCAGAATGGCTAAATTAAAGGGACAGGCAAAGGTATAAAAAGAGAGTACAAAAGAAAACAAAGTAGAATTCAAGCTACAAGGATTAAATGTGAAAAGAGCACTTTAATTCTAAAGCCACAACTGACAACAGCATTGTAAGACAGAAATATTCATAGACCAAATAATGCTGGAACCACCCTTTTAAAATAAAGAAGGTGAGTGTGAAGGGATTTGAATCTAAAATGGAACCAGAGAATATGAAATGGAGAATCTCAGGAATGCGCCCTCAGAAGAAGGAAACTTAAAATCCAAGAGACTGATTTTTTTTGGGGGGGGAGGGGGAGTATTTTCGTAATATCTATGTATTCACTTACCTTTCAACCTAGCCATGTCACTCTAGAAATTCATCCTAAAGACACACTTCCAATAATATAAAAATATATGTGCACAAGTTTACTTACTACGGCACTATTTGGAACTACAAAATATTGGAAATAACCTAAATGTCCACACAAGCTGAATGAACCATGATACAGCCATTCAATGAAGTTACTATTCAGCCATAAGAAAGAATGAGGATGATCTCTATCAACCGATGCAGAGTTTCCAGGCTATATTACAAAAAGTAAAGAATAAAAGAATATCTAGAATATGCTACCATTTAAGTAAAAAACAAAGGGAGACTTTAAAAATTTACATGGATTCTGCATACAGAATTCTGCATATGTATTCTGTGGGATTATGACCCACAGAATAAATAACTATGAGTCTATACTGATATAAATGATTAAACAAATTGACAGGGAAGAAAACAACTCTTCCTCATAGTAAAAGTCCAATTAATAAATGTAGAAGACATAGTAGAAATAGAAGAATCACAACTTGACTTGTGCTTATATGTATAAAAAAGGAAAAATAAACTAGAAGCTAATGGAGACAGGTGGGATTAGGATGAAAAGAGAGTAATGGGGATAATAAACAGGGAATTCCAGTATCTTTGGAAAGCAGCCGTTTGACCACATACTGTAAGACTCAAGACAAAAAGGACTTAAGATGTTTAATAGGATTGAACAAATAACATAAATGCATTGTAAAAAATGAGAGCTGCGTTTCTCACTGTTACAGAATGAAGTTACATATAAGAAAAGGAAGGGGACTTGCCTGGTGGTCCAGTGGTTAAGATTGCGCTTCCAACGCAGGAGACTCAGGTTTGATCCCTAGTCGGGGAACTAAGATGAAGGGAGGAAGGGAGGAAGGGAGGGAGGGAGGGAGGGAGGGAGGGAGGCTAGGCTAGAAGTAAATCCTACGCAGTTGAAATAGAATCAAAGGGCACAGTATGACCTCATGCTTTTTAATACATATACAGATAGATAACCAAAGCAACGAAGGTACAAGATGAGCCTGGACTCTTATGGTACCAGAAATAAGCCAACTTAGAGGAGTTTCCATTGGCCAAATCCAGAACAATTTGAGTAGTAAAAATAATGATAGCAAGGGATTATGCCCAAGGTTAGAATAAATAACCTTGACCCTATGAAGACAATATTACAAAGACAGACAGACAGATGGGAGGGTGAAGAGTGGGCTCTTCTTACAGTAAGATTCCAATTAATTAATGCAGATGGCATGATGGCAACGGAAAAATCATCACTTGATAAATACCACAGTATTAAATGTTATATGCAAAAGTAATCAACGGATGCTAAAAGTAATGGTGAAAACATGATGAGAAACAGGATATATGCATAAAGCCAAAGTACCACAAAATACATATTAACTCCAAAGGGGAAGATAGTAACTATAGAGCATAAAGCTGAAAGCTACCACCTTAAGTAGATGAATTTAACACCTAGTTACTGTATGTCAAAGTTAACAACAACAACAAAAAGATTTAACAATATCCTGAATCTCCTTGGTATGACACACTGAGAAAGACACATACCTACCACTCCCTGTATTCTTGATAAAATGCATAACATCTGAATCTAATCATGAGGAAATATCAGGAAAGCTCAAATTATGCAATATTCCATAACAAAACTCACCAGCACTCTTCAAAAGTGCCAATGTCATAAAAGACAGACTGAAGAACTGTCCTAGATTGGAAGAGACTGTGACATGACAACTAAATGCAATGTAGGATACTAAATTGAATCCTGAACCAAAAAAAAAAAAGACAAATTTTGAATAAGGTCTGTATAACAGTTCATAGTACTGTATCAATATTAATTTCCTGGTTTGATCATTGCATTATGGTAATGTAAGATATTTAAACATTAGAGGAAGCTGGGTGAAAGGTCTATGGGAATTGTTTGCACTGTTCTTGAAACTTTTCAGTATGACATTATTTCAAGATGTAAATTAAAACAAAAAAGTTTAATACTCTATAAAATTCCAGTCAAGGCATGTTTATAAACAATATTTATAATAGCCAATTATTAGGAAAAAACTCAATGTTCATCAACAGGCGAGTAAATAATATTTCATGTATATAAAATAGAACATTTATGAATCCATAAATAAATAAGAGCACAAAGTAGTCTATGAATCTATAAGAATAAGGAAGCTTTATATACACCTGTAGGGAATTATTCCAGGGTACACAGTTAGTTGAAGAAAGGAGGGAAGAAGGGAAGAAGAAAGAGGGAGGAGAGATAAAGGGAAGGAGAGAGGAAGGGAGAGAGGAATAGAAGAGTCAAATTTGCTGTAACACTTTTTGCCGTTATAAACAGTGATGCAATAAATGACTTTATATCCCTGTCCTTGCAGACACGTGTTTTTATATCTACAGGAGACGGTCATAAAACACAGAATTGCTAAATCAAGGCGCATACATATTTTTAATTTTTATACTTATCAAAAAATTACTTTCCTAGAAGACTGTGGTAATTCAGACTCTCACCAGCAATAATATCAGAGCAAACATTTCCCCCAAATCTTAGGACCACCAGTTCTACTGAAAAATCCAATCTACTCAGCAAGAAAACAGTATCTCATTTTAATTTGTATTTTTCTGACCACCGGTAAGGATGAATGAACTTTTCATATTTATTTCCTCTTCCATAAGTTGCCTGTTCATACCCTTTGAAGACTTTTTAATTAAGCTGTCTCATTTATGGAGCTCTTTGATATTATTCATATATACATTTATTTATATTTTCATATGTATGTATATATATACACACATATATTATATATATTTTAAAATCTCTATAGATTTTTTAAATCTTGTTTTGGGTGCTTCAGTCCATACGGAAATTATAATCACTAGGGGTTAAATCTATCAAATCTTTTTGGTTGTGATACTGGTTTGGAGAATGTAACTGCCATTTAGTGGGCATAAGTCAGAGGTGCTAGGTGTCTTCTAAGGCACATGTCTGTCCTGTACAAAGAACTCCACATGTCCTGCAAGAGTTCTGAATCTCCCATTAAACATTCAAGTAGGTAAAAAACATATTTACATGATCTAGTCCTAGAATCTAAGGTGCATCCCTAGGGCAATGTCATTGTCGGTATTTAAGCTGTTAAGGCTATACATATATCAGATGGAATTCATTACTCTCACAATTCAGTGTAATTCTACATATAGGTGATTTCATCAGGTCTTCTGGTGTATTAGTACCTGAGTATTTATATTTTGAAATATATATTACATTACCAATGTTTCTGTTTATTTCCCCCTGCATTAATTATATCCAGAGCATTGTGTTATTTGTAATAATGTGTATAGGTAAGTTATGTTATTCATGAATTTTACTAAAGGGTACTTTGCTAAACATTTGTTATACAAAAGGATCACTGGGTCTGATAAGGTTCAGAAACACTGCCGTAGGCCTAGAGGAGAAGAAAAGACTCCTCAGATTCTAGATCTTTTACCCTCCTCTCCACCCCCACTAGGACTAGAGATAAGACCCCCTCCTCTAATCCCACCTACACAGGTACACCTTCTTCCCAGGACCCAGGGTCTCAACTCCATCTGTGTTCTCCTCTAACACAGAGTTCTAAGGCTCTAAAAGATGCCCAAAGTTATTTACCCAGTGGGACAATGAGGGGATAAGAAACATATATACTCAAGGTACCACGTGCCCAGGATTTGCTCAATGGACTATCCATCAGTTCTATTTTAGTGTTTCTTTAAAAATTATCATTTTTAAATGTAAATGATCAATGACACCAAAACCTTTGTTATTTATTAAAGGAGTAAAAACATCAAAAGAACAAATTAATCAATATTTCAACTGCAGATGACAAAAAAATTATTTAAAAAGTTGACTCAAAACATTTTCTCATTTAAAGCAAAACAAGTCTTTCCCTTCAGTAACTATCATGAGCTACTGACAAGCATTTAAGGAAAGCATCAAGTTAAACGTTTTAGTTTTGCCATAAACTTGCTTATCTGATCCCTCTTAGAAAAGAAATTTATGATCTAGAAAGCACATCACTGGCTGGTACAAAGGATGAGCTGTTGATTTCTAAAACATATTGTACGAGAGAGCCTTGACATACACCTTAATTTGTATTTTTCCCAAAATAGTTTGTATCATGTGATTCTGTCATTTCTTTCTTAATGCATCTACATTCCCTCCCTCCCTCTCTGCCTCTCCAACTCCCACACACACACTCACTCTCTCCTTCTCCCTCTCTCTCTCCCCCTCTCTCTCTCTCTCCTTCTCTCTCTCTCTCCCTCTCTCTTTCCCCCTCTCCTTCACTCACTCACTCACTCTCTCTCTCCCCCTCTCCTTCTCTCTCTCTCTGCCCCCCACTCTCTCCCCCTCTCCTTCTCTCACACACCCTCTCTTCCTTCCTCTCTCTCTCCCTCCCTCTCTCTCTCCCCCTCTCCTTCTCTCACACACACTCTCTTCCTCTCTCTCTCTCTCTCTCTCTCTCTCTCTCTCTCCCCGCCTCCTTCTCTCACACTCTCTCTGTCTCTCACTCCCTCACCACAAGAAGAAAAACACCAAAGAATGAACCGTTACAACATAAATAAGTCTGGGCAGTTTGTAACAATGGTTCAGCAGAGTATCTCTGCAAGGACACAAAAAAATGGTTCAGCAGAGTATCTCTGCAAGGACACAAAAAGACACTGTTGCAGAATGTTCAGATTGTTCACAATCTAGGATGAGGATTGGGTACTCTTAACTTTCCTCTAAAAATATCCAATGGCGCCAACCTACAGAAACCCTACAGCAAGTTGTATAGGACTCTTCCCTTTGGTTAGCTTTTCACCGGTTATATTGACTTCTCCACTTTTTTTTTTTTTTTCAAGTTAAATGTAAAACACTAAGTTTCTGTCTGAGTGAAAAGAAGCATTGTTCTCAGCTGAAACAAACTTTTTAGAATTATATAAAATACTGTTTTCTAGCAGTTAAATTATAGAATGAACTGAAGTCTCAACCTTTCTTCCAATTAGTTAAGACCTTCTGTGATAATTTTAAACTCTGCTTTTGCTTTCTGTCTAAACTCTTGTAAAATTTCTAGTTTCTAAACCAGGTTTATAATCATTGTTATCACAAAATGGAGTATCAGAAACAATGAGATACATACTTTCCTCATAGATCCCATTTCAAATATGGTCACTGCCGATCTTAAGAGTGGAAAATATGTGAAAATCCCAATTATCCTTTTTTGTTATTATTATTTGTATATGCAACATCTAAGCCATGAGCTTCTCCAGTGTATTTTGTTATTGTTATTATCAATACTTCATCAGAGACAGCTAGGGTAACCAAAAAGAAGAAAAGTTCTCAAATGTCAACTGTGTTGTTTCTTAAACATTCTGAATAAAGTAAACAGGAGAAAGAAGGGCCATTGGTTCACAAATATGTTGAGAATCTCATCCAATACTCTAGTCCTGATAAATGAAGAAGGTAAATAAAATACACATCTTGCCTCAAAGACTACAACCTGTAGCAGAGGCATCAAGTTAAGACCCAGTGAGCATTCTCCCTTTCTTCAGTACTGACAGAACCCCAATTCTGTTGGGAACAACAACATGACTAGTCTAAAACAAATGAAAATAAACCACATTTCCTAGCCTCCCTTACAAATAGAGGTAGTCATGTAATATGGCTCCGGCCAATGAGATGCAGACACAGGGTTCTGTGTGGGACTTCCAATGAAGTGCCTTTAAAGGAGGGACCAACTCAGTTGGCACTGTCCCATTTGGTAGTTCCTCCTTTTTGTAAAGTACATATGATGGCTGAAGAGTAGCAGCCATTTTACATCATAATGCAAAGATCAATAAAACTTTAGAGACTTAGCCCTCACATCCTTGAGTTGGTAAACCAAAGCCAGCAACTTCCTAACTATGGACTTTGCATTATATAAAGGAAAATAAACCCCCTATCTTATTTAAGCTTCTACTTTTAGGGTCCTCTATGACATGCGGCTGAACTTAATTTCTAAGTAATGCAATCTAATAGGAAAGAGATACAGAAGAAGTTCTGTGAAAAGCTTACAGAGGAAGACACTTGTTCTGACAGAGGCAGGGAGTGGAGGGGGCGTGAGGAGAAAAAGCATACAGAGAAAGCAAACACATGAGTTGGTTCATTCATTTGTTCAACTCTTATTGTCAACCACTGTGTTAGGTGCTGGGATACAGATAAAAGACACAGTGGCTGTCCCTAAGGAACCCTGAAATGGGTTACAGACAGATGAAGATATGATTAAAATACAGGGTTATTTATAGGGGCAGCCACACACAGCTGTTCCGGATTGTGTCTACAAGAACTGACATCTTTTCCTAATCCCACAAAGGTAACATCCACTCATCAAAGCCTGTACCCAAAGGTGCCTCAAGGACTGCCCTCAGCCCTTAAGCTATAAAAACAGTAATAGAGGTAAACATAAGGTACTTTGAGTAGAATCTGCACCCACACATAAGCCTATTAACTAAAGGCAGAGTTGCATTTTACCTGAGGATTTTGTTTATCCTTCACTGCCACCCCTTATCCAGTTTTTGATGATCACAGTCAACCATTCCTTAATGCAGTCTAAAATCAACGTAACTATTTTAATATGGCCCAGAGGACACCTAAACCTAATTGAAACCATAAATAAGGAACAGAAATAGTAAACATTTAATATTTTAATTTGGTGTGCTATGGGTTTAAAGGTCATACTTTTTTATTTCATTTATTATCAGTTAATAAACAACACTACTGAGTGACCAAAAATTAAGAAAGATTATGTTTTTCACACTTAGAGCATACAAGAAGGGGAGTAAGTGGGCTTCCCTGGTGGCGCAGTGGTTGAGAGTCCGCCTGCCGATGCAGGGGACACGGGTTCGTGCCCCGGTCCGGGAGGATCCCACATGCCGCGGAGCGGCTGGGCCCATGAGCCATGGCCGCGGAGCCTGTGCTCCACAATGGGAGAGGCCACAACGGTGAGAGGCCCGCGTACCGCAAAAAAAAAAAAAAAAAAAGAAAAAAAAGAAGGGAGTAAAAATACACAAGTGTCTTTTTTTCTCTGCTGTTGTACTAACACACACACCAAGAATAAGTAGAATGTCTTTCAAACCAAAGCAATAGGAAATCACTCCTGGCTGAAAGCACAGGCTTAGATCATGTTGATTTCTTCTTTAATCCTGCTGAAGCAAGTTTCTGCATGCTTTCTGGGGCCTCCACCTACAGAGCTGTTAGGACAACAGCCAACACATATATTTAATTACGTGAGTATTCAATGCTATCAGCCAGCTGTTGCCAGTACATAATACTCTGACCTTTCACTTACTCTCTTGCTTAAAATGCCAAAAACAAAGCAACTGTTGATGTAACAGTAATCATGAAATATGCAAAATACTATTCTCCAAAAAGATTTTTGATAGCTATGAAACTCAGTTTTGCATTTTATAATGATTTATTACATCTAAACTGCTTTTTCTGTTCCTGATTTGCAAATTAAGTAACTTATCTTACAACTGTAAATTTAACTATTCCTTCATTTTTTTTAAGTCAACCAGGAATTCAATCCTAAAATATACTTTCTCCTTTACTCCCCATCAAATTTCTCACTGGGATTTGTCATGTAATAATCTCCCTGCACTCCCATTCATCTCCATGTTTTCCATGGATAGGGGACAAACAACTGAAGTCTGTAGCAGGAAATGGGTCAAAATCTGCTCTGAATTATGTAACTCTCACCCCTCACTTTAGGAATCAACAGAGAACTCTTCATTTATGTTTCCAGAAACCATGTTCCTCTAATACCATCATTAACCCCAGACTAGCTGACAGGGAAAAAACAAAACAAAGTCCTAGCATCAACAGAAAGTAGACTAAACAGACCCATGACTTAAGACTTGAATAATATGAATTCACATATGGTAGACAGTAAGAAGACCTAACACATAAACAGCAACTTATCCAGAGAAATTTGGTCTTCATCAAATCAGCTTTCAATTCAATGCAAAACTCAGTGCCAAATGTTTCCCAGGCACTGTACCAGAGACCAAGGATCCCTCAGGAAACAAGTGGACAACATCACTGTCTGCATAGATCTTACTGTTCCACTACTCTCTCAAAGATCCTACATCAAGTCAACCTCTCCAAAACATCTACTTCTTACCCCACAACAGCCATGTTGATTTCTTTCTCCCGCTTTGGTGTTTTTAATGTTTTTTGCTCATTCATTGAAACTGGACAATCTGATACTCAAATGTAAGACAAGTGTTGTGATATTAATATAGTTATATAATTAATAATATACTTAACACAAAATAATACATTAGCAATGACTTGCTGATGCCCTGACAGCAGAATGATGCCAAGCACTCTTCCCAAAAAAGGAAGCATCAATCAATTTAACCTAAGTGTACAAACACATGTTGAGTACAACTGTGTGTCTAAAACAAGGTCTAACACTACCCGGTTTTCATCTACACCTTTGTTACCCTCTGACTCAAGATGACATGCTTCAATTAATCCAATGGCCAAGGTCCTGAAGCAGAGCCAGCTCACTTAGTTTGGCAGGAAGAACAGGGTCCTGCCACTCACGGCTGAGCTTCTGGCAGCGCGACCAAGCAATACTCCAAGGAGGGAGAAGAGTTCTCACCCCTGTTACTACCTGACTCTGGAAAGAAACTGTGGACCAACAGTGGCAAGCACAAGTTTCTTTTTTTTTTTTTTTTTCCGGTACACAGGCCTCTCACTGCTGTGGCCTCTCCCGTTGCGGAGCACAGGCTCCGGACGTGCAGGCTCAGCAGCCATGGCTCACGGGCCCAACCGCTCCGCGGCATGTGGGATCTTCCGGGGGCGGGGCACGAACCCGTGTCCCCTGCATCGGCAGGCGGACTCCCAACCACTGCGCCACCAGGGAAGCCCTAGCACAAGTTTCTTATCTCATTTAGGACAAGAAGGGGCAGGTTTCTTCCTAGTTTATAAGCAAAACATAAAAAGCAAAACAGCACGATTTCTTAAAAAGAGAGCCCTTTAGTACAATCTTTGCAAATTAGAATGTTCTTTCCCCTTTTTGCAAATATACAGCCTGTCTCTACAAGGGATTCACAGGTGCCTTGGGAGTCTCTTCTCAGAACAGCTGACAAGCAAGTCTTACTCCATGAATGGTATCTGTTTCCCAAGAAAAGGAAAATCATTACATCGAAGAGTCAGAGGGTCAAAGACTTCATAAAAAAGGATTTTCCTGAGGTCAATAACCTGACCTCAAGACCACAATCTAGTAGAGAGCCAAATATGTAAACAAATAATAAAATGTAATATGCAACAATAGATGTTTGTACGGGATAAAGAAGTAGCACAGAACAGAGGGTGATTAACTCTGGGGACCCTGGAGGTAAAGGGTGGGAGTTAGAAGGGAGATAACCTTGCACACAGTATTACCTTTGATATGAGTCCCACAAGATGACTAGGTTGCCAAGTAGAATTACATGGGGTGCATGAGAGTGTGTGTGTGTGTGCGCGCGTGCGTGCGCGCATGGACGTGCACACATGCATGCCTTTGGGGGAAAGGGAGAGCATGTTCCAAGGAACAGGAAAAACATATGCAAACACATTATATGTCTGGAAAATCATACAATTTAGGCAAGAAGTAAAATTCTATGGAGGAGTGGTGAGAAAAGAGGCCATAGAGGTAGGCAAGGAACAGATTATTTTAAAAGACCTTGTTACACTAGGAAATTATATCTTTCTCCTGTAGCTGAGAAGGAATCATTACAGGGTGTGAAGGAGAGGAACGCATGAACTGGAACAGAAAAGGAGCTGAGAACAAGCTTAACTTCTACTGTAATATAAGAGCAAGAGATATTGAGGACCATAACTAAGACTTTAGCAATAGGGATGGAGAGAAAGGATTAAATTCAAAAGATATGTGTCTAGTTCGTGGCAATCTGATGAAACATGAGAACACAGTGGTTCACTGCAAGTTCCAAGAAGCAACAAAACACTAACAACATTGGGCAAAAGTAATGAGAAGGAAGGAATCAAAGGGAGGAAGGAAAAGATATTTTAGAAGTAGAATCAGTTCTGAAGGATGGAAAATAGGGGAGGGAAAGAGGGAGTCAAAGAAAACTCCCAGACTATCTGATAGGTGACCTTGTAACCAAACAAGATAGGCAATACGAACAGGAACATTAGCTGGGGAAAAGGTGAGGTAGATAATGAAGAAGCTCTGACACGATGATTTAAAGTGTCAACTTTAAGGGGCATCTAAATGGAAAAGTCCAGAAAGCAGTTGGACATACAATGGACATACAAGTTTGGTTCTTGGAAGGAGAAAACAGGGTCAGAAACGGAAATTTGGGAATGATCAACACACAGATAGTATCTAAATAGTGAAAGTAGATGAGAAATGGTAGGAGGAAACGTAAACTCGTTAAAAATAGCACTGTTTGGAGAAAAACAATCGCCTTAGACAAAACTTAATTGACAATACCTATTAAGTCAAACAGTACAATATTTGTGTGTGTGTGTGTGTGTGGTACGCGGGCCTCTCACTGTTGTGGCCTCTCCCGTTGTGGAGCACAGGCTCCGGACGCACAGGCTCAGCGGCCATGGCTCACGGGCCCAGCCGCTCCGCGGCATGTGGGATCTTCCCGGACCGGGGCACGAACCCGTGTCCCCTGCATCGGCAGGCGGACTCTCAACCACTGCGCCACCAGGGAAGCCCAATATTTTGAACTAACTTTCCATATAGAGGAAAACCTTTAAGGTGGGAAAGGATAGCTGGAACCATGAAACTGTGACTTGTAAATGACACTTGAAACAATAACATAAAAGTGCTACTGAACTAAAGCCATTTCATACTAGAAAAGCCAAAATTAAAATGTCTAAGTTTTAAGAAAAAATCCACAACCTACAACATTAAAAAATAAGTTTAACAAAAGAACTTGTGTTATCTAACCTGTTTCTTGAAAAAGGCCAAACTAAAACCTAGTATTATTTTTTATCTCCCAATGCCAATTGTTTTAATTAAAAAAATAAAGATAACCTGATTACTAACAAATCTAGTTAAAGACAGAACCAGCCGAGTTTTTTTCTTTTTTTAAACTGTATAATTAGTAACTGAAAAGGAAAGCACTTCTCTGTTTGTAATAAGTCAGCTTTTTTGAAGGCAATTTATTTCACAAATTCAAGTTGAAATAATATTCTGGTGCCTCCCCCAACTTCAATTTACAATGAAGAACTCAAAGTTAAATCCACATAAAGCAAAAAATCTTTTCATACTAAGAGTGAACATCCAATAATTTACTTGATCAACAGAATGCTATTTCTAAAAAGAGCTCTCCTTTAAACAGAAGATATCATACAAAGCAGGTTATCCTCTATCTCAACATACACTTTTCTTCTTTGCCCATTTCTCCTTATATTTCCATTGTTCTTTCAAGTAATTTCATTGAGATATCTAAACCATCCCTTCAACATTACCATTTATTTCGACAGGCAAAGGTGGTTCAAAGAACGAGTGACTCGTCTATCTACTATCAGTGTGGCTAAACCACAGTGCCCATTTGGGTTAATAACGCACAAGGTCAAACAGAGGTTGACAGTCCATGATCAAAGCAAGCTGGCTATTCTTTCTGTCATTTATATAGAACACACAAGACGTGTTTATCTTCACCAGCCTCTGAATGACCTCCTTTAGGTGGCATGGAAAAGATCCCACATTTCTATAAAGCACTAACCAAAGGAGTTTTCTTATTTGATACTCTCATTAAGAGCAAATTTTATTTTTTTTGAAACTTTTGATCTTTTTCGTTTACTCAAGAACCCCTCAAGTTTAAGGCCATATTGTCTAAATCAAATTGGTTTAATGGATAAAACAAGGACAGGGCAACTGGCAAATGCTCAAGAGGAAAGAGTATGCACACAACAGGCTGCCATCACAAAACATGGGGCTCATTAGAGATTTTTTTCAAACTTAGTAAAGGCAATAGCATTTAACATTTCAAAGTTCAAAAGGCAGCCAAAAAAATCATTCTTAACTCCCTTTTTACTACTTAAAACTCCTACTGTTTTATCAATCTGAACATCAATAATACAAACACTATAAAGCCTTAGTAATCAGATCAACTAGTAGAAAGTACTGAGCAGTACAGCCTACGGATTAACACGTATGCATTTTCATGCCAGGTATGTAACTTGGACTAGATTAAGGAATTATTTAAAAATAGAATGATTTACTATCAGCATTAGTGTATAAAATGAAAATTTCCAAATAATTTTAAGCCAATATTCTCTGTGACCAAGGTTAAATAATACTCCCAATATTTTTTATACTGTGAAGTTGCAAAACTAATACTTTTGACCACCACCACCAAGAGAAGAAAAAAAAAAAAAAAAGGCCCTGGCTGTCTTGTCACAAATTCACAATTCTGGGATCTTATGCATTGATTACATGAAAGATAGTAAATCCCTCAGTTTTCTTTCTTTTCTCCTGTTAAAACAAGAGGGTCCTACTGCCTTGTAGCTCAAGAGAAATAAAATGAGTTGATAATAGACAAACAACTATTAAATATCAAAAATACACATGGCACGGAGAACTACGTTCAATATCCTATGATAAACCATAATGGAAATTATATAAAGAAAGAATGTATATATATGTAAAGCTGAATCACTTTGCTGTACAGCATTAATTAACACAACACTGTAAATCAACTATACTTCAATAAAAAAATTTCCACAGTCGAAACAAAAAAGAATACACTGGGAGAGAGACAAAAGCAGATGATCGGAAATGATGGCAAACACTCAGAAATAAGTGGCAAAGTGAAGCAATCATTATTTGTAGGGGGTTCAGATTAGAAAAAAATAGCCCCCAGCCCATCCTGAAAATGGGTGAATATGAGCATAATGCATTAGGTACAGCTGAACAAGGAGAGATGAAACACCCTATCAGGGTCTCCTTGAGTTTAAATGTTGCCTCACTGTCATGGGGGAAAAAAATGCATGCTCGTGAGGAGGCTGAAGGGAAAGGATGGAGCTAGAGGTTGAGAGAAGACAAACGTGTCGCATGACTGAAGGTGTAATAAAGTTTATGAACTATTTTTCTTTGTTTTGCTTTGTTAGGAGAGAGTGGTGAAAGGAGGGGAACATTTAAATAAAGCAAAATGTTTGACAAGAGTAGGTAATCTTTCACTGAAAGTCTTTAAATGTATAAATGTCACTTGAATTTGACATTTTCTCAATGTTAATTGTTACTGTGCCTTCTACAGGATTATATTTATTCTGGAAACAAATCCAACGTTCGCTTAGGTGGTATGTTAACAAGAACTAGTTGTGATTATCAAAAGCTTTCAAAGCCATTTAAAAAAATACTTAATCACCTATAATACTGTTTTTAAATTTTCTTTCAAGCAAGCAGAATAGTGCATTAAAGGAACCTGCGCTCTCTACCACTAGCGTCGTAGTGTTAAAATGACAAACATATCTTAAGTGATTACCTCAGTTAATCTTTCAAACACTGTATCATTACCTTGAACCGCATTCACAACAGTTTATATAAGAAAACCCACTGACACAAGTTATATTTGAGTTTTTAAGTAAACTTTTAGAAACAGTCTAGAAGTGTATCTGTTAATCACATTTTAAAATTGATAATCACACAAACTAAATTCTCTGGGGTTTGTACTTAGAGGCTATCAGTAGCACTAAAATATCTTTGTATCTTATGCCTCTCCTATAGGAGAAAAAGTAGATAATCAGGGAACATGATAGACTTCCCATAAAAGGCATTCTTTGAAAATAAGCAGCACCTGGTAAACATCATGCTCTGCTCTTGGTTTAATTCTCCCTTCTTCTGGTCCTAACCATGACCCTAACTCCCCTGTTCCACCTCACATCACTACCACCCTCCTAAGCCTCCCACCATCGTTCAGGTGACAACTCTTCTCTGCTCCTTCCATGATATCTGAGTTGAGGAAACCATCATATTCAACTATTGCTTCTATGGAAACAATACAAATCTGTACCTCTAGTGTTGCCTCTTTGATACCTGCCTCAATTCTGTAACTGCTTACCTGACTTCTTTACCTGGTATTAAATTTAACATCGCACAGGCTCTAGTGAGACTACCTAGGTTAACATCCCACCTAGACCACTTATGAACTCAACAGTTTTAGAGAACTTCATCTGCAAAACAGATGCTTCTTCATCTGTAAAACAGAAATAAAATTGGAACCTACAACTCACTGGTAGACTGCAAGAACTAAACTAGATAATATCTAATTGATGTAAAGCACTTTGAACAGTGCCTGCCACATAGAAGACACTTGATAAAAATCAAATATTATCCATTACTTTATTATAATATTTAGCTGTAACTTCAAATACAGCATGTTCAAAAACAAAAACATGTCTTCCTTCAAACTGGAGAACAAAAAGGCACTAGCACTATCAAACATCTAGACTTATTATAAATCTATGCTAATTATGACTATGTCAGGAAAGCAGTAGTAGAATAAGCACCAAAATAAAGAAACAGATCAGTGGAACCAAACAGAGAGCCCACGGACAGACCCAACCATCTATGGACACTCAGCCTATGACAGAGTGGATAATATACAGATAAAAGGAGAAAGGACAGGTTTTCAAAAAATAAATGCTACTGAAAACATATTGAAAGAGCCATTTCACAGAAAAGGAAAATCTAAATGGCAAATAAACATATAAAAAGATGCTCAACATCACTAGTAATCATAGAAACACAAATTAAGACCGCATTCAGATACCACCTCCACCACCAGATTGGTAAAAATTTACAACCCTGACCATATCAAGTACTGGCAAGAGTGGAGAACAACCACACCCATCCATGACTGGTGGCAGTGAACGCCAGTACATCCGTTGGGGGAAAAGTTCATCATTACGTAAAAGTTTGAATATGCACATACCTGTGACCCAATAATTCCTAGGTACATACCCTAAAATAACTCTTGCACATCCACACCAGAAAACATGTTCAAAATATTCAGAGCAGCAGTGCTCGTGAAAGCAAAACACAGGAAAAACTCAAAACTCTTTCAATAATAAAATGGATAAATTGTGACAAATTCATTCAGTAAAATACTATGAATGGCCAGTTATTTTACATCCATCAATATGGATAAATCTAAAAGCAAAATGTTAAGGAAAAGAAGCAAATCTCAGAACACAAACAGTATAAGTCCAATATATAAAGTTTAAAAGAGGGCAAAACTAAACAACACATTGTTTAGAGAGATATTTAATAGATGATAAATTTACTAATAAAAAGAAAGGAATGACCCACAAAAGTCAGGATAAAGGTTACATCTCAGGGATATGACTGACTGAAAGAGGGACAACGGGGTAGTTTCTAAGGTCTCAGCAATGCTTTATTTCTTATGTTGGGTGGTAGATACTAGGCGTTAAGTTTGTTAACCTTATTTAAACTGTACGTGTTTCATAAATTCATTTATGTATGATATATTTCACAATAAAACCAATGTGGTGGGGGTTGAGTTTGAGAGTGAAGTCAGGAAATGAAAAATCTTAAGAAGTCTCTCAGGGGACTTCCCTGGAGGTCCAACGGTTAAGATTCCGCGCTTCCACTGCAGGGGGTTTGATCCCTGGTCCAGGAACTAAGATCTCACGAGCCGTGCAGCACGGCCAAAAATTTTAAAAGTCTCTCGGGGAAGGCAAGAAGAAAAATAGGACTGGAGCTAAAAGGGGTGTATGGAGCTGAGTAGATCTGAGTTTGTTTAAATACCAGTGAAAAGGCACCAATGGGGTTGGAGAGATGAAAACAGAGGTGAATGAGGAAATAATTTATAGAATGAAGGTTGTAAGAAGTGGATGGAGTGGGTGGAGTAAGATTCAGAGATGTGAAAAAAAAAAAGATACTTCACTGTAACTTGAGGAACAATTCAAGAACCACGGATTACATGCCTGCTCCCCCAATAAACTGTACTTCCCTTGATGGCCAGGCATTATTAGAACAGTGCTAATGGACAGGGAAGAGAAAGAGGTCAGGACTGCTTTGGATAGTTTCAAAAAGTAGAGACTGGATTCCCTGAGAAAAGTATGTTGTTAATACTTGACAGATATTCAGATCACCTATTAGCTAACTTCACAAATACTCAAATACCTATTAGAAAAGTCTACCTTAAAGTTTCATTCCTTATCAGATAAATTCAAAACAGTAGAATGCCCAAAGTCCAACTCATACTTTTGTTGATAACATACTGAGTATCTGTAATGTTAGGAATCTTTTAAAAGCTAACTTCCTGAAAATTAATTCTTACATCACTTATAAAAGATAAGAAAAAAATCAACTTCCACTTACTTAATTGAGTTTCTAAAGTGGTCTTCAGCCGGATTTTTTACAGTACAGCTATTCAGGAGCCATAAGTCTGCCTCTGATGCATTTTCTATTAAAAAGATAAATATGAAAAAGAAAAGTAAGTATCACATTTAATCAGCCAAAAATATCCAAGTGCTTACTCAGATGGCACTGGGACTGCAGGGGGAGAGGAGAGCGAGCTGGTGGGCAGAGTCAAGTAAACAGGCAATTACAATATGGTCGAGAACTGCTTCAATATGGAAACATTGGTGAGAAATAAATATTAAAATATATAACCTGTGCTATTATCTCCTCATTTAAAATATAAAGAGGATAAGCATTTTCTTCAAACATTTTGAATACTTGCAAGTATTTAATACTTTCAAAAACTAAAGTGAAACTGGCCTAATCTTACCTCTGAATATGAAATTAATTGCCCCTTTTTAGGCTGTGTGTTAATATTTTTCAAGCACATGTATTATACGCTGAATATTCTTCAGCTTGAGATGTTACTAAAAATATTGTCTTCTTTGAAAAAGTTAATGACTTACATCAAAGTGACTCTTTTACTCCTCACTAATTTGATTAGATACTGTTATACACTATAACAAACTCACTAGCAACACAACAAATTACCCAAACCAAACCCATCACATTTATCGAAATGAATATGTATGTATGTATGTATGTATGTATGTATGTATGTATGTATGTATGTATGGCTGCACTGGGTCTTCAACGCTATGCGCAGCCTTTCTCCAGTTGTGGTGAGCGGGGGCTACTCTTCGTTGCGGTGCATGGGCTTCTCACTGCGGTGGCTTCTCTTGTTGCAGAGCACAGGTTCTAGGCGCGAGGGCTTCAGTAGTTGTGGTACGCAGGCTGCAGTAGTTGTGGCTCGTGGGCTCTAGAGCGCAGGCTCAGTAGTTATGGTACACAGGCTTAGGTGCTCCGCGGTATGTGGGATCTTCCCGGACCAGGGCTCAAACCCATGTCCCCCCCACCCCGCATTAGTAGGCAGATTTTTAACCACTGCACCACCAGGGAAGTCCCTGGAAATGAATTTATAAGTGCCTGAAGTGCTTGATGCTATTCCAACAACCTTGCTGCCTAAAAGGACTCACACATTAAAACAGGATTACCACAATGAAAGGAAAACCAAAGTTGAAAACTGCAGCACCTTCAATGGTATTTCAACAAGAACAGAAGCAGAGGTCAAAAGACATGAAGAACTAAGGACATATGGATCTCTGTGTGTACATCCTCTACCTGGGAATGGAGCTTCCAGTGAGAGCATTACATGAGACGGATGGTGAGCACATCCAAGCTTCTAATAACTTGGCAAAACTTTTCCCCCCAACATTTTATTATAAAAATGGTAAATTTTTTACAAAGAGGTAAGATCCACAAATTCTTGAAAAGGAAAGCTCCTCATTACTATACATCAGCTGAATACTAGGATCCCTCCTAACTTGTCTCCCTCCTTCCATTCATACTCCCCACCCCAACCCAGTCGTCTATTTTCCCACCCAGCAGCCAGAGTGGCCTTTCGTAAAACAGCGATCTGATTACGCCACTTGCCTGCTCAAACTTGGTAATGACGAGTATTCACCTACCTCTTCTAGTTCTCTCCAAATCAGTCCCCATGATGCCACCTAAAAGATAATCCTCTAGTAGCAATCTGATCATAGTACCTTTTCAATCTTACAGTGATTTACAATTGGTAGTCAAGACCTATCCAGATCTCCACCTCCTCAACTGCAATATTCATTTCTCCTTATATTCATCTATCCTTCCAGCCACACCAAACCAAATTCCTCAAGCTTGCACTATTCCATCTGCCTAGAATACCTTTATTTTCTTCACAGAATGACAGCTCATACCCCTTTCACCTGCCTATCCACCTGGCTAACTCCTTTTCATCCTTCAGTTTCAGCTTGATGTTTGTGAGATGCCCCCTCTCTGCACTCCCACGGTAGACTGTGTCTAGACTATTCTTGCACTTTACAATTCTGTATTAAAATAATTCATTTTTCCAGCCTGTCTTTATTACTATTTAAGAGATACTGAAGACAACAGTTTTTTCTGTTGCTCTCTGAATGTCCAGGGCCTAACACAGTGATGGGCACAGAACAGACATTCAAATAACCATAGAACACTAGACAATGTACAAGTAGGTACAAGAAGAAAGATGACAGAGGGATAATGTGTGGGACCACGTGCATATGGTTTGTTAGATGCCATCTACCAATTTCCTAAAGCTCTGAAGGCCATACCAATCCTCTGAAATAAATTCCAAGAAAGCCATCAATTTATTTAACAAATATTTAGGGCTGAGACTTTATCTTATTCACAGCCATATCCCCAGCACTTATTACAGTGCCTCGTACATGGTAGATATTCATTAAATAAGTATTTACTGAATGAATGTTGAATTTTGAAAGACGAAGCAATACTATGCGCAATGTATTATGCACATAAGAAAAAGTCATGGATGTCTGTTAGCTAATGATAAAAATACAGAGATACAGACTTACTTCAAACAAACAAACAAAAATCAAAAGACAGAACTATCTCGGCTTCCCTGGTGGTGCAGTGGTTGAGAGTCCGCCTGCCGATGCAGGGGACACGGGTTCGTGCCCCGGTTTGGGAAGATCCCACATGCCGCGGTGCGGCTGGGCCCGTGAGCCTGCGCGTCCGGAGCCTGTGCTCCGCAGCGGGAGAGGCCACAACAGAGAGACGCCCGCGTACCGCAAAAAAAAAAAAAAAAAAAAAAAAAAGACAGAACTATCCGTGCCAGATGCCAATTTTGTATCCTAGCACATTCTTCCCTTCAGTCACCGTAAAATCATCAGACAACTCTCCCCATACTTAAACAAAAGCCCTCTCAAGGAGAACTCCAGCAATAAATAAGGCATATTGTTCTAAGCTGTCTGGAATTTTGCCAATGTTGAAATGTACTGACTTACAAAATAAAGTGAATACTGCTTGGTGATCCAGTAACTGCAATCAACAGGAATCCTGTGAATATACCAAGATGCCCACAAAATTACCTAACTTTTTGGTAACCACCACCAAAAAGACAATGTCCCTTCTCTGATGAACACAGGAGTTTCTTATCCAATTATTTCTGAACTCAGTTTTGTGCTAATATATCTTACTTAATATTGTCAAAAGATTGTTCTACTTATGAGCATAAATCAGTCAACTACCAAAACACAACGAGGATTTACTATGTGTCAGGCTCTGTTCTAAGTACTAGGAATATGAGAGTAAAACCAGTTTCCACCCTCAAGGAGTTTACAGCCTTAAAGAGGAAGTCTGACCAAAACAAAAGACAGAGAAATAAGCAAGATAATTTCAGGTACCAATCAATGATATTAAGATGATTAAAGAGAATAATGAACAGAGAATAATTGTGGGGTTGCTGGTCAAAATAAGTCTCCCTTGGGGGCTTCCCTGGTGGCGCAGTGGTTGAGAATCTGCCTGCTAATGCAGGGGACGCGGGTTGGAGCCCTGGTCTGGGAAGATCCCACATGCCACGGAGCAACTAGACCCATGAGCCACAACTACTGAGCCTGTGCATCTGGAGCCTGTGCTCCGCAACAAGAGAGGCCGTGATAGTGAGAGGCCCCTGCTTGCCACAACTAGAGAAAGCCCTCGCACAGAAACGAAGACCCAACACAGCCAAAAAAAAAAAAAAAAAAAAAAGTAACAAATGTTCAAGTACAATGGTGTCAAAAAAAAGTCTCCCTTGGAAGCTTAAATCTGAGTTGAGACTTAAACAATGGGAAGGAATCTGCCACGCAAAGATCAGAAGAAAGAGCATTCCAAGGAGAAAATAGCACAGGTGCAGAGGCCGTGAAACAGGCCCAAGCTTGCCATGTTCCAGTAACAGAGAGAAGACCAGTGTGGTTGGACCCAGGGAGAGAAAGGTCTGAGAGGTAGGCAGGAACCAGATAATATTGGCAAGTTAAGAAAATTACATTTATTCTAAGAGTAATGAGAAGTCACCACTGGGTTTCAAACATGAACTAATTCCTACTTCAGAAATCCCATTCTGGAAACACTGTGAATAAAAGTCTGTAGATGGGGTAAAGGCAAAAGAAGTGGGGAAAAAAGCAAAGGCAAGAAAATCAGCTGGAAGCTGATACACTGGTCTAAGGGTAAGCGCAAGACCGTGGAAACCTGGACTGGGATTAGAGCAATGGCGAGAATGAGAAGTGAATGGAGGCATGTTTTGGAGGCAGAATTAAAAGAATTCACTGTTAGATGAGGTATAAGTCGTACAAGAAGGCATCATGTAGGATCCCTAAACACGTGGAAAAGATGCTGGCCTGAGCATCCGTTACTGAAGTGCCATTTATTGAGATGAGGGAGGTTTGGAAAGGCACGGATTTGGGGGACAGAGAATCAATAGTTCTGTTGTGGCCATGTTTTGTTTGAGATCCCTATTAAATGTCCAATTAGAAATACTGATCAGCCATTCGTATATATGAAACCAAAGCTCACAGGAGTCTTCCAGGCTGGAGACACAAATGGGGAGAATCTAAACCCTAAAAAGATATCTGAATTTATAGGAATGGATGTGCTTACCTAAGGAGAGAATATAGGGTGGGGGGAAAAAGGAGAGAGAAAAAGCAGAAGACAGAACATCGGGTTGTTCAAAGGTCTGAGAGAGTTGAGATGAGAAAAGGACGTGGAAAAGGAACAGCCAATAAGATAAGGGGATAAAAACTAGGGAGCATGGTGTCATAGAAATCCAGAGAAGCAAGTACTTCAAAAAGAAATACTCAATTGTGTTAAATGCTAAGAGTTCAAGAAAGATATCTGTATAAATACTGGTATTGTTACCAAAAAAAATAAGATGGTCCTCCACCCTTTTTCATTTTCCTTTCTCAATTTTGAGTATTTGCTTGCTCTGTGCCAACTTACAATCACCCAGCAAAGGCCCTTTTTTAAGGCTTTTAAATAACACAGAAAACAAGCTCACTACCAAAGGGGAGTGAGGAGGAAAATCGTATACGGCTATTTTGCCAGTAAGTAATGTGATCCCACATGTTCTGCCCCCTATGAACACATTTCCTGGGTTTTAAGTGCCATCAACTATAAGAAACACAACCAGGGCTTCCCTGGTGGCGCAGTGGTTGGGAGTCCGCCTGCCAATGCAGGGGACACGGGTTCGTGCCCCGGTCCGGGAGGATCCCACATGCCGCGGAGCAGCTGGGCCCATGAGCCATGGCCGCTGAGCCTATGCGCCCGGAGCCTGTGCTCCGCACGGGGAGGGGCCGTAGCAGTAAGAGGCCCGTGTACCACAAAAATAAATAAATAAATATTTTTTTAAATAAAAAAAAGAAACACAACCAACTTTGTAACAGCTTTTCAAGAGAGGTGGAACATTATTCTCTGTTCTTTTAAGTTTTAAGATACATCCCAACTTCAAACATTAATATAGGAGGCAGGGTGGGGGTGAGATACATCTGAAACAGAAGAAATAAGCTAGTATTTGGCATGTCTACCTTAGAGCAGCAGCATCTAGAACAATCAGGAAATACCAGAAGATGTGCAGTTTCTAGAACCTCATCACCCCAAATAAAATAACTGTTCAAACATCCTACTGCTAGTAGGTAATTAGGTTTCTGGGTTAACTATCTACTAAGAGAAAGTTAACAGCTTATGTTCTTGCCTTAATCAGAGCATCCATGTCAGGTTCTCCAGTGTCTGGGACAGGGAAACAGAATTAGAGAGGAGAACACAGGGGACAGGACTAGGGAAATGGGCAAGAACGGACCATGGAAGGGAAAGGCAGTAAGAAGGCACCAAGACTGGAGGCACAGACTTCGAGAAGACCCAGGGAACAATTCTACCTACCGTGAGACCTGTCCTCCAACACCTGTCCTTGTTAACCCGTGACATGCAGTTGAAAATCATCTGCACATAAGCCAAATATTGCTAATGCCAGAGCTGGGATATCAGTACTGGGGTAAAAAGCTACACACTTGAGGCTAGCCACATGGAATCTAGACCTCAAGATTTGACTACTTACAGTCTTTCATTATTTCAAATGGCGCTGCAATGAACAGCACTGTACATATATCATTTTGTATTTTTCCCAGATTACCTGTGGAATCAAGTCCAAAAAGGTGTGACTGTTGAGTCAAAGGATAAATTCCCCTCCATAAGGGGTGCATGGCTTCACATTCCCATGAGCAATGCATGAGACTGCCCATCTATCCACAGCATCACCCATGGAGTGTGCTATCAAACCTTTGTACTTCTGGCAATGCGGTGAGAAACAGGAAGCCAGTGGGATTTGAACTGTGCATTTCTCTTATTAAGAATGAGTTGAGCATTTTATCGCATGTTTAAGGGCCTTTGCAGAGTTGGGGGGTTCCCCCCCCGTTTTCCATCTGTTCAGATCTTTTGCCCATTTTTCTATCAGGATAGTCATTTTAATCTCTAGTTTTAAATTACAAATACACACAAATATACACACACACACAAAGAGGATGTTAATCTTTTGTCTATGATAGAAGTTACAATATTTTCTCCTGGCTTGTTATTTTATTTTTTTATAGTTTCTTCATGCTTTTTTATATTCAGGATATCAAATTTATCACACTTTCCTTTTTTAAATTTTACTGAAGTACAGTTGATTTACAACGTTCTGTTAATTTCCGCTGTATAGCAAAGTGACTCAGTTATACATATATATATATTCTTTTTCATATTCTTCTCCATTATGGTTTATCACAGGATATTTAATATAATTCCCTGTGCTATACAGTAGGACCCTGTTGTTTATCCATCCTATATATAATAGTTTGTATCTGCTAATCTATCAAACTTTTCTCTTACTGCTTCCAGATTTTCAGTCATAATTAGAAAGTTTCCTCTACTCCCAGATTATTAAGGAATTCACCCATGTTTTTATTTTAATACACATAGGGTTTTACATTTAGATGTTTGCTCTATTAGAACTTTACCCCGATGTACACTGATCTTACTGAATTTTTTTAATGCGAAATGAAATAAGATCCTTTGTGCTCATACTAAATTGGAAAACATTAGAAAGTATGGTACTACTTAGTGCTAGCAAAGGAATGGGGAAGCTGGCAAGCTCTACTCTGCTGATGGAGTCTATTCTGACGAAACTCTTTGGAATGCAACATGGGAATAGCTGTCAAAAATTTAAATGTGCATGAGAATTTCTCCTACACATGCTTGTAGGATACTTGCACCACACACACATATTTATATACAAACACACAGATATACATATACATATATATGTACATACATATAAATTTTAAAATTCACATGGAAGATTACTGACAAAGCAAAAAACTTGGAAAGCCTACATATCCATTATAAGGAGACTGGTTAAATAAATTATGAGACTGCATCTAAAATGCCATTCAGCTGTTAAAAAGGCAAGATAAATCTGTAAGTACTAATTTATAATAATCTTTGTTATATCATCAGATGAAAGCAAGGTGAAGAGTAGGTCTTGTATTTCACTCGTGTTTTAAAATGGAGAAAGAGGAAATCCTGCTCTAAGTTAAAAAAAAAAATTCTCGAAGCATAAATATGAAACTGTTTGAGGTGTTTGCCCTTGGAAATAAGATGAAGGTTCAGTTGGTCTCCAATATGGTCTTAATATGCACTTTTATAGTCTCTTTTTTTTGTTTAAACTTGCATGCATATTACTTTTATAATTTTATAAAGTTTAACCCTGAGAAGGGACACATTAATATTTAATTTACCTCTGTCTTCATTGTTTGAATTTCTAACAGCATTTAAACTAAACTAAAAAAAACTAATCAAGCCTTTAAAAATTTTTTTTTAATTTCCTTTTTCATAGGGCTCAGAATCAATAGTGTTCTTTCATTTTAAGGTAAGAACATAAACTATTTTCCTGCTGTGATCCATCATGAAAACAGTGACCTGATATACATTTTCTGGGACTTTTCTCCCCACTGCTAAAAGCTTTTGCACTCACTGAACCAAGAAAATGATGGTCATTGACACACCACTCACTTTGAGTGTGAGGATGGAGAAACAAACTATTATTTGTTTTAATCGAAATGCATTTACTTTCCAAACTATTTCTTTATGTATACAAGATAAATTACTTCTAAATCCAAAGTAATAAAAATCTGATTGGCAATAATGATAATAGCTAACATTATTGAGTACATATTATGCACCCAGCAATGAGCCAAGCACGACATACTCTTTTTTTTTTTTCCCATTTAATCCTCCCAATTTGAGGTGGGTTCAACTTTTACTCCAGTTTTACAGAGGGGGAATCTAAGGCTTAGAAAGGATAAGTAACTTGCCTAAAATCACAAAGAAAGAGAGGGGGCCAGAATTAGAAATCCAGACAAACTGACTTCAGAGACTGTAAATTTAAGGAAATTAGAATGCCTCATTAGGGGCTCTTTGCTTCTTGATCAAAAATAATATAGGGCTTCCCTGGTGGCACAGTGGTTGAGAGTCCACCTGCCGATGCAGGGGACACGGGTTCGTGCCCCGGTCCGGGAAGATCCCACATGCCGCGGAGCAGCTGAGCCAGTGAGCCATGGCTGCTGAGCCTGCGTGTCCAGAGCCTGTGCTCCGCAACGGGAGAGGCCACAACAGTGAGAGGCCCACGTACCGCAAAAAAATAAATAAATAAATAATAATAATAATAAAATAGACAACACCTAAAAACAAAGTAAAAAATGTATTACATGACCCTGAGGTTGCCTCATGATACTACTTCTAATAAGACAAATAACCAGGCTTCAAAAGGAGCTGTTTGGCTATTTCCAAAATTTCCAAGAGCTTGAACATTGTCAGCTCTTGGCCTTCCATTATCAGTGGGAAACAGGCAGGTAAAGAAAGAATTAATATTGAGTGCATACAAAATGTTTAACTAGTAAGAACGTGCTATATTAAAAAAGTTAATAAAATAAAATTCAAACAAAAAAAAAATACTGAGTGCAGGAGCATTACTGCAGAGCACAGGCTGACTTTCAAAGCAACCAGTCCTCCCTTCCCCCTGCAGCCTTCTGTATAATGGTGGCATTACAGAAGAGATGGGCATGGTTCATATCAACAGTACCCACAATAAACCGTTTACCTTACACAACTGTTCCATCTGAAAGTCAACTAGAGGAGCAGCTTCAAACAGTAAGAGGAGCCTTACAACTACTTAAATCCATAGATTTAAGTAAGGCAGCTAAGCAAGCTGACACAAATAAAAATTCACTAAGAACAAAATGAAGAGGGAGGAAAGTCTTGATTATTTTGGACCCAACAGCATTTGGGGGGAATTTTTTACCACAGAACTCTGGAAGGCAAGGCAAGTCCAAACAGTTCAAATGTCCATTATGTTTAATCACAGCTGGGAGTTTATTTATGTAATACAAATCACTGGATGCCTACTAAAAACTCAGAGAATAGAGCATGCTATAATACAAAAATTTTAAAGCACCTTTAAGGAGCATATTGAAAAACATCTTAAAACCAATAAAAGGCAAAACAAAAATTTTGGTCAACAGATTCATATTTTCCTTCCACATTTCATTTATTGTTCTTTGTAGGGCCTGTGTAAATGCACAGCATGGAGTAACCATGCTTTCAAAATCTATTTTATAAAAGCAAAGTGATCCATGACAAAGAATGCTCCCTTTAACCAGCTAGGCTTGGAGGGGTGGGAGGCTGGGGAGAAGACAGGGAGAAAAAGAAGGTGTAGGAAAGATGAAGAGGAGAAATGAAAGAGAAGGACAGACTGACAGAGTATCTCTAGCTCCCACACTGAAATACGTATAGCAAGAACAGAGCCCCCTCCACTGTGCAGTGTTGGTGACTGTTCGGCATGTTTCTGAGTGACGTAGAACATAGCAGCTCCTGGGGAAAGCACTTACACTTGGAGATTACACACATAATGAGTTTGTTCTTTTAAAACAGTCATGCTGAGTGCTTCACAGAAATAAGATGAGGAAACCAAGGGTCAGCTTGAACTCTGCTTACTGTATGAAAGGAAAAGAACATTTTTTTCTCCTAAATGAGAAATAATAGCTGGCAAAACTCTACCAGTAACTACTGAAGATTAATTATATAGCGAAACACACCTGGTCATAGTCAAAATCAGAGCGCTAGACAGACAGACCGTTTACTTACCATGTACAACAGAGCACTGCTAATACTCCCCCAGTCTCCTTCCAGATCAAATTGCTCTGCTGATCCCTATACATAATTACTTCAGAAGTCACTGTGTCCAAAGAATCCCTAAAAGGATATCTATTTCTAGGTGTTAAATAGGCTTGTAAACTAAGAAGCAATAAATACACCAAATGGACTTCAGAGGGGACTGCATGATCTGGTCCCCACCCCTCTACCCAAAGCCCACCTTGTATGCTACTATGTTCCTGCCACACTGAGCCTTTAGGCCCTCAGGCCTAATAAGTAAAATTCAAATGTTGAGATGACCAAAATCTAATTGAAAAAAAGTGGGCAAAGTCTATGAACAGTTTACGAAGGAAGAAACACATATGGCTCTTGAACATACAAAAAGATGTTGAACCCCATTCTTAATCAATGAAAACTAAAACTGCACCCCCCAAAAAAACTGTACCATTTTTCTTCACTTCCTATATTGTCGAAATCCCAAAAATTTGATAACACACTGAACTGATGTAACCGTGAGGAAACAGGCACTCTCATGCATTGCTGGTGGGAATATAAACTAGGCCACCACCTATGGAGGCAATTTGACATGATCTCCCGAAATGGCAAATGCATATCCTCTGACCAAGCAGTTCCAAGAACTTAGCTACGACAAACATACTTGCACAGGTGCAAAGTCATTAATTGCAGCTTTATTTCTAACAGCAAAAGGTGACTGACTAAACACATTTTAGTTTATTCAGAATTGAGACTCCTATGGGGGGAGAGATAAATTAGGAGTTTGGGATTAACATATATACATGACTATATATAAAATAGATAATCAATAAGGACCTACTGTATAGCACAGGGAATTCTACTCAATAATCTGTAATAACCTATATGGGAAAGGAATCTGAAAAAGAATGGATAAATGTATATGTGTAACTGAATCACTTTGCCATACACCTGAAACTAACACAACATTGTAAATCAACTATACTCTAATATAAAATAAAAATTAAATTAAAAAAAAGAATTAAGACTCCTATAAGCTACTTACAAAAGAAAAAAAAAGAATAACCTTGAAGTCCTAATATAAAAAGATCTCCAGGACACATTGTTCAAAGAAAATAATAAGACACTAAAAATATATATATATACTATGCTACCACTGGAAACTGAGAATACATATTCCCATTTGCTTGTATTTTGGATGTACATCAGAAACAAATAGCAATGGCTGGGATGGGGAGGAAGGAGTCGAATAGGACTGATGGGAGACGAGAGGAAGATTTTTTTCCTTGTATAACTTACTTTTTATTTTTGAACCTATTCAAAATGTAAGCATCTTCAAAGTAAAAAAGCAACTGTAAAGACTGTAGCTTGTCTTAATCCTCCTATCTTCCCATTTCTTTACTCCCTTCCATAGTCAAACATCTGGAAAGATGTGTCTCTCTGTACTAGATATCCTCTGCCACCTCCCATCCACTCTTGGACCACTTCATTTTGATGAAGACCATCAACCACTCTCCATTCCCCAGAAACCACTTTTATCGAGGGAACTGATGCCAAATGCCACAGACAGCGCACCATGCAGTCAAACACTGTTTTCTTTACGTTGCGGATAGCATCACTCTCCTGTTTTCCTCCTACTTCCTTGGCTGCTCTACTTTATCCATTCCCATCCGCCCTCCATGAAGTAGAGTTCCTTAGGACTAGATTTTGGTTCCCTTGTCATCTATTCACTGGATGATTCCAACCATACCTCTCACGGTTTTAAATACTACCAGTGCACTGAGAAGTGATACCCAAATTTATTCTCCCAGTTCAGACATCCATCTGAGCTCACTACACAACTCACCTAGTAACATCTCCACTGGAACATACTGAAAAAATATTAAACTGGACACAGACCATTTCCAAAACTGAACTCTCCAATTTTCAGGTTCTAGTTAGGAAAACAGAAACCACTCTAGACGTTAAGATAAAGAAAAATTAATACAGAAGTGTGGTTACGTGGGCGATGGAAAAGCCAAGACACCAAATGTCTTCACCAAATGGGGAAGGGTGAAACAACCAGGAGATGAGTAACAGCAGGAAGCCATTATCAGCCTAAGGGCTGGAGGGACTGACTGGAAGAGCCCAGAAGCTGTGATCACTGGCGGGGGCAAGGGCAACAACAGGAGCTGCCCATCAGAAAGCAGCACTGCAGCGAAGGGAGGAGCTGTCTGACAGGCACGGAAGCCACCGGAATGAAACTGCCACTTCCTGGAACCGGACCCAGAGCAAAAAGCGTGGGAGGAAACCACCCTACTTTCTCCCTACTCCCATCCGCCAGGCTTCCATTAGCGCCTCCTGTTGGCCAAATCTAACCACAAGATCCAAAAGGCAAGGAGACTGAAATGCAGTTCCATGCAATACAGAGGACAGAGGAAATCAGGGAACTGAAACTGAGAGCCAGCAGGCAAATGACTAAACCTTCCATCTTCCAGAATTCCCCATCTCCATAAATGGCATCTCAGATCTAAGAGTACATCTAGGTGTACTCATGCTGAAACCAGAAACCTCGGAGTCATCATTAATCATTCCTTTCACCTCACCATCTCCCGCAGCAAATCCAGCAAATCCCAAAGGATTTTACCTCCAAAGAATGTGAATATGTCTGCTATTTATCTCCACAGCTGCCACCCTTGTATAAGTCTCCTCCCTCCCTAGGGCTGCCATTACAGCAATTATGAAAACTATCAATGAACCAAAGGGAAGCAAGAGTTGTTTTGTTTTAACTAGATTATCATGGATAATTTATACATGTGGACAATGAAAACTGGGTGAATAAAATACACACTATTGGCAGCCAACTGCAACTTTATTTTGGTAAGGAGAAAATAATTCATTACTGAGAATTTGCTACAAACCAAAAAATAGAATTGTTTAAAAATATATAATTGTATCTTTTTTTTTTAAAGAACTCAGTAAAATAAAATTCCAGTTTATTGTTGGACAACAGTGTTTCACACATACATCAACAGACCAAAAAAAAATAAACAGTCACTTCATAGAGAAAAAAAGGGGAAAAAATTAATCTTTTATCTTTGGCCTTTATAACCATCTCATAAAACTACTTATAATACAACTAAGTACACACCCCAAAAAAGTTACTGGCATTCTGGGAATAAGACTGTTTTTGTTGTTGCTTTTGCTTTGTTTTCTTTTTAACCAGTTGTTTTTTCTCCTTTGAGATTATAATGAACATGGTCACACAACAAGTAAAGTCTGAAGTAGGACTGAGAACACTCCGAAGGCTGGTCTGGTCATCCAAGATCATTAAAAATGGCTGACCCCTAACAGTATGTTCAAAAATAAAAATGCAAATTAAAATACAAACAAATCTTCCTTTTGAAAGCACTTTTTTTTTAATTGAAGTTTAGCTGATTTACAATGTTGTGTTAGTTTCAAACATACAGCAGTAATTCACTTATACAAACATATACATATTGATATATATACAAATCTATTCTTTTTCAGATTCTTTTCCATTATAGGTAATTACAAGATATTGAATATAGTTCCCTGTGCTACAGTAGGCCCTTGTTGGTTATCTATTTTACATATAGTAGTGTGTATGTATTAATAGCAAACACCTAATTCATCCCCCACCACCCCCATTTTCCTCTTTGGTAACCATACGTTTGTCTTGCATGTCACCTTTAAGAAAAGAAGCAGGACCTTGAAAGATCTGGGTTTTTTCCTTCTCCTGTTGTAAATTCACGTTGTGGGTTGGGTTGGGTGGTGGGGAGCACACGTCACCTGCAGGTGACTCTGCCCGCAGTGGGCAGCCTGGGGGCCTCTCTCCTCCAAGGTAATCGTGTTTAGATTCTGAGAGAGGAAGTGGGGAGTGAATGGCTCAGGGTGGCCTTCCCCCCCCAGCCCTTTCTTCTTAGTTTAACTTTTTCTTTTGTGCTGCCTAGTCATCCTCATCAGTTTTCCGCTTCTTGGTGTGAACACTGTCATCCTCGTCACCTTCAGCTGCCCATTTGCCCAGAGCTGCCTCAGCCTCCTTGTCTTCACTCCACCCTCTTCCTCCCCACAGCCCCCTTCCCCCTCCTCCACTGCTCCCCACCTTCTTCCACTTCACTGGCAGCCCCCTGCTCCCCATCTACCTCATTAGCCTTTCCTTCAGCAGCATCTCTTCCACTCTCTACCTCCTCCACAACTTCCTTCTTCTCCTTTAAGTCCTTGGTGATGACCTCAGAGCTGGTGTCCATGGCCGGGTCTGACACGGTGGGGCACACCAGAGATCCAATGCAACAGACAAAAAAGAAAGTCCCAGTTCGGGGACTCTGGCAGTGAAGCAGCCTGAGTCCATGTCTGCGGAGGAGGCATACAGACCTGTGGCTGCAGTGAACAGGGAGCCAGTCTCAGGGACAATGAAAAGATGGCTTTTCAGAGCAGCCGACTAGTCCAATTGTATCTTTACATTCATGTATTCCATGGAAAATTTCCTTCCTGATTCAGACATTTTAAAAGTGGTATATTGAAAAGAGTTCTATTTAGCCAAAGAGCAAATCATAACAACCTAGAGAAACCACTCACTAGCATATTTGCAAAACATCTGGTTTCCATTCAGATTATATACAATGCTCAACTGTTTAGCACAAATCGATAACTTGATTCATCTGCTTGCAATGGCACACTTCCATGACCAATTCTAGAATACAGAAGTATCTCCTTGAAGGGAAGTTTAGGTTATCTGCTGAATATTATTTTCGCTAATACCAGAGCTACCTCTAGGATTTTGACCCAGCAAACTTACTGGGTCAAAACAATTACCAGTTTGGTAATCAAAAGAGAAATATCCATAGGATACTGCCAAGGGAGGAAAGATCCAGATCAAAAATAAAGCTATGGACTAGGCATAGGTTCACTGGACTTCAAAGTACAATGAAGAATAACAAAGATCTATGACTGGAATAATGAAACTTACTGTGAGTGAAGTACTTTAAAGCCAGTGCCCATTCGGACTTGTTAATGCCCACACCACACCAAAGTTATATATTTTGACTATGACTCCCGTAGAGAAACAAAATGAGCCAACTGTACACCTAAGCGGGCAACCAATAATTGCTGTTCAACTGATTGACAGATATTCATAAATAATATCCCCAAATGACAGTATCAAACTTTCTAAAATTACAAATATGTTTTACCAATTTGAGACAAAGAATAAGAGACAAAGAGAAGAAAAACCATTGCCTTAAAGGATAATTTGGGAAAGAAATCGATTAGAAAAAGATTAGAAAACCCTGCCCATTTGTCACAGCAGCTGGGGACTTCCTGAGAGAAGCGAGTATTTGATTATCTGACACCAGTGCACAGAAATAGGGAGAATTAGCTTAATAAAACGAGTAAGATCACTGAACTAGAATTTGACTTGTGGAATATATTAATGTTACCACTTTTGAAAATTAATATTGATATCCCCTATCTCCAAATCTACTTTTCAGATTTAAATTTTCTTTCTTTTAGGTGATTCAAAATTTTGATTGAGTCATTTTCTACTTAAAGTCAAAAGTAAAGTATTCTAGTCTTAACTTTGCTTCAAAACACTAGAGACAATATAAAAATTATTACACTTCGGGCTTCCCTGGTGGCGCAGTGGTTGAGAATCTGCCTGCTAATGCAGGGGACGCGGGTTGGAGCCCTGGTCTGGGAAGATCCCACATGCTGCAGAGCAACTAGGCCCGTGAGTCACAACTACTGAGCCTGCGCATCTGGAGCCTGTGCTCTGCAACAAGAGAGGCCGCAATAGTGAGAGGCCCACGCACCACGATGAAGAGTGGCCCCCGCTTGCCACAACTAGAGAAAGCCCTCGCACAGAAACGAAGACCCAACACAGCCAAAAATAAATAAATAAACAAATGTGGGGTTTTAAAAAAAGAAAAAAGAATATTATTTATAAAAAAAATTATTACAATTCAATGATTTAAAAAAGGCAAATAATCTGATTAAAAATGGTCAAGAGCTCTGAATAGACATTTCTCCAAAGATATACAAATAAATCATCATCACATGAAAAGATGCTCAACATCAAAACCCATCAGGAAAATGCAAATCAAAACTACCAGGAGAGGGCTTCCCTGGTGGCGCAGTGGTTGAGAGTCCGCCTGCCGATGCAGGGGACGCGGGTTCGTGCCCCAGTCCGGGAAGATCCCACATGCCGTGGAGCAGCTGGGCCCGTGAGCCATGGCTGCTGAGCCTGTGCATCCAGAGCCTGCGCGTCCGGAGCCTGTGCTCCGCAACGGGAGAGGCCACAACAGTGAGAGGCCCGCCTACCGCAAAAAAAAAACAAAAAAGGCAAGTGGCTAATACATGTCAGAAAATGAATTAAATCATGCAGTGAATAAAATTTCAAGCACTTTAAAAAAAAAAAAAAAAACTACCAGGAGTTACCACTTCACATCTACTAGGATGACTATAATAAAAATAAATTAAATAAAATAATAACAAGTGTTGACGAGAACATAGAGAAATTGGAACCATCATGCACTGCTGATCAGAATGTAAAATAGTATGGCTAATTTGACTATTAGTAGAGCTAACAGTCTGGCAGTTCCTCAAATTGTTAAGCATAGAGTTAACATATGATCTAGAAATTCCTTTTCTGGGTGTATAGCCTAGAGAAATAAAACTATATGTCCACACAAAAAATTGTACATCAATGTCCATAGCAGCATTATCCCTAATAGCCAAGAAGTAGGAAAAACCCAAACATCCATCAGGTGATGAACAGAGAAATAAAATGTGGTATATCCATACAATGGAATATTATTAGGCAATAAAAAGAAATGAAGTAGTGATACATGTTGTAACACGGATGGACCTTGAAAACCTGATAAGTGAAAGAGGTCAGTCACAAGGGAACACACGTCATATGATTCCACTTAAATGAAATGTCAAAAGAGACAGAAAGCAGACTGTTGATTACCCAGGTCTGGGAAAGCAAGCAAGGAGGACTGAGGGGTGACAGCTAAAGTGGTTTGTTTGGGGCAATGAAAATGTTTTAAATTGACTGTGGTGATGAATGCACAATGCTGTGAATACACTAAAAACTACTTAATTGTACACTTCAAATGGTGTATGGTAGGAGAATCATTATCTCAATAAAACTGCTTAAAAAACACAACAACAATAACAAAATACTACAGATAAGCTTGAGCCACACCATCACCACTGTTCTCACTTCTGTGCCCTCTGCCTAAATGTCTCTTCCACCCACCAGCTCTAGCAAACTCCTACTCACCTTTCACGACTCAGGTACACGTCATCACCCAGGAAGCCTTCTCTACCCTCTTCAGAAAGAGTAAGGCACTGCTCTCCGTGTGTGCACAGATGAGCTAGTGGCACATCCTGGCAAAGATTCATACATGTGTCCCCCCCTTAGTATGAGTCCCTCAATTGTCTGTTCATCTTTAAATCCCCAGAGCCAAGCTGAGGACTTAGAAGAAAATATGCTCTTATTGTGGATGGAGGGAAAGAAGGGAGGAAGGGAAGGGAGTGAGAGAGGGAAGGAGGGAGTGAGAGAAGCAAAGAGGGGAAGGCAGGGCAGGGAGAGAGAGTACGAAAGAAAGGGAGCGGGGAGGGGAAATGCATGAATGAACAAACAAATGAGCAAAGTAGCAAAGATCAGGGCAGCAGAAAGGTGCATTAATGAGTACTCATCAAGACCAAACTTCCGGGGCAAATAGACTAGTTCTTGTCAGTAATCAAAAAGTTAACTCTAGAGAAATACTACTTTCAGCAGAAGCTGGGGTCAAGCTCTGATAGAGAATCTGATATTTCTTCCAGGGGACCTTCTTGCTCTAACAAGAACAAATAACAGCAGCAACTTTTCATTCTATGGAACACTGTGTACTGATAATTTTTTTTAATTACACTTACAAAATTATCACAGAAATAATTTTTTCATTTAATACATTATGAAATTTATACATATAATTATAGGAAAAGTAAAATAAAAACCCTATGCATTAAAAATAGATTAGAGGACTTCCCTGGTGGCACAGTGGTTGAGAGTCCGCCTGCCGATGCAGGGGACACGGGTTCGTGCCCCTGTCCGGGAAGATCCCACATGCCGCGGAGCAGCTAGGCCCGTGAGCCATGGCCGCTGAGCCTGCGCGTCCAGAGACTGTGCTCCGCAACGGGCGAGGCCACAACAGTGAGAGGCCCGCGTACCACCAAAAAAAAAAAATAGATTAGAGGGCTTCCCTGGTGGCGCAGTGGTTAAGAATCCACCTGCCAATGCAGGGGACATGGGTTCGAGCCCTGGTCCGGGAAGATCCCACATGCCGGGGAGCAACTAAGCCCATGTGCCACAACTACTGAGCCTGTGCTCTAGAGCCTGCGAGCCACAACTAGAGAAAGCCCACACACAGCAACAAAGACACAATGCGGCCCAAAATACATAAATAAAACAAATTTTTAAAAAAATAGATTAGAAGGAAATATACCAAAATATTAACAGTAGCTGTATTTTGTTTGTTTGTTTTTTGTTTTGTTTTGTTTTTTGCGGTACTTGGGCCTCTCACTGTTGTGGCCTCTCCTGTTGCGGAGCACAGGCTCCAGACACGCAGGCTCAGTGGTCATGGCTCACGGGCCCAGCCGCTCCGCGGCATGTGGGATCCTCCCGGACCAGGGCACGAACCCATGTCCCCTGCATCGGCAGGAAGACTCTCAACCACTGTGCCACCAGGGAAGCCCAGTAGCTGTATTTTGATAATGGCACTCATATTCTAAACATCAGGTCTTCCTAGATTCTAGAGGCTTTCAGACACGAGTCTGGGCCTAACAAGGCAGAGCTTCTTCCCCAAGCCTGATCCCAACCATCTGGAGGTTCATAAGGTCTCTGGAGACATGTTCTATAGCATCCAAATGGCTCATCTGGAAGGGCTGGCCCCTCAGAGAGTTGACTTTGACCCCAAGGGCCCTCTCTTCATCCAATTATTCTGGATGGAATAATTCATGCTGGAACTTGCCAAGCCAAGGTTCTAACACTGGCCTTGAAGAAGGCTGTATCGATAGTTCAGAGATTAGATAACAAGGGACAGAGGTAGGCTGTTAATTATGGGAAAAGGAAGCCTCCAGTGGGAAAGAGGTTTCTGCAAAAACAAAAGAACTCAGTGACTGACTAGATATGGGAAATGACAGAGCGAAGATTTAAGGTTTCTAACCTACAAGGCTAATGCAAAGAGTGACACCAGTAACGTAAGTGGAAGCCGTAGGGAGGAGCAGGTCAGAGGAAAAGAGTGTAACTTCGGCATTAGACACGTTCACTTTAAGGTACTATCCAGTGATCTATGTGAGCAGAACTGTGCCACAAACAATTGTAAACGCATGACAGAACTCATATAAGGTCAATGATGTTGATGTCACCAAAGATGACAGACACCAGGAACCGCAGTGAGGAGGACTACTGTACACCAGGGGTAAAAATCATCAAGGAGGTGGAAATATGTCACAGAGGCAGAATGGGTGGGCAGGACTTCAAAAGAGGAGTGTTTGCCTGACTGAGTAATGGTGACAGAACAATGGACTTAAGGTGGCAGCGAAAAGCAAAAACTATGCTGACCTCTCCTCTGCCTTATGAATCAGAGGGAACTCGCCTAGACATCACAAGTGCAATTAAAATGCTTGACTTAACTTCCTGTAGATTTCCATTTGACTATGCAATAAATTAGAACTAAATAACCACATGTGCATAGCGTTTTACCCTTTGCGTAGCATTTTCAAATACTTTATCTCATCTAATCTCACCAGCAGCCCCATGAAGTAAGTATTTATGATTCCCATCTTATGGATGAGGAAACAGGGATAGAAAGGTGTTGTGACTTGCAGAGAGGTATCCTAAACTGGAAACCAGGAGGCAGGGCCAGGACGACCTGTGTCTCTAACAGGTGAACTGAAGCACTTTGAAATCTGCGTTATCAATTTCCCTTTTGATGGAAATGGCCATGTTGCCTTTAACTCCCATGTATAGGGATTACCTCTTTTGTGATGCCTACAACAACTAAGCTTTGCACATTTAGTCACAGATTATAGTCATCTACTTTCCTCTACAAAAAATAACGTTTAGGGCTTCCCTGGTGGCGCAGTGGTTGAGAATCCTCCTGCCAATGCAGGGTACATGGGTTCAATCCCTGGCCTCTGAAGATTCCACATGCCACGGAGCAACTAGGCCCGTGCGCCACAACAACTAAGCCTGTGCTCTAGAGCCTGTGAGCCACAACTACTAAGCCTGAGTGCCACAACTACTAAATCCTGCACGCCTAGAGCCCGTGCTCTACAACAGGAGAAGCCACCGCAGTGAGAAGCCCACACACCACAGCTGGAGAAAGCCCACGCACAGCAACGAAGATCCAACACAGCCAAAAATAAAAATTAATTAATTAATTTTTTTTAAAAAAGAAAGAAAATAAAGTTTACATTTAGAATGCTATAAATTATCTATACTCCTCATATAAAGAGCTAAGAAGTAGAAAGCACAGATGAGAAGGCAAACATCGGGGGGCTGGATAAGAATGTAACAGCAAAGAGGAGACCGGAGCACCCCTCACCCTCCCCGCCTTCCATACTGAGTGTGTACAAGGCGATGGGGTGGGGCTGAGCAAGGTCAGCAGTCACGCTGGGGGAGGTGGGTGGTATCAGAGCCCATCCAAGGGGAGGAGGTTGTCAGAGCACAAGCAGGAGGAGAAAGGCATCTGTACAGGAGGGTGACTCTGCATGGGCGATCAGTGGACGAGAAATGAAGAAGGGAGGGACGGTCACAAAGGAGAGTGGCCTGACACCAGGTGGCACAACCTGAGCAGAGCAGGAGCATCCACCAAGGCGCGCAGCCCAGCCCAGGGTCTCAGCGCCGAGGAAATGCAAGAATGGCATCCCTGCAGGGGGCAGCCCAGAGTGGGTGTCAGAGCTGGAGCACAGTGAGATGGGCATATGCACGTAAGGACAGCCTGGCCGGTGAAGCCCAAGCCCAATGGAGGTGACGAGGGCCGCCGCATGGAGCAGGTGGTGGCAGCTGCCCGGTGTCTGCTGTCAGACCATAAACAGGGTGAGGAAAGTATGCACGCAGGAGGATGGCCCTGCGAGGTGTTAGGAGGGTGTGCTCACAGGGCACTGGAATCTGGGAGGGGTGAGGAGGCCAGCTCTGTAGGGACGCACCAAGGTGCAGACTACAGGAGTTGGAGAGAGGTGAAAGTTTGATGAGGAAATTTACATAGCTCAAGGAACCCTCTCACAAAATACATTATTAACAACAGGAAAAAAATAACCTTACAGAACAGACACTTGGCAGACATCACCTTAATCAACTGATCAAAGTTAACATCACCAGTAATGGGACAAATCCAAATCAGGTGTCACTTGACAGGATGCACTCAGAGGATCGATTTTGAAGATATTCCCACCAAAGATGCCCAACTTGAACCTACTCAGGAGAAACATTAGACAAACACAAATCATGGGAGGATCATTCAGTAACTGGCCTGTACTCCTCAAAAATGACAATGATAAAAAGGCAAGGAGAGAGAGAGAAACTGGTCCAGATTTTAAAAGTCTTAAGGAGACATGACACCTCAATGCAAAATCCTCTTGCTATAAATGACATTATAGGGATAACCTGTGTGAGGAGTGAAGAAGAGATGGTAGGGAGGTCTGAGGGCCAATTCCCATTTTTGATGGCAGTGCTGTGGTTCTTGTTGGACAATCACTTTGAAGAAAACAGACACTAAAGTATTTGGGGGTGATGAGGCAAAAGTGAACAGCTTACTCTCAAATGGCTTAGAAAGGGAAAAGGAAAAGGAAAAGATTTTCTGTAAACATCATTTTTTTTTTTTTTTTTTGAAACCAAGAGGCAATTAGAGGGACAGGCTGCTCGGCAACATAAGAATATAAGGCTGCCACCAAAAAACTGCAAGAGAATGAAAGGCATTAAAAAACATGGAATATGGGCTTCCCTGGTGGCGCAGTGGTTGGGAGTCTGCCTACTGATGCAGGGGACGCGGGTTCATGCCCTGGTCCGGGAGGATCCCACATGCCACGGAGCGGCTGGGCCTGTGAGCCATGGCTGCTGGGCCTGCACGTCCGGAGCCTGTGCTCCGCAACGGGAGAGGCCGCAGCAGTGAGAGGCCCGCATACCAGAAAAAAAAAAAAAACACGGAATATGACTATCCACATGGAAGTATTTTTTCTCTGATAGGAAAAGAAGCATCAGTTTTATGGGAACAATGTCAGTGGCGGGACCAATACAGATATCAGCAAACTGGGTTTTTTGTAAATGTCTATATTAAAGGAATATCTACTTTAAAAGCCAAAGAGAGACAGGTGGAGTCAAGATGGTGGACTAGGAGGACGTGAAATTTGTGTCTCCGCACAACTAGGGCACCTGCCAGGCACCGGTAGGGGACCACAGACACCTATGCGAATGGGAGGAACCCCAGCAACCAGCTGGCGGGATCGTGGCTCCCAGGCCGGAGGTCAGGTCTGAGCTCCTGTGCTGTGAGCTCCGAGTACAAACCACTGGACTAACAAAGAACCTCAGACCCCAGGGAATATTAAAAAGAGTGAGGCCACCCAGAGGTCGTAATCTCAGCACCAAGACCTGGCTCTATCCAACTCCTGCAAACTGCAGTGCTGGACGCCTCAGGCCAAACACAGAGTAAGACAGGAATACAGCCCCACCCATCATAAAAAAAAAAAAAAAAGAAACGACAAAAAAATATGTTACAGACAAAGGAACAAGACCAAATAAATGAAGACGAAATAGGCAACCTACCTGAAAAAGAATTCAAAGTAATGACAGAAAAGATGATCCAAAACCTCAAAAACAGAACAGGGAAAATGCAAGAAACATTTAAAAAGAATCTAGAAAAACTAAACAGCAAACAAACAGTGATGAACAACACAACTAGCAGAATAACTGTGGAAGAAGAATGGATAAATGAGCTGGATGATAAAATGGTGAAAATAACTGCCAGGGAGCAGAATAAAAAGAATGAAAAGAATTGAGGACAGTCTCAGAGACCTCTGGGACAACATTAAACGCACCAACATTTGAATTATAGGGGTCCCAGAAGAAGAAGAAGAGAAAAAGAAAGGGTCTGAGAAAATATCTGAAAAGATTATAGACAAAAACATCCCTAACATGGGAAAGGAAATAGTCAATCAAGTCCAGAAAGCGCAGAGTCCCATACAGGATAAACCCAAAGAGAAACACCAAGACATATATTAATCAAACTATCAAAAATTAAATACAAAGAAAAAATATTAAAACCAGCAAGGGAAAAGCAACAAATAACATACAAGGGAATCCCCATAAGGTTAACAGCTGATCTTTCAGCAGGAACCCTGCAAGCCAGAAGGGAGTGGCAGGACACAATTAAAGTGATGAAAGGGAAGAACCTACAACCAAGATTACTCTACCCAGCAAGGATCTCATTCAGCTTCGAGGGAGAAATTAAAACCTTTACAGACAAGCAAAAGTTAAGAGAATTCAGCACCACCAAAGCAGCTTTACAACAAATGCTAAAGGAACTTCTCTAGGCAAGAAACACAACAGAAGGAAAAGACCTACAAAAACAAACACAAAATAATTAAGAAAATGGTAATAGGAACATACATATCAATAATTTCCTTAAACGTAAATGGATTAAATGCTCCAAACAAAAGACATGGACTGCCTGAATGGATACAAAAACAACACCATACATATGCTATCTACAAGAGACCCACTTCAGACCTAGGGACAAATACAGACTGAAAGTGAGGGGATGGAAAAAGATATTCCGTGCAAATAGAAATCAAAAGAAAGCTGGAGTAGCAATTCTCATATCAGACAAAATAGACTTTAAATAAAGACTATTACAAGAGACAAAGAAGGACACTACATAATGATCAAGGAATCAATCCAAGAAGAAGATATAACAATTGTAAATATTTGTGCACCCAACACAGGAGCACCTCAATACATAAGGCATATGTTAACAGCCATAAAAGGGGAAATCAACAGTAACACAATTATAGTAGGGGACGTTAACACCCCACTTTCACCAATGGACAGATAATCGAGAATGAAAATAAATAAGGAAACAAAGCTTTAAATGACACAACAGACCAGATAGATTTAATTGATATTTATAGTACATTCCATCCAAAAACAGCAGATTACACTTTCTTCTCAAGTGAGCAAGGAACATTCTCCAGGGTAGATCACATCTTGGGTCACAAATCAAGCCACAGTAAATTTAAGAAAACTGACAACATATCAAGCATCTTTTCTGACCAAAATACTATGAGATTAGAAACCAATTACAGGGAAAAAAATGTAAAAAATACAAACACATGGAGGCTAAACAATATGTTACTAAATAACCAAGAGATCACTGAAGAAATCAAAGAGGAAATCAAAAAATACCTAGAGGCAAATGACAATGAAAACACGACGATCCAAAACGTATGGGATGCAGCAAAAGCAGTTCTAAGAGGGAAGTTTATAGCTATACAAGCCTACCTCAAGAAACAAGAAAAATATCAAATAAACAATCTAACCTTACACCTAAAGGAACTAGAGAAAGAAGAACAAACAAAACCCAAAGTTAGCAGAAGGAAAGAAATCATAAAGATCAGAGCAGAAATAAATGAAAAAGAAACAAAGAAAACAATAGCAAAGATCAATAAAACTAAAAGCTGGTTCTTTGAGAAGATAAACAAAACTGATAAAGCATTAGCCAGACTCATCAAGAAAAAGAGGGAGAGGACTCAAGTCAATAAAATTAGAAATGAAAAAGGAGAAGTTACAACAGACACCGCAGAAATACAAAGCATCCTAAGAGACTACTACAAGCAACTCTATGCCAAAAAAAATGGACAACCTGGAAGAAATGGACAAATTCTTAGAAAGGTATAACCTTCTAAGACTGAACCAGGAAGCAATAGAAAATATGAACAGACCAATCACAAGTAATGAAATTGAGACTGTGATTAAAAATCTTCCAAAAGACAGAAGTCCAGGACCAGATGGCCTCACAGGTGAATTCTATCAAACATTTAGAGAAGAGTTAACACCCATCCTTCTCAAACTCTTCCAAAAAATTGCAGAGGAAGGAACACTCCCAAACTCATTCTATGAGGCAACCATCACCCTGATACCAAAACCAGACAAAGATTCTACAAAAAAAGAAAATTACAGACCAATATCACTGATGAATATTGATGCAAAAATCCTCAACAAAATACTAGCAAATAGAATCCAACAACACATTAAAAGGATCATATACCATGATCAAGTGGGATTTATCCCAGGGATGCAAGGATGCTTCAATATATGCAAATCAATCAATGTGATACACCATATTGACAAATTGAAGAATAAAAACCATATGATCATCTCAATAGATGCAGAAAAAGCTTCTGACAAAATTCAACACCGCTTTATGATAAAAACTCTCCAGAAAGTGGGCATAGAGGGAACCTACCTCAACATAATAAAGGCCATATACGACAAACCCACAGCAAACATCATTCTCAATGGTGAAAAACTGAAAGCATTTCCTCTAAGATGAGGAACAAGACAAGGATGTCCACTCTCAACATTATTATTCAACATAGTCTTGGAAGTCCTAGCCACGGCAATCAGAGAAGAAAAAGACATAAAAGGAATCCAAATTAGAAAAGAAGACGTAAAGCTGTCACTGTTTGCAGATGACTTGATACTATACATAGAGAATCCTAAAGATGCTCCCAGAAAACTACTAGAGCTAATCAATGAATTTGGTAAAGTAGCAGGATACAAAATTAATGCACAGAAATCTCTGGCATTCCTATACACTAATGATGAAAAAGCTGAAAGAGAAATTAAGGAAACACTCCCATTTACCACTGCAACAAAAAGAATAAAATACCTAGGAATAAACCTACCTAGGGAGACAAAAGACCTGTATGCAGAAAACTATAAGGCACTGATGAAAGAAATTGAAGATGATACCCACAGATGGAGAGATATACCATGTTCTTGGATTGGAAGAATCAATATTGTGAAAATGACTATACTACCCAAAGCAATCTACAGATTCAATGCAATCCCTATCAAACTACCAATGGCATTTTTCACAGAACTAGAACAAAAAATTTCACAATTTTATGGAAACACATAAGTGCTGGCACAGCCAAAGTAATCTTGAGAAAGAGAAAACGGAGCTGGAAGAATCAGGCTCCCTGACTTCAGACTATTCTATAAAGCTACAGTAATCAAGAGAGTATGGTATTGGCATAAAAACAGAAATACAGATCAATGGAACAGGATAGAAAGCTCAGAGATAAACCCATGCACATATGGTCACCTTATCTTTGATAAAGGAGGCAAGAATATACAATGGAGAAAAGACAGCCTCTTCAGTAAGTGGTGCTAGGAAACCTGGACAGCTACATGTGAAAGAATGAAATTATAACACTCCCTAACAGCATACACAAAAATAAACTCAAAATGGATTAGAGACCTAAACGTAAGGCCAGACACTATAAAACTCTTAGAGGAAAACACAAGCAGAAAACTCTATGACAGAAATCACAGCAAGGTCCTTTCTGACCCACCTCCTAGAGAAATGGAAGTAAAAACAAAAATAAACAAATGCGACCTAATGAAACTTAAAAGCTTTTGCACAGCAAAGGAGACCATAAACAAGACGAAAACATAACTCTCAGAATAGGAGAAAATATTTGCAAATGAAGCAACTGACAAAGGATTAATCTCCAAAATCTACAAGCAGCTCATGCAGCTCCGTATCAAAAAAACAAACAGTCCACCTGCCGATGCAAGGGACACAGGTTCGTGCCCCGGTCCAGGAAGATCCCACATGCTGCAGAGCGGCTGGGCCCGTGGGCCATGGCTGCTGGGCCTGCGCGTCCGGAGCCTGCGCTCCGCAACGGGAGAGGCCACAACAGTGAGAGGCCCGCGTACGGCAAAAAACAAAAAACAAAAAAAAAAACAACCCAATCCAAAAATGGGCAGAAGATCTACATAGACATTTCTCCAAAGAAGATATACAGATTGCCAACAAACACATGAAAGGATGCTCAACATCACTAATCATTAGAGAAATGCAAATCAAAACTATAATGAGGTATCACCTCACACTGGTCAGAATGGCCATCAACAAAAATCTACAAACAACAAATGCTGGAGAGGGTGTGGAGAAAAGGGAACCCTCTTGCACTGTTGGTGGGAATATAAATTAATACAGCCACTATGGAGAACAATATGGAGGTTCCTTAAAAAACTAAAAATAGAACTACTGTACGACCCAACAATCCCACTACTAGGCATATACCCTGAGAAAACCATAATTCAAGAGGAGTCATGTAGGGGCTTCTCTGGTGGCGCAGTGGTTGAGAGTCCACCTGCCAGTGCAGGGGACACGGCTTCATGCCCCGGTCTGAGAAGATCCCACATGCCGCGGAGCGGCTGGGCCCGTGAGCCATGGCCGCTGAGCCTGCGCGTCCGGAGCCTGTGCCCCACAATGGGAGAGGCCACAACAGTGAGAGGCCCGCGTACCGCAAAAAAAAAAAAAGAAAAAAAATTCATGTACCAAAATGTTCATTGCAGCACTATTTACAATAGTCAGGACATGGAAGCAAACTAAATGTCCACTGACAGATGAATGGATAAAGAAGATGTGGCACATATATACAATGGAATATTATTCAGCCATAAAACGAAACAAAATTGAGTTATTTGTAGTGAAATGGATGGACCTAGAGTCTGTCATACAGAATGAAGTAAGTCAGAAAGAGAAAAACAAATGCCGTATGCTAACACACATAAATGGAATCTAAAAAAAAAAAAATCGTTCTGAAGAGCCTAGGGGTAGGACAGGAATAAAGACGCAGACGTGGAGAATGGACTTGAGGACATGGGGAGGGGGAGGGGGAAGGGTAAGCTGGGACGAAGTGAGAGAGTGGCATGGACATATATACACCACCAAATGTAAAATAGACAGCTAGTGGGAAGCAGCCGCACAGCACAGGGAGATCAGCTCGGCACTTTGTGACCACCTAGAGGGGTGGGATAGGGAGGGTAGGAGGGAGATGCAAAAGGGAGGGAATATGGGGATATATGTATACATATAGCTGATCACTTTCTTATACAGCAGAAACTAACACAACGTTGTAAAGCAATTATACTCCAATTAAGATGTTAAATAAATAAAAGCCAAAAAGAAGAAAAATTCACATGTAAGTATTCATAAATCTTTCCTTAAATATGGAGAAATAAGTGAAACTGATTCAGAGCCAGGTAAAAATGTCTTTGGTGCCTTAAGCACTACATGTATTAGGTAAAAGACTTTACCATTCTGCTATTCATGCACTAACATATTTCCAACTAAAAAAGAGTAATTTAGTCCCCCTCATAGTATTTTTAAGTATCTATAATTCATCTAACACTCACTCATGATAAAAACACTCAGGAAACTAGGAACAGAAAGTATTTTCCTCAATCACATACAGAATATCTACCAAGACTTCTATAGCTAATATCACTTAAAGGTGAAAGATCAAAAACCAGGCAAGGATGTCCCATCTCACCTCTCAAATGCAACACAGTATTAGAGGGTCTAGACAGCACAATGAAGCAAAAAAAAAAAAGAAGTAAAATACAAACAAATCGTAAAGAAAGCTGTCTCTTCTTGCAGATAACACAATTACCTATGTAGAAAATCCCAAGAAATTTACAAAAGAAACTCCGAGAACTAGTAATTGAGTTCTGCAAGATCACAGAATATAAAATCAACAAACAAAAATCAATTGCATTTGTATACACTAGCAACTAACAAGTGAAAAAAATCAACAAAAAAAATACCACTTATACCAGTGCTCCACGAAAATGAAATACTGTGGTGTGAATCTAAAAAAATATGTACCACATATGTATGCTGAAAATTATAAAATTTTGTTGAAATAAATTAAAGTAGACCGAATCCCTGGAGAGACTTACCACATTCACAGATTAAAAGACTCAGCATAGTAAAGATGTCAATTCTCCCCAAATTGATCTGTAAATTTAACGCAAGTCCTATCAAAATCCCAGCAAGGTTTCTGGTAGTCACACACAAACTTATTCCAAAATGTATATGGAAAAGGAAAGTCCCTAAAATAGCCAAAATAATTTTGCAAAGGAATAAGAAAGTAGGAGGAATCAGTCTATCCGATTTTAAGACTTCTTGTATAGCCACAGTAAACAAGACTTTTGTGACTGAGGTAGACCCTCCCAGGGAACATAAAACAGGGGCAGCAGATGGATTAATTTAGGAGTTGAATCCACTGCCAGAACAGGAAGTCTTCAACATCTTCCACAGTGTGGTGTTTTTGTGGACCAGTGACTACTTGGAGTTTTTAATTCTCCCCCTTTTTTCTAAGTGGGAGCATTTATTAAAGTTATCTTGTTCCTTTACCCACTGAAGTTTTCTGGGTGTACAAGGAACACAGATTTTCTCTTTTAGCTTTAGGTCACCAGAAGACGAGCCACAACCAGACCTGATGGAGAAAAGTACACATCAAGCAGACATCCTGGACTAAGAGGTAGATGCAATCATGGATGAGAACAGGTATCATCATCTACCTCAGAAACGTGGTAACTGTATTCCATGGAAAATGCATTCATAAGAAGAAGGCTATATTTTGATTTTGGCTAGCCAAAGTGATATATTTTGCAGATACTATTGGTTAACAAACCCAATACCTATTTCCAAACTCTTTCTCCCTTCCCCCATCTCTACCAGAGGCTGGAAAAGCTAAATCACACTTTCTCAGCCTTCCTTCCCCTTAACGGTGGCCATATGAATCAATTTTGGCCATAACACTTAAGGGGAAGTCTGCTGTGCTACAAGGTTTCCAAGAAGGTCTTCTGGTTTCCTGATAGAATGAATAGAGATGTCCCAGAAAGGCTTTTGGTTTCCCGGTAAAAAGAGAGATGCTGCTGTCAATCCATACCCCTTCGTGGCACCTCAGACAGAAAGGTGATGCCTAGAGCAGGAGCAACCATCTTGCAACCATGAAGGAAAGGCCAAGAAAATTACAGAACAGCCCTGACACTGCTGAGCAGCTACGTCAATGTAAGCAAGATCCCTACCTCCAAACGTCTTCTCATGTAAGAAAAATAAATCCTCATTAGTTTAAGCCACTGTTGACTAGGTGTTTTGTTACATACAATGAAAAGCATCCATATCTAAATACATTGTGTTATCTAATAATAAATTCTTTAAAAATATGAATAATGATTTACTATTGCATGAATACTACTTCTAATAACGAATCTTTCTAAAGCCTTCTGGAGTACTTTTATAATTAATATTAATTTGATAGTATGTGTTATACATTCCCCGCATATATTCACTTAGCCTCTCAGGATCTCATTTCCTTTCTTCCATTCAACATGTATTTTGAAGAGCCTACTATGTGTTAAGCACTCTACCAGCTGCTGGGAAAACAGAGTGATTTAGTCAAGGCCTCTGTTTCCACCCAGCTTACTTTCTAGCAGGAAGCTTATGTGCAAAATGAGACAGATGGAAAATGATCTCTCCTAACACCAACATTTGTAAAGCAATGAAGCTAGTTTCAGCATACAACACAAGGATCAGGAAAAACAATAAAGGAAGGAGGCTTCTGAATAAGACTACTCCAACTCAGTGAGTCTAGGAGGGAAAAAAAAGTAGTAACAGTGAAGTTAGAAGTTAAATATTTACAAAATAAAAGAAGCAGGAAAAAAGTATACTCAATCCACATTCTCAAGCCCCACTCTGCCCAAAGTAACTGCAGCAAAGAAAACATAGATCTCAAAACAGACTTTAATGGTTGGGTAACAGGGAACACAATAAAGGCAGGTCTTGGAGACAGTGCTATGGTGTTAAGGCTAAGCCAAAAAAAAGGCCGATATTTGTCAAACAGATGTAGAGTCTTCCAATTCCAATTTTATAAAATCTTGCTTAATTTTTTTCACTTAACAGTCTATGTTTTCTTCTACAATGATATTTTATAATCTTCACTACAACCAAATCTGTTTATGTTATGCTTTACCCAGAAGCAATGTATGGATTGTAAATGCCTTACTTCTACTTAACCTCACGGGGAAGATAGATCAAGTATTACAAATCACTTAAGAGAGTTAAAATACAGAGCACATCTAAGCCAAATATGTCTAAACACTTATTAAACTGTACCTTAGAGCAATATATTGACTTTTTACACACTACCTACATATAACTTGACTCATTAGAAAGCCCCAATTTTAGGAATTTATCATAAGTCACAAAGACATTCAAAACTTTTCAATTAATTTAGTGAAATTCACACATGTCCCTGGTGAGAACTGTGAGAAACATTCTAGACTAACATACACATCACTGGAATTCTTGTTTAACTAACCAATGCAGAAAAGATAAAATGGATGCATATCGACTCAACACTTTAACTTAGTTAACCAATAAATTTTCTATAACAGCCATTTTTATATTTGATAGATAAGAGAACCCAGGTAAATAAAAGTTTTACAACATATTTAAAAGAAGTTTGCCGAAGTGGAGTAGAATATAGAACTATTTCTAGATTACAGTTAAAAGACAGATACCAGTCATATCTATGGTTTTATTCTTACAAAATGCTTTAACAGAAATAAAATAATTTTCCTAGGAATTAACTGTCCATAGTATCTTTAACCAGAATGCGTCAGTGTTTTATCTCATTGTAACCACAGCAAAGACAAATATTGTCTTTTTGAATTAAGTGTGCTGAGTATTCTAGGAAATCATGCTACTACTCAGAAAACAGATGAAGAAGAAGGTGGGAATATTTTACAAACCATAATCATAGGATCTATGCCAAGAAGCATAGAAACGTTAGAGACAAAATTTTGTTTTGGGCTTCCCTGGTGGCACAGTGGTTAAGAATCTGCCTGCCAATGCAGGGGACACAGGTTCGAGCCCTGATCCAGGAAGATCCCACATGCCGCGGAGCAACTACGCCAGTGCGCCACAACTACCGAGCCTGCGCTCTAGAGCCTGCGAGGCACAACTACTGAGTCTGACTGCCACGACTACTGAAGCCCACGCGCCTAGAGCCCGTGCTCTGCAACAAGAGAAGCCACCCAATGAGAAGCCTGGGCACCGCAACAAAGAGTAGCCCCCGCTCATGGCTTAGCCCATGCGCAGCAACAAAGACCCAATGCAGCCAAAAATTAAAATAAATAAATTTATTTTAAAAAATAATTTAATAAAATCATTTTTACAAAAAAACTATTTCTATGATATAGCTTACTCTAATACCAGTTGTTGATGTGAATATAATAAACTCAATTAAACAAACAAAAACTGGCTTCCATAAACTCTGCAGAAATACTGTACTATACAAAATTTTAAACACAGAGGCTTATGTACAAAATTTTAGTACTAAGTAATCTCGTAATTTGAAATACTTTTCAAATTTTCACGTCTCAAACAAACGTATGTACACCAAGGGGGGAAGTGGCGGATAGGGGTGGTGGTGGGATGAATTGGGAGATTGGGATTGACATATATACACTAATATGTATAAAATAGATAACGAATAAGAACCTGCTGTATAAAAACTAAAAATTTAAAAATTAAAAAAAAAATTTCATGTCTCCCCTTTTTTTTTCCCGCACTACCCTCTTCATATGTGGAAATGGATGTTTTTAAATTAAGTGTAGCTCTCGGTTCTCATCTGAGATGATAGCCCAGTTTCATATGGTTTGGGGGGCTTAGGGTGGTGGTGAGTTCTTAAGAGAGCATTAACGTGAAAAGAAGTAGGGATCCAAGTACATCAAAGGCAGGACTTACATATTTTGTAAACAGGACAGAGCAGCAGCTGGACACCCTATTATCTGCCTAGCCTATTCCTGAGTAAGAAGATAAAAAGAAGCAACTTCAAGAGAGAGGAAAAGTCTTACAAAAACAGACAAAATACTATGAGTTTGTCCTCTTAGTTGACTGATAGGGAGAAGAGGCTGTCCCCATGGGTCTCAGATCCAAATACTACTACTCCACTCCTAAAAAAATGGTCTCTACCAAGAGCTGACCAGCCCCTCATCCTAGCATTCACCCCAAATCACCAAATGCCTTCTCATAAACTTTGAAAACAAACCCCTTGAATTAGGTGGTAAACTCTCCCCAACTGCACAGGATCTAGTTTCAAGAAAAGAATTCCATAATAAGCTGCATAGAAACGGTTCTCCAATCTCCCAAAGAAAGCACATTAATAAACCAATGTGCCTTTTTTTAAAATGAGATATAAATAGATATAAATCATAACTATCACTTATTCAGCATATTCTTGTGCTAGGCTCTCAGAGTTTCATATGCATAAATTCATTCAATCCCTACAACAATTCCACGAGACAGGTACATGGTTGTCTCCACTTTACAGATGAGGAACCTGGGCTTAAGTAACTTGGCCAAGGTCACACATTGTCAAATGATAAAAGAAGGATTTGAATTGAGCAATCTGGCTCCAGACTCTGCAATCTAATCACCACCTATACAATCCTGCTGTCAAATGTATTTAAAAGCACTTCAATATATATCAGGAATAAAATAAGAGTCTATTACACAGCACTATCTTTTTGTCAAGCACCCTGGCTTAGAAATCAATAAAACCTCCCTATTAATTACTAACCTCCACCTTGATTTACTTTGTAAAACACATACAGCAAGCATCTTGCACTTCATAAAAAAATTTTTGAATCAGTATACTACTCTTTCTGTAAATTATAGCAATAAGATTTTATTTTAACAGGATTTGAACACAACATAGCAATTTCCCTTTCCCACTGAGTTTGGGAAAGTATACTGTAAAGGATCCCATTTTAAAACCTTTAACACACTGAATAACCTAAGTGTTACAAAATAAGTGTAAGTTGGCAGGCTGTTATATTATTATATCATACTCCCCTGTCCATGGTCCAAATGGATCACTGCATAAACTTATTAGTTTGCTTTCTTGGCTTACAAAGTTAGCTTATATACTGATTATCTTAAGATTTTTCAAAAATTATCATTCTTCTAAAATAAGGGTATATAATTCACTACAATGTTAAACTCTTTTTCTGTTGTTACTAAAAAACGAATGGACTTTCTTCAACAACAAAACTTGTCTACAACTATCTGAAGAGAAGTTATGCTTTGCCCTGGAAATATACAGATTTATATTTCATTGCTCACTAATCAACAAAACACCTTTAACATACATTTTTCTTCACCAAAAAAGCCATATAAAAACGATATAATTAGTTTCCCCAAAGATGTTTAGGCACCAAACATTTTATTGAAAAAAGCCTGGCAAATGCAAGTGGTCTCCTTTCTGTTTCAGATTAGTATTTAAAAAAAAAAAATCAAAGTGTCAGTTTCTAATGAAAATGATAGCTAATTAAGTTCTTGAAAAATTGAGAGTTGTACTAGATAACAGCTAAGATAACAATTAGATATTGCAATAGTACTGAAATGTAAAGAGTAAATTTGAGGAAGTAATAAAGCAGAGTGGAAAGGGCTTCCAAGAAAAAATGTGTTGGTCAAGGGAAAAGATGGCAGACTAACACAGACTCATTGAACCTATCTTTTTCAAATCTCAATGAATTAAATAGTAGAAATAAAATTAGCAAAGAAAATTACCACGAGTGTTCTAACCTGAAAAGGGGCCAAACTTTATAAATTTTTTTAAAATGTCATCTGGAAGCAGAGTAAACATATAAAACTGAAAACAAAATATTTCAATCATCAACTCAGTGCTATCCCTCACTCCTTTGCCCACATTATCCATCCAAAATCGAAAAGAAGTACTATAAGGGAATTCCCTAAAGGTCCAGTGGTTAAGACTCCACACTTCCAGTGCAGGGGGCATGGGTTTGATCCCTGGTCAGGGAACTAAGATCCCACATGCCACACAGCCAAAAAATAAATAAATAAATAAAAGAAGTACTATGAGGATGAAAGGTGAATGGATAAAATTTTTGAATATCACAATGATAGAAATCAATTTTTATTTTTAAAAAATTTCAAACATGTGAGTAAGAACTTAGGAAATACAGTATCGATAAACACTGGGGGCAGGGGGGCAACTTGAGTATAAAAAAGCTATATAATCCATGGAAGAATGAAAGTGATACAGGAATGGAGAAGTCCTTACAGGAAACAACTGGGAGTGAACACTGAATCCACCTAAATATAGCTAAACAACAAAGCTAACAACAGAAAAGGGTATCTGTTGTGGGACAGGATAAAACTGCCATAAACTTGTTAAATGTTTTTTTAAATTACTTTAAAAATAGGAGTTATACTAACTAGAGCTGGAGACATAGGTAAGAACTCATGTTTAACCTAATATAGATCCATATGGAAATATTTATACATATGTGTATATACACGGGTTAGTATACACATATGTATTTCCTTGATTTGCCATCTGAGATGGTCTACGAGAAATGACAAGCACTGGCAACCAGTACACCTAGCACCCCAATCTTGGTTTCTAATACCTCTCTCTAGTAAAAGGAACCAGGGCTCCCTGGAGAAATGGCTGCTTCTGGGGGTGAACAAAGAATGTTCCTCAGCACCCAGTTCTACAAGGGTGAGTTGATAACCCACTGCAGCTGCCAACTGACAGTGCACCCTGGAGGAATTCAGGATGAAAAAATCAGGGAAAGGCACTCTGTGTTTTGGATAAATTAGCCCCATAGATAATTAGAAGTATACCTCAGGAAGAATTTCAATGACCCCAGATTCCTGCATCTTCCCATACATAGAAACACTAAAATTATTAACTTGAGATACTCTTTTTTGTGGTCCGCAGTAATCTCTTACCAAGATAGATGCTTCACTGCATATATTTCCTAGCCAAAAATCATATATAAACGGGCTTCTCCCCGACCTCTTCAGAGCAGTTTCCTCAGAGCTGAATGGCTGTCTCCCAGGCTAAAGTCCTCAGCAAGACCCTGAATAAAACTTACACTCACAACTCTTACGTTTGCATTGTTCTTTAAGTCAACACAGAAAGGAGGCAGAAAATATACAAATAAGCCTGGAGCAGCACCCTGTAGTGCCAGAAAGTACTAAAAAAAATTTTTTTTAATTAAAAAAGAAACTGATGGGGATGTGTCAAAGGGACAAAGGAACAACTGAAAGATCTCCCAATGACCAAAGTTAGAACAACTTAAGTAACAAAATTCAGTTGTATTGGATTATAACCTAAAGTATAAAATGATATCCATGCATTCACAGTGATATAAATGACTGAATAAATTAATAAATGAGAAGAGACAAATCTCCCAGGCAGAAAAATTCCAAATGAATTATACAGGTATTACAGTCTAAAGGAAAGGGAACACGGGACTTCCCTGGAAGTCCAGTGGTTAAGACTTCACCTTCTAATGCAGGGGGTGAGGGTTTGATCCCCTGGCCACATGCCTCGCGGCCAAAAAACATAAAAAAACAGAAGCAATACTGTAACAAATTCAATAAAGACTTTAAAAATGGTCCACATCCAAAAAAAAATCTTTTTTTTAATGTTGTGTATTTTATTCATTTGTTTGTTTATTTATTTTTTTTTTTTTGGCTGCATCGGGTCTTCGTTGCTGCACGCGGGGGCTTTCTCTAGTTGTGGCGAGCGGAGGCTACTCTTCACTGCGGCGCGCAGGCTTCTCATTTCGGTGGCTTCTCTTGTTAAGGAGCATGGGCTCTAGGCACATGGGCTTCAGTAGTTGTGGCACACGGGCTCAGTAGTTGTGGCTCACGGGCTGTAGAGCACAGGCTCAGTAGTTGTGGCGCACGGGCTTAGCTGCTCCACAGCATGTGGGATCTTCCTGGACCAGGGCTCGAACCCGTGTCCCATGCATTGGCAGGCAGATTCTTAACCACTGTGCCACCAGGGAAGTACCCCCTCAAAAAAATTCTTTAAAAAATTAATTAACTAAAAAAGTAAAGGAAGGGGAACATAACTTCCCACCCCTCAAGTATAGGCTGCACGTAAGTGACTTCCTTCCAAAGAGCACAGTACGGAAAGGGTGGAGTACAGGGGAGTAATTTTACAGTGGAGAAACCTGACAAACACTACTTCAGGCAGCTGATCAATGTCAACATCAGTGGTCATAAATCATGTTGATATGATATGATATGATTATATGATGTGATGAAAATGGCACTTCTGTGGTCTTCCTCTGCAAAACCCATCCTCCCAGTCTAATCATGAGAAAAACACCAGACAAATTCCAGTAGAGGGACATCCTACTATTGTAGGATGTATTTAAGGACGAGGAGTCCTTAACACTGTAAAGGTTTTCAATAACAAAGATAATCTGAGAAACTGTCACTGCAAGTGGAGCCTAAGAAGACATGACAAGTAAATGTAATATGATAACCTAGGAGGCATCCCGGAGCAGAATGAAACAACAGGTAAAACAAAGGAGATATGAATAAACTATGGACTTTGTCAATAATAATGCATCAATACTGGCTCCCCAATTGTAATAAATATACCATACTAATACAAATGTTAAGAATAGTGGGAACCATGGGAAAACAGGGGCCTATATATGAACTCTGTACCATATGCTCAATTTTTCTTTAAGTTTAAAACTGTCCAAAAATATTAAGTCTGTTAAGAAAAGATATTCATCTATTTTGAAATCTGAAGTCCTCCAACCCACCCCTAACACCTATCTAAAATAGGTGTTAGAAAAGCAGGGAATATAGGTACAGTAAGTCTAACTGTGCTAGTTTTCTCATCTTCATGAATTCAGTAGAAACCAAGAAATGCTGAAAAGAAAGAGCTCTGTATTCAGAAATGTAGCTTTAAATCTTCACTGAATCACACACACTGCATCATACATCGCAGTGTGACAACAGCAAGGACACTTAACCTCTAGAGCTTCGGTTTCTTCATCTATGATATAATATTTACTTTGTGGATTTGTTGTCAAAGTTAAAGATGATATACAGAGTTGCTACTAGGATAGATCCAGCACACTGTAGAAGCTTAACAAATGGCACAAATATTTAAATTCTTTAAGAATCTGGACCAATAATTATTTTCAATAATTCTAAATTTAGTAGTTCTAAAAGGTTATATTTATTAAAAACAGAAAATTTAGCAATCTTGTTAAATATATGGTGTCTAGATAATACTTTTCCAGATTTTACCATTTCCCTCAAATAGATTGAGGAGGTTTTGTTTTTTGTTTTCCCTCAAATATAAACTATGTTTTTATATATGTGGGAAATAAGATTTTCAACCCACACTTTGTTTTATCTATTTAGCCAGCACATATGAATTAATAATAGAGATAAACACCTACCAGAAAGAAACTGAGAAATTCTGTCTAACGTGGAAAAACTGAGTACACCTGCCATAGATAATTTGCTTATATATATATATATATATATATATATATTTTTTTTTTTTTTTTTTTTTTTTTTTTTTTTTTTTTTGCAGTACGCGGGCCTCTCACTGTTGTGGCCTCTCCCGTTGCGGAGCACAGGCTCCGGACGCGCAGGCTCAGCGGCCATGGCTCGCGGGCCCAGACGCTCCGCGGCATGTGGGATCTTCCCAGACCGGGGCACGAACCTGCGTCCCCTGCATCGGCAGGCGGACTCCCAACCACTGCGCCACCGGGGAAGCCCAATTTGCTTATATTTTACACAAGGGAGAAAAGATTCAACCAGTTTATTCAAGTCAAATAAGAGGTGTGAGTAGCTTTCCACTAAATTATTCATTATGGGATTGTGCTATAACCTTCCCAAGTTGGCTGAATACACGTAGAAATTAAGGGGATATTTAAAAGCTTAAGGAGACTATGGAGACTTTAATTCAATCAAATGACTAGATAGTAAAAACCAATGAGAAAAATGAAAAAGTGCCTTATCAGATCATTTTCAGGAATTGTAGGGCTCTGGAAGACCTAACCAGTCAAATATCTATGGGACTCACTAGATAGTAACAGATTATAACAAGGCATATAAAACAATGAAACTGAAGAAAATCAAGGAAACTGTAGAATTCTTCAAAAAAAAAAAAAAGGAAGAATTCCTAGTCAAACTGGATATATGAATTGTGCAAATAATAACTAAATTCTATATTCATTTTATATCACTGTAAGGTATTTGGTGAACACTGGTGAATACCAGGGCTATTTGATGAAAATGGTTTATCATTTTCAAAAGAGTTTTATAGATGTACAAGAATGTGAGCCATGTTTTAAGTTTGTGAAGCTGCCTTTGGAAATAAATCTGAGGATATAACTGAATTATCAAGAACAAGCCCTATTAGGTTAGCTCAGTTTTAAGAAGATTAAAGTGAAAGGAAACATACTAGCCATGGAATCTAATCGACAAATATAACTTAAACTGAAATATATAGTTATGTAAAACATTTTGTACCCATCTGGCATCATGGAAGTATATTTTCTCACATGAAACTGACACATCTGAAACCGAGCACTAACTTTAGTGATACAATTCTAGAATCAAATAGGACATATGCCCTGACACCCTTATTCTCAAGAACAATTTCTAGCACTAGCCTTCTATACAAGTCAGAAATAGCTTAAGATGTATCTTAACTGCTTGTGTATCACTCCCCGGCTCCCACCCATACATTTGGCTATACTTAACCACTGCTTACAATTTTATTATTCATGTAGCCTACACACAGACTGCTCGTTATGTGGCCCACAAGTGAAATCATCTGGACACCTTTACACTAATAAAACATTTCAATACCCATGGTACACAGAGCCAGGCCCCTCCAAAAAAAAAAAACAAAAAACAGTGCAGGAGGAAAGTTTCATGATGACTCAATACTAAACAACTCAAGGGCTAATATGCTGTCACCCTCTGAAGTAACTGATTACTAATAAAAGCACAGAGACACCAAATGTTAGCCCCAAATGTTTTTTCTCTTGAATTTGGAATAAAAAGTCAAATATTTAACTTATCTTTTAAAATGTGCATATTTTTGGAGCTGCATGTAGAAGTTATATATGGGTCAAATAACACAGTATCTGGGATTGCTTTAAAATTCTTCAACAGAAACAGAAATAGTGAAAGAAAGGTAAATCTTAATTATTGAATCTGTTGATAGGTAAATCTTATTGAATCTGTTGATAGGTATGGGGGGTTCAATGAACTATTCCTTCTACTTGTGTGTATGCTTGAACTTTCACAATAAACAAATATAACTTTTAAATATGAAAATAAAATACAAATGCATCTACGAATTTAGTGTATGGTAAAGGTAGCATTTCAAATTAGGGGAGAAAAGATAAACAACTCAGTTAATAGTGTCAGGAGAACTGGTTAGTCATCTGGGGAGACAGGGGAATGTTGGATCCACATGTCACACAGAAATCAAAATATACTTCATGTAGCTCAAAGATTTAAATGTAGGAAAATGAAACCATTAAAGTCACAGCAGAGGACTTCCCTGGTGGCGCAATGGTTAAGAATCCGTCTGTCAATGCATAGGACACGGGTTCGAGCCCTGGTCTGGGAAGATCTCACATGCCACGGAGCAACTAAGCCCGTGTGCCACAACTACTGAGCCTGTGCTCTAGAGCCCGCGAGCCACAACTACTGAGCCCACATGCCACAACTACTGAAGCCCGTGCACCTAGAGCCCATGCTCCGCAACAAGAGAAGCCACCGCAATTAGAAGCCTGTGCACTACGACGAAGAGTAGACGCCACTCGCCGCAACTAAAGAAAGCTTGCGTGCAGCAACAAAGACCCAACGCAGACAAAAATAAATAAATAAATTTTTTTTAAAAAAAGACATGAGCCTTTAAAAAAAATTCACAGCAGAAATGATGAGAGAATTACGGTCATCATCTTGGAATAAAAGAAAACTGATAACGTCAACTGTATAAAAAATAATTACTTTCTTCATGGCAAAAGCAACCATAAACAACAAATACAACAAAGAGGGGACAATCTGGAAATAATATCACAAAGGATTACTTTCCCAAACAGAGACGGCCTACAAATTAATAAGCATCACCCAATGGAAAAATGATAAAGGGACATGGATAGGTCACAGAAAAGAAGATATAAATAGCTCTTATGAGAAATGCAACAACACTAAAATATCACTTTTCATTCATCAGATTAGCAAAGGAAGCAATTTGGCAGTATCTACTGAATGTCTAGAATGAAAGGTCTGGTTAAAAAAATTATCCTATGTCTGTAAAACAGAATACAATACTACTTCAAAAAATAAGGAAATTTCAGGCTTCCCTGGTGGCGCAGTGGTTGAGGATCTGCCTGCCAATGCAGGGGGACACGGGTTCAAGCCCCGGTCTGGGAAGATCCCACATGCCGCGGAGCAACTAGGCCCATGCGCCACAACTACCGAGCCTGCGTGTCTGGAGCCTGTGCTCCACAACAAGAGAGGCCACGACAGTGAGAGGCCCGCGCACCGCGATGAAGAGTGGCCCCCGCTCACCACAACTAGAGAAAGCCCTCGCACAGAAACGAAGATCCAACACAGCCAAAAATAAATAAATAAATAAATAAATTTTTTTTAAAAATAAGGAAATTTGTAATGAACTGGTAGAAAATGATCACCAAATCATATTGTTAAATGAAAAGGGTGCAAAACCATGTGTATTATATGCTAGCTTTTAGGTAAAAGGAGGAGGCAAAAAACATATGTATGTTTATATGTGTGTATGTGTGATTATGTATGTACATTTATCCTTACAATCCCATCTCCTTCTTTACACAGAGAAAGAGAAATTTTAACACTGGATTTCTTCAGAAAGACTTATTAGTTGAAACGGATGGAGACAGTACTTTATACCCTTTTGTTCCTTTTGAATTTTGTGCCATGTGAATAAATTATCCATTCAAAAACATTTTTTTTAATGTTCTAGCTCTGATCCAAAAACATGACAGTAATAGTAAACACCAGAGTCTTGGTTACATACACTGTTAGTTTAAAACTGAAATACAAAACAAATGTCTTGGTCCTGGGCCACAGAGAAAGCCTCACCTATCCAAAATATACTAACAAGAAGTTAGCCTCCTGAAAATGATACTATCACTTTAAAATAATCTCTAATTTGCTCTCATGCCGACTATTAGAATTCCTCCTACATCCACAGAGGTAGCAGGCACAACCAACTGCTCATTCTATTTACTAGTCCATATCATCAAGGAACACTGCATGGTTTGCCTGTAGTCTTTGTCTACACTAAAGTCAGATGATGAAATGGTCACAACTGGAAGAAAATTATTCTGGGGTGGGTAGATGTGCACTAACATACTTTCTCAGGTTAGAAAGGAGGCAACAAAAGCAAAGGCAGTTAAGTGGTTAAAAGAAAGCAATCTACAGCAAAGAAATGAGGGAAAATTCCAGAGAGACATGAAAGGTGAGTCCAGAAGTTACTCCTGATAAAACAAAGAGGTGGTCATCGGTAGCATACAAAACTAACATTGTATATGTATATATAAATTCAACAGTATATTAACAATCTGCATGAAAATGTGGAATGCTGAATACAGATTTCTTTAGGTATAATTAATGCACATATGGATATTTATTTTTATTTATTTTGGGGGGGATTTTTAAATATGCACTAAAATTAACTGTTACCAGGTATTTTTTAGTGTATCATTGTCAAGGAAATTCCAGAAAGTACAGCAAAAAGACAAACAGAAAATAAGAAAGAAAAGTTAAAAGGCAAAGAAGTTCAGTCCACAAAGACTAACACATATAATAGGATTGCCAGAAAAAGACAAAGAAAATAAAGGTATGGAAATAAAGAATAAAATTTAAAACTTTTTAGAGCTAAGACAGGAACCTTCTGTCTGATAGAGTGCTAAGTATGGTAACTAAAAAATCACCCACACCTGGAAATACCCTTCTACTATTTCACACTGAGGCTAAAGATAAGGCCCTAAATGTTTTCTAAAAAAAAAAAAAAAAAGATAACTACAGGGACTTCCCTGGTGGCGCAGTGGTTAAGAATCCACCTGCCAATGCAGGGGACACGGGTTTCAGCCCTGGTCTGGGAAGATCCCACATGCCACAGAGCAACTAAGCCCATGCGCCACAACTACTGAGCCCACGCGCCTAGAGTCCATGCTCCACAACAAGAGAAGCCACTGCAATGAGAAGCCCGCGCACCGCAACCAGAGTAGCCCCTGCTCACCACAACTAGAGAAAGCCCATGTGCAGCAACAAAGACCCAACGCAATATTATAAATATTATAATATTTATAATAAGTAAATTATAATATTATTAAAATAAATAATAAAATAAAAGAAAGAAAAGATACCTAGAGAGAGAAAAAACCAGATTGTCATCAGACTTCTTAACTATTAGACTGAATTCTAGAATGAAATTAGAACACGCCCTAACACCATACACAAAAATAAACTCAAGATGGATTAAAGACCTAAATATAAGGCCAGACACTAAAAAACTCTTAGAGGAAAACATAAGCAGAAAACTCTATGACAGAAATCACAGCAAGATCCTTTTTGACCCACCTCTTAGAGAAATGAAGTAAAAACAAAAATAAACAAATGAGACCTAATGAAACTTAAAAGCTTTTGCACAGCTAAGGAAACCATAAACAAGACAAAAAGACAACCCTCAGAATGGGAGAAAATATTTGCCAATGAAGTAACTGACAAAGGATTAATCTCCAAAATCTACAAGCAGCTCATGCAGCTCCGTATCAAAAAAAGAAACAACCCCAAAAATGGGCAGAAGACCTAAATAGACATGTCTCCAAAGAAGATATACAGATTGCCAACAAATACATGAAAGGATGCTCAACATCACTAATCATTAGAGAAATGCAAACCAAAGCTACACTGAGGTATCACCTCACATGGGTCAGAATGGCCATCATCAAACAATAAATGCTGGAGACGGTGTGGAGAAAAAGGAACCTTCTTGCACTGTTGGTGGGAATGCAAATTGATACAGCCACTATGGAGAACAGTATGGAGGTTCCTTAAAAAACTAAAAATAGAACTACCATACAACCCAGCAATCCCACTACTGGGCATATACCCTGAGAAAACCATAATTCAAAAAAAGTCATGTATCACAATGTTCACTGCAGCTCTATTTACAATAGCCAGGACATGGAAGCAACCTCAGTGTCCATCGACAGATGAATGGATAAAGAAGATGTGGCACATATATACAATGGAATATTATTCAGCCATAAAACGAAACGAAATTGAGTTATGTGTAGTGAAATGGATGGACCTAGAGTCTGTCATACAGAGTGAAGTTAGTCAGAAAGAGAAAAACAAATACCGTATGCTAACACACATATATGGAATCTAAAAAAAAAAAAAAAGGTTCTGAAGAACCTAGGGGCAGGACAGGAATAAAGACGCAGACGTAGAGAATGGACTTGTGGACACAGGGAGGGGGAAGGGTAAGCTGGGATGAAGTGAGAGAGTGGCATGGACACATATACACTACCAAATGTAACATAGATAGCTAGTGGGAAGCAGCCACATAGCACAGGGAGATCAGCTCGGTGCTTTGTGACCACCTAGAGGGGTGGGATAGGGAGGGTGGGAGGGAGGGAGACACAAGAGGGAGGAGATATGGGGATATATGTACATGTATAGCTGATTCACTTTGTTATAAAGCAGAAACTAACACACCATTGTAGAGCAATTATACTCCAATAAAGATGTTAAAAAAAATAGACTGAATTCTAAAAGGAAAGAATGCCTCAAAGATCTGAGGGAAAATCATTTTCAGTCTAAAAAATTATGCCCATTCCAAAAAGTATGAAACATGTTCAGTCATGCTACCACAGACCTCTTTTTTTTTTTTTTTTTTTTTGTGGTACACAGGCCCCTCACTGTTGTGGCCTCTCCCGTTGCGGAGCACAGCTCCGGACATGCAGGCTCAGCGGCCATGGCTCACGGGCCCAGCCGCTCCGTGGCACGTGGGATCCTCCCGGACCGGGGCACGAACCCGTGTCCCCTGCACCGGCAGGCGGACTCTCAACCACTGCGCCACCAGGGAAGCCCCACAGACCTCTTCTGACACAATTATTTAAGACTGATTCTAAGTCAAAGTTGCATTTTGTTGCCATATTTCCCTACCTTTTATATTTTCTTAATTTTTGTTTTCATCATCTGGATAAGATTTACTCACAGAAGGGAGAAAGGGGAAAAGGACGGGGAGAGAGAGGGATGGAAAACCCTAACCTGATTATTGCTTATTGGTCCTTTAATGAGCCTGGGCAGGAAGAGTGGGTAAAGAGGACACCAGACAAAAACACAACCGTAAGTAATTTCAAAGTCAAAACTACTAAAAAATAATAATAATAAAACCGTTCCAAGAGCCCAGGTGGAGGGAGCAAAAGAGTCACAGCACATACACTTACCGCCCCCGCCGACACACAGGGCCGTGAGGAACAAATAAGTGTCTCCCCAACCCCAGCAAGGCCTGTAATGTATGCTACAGCCTCACACATGCAGTGCAAAACTTTATTTCAGAACAGAGTCATAGACATGAAAAGGAACAACTTATAAATGTCTAACAATTTTAAGAGTTATTTTACTGTACAAAATTGTCCTAAATCCTAGTCTGTGAAAAATCATTCTTGTAAAGGTTTTTGCCTCATTGTGAGAACACCTTTTCCAACCCTCAGCACGCTAGCTGCAATTGCAAACCACAAACACCAGTGGTTTAACAGCATTAAAAAAAAAGCATATCGGACTTCCCTGGTGGCGCAGTGGTTGAGAGTCCGCCTGCCGATGCAGGGGACACGGGTTCGTGCCCCCGTCCGGGAAGATCCCACATGCCGTGGAGCGGCTGGGCCCATGAGCCGTGGCCGCTGAGCCTACGCGTCAGGAGCCTGTGCCCCGCAACGGGAGAGGCCACAACAGTGAGAGGCCCGCGTACCGCAAAAAAAAAAAAAAAAAAAAAAAAAAGCATATCATGCAAATCTTTTTGAATAACTTAATCAATTGTTATTTATTTTTTTATAACGCATGACCCCTTGCTAAGAGTACGTAAAGACGCTAAATCATGTTCTTTCCTGATCTGGTTTCCCAAGGTAGCACTAGCTCCAATTGTTTGACTAAGCCACTTGTAAAGTACTTGACTGCAGGCAACTTCAGAAATACTCTCATTTACTCCACGTTCACAAACTAAAAAATAATTGGCTTTCTCTCTACTGGTATCAGTCATAGTTTTAACAGATAGTGCCATTAAATGAGGAAGGTATGGTACTGAATACAACTAATGACTAACCATATGCCAGCAACAAAATAGTGTTTTTGTCAGGGATATAACACAATGGATTTTATTTACTTGTTTGTTTTTAGATGGAGTAAAACACAGTACAGTGCAGTTATATAAACTGATACCTACTTGGAACCCGGAACAAACCTAAAAAGTACTAAAAAAAGAAGATCTTCAATTTCTTAAATTTTTTAATTTCCTAAAGTATACAGAATATACCAAAGAAAACAAAAGTATACAATTGCCAATATCACTCTCACAATCAAACAATGAGAATTATTTTTATTAGTTCAAGAACTTTTCAACTTTGGCCACAGGCTTTAGACATTACCAGAAGCAATAATATCATTTATATGACGAGCACTAAACTTCTCCGTTCTTCAGTAACCTTCTGTCTGTCCACATGGTGATATCTACTACACATACGTTAATTTATTTCAAGAACAACAGAACACACTTAGACTTCAAGTACTATGAGCTATCTATTAAGAGCTATTTCAGTATAACATTATTTAACATTCTTCATAATGCAATAGGCTTAAACAAAAGAATACATGCTGGCATTGAATGTATTCAACTCTATTCTTAGAACCACTGCCTTCTCAAGAAAAAAGGGTAGCCACCACCCCCTGTCATCATAACTCTGTTTTTATAGTGTTATTTAACTGTGCTTCGGGATCAGATGATTTTATTTGGGAAAGGGACTCTCTGAACCTTTCTTCTGTAATACCAACATTATGACTCCAAGTGTTCCGTGATACAAAAATCTATCACAGATCATTTACAAGAATGTATAATTAACTGTTTAAAGTATGTATTTAAAATTATGTAACTATTTTATTTATAAATATGGCCATTTCAACAAAAGGAGTGTGGGCATTTCAACAAAAAGTACATTAGTCAGAACAGGGAAAACACAAAACCTGGGTTAGACAGGCTACTCAGTCTATACTTCCCTTTTTATGACCAGAAGAAACTGAGATAACCTGCGAACTACCTTCAGTTCTTCAGTTTGTGCTCTCTACCTAAGGAAGAAAGTCTTCGTGTATTAACTTCAGAAAAAGCAACTATGAACACACAACCCATGTGATGAAGTATAAAGAATACTTGCCTATGAGTCAAAGTTCCAGGCACAATCCCTGCTCACTTACTAGCAGTGACCTTAAACAAACTACCTAAGTCCTTATATGCCTCAAAAATCTCCACCTTTAAAACGAGATTAATACCAAGTACCTCGCAGGATTTGTCAAGAGAAAAAGATGAGATAATATATGTAAAGCACCTGGCATAGACTAAGGCAAAAAGAAGCCAAAGAAATAAACACCTCATTTCATAAAAATCTCACCAACAGCCAGAGTACCCTTCAAAACCGTACTGGGAGCCACAGGGTTTTGCCATTTTCACCCTGAATTGAAATCGATTCTATGAAAAGTTTCATGAAAGTTAGCTTTTTGCTCTCCCATTTCTTACTCAACTTTTCTGCAGCATGTGTGGATCAACTCCTGCAGCCTGATAAATTCAACATACATGAAACAGATCTCAAATCAATAAGTAACAAACAGAAACATATCGTGAAGACAAGACCTTAGGAATACTGGGCTTTAAAAGCTGCTCTTTTGATTCTTTGCTTTTTTCATCCTGCATTTATTTACAAATGATTCTTTGTGCTCAGATAAACTCTACTTCTCTATCACCTTGAAATTCTATACATTCAGCCTCCCTTCGAACACAAACCTACAGAGAAAATCAGGTCAATCTTATCTGCCTTCTCTCTTCTCTATGTTCTACAATTTATAAAGAAAAACTCTGGACACACACAAATCTTCAATAACAATGTATCTTGCCATGATTAAGAAGTGGTTATAAATGGCTAAAAACAGGCTCCCGGGCTTCCCTGGTGGCGCACTGGTTGAGAGTCCACCTGCCGATGCAGGGGACACGGGTTCGTGCCCCGGTCCGGGAGGATCCCACATGCCACGGAGCGGCTGGGCCCGTGAGCCATGGCCGCTGAGCCTGCGCGTCCGGAGCCTGTGCTCCGCAACGGGAGAGGCCACAACAGTGAGAGGCCCGCGTATCGCAAAAAAAAAAAAAAAAAACAGGCTCCCAGTATGCAGAAAGGTTTACTTTTACTTTCTAAATAATCACTATGTTTTGTTCTGTTTAATCCTAGCCTATTAAATGTTACATGAATATGTGGTCTCAAACACTATACTAAAAGCTCCCACCTGAAACAACCACAAAAACATGCAAAATATATAAAACAATGGTTTTTAAGATACTGAACATCACACTGTGAAGGACAATGAATGACCCCTGAGAGAGGGGATACAAATGAGATGGGTTCTCAATTGCCCCAAGCTTATTGCCCTCACAGAGTTTCCAGTCTGAGTTGTATTTGACCAAGACAGTCCAGAGGAATCCAAATTAAGAGTTAAGGGTCTGGGGAAACCAAGGTTTGCTATGATTTGCAGGACAGAGAACTGGAAAGAAGAAAGCTACAAAGCAAGAGAATTCCAGAGGTCTGCAGAAGGTGCTCTTCAAATACCCAGCTGAGTATTGATAAGTGCAAACATGTGAGGAAACAAGCCAAATTTAGGGAAAGAACAATCTCAAAAGCATGGAGGTAACAGTGCCCAAAGCTCACTCAGGGTTGGGAATAATGCCTGTCCTCTCCAGCCAGATGGAAAAACTTTATGATTCATGGGACACTGGGTAGAGTACACAGAAGGGTCTTGCCTCAGCACAGCCTTTGACCAAGCATGGCTCTGGTCATGCTCAAGAGGATCAAACTGCTTCCAAGTATCTTAACTGGATCCCATAACAAAGCTCAAGAATATTTACAGGAATACGAAAATACCCACATCCAACAAGGTAAAATTTACAATGTCTAGCATCTAATTAAAAATTACCAGGCATGCAAAAACTAAGAAAAATAAACCCATAATGAGGAGAAAAATCCACAAATCAAAACTGACCCAGAATTAACACAGACATCACAATTGGCAGACAGAAACATTAAAAAGTTATTATAACTATATTACATATGTTCAAGAAATTAAACATAGACCTGAAAAACCAAAACCAAAACCAAACCAAAAAAAAAAAAAAATTGAAGCTCTAGAGATTAAACTATCTCAGCAGCTCTGGGTTCTTTATCTGGCAGAGTGACTCAAACATTCGTTCTTTTTATTTTTTTATTTTTGGCTGCAACACATGGCATGCAAGATCAAGTTCACTGACCAGGGACCGAACCCACGCCCCCTGCAGTGAAAGCACCAAGTCTTAACCACTGGACCGACAGGGAAGTCCCCAAACCTTCATTCTTAAAAGATCTGAGTCATTAATCATTCTGCCCTTTTTTGGCTGACATAGTTTTCCATTAACCTTTACTACTGTGAATCAAAATATTAAGAGGAACGCCCCCAAAACCCCCTGGATTCCAGATTTTGTCTCCTTGATGCCATAATATAACAGTAACCCAATTTCCCCTTGGTAATCAAGATCGATCACTCCGGCGAGTAAGTTAGCCTCTTTTTTCTCCGCCTGTTGGTTCAGTGGCACAAGGACCCCAAAATGGCCAAGTAGTAACTTCATCTTCCAATTCAGTGGAGCCACTGCTGTTTCCCCTAGTGGAAACATTCTCCCCTTGGAGACTAAGATCTCCAAAACAGCAGAGCTCAGTATTCCCAAAACAGGTAGGTATAATAGAAATATAATAGAAATGCCACTCTCACTTCAATCCTTGATTCCCAGAGCCATGAATTCTAACTATGAGAGAGACAGAACCATATAATTCAAAGTATATATTGCATCCTGAAATGCAGAACCCCATCCTTTCATAGTACTGTCTCAACTGGTGCTGCAATGGAGTATTCAGTAAGCCATTCCACCTTTCAATTAGGTAAGCCACTTTCAGGTAATAGGGTATGTGGCAAAACCAGTTAATTCCAAGGACAGGAGCCTATTCTACACCTATGTTGCCGTGGAATGAATGCTCTGATCAGAAGCAATGCAACACAGAATGCCATGACAGTGGATGAAGTATTCTGTGAACCCAGATGGTGGTGTTGGCAGAACCATTATAGATGAAAAGGCAAATTCATATGTAGAATATGTGAATAGTCCAGTGAAGATAAATCTTTGTCCTCTCCATGATACAGGAGGTCCAGTATAATCAACCACCAGCAGATGGCTGGCTGGTTCCCTTGGAGAATGGTGCCATGTCAGAGACTCAATGGTAAATCTGCTGTTGGCAGATTAGGCACTCAGCAATCACATTAGCCAGGTCAGCCTTGTTATGAGAAAGTCCGAACTGTTGAACCATGAACGCTCCAGCCCTGCCAAAACAGCCACTTTTTCATAGGCCAACTGAGCAAGACCCAGGGTGGACGGAGAAAGAGGCTAACTGACATCCACAGAATACATCGCTTTGTCCACCTCATTAGTAAGAGTCTTCTTTGGAGTAGATGCACTTCAGTGGGCATTCGAAAGGTTAACAATCTTCACAGTCTGAATATTCAGAGTGGTCCATCCACACACCTCTTCCCTAGACTTCCTTGTCACCAATCTTCAGATTCTGTTCCTTCTAGACAAAACATTAGCAACTGCCCATTAATCAATGTAGGTCTTTATCTCTGGTCATCTCCCACTCCAAACAGAGCAGGCAACAAAATATACTGCTCAAAGTTTGCCCACTGTAGGGACTTCCCTTCATCACTGTCATTCATGGTTAGTCTTGAGTGGGGCTTTAGTGCTGCAGTGTCTACTTTTTTATTTTTTTTTTTGCGGTACGCGGGCCTCTCGCTGTTGTGGCCTCTCCCGTTGCGGAGCACAGGCTCCGGACGCGCAGGCTCAGCGGCCATGGCTCACGGGCCCAGCCGCTCCACGGCATGTGGGATCTTCCCGGACTGGGGCACGAACCCGTGTCCCCTGCATCGGCAGGCAGACTCTCAACCACTGCGCCACCAGGGAAGCCCTGCAGTATCTACTTTTGAGTGAAAGCCAGCGTATCATGCGGACTCATCTGTAAACCAGGTTGAAGTTTTTTTCTTCTTTGCTCAACTGATCATAAGGAGGCCATAGGAATAGACTGAAAAAGCAGCAGCAATGAACAAAAGTTGGCACTGAAGACATCGGAGCCACCTACTCATACAACATACTTATACCTTCCATACCTGCCCAAATTTGGTCTGTTATATCCCACTTCCATTTGATAACAGATTGCTTTGGTTCATTCCCAATCTCTGGCCAAATGGGTTAGGCAAAACCCAATTCATGGTAGGAAGCTCAGGCCACATGGTCACGTGATACCTCATGATTATGTATTCAGTCTCAAGCAAGGCCCAATACAAGCCAGGAGCTATTTCTCCAAAGAATCATTATCTGCAGAAGAGGGCATAGATTTGCCTTCAAATCCTTGATGTCTGCACTGTGATTCTTACCAGTGTCTGCCAGAGGCAAATAATCAGGAGAAAAAAGGAAAAGTAGGAAGGAAAAAAATCATAGAATACAACCTTTGCTCACAGTACCCTCCCTGTTTCCAAACACAGTGGGAACAAATGGATGCCACTCCCTAAATCTATCCCCCGCCCCCGCTGAGACTTCATCACTATGACAGGACTATAGTCCCAAGCAATAAAGGAGACCCAGAGAAAAGATGGTCACTGAGTTTTTCTTCCTTGCCTTGAGAAACTGGGTGTGACCATTTTCTTCAGGTTAGAAAAGAACACAATAAACATGGCTAAAAGGAATTTGAGGTCAAGATGAGAAAGAAGCATCAAGTGCCTCACTGCTCCAAATCCAGCCCAGGTGACTGATATCCCAGGGTAATGACAGAACAAACAGATTAGGCTGCTGAATCCATCACTAATCTCTGAGAAATAAGGAAATATAGGAAGACAAAAGGTAGGTAAGTATTCCAATTTTCAAAGCTAAAGTAAGTTAGGTAACATGTCCCTTGCCATCAATCCTCAAAAGACTGTAAATAAGCCATTTTAAAGATGGTTTAAAACCACTTCCGGAAGAAATCACTAACCAGTGAGGGGAAGTCTGAACTCCTGAGGACCAAATAATGTCAAGCTAACCTCACTGCTCCCTTTCTAAGCGTTGGCAGACCTTCCTGAATGAACTCTGTACCACATGAAGGAGTCTCACCTCTTAGAAGCTAAAGTGAGATCCAATAAGCTAACTTTCACATTATAATTGAAAAGAAAAGAAATTAAAACTCAGTGGTCATTGGATGTTAGAGCTGGAAAGGGCTTTGGATTTTTGCAAAGGTCTTCCCTTATACGACTGACATACAATGGGAAGCAGAATGGGATATGAGAGGAGTTCAAATCTGCGCTCCTGGGACTTCCCTGGCGGTGCAGTGGTTAAGAATCCGCCTGCCAATGCAGGGGACTCAGGTTCGATCCCTGGTCCGTGAAGATCCCACATGCCGTGGAGCAACTAAGCCCGTGTGCCACAACTACTGAGCCTGCGTTCTAGAGCCTGTGCTCTAGAGCCCGCGTGCTGCAACTACTGAAGCCCACGCGGCTAGAGCCCGTGCTCCGCAACAAGAGAAGTCACCACAGTTAGAAGCCCACGCACCGCAAGGACGAGTAGCCCCCGCTTGCCTCAACTAGAGAAAGCCCATGTGCAGCAACGAAGAAGACCCAATGCAGCCAAAAAAAAAATCTGCGCTCCTACCCTCAGTAGATACTTATCTTTAGCAAATTACTTCATCTCTTTAAGACTTAAGTTCTGCATCTACAAAATAGTATAACAATGCTATCTACCTCACAGATCTCTTTTGAGGATTACATGCAAGTACATGTAAAGCTCTTTGCCCCGTGCCTCTCATATGGCAAGCCCTCAGTGTTACATTGGCTGCTGTTACTAACTGACTGTCAGCAGCCCTGGTCTGCAGCAGAACTGCCAAATAAACTTTTGCATTAGGTCTTCCTACCTCCTCTCTCGATCACACCTAACCATCTGGTAGCCCAATAATAATTCTGTATAACCAATAAACAAGTAAGGAGAGTAGCGAAGGAAAAGGTGCTGAGCTAAACAAATAAGACCTGGAATCCAACCTGCCACTAACTAGTTCCATAACTTGGCACACGTCCTCCATTTCTCTATGCGCCTCGGTTTTCTTAGCTATATTATTACATGTGACAGCTGAGTGCTGTCAAGAGTCCTTTCCTCCATTACAATTCTACAGTGCAATAAGCACAAAGCAAACTTGTAAGCTCTGTGTTATTAGTCTACCTGTGCTTGATGCTCCCAGATTTTTGCTTATGTCATCATCTTCATCCCCATCAACTACCGGCTCACTACCAGAGAAGCTCTGAGCACTCCCACTTCTCCAAGGACAAATTTAAATCAATTCTCAGGGTTTTTCTTTTCCTTCCATTTATTAAACCCAAAATTTTAATCACCATTTACCATCCTCTCTCCAAAAAAATGTTTGCTCAAACTTAATAAATTAATGTTTGAGAAGAGCAAGTATTTATTATCTAAAAGAAAAACTAACCATCATTATGATATTTATTAGATGGACCCCAAGTAGTGCTACCCCCAAGTGATCAATGGCACTGGATTAACCCACATTAACTCAAAATTAAACAAGTTGCCACCATTTGCATTTAATTACATGTTTCTGCTCTTTCTCAGAGGTACTGAGCCTTCTATAATCATGTACAAAGCATTCATCAATAGCACAGGTTTTCTCAGAAATCTGACCTAAGTGTGGGCCACAGGAGGAGCAAGTCAGGAAGAAAACCGGAGATTTAGCAATGCCATCCAAGGGAAACTGCCAGTTCCCTCAAGGGATCCAGGATCAATCTGACTAAGAGCATGACTGTTTATCATTCAGCACACCCACCACAGAATTTGGGAACAAAAAAACATACCAGGTTTCATAGAGGCATGCCTCACTTTACGTAACACACATCCTAATCTAATATTGTACATAAAGTGAATTTTTACAAATCTAGTATTTTAAATACACTAAGGGGTGCACACTAGCCAGAAATAATGTACAAATAGTGCTACAAAATATTTTACATTTATATACCCATCCATTCAGGCTTTTTTGGACATCATTAGATTTGTTCAAGGCAGCCAAAACTTTATAATTAAAAGTAAATATCTTGACTATTATGCAATTACCATCTTATTAAAAACTTATTGTAGGGGCTTCCCTGGTGGCGCAGTGGTTGAGAGTCCACCTGCTGATGCAGGGGACACGGGTTCGTGCCCCGGTCCAGGAGGATCCCACATGCCGCGGAGCAGCTGGGCCCGTGAGCCATGGCCGCTGAGCCTGTGCATCCGGAGCCTGTGCTCCGCAATGGGAGAGGCCACAACAGTGAGAGGCCCGCGTACCACAAAAAAAAAAAAAAAAAAAAAAACTTATTTTAAAAGGCACAGAGACTACTCATAATAAAAGGAGAAAAATTTTAATAAAATTGCATTACTTAAGGACTGAGGTTTGTTTAGGCACTACCTCGAAAGTGATATCATCCTGAGGTCCTACAGAGGATAATGACTTCAATGAAATTGATAGGATCAAACTGTTCAAATACAGAGGCCTATTCCATGGCCTGACACCCTTACCAATATATTTACAGTAGGTTTAACAGATGGAGAAAGGTAAAATAAGAGGTGTGATTTTCCTCTGCCTTTGCAAATCTCAGGCAATCACTGTTCTAAGAAGTAATCAACCTTTGTAAATAGCCAGGAACTTCCTCTGAAAAGATTTATAAAAGCTCGCTGCCTCCAGTAAATCATTACACATGCATACACTCATTCAATATTTAATAAAAAGAATCACCTTCTCTACACAACAACAACAACAAAAAAGACCAAATGCTTGCGAAGTTGTCAGTTAACACCAGAAATAAAGGAAGAGCCAATATAAAGTGAACAAAATGAGTGTAATTTCTTTCAAAATTATAAAGCACATCAAGCCACAGTACCCCTCTCCTGAACGATCTGCCTACCAAGATCCACACAGAGAGGATTTGACACAGCACAGATTCTAGGATTTGAGACACGCTATCCACCATTTCCAGTATGAAAAGGCAAAAACTGTCAGACATGTTTCTGACATTGTGACATGATACCACAGCTAATTTCCAGAAAAGACTGTCAGTAAACCAAATGTGCTTAGATTAGTTTTTCATCATGACAGTCAGAGCTGCACATGCTACATAAATAAGGAGTTAACATTTTGCTCACTATACCTTAAGCTATCTAGAAGACCAATTTTATGCAAATTTCCATCAACTGTAAATGGAGTTGGGTTAATAATCATAGGTCTAGATTCAATATTCAAATTAGATTTGAATACCTGAGACGGAGTTATCCTGAGAACACTGCCTGTCACAGTACCTTTTTATTTGGTGCATACACACTATAGTCTTTCATATCCACAGCATTTGAACTCTTAACAATATACAAAGCTGAATGAGCAGAATCACTATGCAAATTTTACCAAAAACTCCTTTGAGAAACACAAATAAAAAATACAGGTGGTAATATTTGTATAAAGCACACAGTGTTTGCATGACTGAGTAAGTTTGCACAGGATGGGTCAAACAGAAACAGTTCCAGAAAGGGTAGGTCCTCTCCAGGAACTTTCTATTCTGAAGACGAAGCAAACACGTACACTCAACCTGAAATAACAGGGGAGCAAGGTGATACACACAACTGAATGAACTGATTTCCAAGTATCACAATACTGTGACTTTGTTCTTTCCAAGTTATCATCTAACATTTATTATCTATTACCTTATATGTCTGGATTTCTACCTTTTTTAATGTGACAGAGACATGTATTTGTTTGCATTTTTGAAACTATGGAAGGATACACAGAAACTAATCAATGTTTTCACCTGGAGAGGATATGCGACCAGAGCAAATAAGGAATTCAGATAGGAACATACCTTTGCCTGTGAATCCTTTTCTGTCTTAGGTATTTTAAACCATGTAAAGATATAAATCATACTAGAGATTAAATTAAGAAAAATGTAAATAAAATGATGTGACAATACCCCGCAGTAGCAGAAAATACCTTTTTATTAACTGCAGAAGTCAAAGGTGGAATTTTAACATTCCAACAGACTGCAATTGATTTAGGTAGACTTAAAAGCATTAAAGGTATTTTACAATTATAGTTTTATCATTTAAAAAACCCAGTAAGTTCTTTTGTTATATACAAAAGCCCCAGAGAATAAAAGCAGAAATGCCAATGTTTAAGTGTATGAAAAATAAATGTCCCCTTTCATCTTCCTGAGGCAGAAATCTTATAGCATGTAGTAAATCTGTTTTAATTACCTTTATTCTCAGTGCTAAAAACTAATTAATTATTAAGAGTTAATAAAATGAGCTGTTTGAAATGTTTAATTTGATTCTAGTTTCATATGTATATTTTAATGAACACAGCAGACGTTTCTCAGTGGGCCACCATTTATGAATTTAAAACATGTGTCTATGCTTGTGACAGGAGGTCAAGTCATTAATGACTTGCTTCAGCAAGATGTGTCAGACACACAGCACGTGCCATCCTTAATGTAGAAGTTCAAACGTAATCTCTCTTCAAAAATGGCTGTAACCTATTTTTCAGTCATCACTGTACAGCCCTCAAAATCAATATTAAGCTCAGTAAGCTGAGGTTTCAGTTTAGAAACAATTTTGCCTTCTGGGGAAAAGAAAATCAGTATGTGACATTAGCAAAAGCGAATTCTGCTACAAAACTAGCCCACACCACAGCCTTCCCTAGGTTCCAGATTATTCCAATGCTTTTTGTAGCTGTAACCATTACAAATGTAAGAATTTAAGGAAATTCAACTTCATCTTTCTAACAGTACCTCTGAAACTCATTTAATCCTTTAATGCCTTTACAGCTTTATGTGGCCCCCATGCCAGCACTAAAATAAAAGGACTGTGATTCATACTGCAGGCACCACAGTGTCTGCACCGTAACTCCAGCGGTCATAACCACCTCACAACAGATATTACTGGACAGAGAGGAGGAACAGTAGATGGGAGATAAAGGAGGGGGGAAATGTTGGCCCAGCACTCACATCCTCACACTCCCTGGTGAAAAGTATAATGGTCCCCACCATGTTTCTCTCACAGCCGGCAATTAAGCAACATTTATTTCAATTCTGTCTAAACCCCTGAATCCCAAAAGCATTACTCTTTCTGGAAACTCTCTAGATAACCATTTAGCAGTGAAACATTACAACAGATTCAGGAAAAAGGAAAACAGATATCAGGCAGGGTTTTCAAGAGAAAAAAATACTAATACTACAACTACCAGTAATAAAGTTATGGCGCCCTCCTCTGCCTGTAGATCACTGTAGATCATTTAGATATGCGTCTCTATGCCTCATGATGCCTTTTATTAGGTACAACATAATACAATCTTCATTTTAGAGATGAAAACTTAGACGTGAAGTAAAGTAAGCTGGGAGGGTCGCATAACTCTTCAAGGACAAAGCAAGAATTCATACACAGGTCTATTAAGACTAATAACAAAGACAACAACAATAATAGTAGCAGCAGCTGCCTATTACTATAGTACTGTTTCCTCTCAATACACTTTTATGCACTTCTCAGTGTCCCAAATATTTTAATCTAAATTCATGTATTATTCATAACAACCATATAGAATAGGTACTATCACCCTATTTAAAGATGAGAAAACTGGGTACAGAGAGGTTAAACAACTTATTCAAGGTGACACGTTAAATACGTAATGAAGTGGCTCTTGGACTTAGGCAGCCTGTTGCCATGACACACTCTTACCTGCTTTCCTAGACCACCCCTCGGATCGTCTAAAATAACACAATGCGATTCTACAGTCAACGACTAACTCTGTAAAACTCTAAAACAGGGCTTCCCTGGTGGCGCAGTGGTTGAGAGTCCACCTGCGGGTGCAGGGGACGCGGGTTCGTGCCCTGGTCCCGGAGGATCCCACATGCCGCGGAGCGGCTGGGCCCGTGAGCTGTGGCCGCTGAGCCTGCGCGTCCGGAGCCTGTGCTCCGCAACGGGAGAGACCACGACAGTGAGAGGCCCGCGTACCGCAAAAACAAACAAAAAAAAACTGTAAAACATAAATTTGGGCTTCATTCTTAAAATTTCACTGAAATAAGAGAAAATCACCTAATAAAATAATTTTATAAGTATTTTTTGTGGTATATTCTTTTTCTGAAATTCAGTCTCACTGATGTGAACTGGGAGGCTCTCTATTTTCCTAAAGAATGGAGAGGCAAGTAATGAATAATTTTCTAATCAAACAAGGAGTATTATAGGACCCTGGAATGTTCCATGAGAATACCTGCCAAAGGAAACTTGAGAAACAATAATTATTAATTACAGAATTAAAGAAACAAAAACTCTCTTACAAAGAGAGTTTCGACTGGCTTTCAATTTCACTGGCTTTCAGTAAGAGTAGCAATTACATCTAAAATCAAATAGGAAGCAATATGAAACTAGAATGTGTGTGTGTCTGCATGTGTGTGTGTAATACTAAGTATAAAGGAGTAAGCAGAAGCAAACCCATCAATGAAGTAAAAGCCCAACATAAGTATATATAAGATATTAGATACATGTAATTTAACAGCCCTGATTAATGCTATTTACCCTGAACATTCAAAACATATGAATCCAAAAACAAAAGGCAAAGCAAATTTCTCAGTGCAGCAGAGTAGATATTCGTGAGACAAAAAGACCACCAAAAATTTCACGTAGGGCTACCTGAATGAAAAAATAACAAGATACCTTCTTTGTAGTGAGAGTTTTCATATTGTTCCCTGGACCAAGGCTTTTGATTCATATAAAACCACAAAAGAAAATCCCGTGTCGTAAGATTTCAGATTTCAAAAAAGTGTATAATCCTATAAAACAAAAATGGATAGTAGCTAGACTCAAGACATCTTGATTAATTGAGCTTTCTAGTCTAGACAAGGAAAACAACAGCTTGTTTTTAGGGCTATTATACCTCCAACAGAAGCAGCAATAGCATGTAAAATAGACAAAAATATTTTAAAAGGAGATCTCTTTCTATCTCAAGAGACTATCTTAGTAGAGAAGTGGAGTTTGAAAACAATAAACAAAGTTCAAAGCCTAATTTTACTAATTTTGCCTCTGAACTTCTGAAAGACTGCCAAAGAGACCTAAGCAAAAGGGGAAAAAAATGTTTTAGTGAAAAAAATCCACCACTGAGCCACCGAAGGTAGGAGTGCTAGAGGGAAAAACTGAAATAGAAAGAAAACTTCAAAGAGATTCCATAATGGAAGATGCCTGACTCTTGACTGCCTCATCTCAGAGATTAAAGAAGATTTTTAAAGCTGTTCCATGGACACAGAGATCAAACATTTATAAATGTTTATAATTTTACAAGTCCTAAATTCAAAGGTGGGCTCAAAGAAATAAGAGTAACACAGGCAGCTAGGAGGAAAGATGAGTTTTCTTGGGTGAGGGAAGGATGCTGAAGGTGACTTTGAGGAATATACTCTTTGGGTTGGAGAAAAGAAAGTATTTTTGAAACACTCATCCATCACCCAGAACACCTAAATGAACCACAACATGCTTGGAAAAGGGTACTAAGACTGCCTCAGTTTATTTATACTCGATTTTAAAAAGCATTAAATTCATCAAGTATTCACGTAGTCTCTATTCTGCAGCAACCCAAGATTATCTTGTAAACCTAGTTAGCACTTCTCTCTTGCAATGAAAATCTTAACAGTTCAGATTTGTAATTTTTGAAAGTTCACAGACAACTGATGAATTTTACTGTCCCGGTGAGCTTTCTATAGAACCCAATCCCATAATGAGAAAAAGAGGAGAGAGGTGGGGGAAAAAAAAATTAATAATCCCTATCAACAACAGCTTGGAGCCGATCAGCTCCTAGGAGGAATGATCACTATAGGTGCTGATGGAATCAAATAGACACTTCTCTTAATATATTTTTATATGTCAATCTCTTAATTATTCAATAATCAATATACCATTTAAAATGCTAATAGAAAAAGCTGAACTTGAACTTTTCATTATTTTGCTCTATTTCTAATCAGTGGACACCACTATAGCACATACAGTGAGTTCCCTGAAGGAAGCAGGAACATCTTATTAATCTTCTTTGTACCAGCAGGGCTCAGCACAGTGCCCACCACACAACAGGGCCTGTGTACTCATCTGAGTTGCCTAAATGTCAGCATTGTTGAAAACAAGGTAAAACTAAAATATTGATTAAGTCACAAAATTTTAATCTCTCTTCTAAAATAAGACAATTTTCTATTCATTCCTTAAGGCCTAATTCAAATTTCACTGTTCTATGAAGGTAGTCCTAGTCCTGAGGCTGAAGTCATTACTCATTCCTTTGTATCTATAAGAAGCCTTCATTCATAAGTCAACAAGAGTTTATCACCTTGACTCCAATTACTTATTCATTAACTAAGTAAGTTAATGAAGTTGGCTGAGTGCCAACAACTGTTCTAGGCTCTGGGGCTACAACTGTATTGGGACATGAGGGCCCCTGCTCTCACAGAACTTATATTCTAGTGAGGAAGACACAGATCACAACCAAATAAGTCTAACAGGTGGTGATCATTACTCAAAGGAAATATAGAAGATTAGAGGTAGAGAGAAGGGAAGGATGTTATTTTATATAGGGGAGTCATGGAAAGACTCTCTGACAAGGTAATATTTATTTGAACAAAGCCTGAAATGTAAGATCAGAACAAGTAGATACCTGGAGGAAGAACATTCCTCACAGAGGGAACAACAAGTGTGAGCACATATTTGGTATGTTCAAAGAAAAAATTAGGATGACAGTGGTAGTAGGAGATGAAATCAGAAAAATAAAAAGGGTTCAGTTCACCTAACACCTCAAAAGTCATGATAAAAACTTTGGCTTTTACTCATGTAGTTATTTATATTTAAATTCATTAAAATTAAATAAAATTTAAAGTTCAGTTCTTTGGTTGCACTAACTAGATTTCAAGTGCTGAATAGCCACATCTGGCCAATGGCTACCGTATTAGACAATGTTTTAACCATATCAGACAATGTACAACAGAATATTTCCATTATTGCAGAAAGTTTTATTGGACAGCATTGTGAAATTTGAGCCGAAGAGTAAAATAAGATGGTATTCAAAGAACCTCTGACTGCTGTGTGGAAAACAGATTGTGCAGGTGAAGGCAAGGAGATGAATCAGGCAACTACTATAATCTAGGTAAAAAAAAAATGACACTGATTTAGAGCAAGATGGTAGTCTAGGTGGGGGTGATAAAAATGGTAGGACTCTGGACGTCTTCAAGGTAGAGCCATCAGGATTTGCTGATAGATTCAATGTGGGGGGTGAAAACAGGAGTAGTTAGCCTTGATTCCAAAATTTTGGGCCCAAGTAACTGAAAGGACATAGGTAGATTCCTTGTACTGAAATAGGAAGACTGTGGAGGAGCAGATTTGTGGGGGAGATTAGGAGTTTTAAACATGTTAAATAGACACGTCTATTAAAAATCCAAGGTCAAATGATATAAAGCAGAGAGTCCAGGGTTCAAAGGCAAGATTAGATTCAGAAATATATATTAGGGAAGTGTCAGCATATAGAGAGTACTTAAAAGCTGGGGCGCTCTATAAAATTCCAAATGAGTATAGGTGGGAAAGTAAAACAAAGTACCTTGGAGACACTCCAACATTTAGATATCATAATAATGAGGATGAATCAACAAAGATGACTGACTGAAGGAACAGCCAGTGAAATGGGAAGAGAACCAGTAACCAAGATGGAGTGGTGTCCGGGAAGCCCAGTCAGTGTATTTCGAGAAGGAAAGGGTGATCAGCTATGTCAAATGCTAACAGATAAAGACTACAAGGACAGAAACGTGACAGTTGCATTTGGCCATACAGAGGTCACTGATGAACTGGACAAAAGCACTTGTAGTAAAGGGGCATGACTGGAGTAAGTTGGGGAAAGTAGGGGAAGCAGCAGGTATAAACAACTGCTTAGAAGGAGTTTTTGCCACCTACAAAGAAGGAAGAAGGACATGGAATAGTTGGAGAGAAATATGGTGTCAAGGAAGGAGACTATTTTAAGATAGCATGTTTGAGGATAGGAATGATCCAGTAAAAAGGGAAAATAATTCAATGGAGGAAGGAGAAAACTGCAGGAGCAATGCCCTCAAGCAGGTGAGAGGGGGTGAGTGCGTAGTGATTAGAGTTGGCCTCAGATGGGCTCATGGACATTCATCAAGGGCAGTGAAGGGACCAGAGTAGGGAGGTGAAGCAAATTCATGCAGGTAGGTGGATTTGGTATTGGGAATGTGTGAATATTCTCTTCTGATGGTTCTAAATAGTTATGTGCCTCATTAGACTGATAGGTATTCAAAGGAATGGGCTGTGTTTTAGTCATCGTTGTATTCCTAGCACTAGCAAGCTGGCACACATTAAATTATTCAAGAGTTCTACTGAACAAATACATTCTTGGAACTACTTAACTACCCAGGGACCTCAACTTAAACCTTGACTTGCGCAAGACTTACCAGTCCGTTCTGTACCGAGAACACTCAACATTACACAGAAAAAAAGGGGTCACAGCTATCACCAAACCACAGCTTACCCCCCTTCCCCCTCCCCACACGATGCTGATGCTCCAGGATGGCAGAGGAGGATTATACGCATTTCCAGCCTGCATGTGCAGAAAGAAAGTGCCTCCTGCCTGTTGGATTAAAATCCCCAAATGGCGACTACCCACTTTTATTTCGACTGACCCCCACCCTGCCCAGACAGTGTTCTCTTTACTCAGAACAGACCAACAGGTTCTACTTTCTTAGAATATAATTGAGTCCTTTTGCCTTTAAGCATACTATAGAGTGCCTTCCTCACTGTGACTAAACCCAGCTCCTGTGTGGTCTTCCCCCTCCTAGCCTCCCCAACTTACAGACACTACAGACCCCTATTTACAAAAAGCCTTTAGAAATTATACAAAATTTTAAAATAAGAATGATATTGGAAACCAACTATATAAAATGTAGTAAAATTTCCTGAGCCCCTTTCTAAGAGTAAGGGTATTGAAAACAAATCTTAAATGTGAAATATAAATAGTAACATTAAAAATAAATAAATTTTAAAAAGGAAAGCAGCCAACATTACTGATGTTCATTAGAGGGGCAAAGTCATATCCCTTCTTATCTGGAATACATCTGACTTGTTTCCTATAATTGCTTTCCTAGCTTAAAGTAGTATTTTTAATAAAATAAATTTAGGCTTATTAAACCTGTTAAAACTTGACAAAGATAAAATAATATCCTCAGTCTCTCAAAAATTCTGTAAGTAGCTCAAATTGTTGAGAGGAATCATTCTCTGCAGCAAGCCTGCTGAAACTAATTGGGGGGGGAGGGGAAGCTTTGACTAACAAAAGTGCCTGATTAGATAAGATAATGCAATACATCTACTATATCTAGTGCAACAATACCATTCACTATAGCTAAGACTCTTAGCATTTCCATTATAAAAACCTGTTTTTCAATTCTGCCACCTGCCATCCATTAAAAAAATTTTTTTTTCTCCCACAGCATTCAAGTGTTGATCCTGGAAACATTCTACCACCACTCCTACTAAATGTTTTTGTCCTTTAGATTATCATGCAAATATTTTAAGAGTGCATTTTGTCTCTGCACACTGCACAGTTCTGATTTCAAATATCAAAGCTGTAATGTGCAAGCAAGAATCACAGGAACATTCATTCCAGAAATACATCAATATGTACTGGAGGTCAAGTTGGTAGCATCTTAGGCAATAGAACATTACTCTCTAACACCCGAAACAAGAGTTACAGATATTTATGGTCCTGAAGACATCAACAGTGATAAATGTTCTTCATCTGACAAAATGCGGGAAAAATCTAACAAGGTAATATGAAACAGAAAAACGTACAAATAAAATATCAGGTAAAAAGAACCAAATTCATGGCAAGGAAAAGCAAGTATGCAATGGTGACAGTTCAGTAAGAAAAAAGTGGGCTAAAATACAACCTATCCACTCTCTCCAACAGGTGATAGCTATCTTCTAAAAAATGCCCAACTGTAAGGCACAGTTTATTTTTCCCAAAACAATTATCCCTCAGAAAAGAGAAAACTGTTTTATACTTCTAATAAAGTCGCTATCAAGTATTTCTTTCTACCAGGAGCTCTTATTCTCTCCACCCCCTTATTCCGAGTTACAGTATCACTTGGAGAAGACATTACCCTGAGCAACAGGATCCCTGGAAGCCTAGGGAAGTCACCTGAATCGGTCAAAAGAGCTGCAATGGATTTAAGCCTTACTTAACTCCTAGGGATATAACCTGACACTGGCAAGTATTAGATTTCACTGTAAACAAGTCTTTCAAAGACAAATTTTTACAAAGCATTATAATAAGTGGTTACACTTTAGAGATCAACATATATGCTTCTCCAGGAGGAAAGAAAAAACCAACTGTTCTTTAATTATGAGAACAGGCACCAGGGAGAAAATTTCCAGGGTCCTCATCATAGATTCAAAATATGTTGGATTTCAAACAAGTCGAATGGAAGTGAAGTTTTGAAAACTGTGTCAGACGACTCAAAAAGTGATTTAGGGAGGGGTTAAAAAACCCTTATGTTCAAGCTGCCCTCGAAGTGTTTAAATAAAATTGCTTCATGAAAAGCCAGAGGAGAAAAGCAACATTTAAAAACTACTTCATATAATGCAATTTTAAATATGTATGTATAACTTAATATTAGGATGACAATTTCATCTTCATTCCTACAGTTTATATATTCCAGTTAGTCAAAACACTTTATTTAATCTAGTCACTGGGAAAACTGGGGCATCGCCTTATATTGGAATCATACATATTTGCCACCTGCGATAACTGAAAAAATAAAGGACCAAATCTTTTCATTTTTAAAATCATTGCCCTCAGCACATAGCACTGTATCTCATAGATATGTTGAACAGTTAAGCAACATGTTAAAATTTACTTCACATATATGAAAAGGTCTATATAAAATGTCTTGTGAAAGAAACAGAGTATTTTATCGGTTAGATACATGAAGTACTTCCTTTCCCCGAAACAATTATAAATTTGCAGTATGTCTATTTTTGAAAATACATTTATACATCTGTATGCACAAGTTTTTTAAAAAGGACTGGGGGTGTGGTGCTTGGCTTTCCAAACCCAGGGTGTGCAAGACAGCTTTGTTGTATTTTCCCCAAAAGATTTAATACTACTTTTTTGAAAACCATGATTAACATGAAGTTAATATATATGTAAAGCGTTCAGAATAATGCCTAGCACACAGTAAAAGCTAAGTACATTTTAGATATTACCATGAATTGCTAAACCAAAACTGGGGTGTTAAAGATTGTTTACTGACTTGTACTTTACTGCAAAACGCAAAACCTGCAATTTCATGATATTTAGTATAAATCATACGTAAGTAAAATAAAACCCAAACTGGAGATTGTACTTCAATGACTGCTGCAGGCACTTCGTACTGGCTGTAAATCTGCTCAAATTTGAAGGTGCTACAGCAGCTGCCATTACTGACTGTCACACTACATGGGTCACTTTAATACCTACATTTTGTGAGGAACAGCATTAAAAATGAGGATTAATGAAACTTGTGATAAATGAAGAATTTAATATCGTGTATAGAATTTTTCTTCAAATTTTTACCCATATTCTAACCCACGGTAAGAATCCTAGCTCCAGACGCAGGAGGGAAGGGATGTGGGAACAGATGTATATGTATGACTGATTCACTTTGTTATAAAGCAGAAACTAATAAAAAAAAAAAAAAAAGAATCCTAGCTCCACCCTTAGGACTTATGTGACTTTGGTCCAGTCTTTTAACCTCTCAGTGCCTCAGCGGCCTCATGTGCAAAGCAGGAATTAAAAAGAAAAAATTCACACTTTGCCCATTTGTGAGAATACATGTAAAGCAGTTAGGACAGTGTCTGGCACATAGCAGGTATTATGTAAGTGCAAGCAAAACAAAACCTACACATGAAAACTCAAAGCTGGACTGATAAAACTCTGAACAGAAAGAACGGCATCATACTATTATGAGCTTCTTTGAAAAGTCTTAACGTGACCACTTTTCATATATACAAAGGCTATGTGGTTGCAGTCATGAAAGGGGAATCTACACTGCGCTCCTGCACTGCTTTCTTTCCTACCCCATGCCCCTTTCCCATCGCCCTTTTATGCTTTTCCTCTTGGTTCATATTTTAGCTCATCAATACCTGCCATTAATAGTGCTTGGTCCTGTGGAAAACAATTAGAATTTTACAACACAAGACAGTCCTTCACCAAATAGGTCTGCCACAGAGAACTAAACAAACACATAACCACAGAATGCAACTGAATAAGATAATGCATGCAAAGCACTTAGCATGAGGGCTGGCACTCCATAAATGTGAGTTATTGTCATTAATTCTATTAACAATACTCGTTAAAAAGCATTACTCAATCTCTCAGCTTTAAGGTAAAAATAAATTTTTATTTGGTTTCTAGTGTACACATTTTGTTGTCAGAAGCAAGTGGAATTTATATATGCAACAATATGAATTTCAGAAACATTATTTTGAGTAAAAGAAGCCAGACACAAAAGGGTACATACCATATGATTTTGTTTGTATGTCTCCCAAGAACAAGCAGATAGTATCAGAAACTGCCTGCTACAGAGGGGAAGAAAAAGGGAGGACTGATTGCAAAGAGGCACAACAAAATCTCCTAGGGTGATGGAAATGTTCTCCATCTTCTCTGGGTGGTGGAACATGGATGTACAAAATGGGAAACATTTTTTAACTCAACGCTTAAGACCTGTACATTTTATTGGATATAAACTATACCTGAATTTTTAATTTAAAAAGCAAAGACCTCTTTGTAATTGAGAGTAGGGATGTTATAAACATAGGTGATTTCGAGGAGGAAAGATCAGAATAATTGAGAGGTTTGCAGTCAAAAACTTAGGAGCTACGGCCCAGGGAGCACAAATACGTGTATTTATTTATTCTTTGTGTTGAGAGCGCACCTCCTATTTACATGCACCTCAGGCATCTCCTAGTGTCTCTCCCAGCCCTGAGCGCTGGCTCATTCTTCCACTCATCTCAGAAAGTTTGCAGTCTCTGCCTGCACTACGATACTAACAGAGTTAACAAAAAGAAAGACTATGAATACTCAATCAAAATAGCTATGTTTTTATTAAATAGACCAGCAGCTGTGTGAGCGGAGACTTGTAAATGCATCTGTTCCACAGGATTTTACGTTTAATTCAATTTGTTCAAATCAGAGCAGCAAGGCACTATAACTATGGGCTAGACAAGGAAATAGTTTTGCAAAAACAGAATCCTACATTAAATTGGCATTTGTTAGAAAAGAACTGCACCTATTCATTCATCCACTCATTCATGCAACAAGCACTTCCTGAGCACCTATTCCATCCCCATCATTGTGTGTGGTGCTGGGAACACAAAGGTGGAAGCCCAGCCTGGCAGAGGTGACAGACATCTGAACAGATGGTCATAATACACTGGCGGGCTCATGGGCCTGGGGTAGCACTCTGAGAGCACAGAGGAGGGGAAGACTTCCTTTAAAGGCTGCAGCTCTTCTGGAGTAAACAGGCAGAGAGAATGAAAAATATACTCCCACCTAACCCCCACTCCATACATAGGGAGCTTTAGCTGTACCCATAATGTTTTATTTCTAAATCTGGGCTGGAAGTACGTGGCTGTTCTGTATCTTATTCTTTTAGTCTTTTTCTCTGTCAAGTATTTTGTAATGAAAAAATTTAGTGCAATCCACCAGATACTGCCTGTAGACTTTGAAAACCTTCCCCACCAGCAGCTCCTTCTTCCACAACAGACAGCTTAGAGTTGCCAGGGTTAACTACTCTGAAGTGGAAGTAAATGGGGAAAAGAGACAGGCTGAGGAGTTCTCTAGTGATAGCTGTGTGTCAGGCCTGGAAAGGCACAAGGGGTGTGTAGGACATATTCCAATTTCACTTTATACAGCCACGGGAAAAAAATGGGAGTATATACCTTTGCCACCGAAAAAAAATGGTTCATCACAAACAACTAACTCCACTCATTCTGATCCCTCCTCTCTCAGCAAACGTTTACCGCACACTTGCTCCACGCGACATCCACCCATCCGAAAGCAAGCTCCTGCCTCCCAAGAACCTGCCATCCAACAGCAGGGGTGAGTCAGGTGTGCAAGCTCCGGGAGTACAACAGGTAGACTCTACAGTAAGGACTGGCAAAGATACAGCGCAGGCCTGAGACAGGGGACACGGGCAAACAGCAGGCACTAAGCCTTACAATACTGACCGTCTTCGAAGGTCACACCAACTAACCCTGGGAATCTTGCAAAAACATACGACAAGGAAATAAAAACTATTTTTAATTCTTTTAATTATTAAAAATTAATGTTCCAGGGCTTCCCTGGTGGCGCAGTGGTTGAAAGTCCGCCTGCCGATGCAGGGGACACGGGTTCGTGCCCCGGTCCGGGAGGATCCCACATGCCACAGAGCCGCCGGGCCCGTGAGCCATGGCTGCTGAGCCTGCGCGTCCGGAGCCTGTGCTCCGCAATAGGCGAGGCCACAGCGGTGAGAGGCCCGCATACCGCAAAAAAAAAAAAAAAAAATTAATGTTCCTGTGCTCCAGAATACCTGATATTAAAGGGTATGAAATTTTCAGTAATGATGCAACACCCATTGTCCTCCCATTCCATAAACGAGAGGTAATCACATCATCTCACTAGATCCTCCCCACAGGAAAAAAAACTGACAAAATTCTAGAACTCACTTTGAAGTTCAAGGTACCACTCTCATGCTGAAATAATACTGCCTTAAGTCAAAATGACTGATGGGAATGTGCTAGAGCCTTTAAGCAAAGGTAGACTTTTCTTGACTGGAGTGATTGTGTAATATGTTTACATGGATAATATAACTCAGTTACTTTTTCTTCTTTTACTGTTCTCATAAACATTAAATTTGATCAGTCTTCAAATCAGTTATTTGGAATATTCATTTTTCCATCGTAAAAAAACTGTTTAATTCAAAATAAAGTCAATCATAACACACACACACATACCCCACATATGTATAACTAAGTGAATTTAAGGTACTTTTGAGATTAATTTTTTTTAATTGACTTTCCTCTCCTTCTGCCAACCCTCCTGTAATCCAATATGCTATAAGAATAATGCCACTGCTTACACACCTCCTTCTTCCTACACTTGAGAGTTTAAAAGTAAGGGGCAAGACAGGTTTGCAATGTTTTGATATAATGTGTTGCCATGGAAATGACTGGCTTGTTCCTTATGAAGCACCATGACCTCATTGCAAATGAAAAAGGAATAGGATGATTTCTGAGGATTCAACTCAGAGAAAAATTAATAGCTAGGAAAAAAAAAATCCAAAAACTGAACAGACAGTCTGGAAAACATTGCAATGTCAGGAGTTATACTGAAATATTTTCAAAGAACTTATAAAAGCCTGACCTCCAAAATAGGAACCCTGTAATCAAAAAGGAAGATATAATATTAATGTGAAGATAAACCATTCAAATAACATGGACCAGTGGTTTCTAAATAAATACATTACACCCTCAATCTTGATAGACTATGAGCAAAATCCTATGACTTTCTGTGGGTACATTATAAAATTAAACACACGCCATACTTTTCCCTTCCTAGAAGCAGCCTGCTTTTTTCTTTTTCATTTCTTTTTCTTTTCTTTTCTTTTTTTTTTTTTTTTTTGGTGCCCCTGTTTATACAGCTTATCCCTTATCACACTGACAAGACTGGGAACCACACCAGATGGTCCCCCCAGACATAATTCTAACAGGTTTTTTGTGCAAACAAAAGATAAAGAAGGCTACAGCAATGATTTACTGATATCTAAAGTTGAAAACTGACAAAACACAAACTGCTTTTTTCTTACTGTTTGAACTGTTTATCCTTTAAACTACTAAGATAGATATGGCCAAAATTAAATATGATTTCAAACTACAAAACCAAATACCCAGCTTTAACAGCCATTAAGTTTTGTCTTTGAGTTACCAAAATGTCCTAAATCACATTTTGTAAAAACAGTGTCTATCATTCCCTTTGTACTGGCAAAAGGGGAAGAAATTTGTAAATTTCTGACTTATAAATCTCACTTAGTTGCTGGCTGTGAAATAAACTACTCATCTGGATTTTTCATAAGCAAAGAAAATGCATTTGAATTGAAAACTCCAAAATATTTTCCCCAAGAAGAGCTAAAGAATGAATTAACTGAACCAAATCTGGAATCTTGGTTGTAGAACTAAAGTCTATTCTATTTCAAAATAATGTACCAAGTGAATATAACACAAAACCAAATGGAAAGTGTCCCCCAAATTACTCATCCTTCAAGATTAGAGAGTGTTTACACACCATAAAACAGAAGCTCCCTCATGACAATCTAATTGCAAAGAGCACTGTTTTTACGGTATACCTGAAAATCCAGCAAAAGCCCCAAATGATAATATATAATGAAACTGACAAGCATCTGAAATAAACTACCCAGACATCAAGCAAAAAAACACCAGACAGACCCACAGGGCTCTTGTAATGTAGGTCATGACTGTCAGACCATAGCAAAAACATGGTGACCCTTGATAAAAATTAACCTTGATTATATGTAATCATGCACATATTTTGCTCTCAGTAACCAGCTCTCTGAAGTAAGTCCATAAAGCTGCAAGAAGTAGATATCAGAGTTGGCTGGGAACTACTTTTCACCAAAGAAAATGTCTGTCTCGTCATCTATCTATGGAGGTATAGGGGTAGCTTCAAACAAAATAGTCCAAGACCTCTGGGGCCTCCATACATCTTACTTTCTGAGAGATCTTATTGCTTCAACAAAATGCACTTACTCTATAGTGTGTTTGTACAGATGTCTAAGACTCCATAAAAACCTACACATGCATACGTTCTAGCTAAACTCCTTAACCTTCTAGAGGCAGAATATGGCTGTTTTTTCTTTTTTGTGGAAAAATGATAAAAGTAAGCAAATTAAAATCAGATCGGGAATAATAGGCCTGATCATATAATCTCTTACACAGTCTCCTTTTGTAGAAATCACTAACAAAGTCTCTGGGAGAGAGGTGGTGCTAAAATGCTGACTTTCCAGTTAATCCAAACTCATATAACCTCTTAAGAAAACTTACAGGACAAAAATTCCCCACGCAGCAGAACAAAAAATGAGCATGTTCACATGGTACAGACCCTTTATCCACAGCTAGTTAATTCAGGTAGTGACAGCATAATACTCAACAAGCCAGTGTTGTAAATTTGAACCAGCCAGTCACACTGCCTTCGGCAGCCACAAGGCAGATGTTTAATTCTGCCAGCCAGTCATCACACGTGAGAACTGAAAACAGGACCCAGTGAAAGACTGTGCTCAAATCAGTGCAAATCCATGACCGCTGCAAGAGCGGTGGGTCACAAAGGTTACGTCTGTAGGGCATACATCATTCAAGGGAAACAATAGGTGTTCTCTGTACAATGCTTCCAAATCCAATCTAAACCCACTGTACCATGGGTAAAGCACATAGTTTTCTGATGTAGGAATATCCAAGATCCAGGACACTAAAACTGTATGAAGTGTAATCTAACAGTTGTTATTTGATGGTCTGTGCCCTAAACCAAATATTTTATTTATTTCTGAACAGAAAATTAATTCTGTCGGACACAGAAATCTAATTTTGACTTTTACAGCAAAAGTATGGCATTTATTATAACTCTAAGACTAAATAAAAAACATCATGCTGATGTAAGAGATAAAATTTAAAATAAATGCAGTGTATTTTCTTTTAACACATATTAGGTTCACTTCCATCTGCCATCTTTTTGGAGGATGAAAAACTCCCTAGCTGAAATATGTTTGCTAATAAATACAACTTGAGATTTTTCTTTGAAATTAAGCTGTAAAAGTGTTATGAAAACTGTCTTGTTTGCAGACGGCGCCATCACATACTATTCTCATTATGGTCACTATACACATATTCTTAATACATAAATAACAAGCACTGACAAGCAAGGTAAAATAATAACAACATTGGATTCCACAATGGAAATTTTCAATCTGAAAAGGCAGGTCTAACATACTTTTCAAAAAACGCAAACAGGAAATGTGCAACAGTGAGTTGTGCAGTGTGGTCCTTAAAATCCTGAACTCACTAAATGTCATCATATTAGTAGGAGACTCTGGCTACAGGCTAATTTAATACTTAAATGTTAATATAATTTTCCCATTACTACATCTGCCATGAATGTTTTTTTAACCAATAAAAGCAAGGTTAGAAAACGGCACGTAAGGAAGAAAAGAAAAATCCTCCAGCAATATCCTTGATACGTAAAGTCATAAATATGCATTATTTCCAGGCCTAGCTTATTAAAAACTACTATACTTTCAAAAATGTGCGATTTGAGCAGAAATAAAGGAAGGAACTAGGTTAATAAAAAAAAATCTAAAAATAAGATAACTGAAATTAGGCTACTGTCTTGCCAGGCATGAATATATAAAACAGTGTAATTTTATTTAAAACATGCAAAGACTAAATCCTAAAATAATTAATTTCTTTAGCCACTGCAAGACAAGTGAGTCACAAAAATAGCAATGGATAAACCTTGTTACGAATACTATAATGTGGACCTGTATGTATGATAACTAAAGTATAAGAAAGCACGTAGCATTTCTATGTAAACTGCTTCTGAAGGATTATTATGGAATGCACACACTGACTGAACTTAAAGTGCTCGGGTTTTAAACATTAATTTACTTTGACTATGTGCATGTCAAAATGAAAGATTGCTGTCTGGATCCAGACATGGCGTATTAATATTGAACACAGGCATTCACTTCAGGTCAGTAGTCACTCCAAGTCGACTTCAGCAGGTGGTAAAAGTAATGTACTCATTAAAATGTATGTGTTACGAGGTTATCTCCACAAAACAGCTCTCAAATAGAGGTAGCCTTGAAACTGAAGCATTAGATATGCTAGAACCAACCTCTAATTGTCATAAGTCCGGAGAAAATTGAGCTTACTCTCGCTCCCTAATAACCAATAAATTTAGTTGCTTTCGTCAGTATCTAGGGAAAAGTCAGAGTTTTAAATTCCACAAAGCTAACCTGGCTGCCTCCAACAGAGTTAAATGCTCTTGAACCAACCTACACAGACTAGAGTATCATTTTAGATCCAGAAGCCAAATGTGGGAGTTTCCTTCATTTTGGATGTCTCAGTGTATTTCTTAATTAAGTAGAAATTCGCTCCTTTCGAGACTTCCCTGGTGGTGCAGTGGTTAAGAATCCGCCTGCCAATGCAATGGACATGGGTTCGAGCCCTGGTCCAGGAAGATCCCATATGACGCGGACCAACTAAGCCTGTGGCCACAACTACTGAGCCTGCACTCTAGAGCCCACAAGCCACAACTACTGAGTCTGACTGCCACAACTACTGAAGCCCACACACCTGGAGCCCGTGCTCCGCAACAAGAGAAGCCACTGCAATGAGAAGCCCACGCACCACAATGAAGAGTAGCCCCTGCTCGCCACAACTAGAGAAAGCCCATGTGCAGCAACGAAGACCCAATGCAGCCAGAAATATATAAGATTAAATCTTAAAAAACATTTACTCCTTTCATTTCAATTAACTCTATTCAAATTATTTTCCCCTTCTGTGAGATAATAAATTTCAGTTCTCCAGACTAAAGGCATAAAGCTCAAGACACTAGAGCTGACTCAAACCAAAGAGATCCCCCCCACCCCCGCCGCCCAAAAAAATTGCATCTGACCTTCAACATATATAACAGCATAACTACACCCAAAAAGCTCAAATACGTTTTTTTAAATTACCTTCCAACGTCAGGGATAAATCTTTTCCATTTATACCTGGCACACCTAAACTTAAACAAGGTCATTCTCTTTCACTTCTCTCACTCCTAAGTCACCCAATTATTCCACTAACAGATAACTCACTTCTTCATTTTAATAACCTTTTTAACATATATAAACTATCGTCTTTACAAGTTGTTCTTTTTTCCCAAAACAATACTGATCCATTTTGTACGTAAATAAGCAGACAGGGTCCCCAAATTTGTAATTAATCATTTCAAACTGCTTCATTTCCTTATTATCCACCCAATTACTAGATAAGGGAAGAACGGGAAAAAGACAGGTCAGCAGAGACAGGGGAAACAGAAGTCTTCTTAAAGGATGAGCGCGTATCTGCCTTGTTCACTGATGAATACACAGCACCACAGGCACACGATGAGTATCTAATGAATGAACGAATTTATAAAGAACCAGAGAGCACTGGAGTTCAACTCACTTACTTGAGATATAAGTAAACTGAAGGATTAAATGGCTTGGCTAAGATCACAAGGCAAGTTGGTCAGCTTTGCACAGAGTCTAACTCAATAGGTGCTGCTTTAACGTTGAGTTTTTCTTATTCTTTCTCCCACCTTTAGTACTTATTCTTTAAGCTCAACACAACTCTTTCTAGACATTTATGTACGTTTCCCTTTTGAAAAATAATTATGTACGTTTCCCTTTTGAGGGAAAGTAGTCCCTCCCCAGTTAAGGGGCTAATATTTCTAAAGATTTCCATAGCAGGAGAATATATTTGAGGGAATCTAAGATCTAATTGGAAGATAGGACAGGGAGACCAAAGGTAGAAAAAGAACCCATGGAAGCCCCTATCAATATCTGTAAAATTTACTACAGTCTAATAAAGACACTGCACTAAAAGAAAAGACAATAAGTGACATTTTACTCTTTCAGTTCTTAAGGATGGATACTGCGTTTTTAAGGTTCTCTAACCTCCCCTGCTTTCAAGAAAACTCAGGATTTCCCTTCTACAGTTTCATTCAAATGTGAGTAAACTTCTTTTGGCTTGCAGCAGATAAAATGCATTCTAAGAATGTGTCCAAACATTTGTAAGTCCAACAGATTCCTTTCTTACTGCAAAGGATTCCTATTTTGGGGGGTCCCAGGGACCTTCCAGCACAGATCTCAGCTGCCTCCCAGCTCTCAGATACAAGATGATAAGCACTAGTGCCCCAAAGTATCCCTCTCTTCCAGGATGAAAGGTTAAAACCTCTACATACGATCTATGAGCCATTTTTCTTCCTTTTTAATTGCCAACCCTCAATTCCTCTTTTCTAAATTATCTTAAAAAGCGGTGACTTAAAGATACCTAAGGAAAAAATTCTAACAATCCTGAAAGATTATGTAAAAGTAAATATAATACAGTCTACTGGAACTTCACACAAAGTAAAATCATACTGGGAGTGGGGGAAAAGTCTTCAGATTTGGTGCCTAGTTTCATATTCAGATAAAGGATTTTTCCATCCTCCATAACACCTGTAGGTTTAAAAGGCAGAACACCAGAATTAAGCATTCTAGTGGCAGCCAGTCAATGCTAATTAGTATGACACGCTTAGACTTATCAGGTGGTCCATGACCTACCCCATAATGAAATCTAACTCACTCCAAATGTTCTTGACCAAAGTAAAAGCATTTCTTTGGCAGGTGGCAGAAGGAATGATGAGTCAGGAAGAAATACTCAACACAGGCCAGATGCCTTAAGGTATCACCAGTAGAAACAGGAAAATTACAAGAACCAATTGAGGAAACTAACAAAGAACAATGTGCCTATTCTGTTCAGTCACTTTAAGCAGGAAATCTATACTTAAGGTGCCCACGAATCACAACATTTGTAAAGCACCGACAAGGCCATTTACTATGGTCAGGCTCATAAAAGGGTCTCAAAAATTTATAAAAGACTACTTGACCTAGAAAAATGCTAAATTTAATTCTTTCAGGCGGTAAGAAATCATCGGTGGTTTACACCTAATAGTAAAGGCAACACAAATGAGAAACCACCTCTGTACTCCATGGAATCACTCAGTAAATTTTACCTGTTTCTCATGAATGACTTGAACATTGATATACATTCATTCAATGAACACGAACCAAGTGCTTATTACAGGCCAAATATGGTAATAGGTACTAAGAATACAAGAAAAAAGGGCTCTCTCTGCACTCAAGTTCAGTCTTACAGGAGAGAAAGTTATGTAAACAAATAATTCCAGTAGAGTCTAATGAGTGCTACAAGCAGAGATGAAGATAATCTTGGTCGTAATAGTGTGTTAAGGAAAAGCCTGCTTTGGAGGTGTGCTTGGGGAGATGGGATAAGGAGGAATGGAATGAGAAATGTTGGAGAAGGATTTCACACCTGATATTTCTTAACCTAGTGCTGTACCTCTTTCAGAGTGAGAGAAAGGTGAAAAAACATGACCTGCCCACCCAACCCCATATTTCTGCAAAGTCAAATGGGTTATTTCACAGGCGAGAATTAAAAAGTCAAAAAAAAAAGCTTTATGTATAACGGAATCACTTTGCTGTACATCTGAAACTAACACAACATTGTAAATCAACTCTAGTCCAATATAAAATACATTTTTTTAAAAAAGGAGAAAAGAAGCCAAAAAAGAGATAAGTTCACTAACAATCCATGTCACCTTTAAAGCAAGACCTCCAGTCTTCCAACTTCTAATCCCTTATTCCTTCTATGAAATCACTCCATTCTGCCTCACTGGTCACCCACCCCCACCCCCGCCCGGAAGCCATCTATTATCCATTACTTCAATATCCCATCCTTATTTCCTAATTAACAGTCACCATCAGAAAAAGAGGTGCAAGAGAGAAATACATAAAACTAAAAGACATTTAAATAGATTAAAACACATATTTAAATTAAATTTCATTAAGTTACCGTTCATTTCAGAGACTCAAATTTAAAACATACATAATGGTGACTTTTCTTTATTAATACTTAATAATAGCTAACATTTATCAACCAGTTATTAATTTTCACAACAACCCGGTAACCCATTTTAGAGACAAGGAATCACAGGCTCAGAGAGGTTTGAGAAATACTTACTCAGTTATGCCAAGTATGCTAATTTAAAAATTACCCCACGTTTTTCAAGCATCAGTGTCTTTTAGATCAAGATGAGAACCAAAAATGGGGGACAACTATTTCAAGGCGAAAGGGACATTACACTTTCAGATAAAGGGCTAAATATTAGAAGGAAAAAAAATCCCTCCAAGTATACTTTTTATAGAAAGAATAAAAATAAATTATGTCTATTTTGTAATTTCCTCCATTACTAATGCATGCTTAAAGCAACTGATTCTAAGATAAATTTTTCTTGTTCTTTTCCAGTCCTTGACATAGACTGGTGAGTGGTACTGTGGACTAACAAGCGTATTCAACCAACACAGATGACTAAAATTTAAAAGCTATAACATATTAACGTATCTAGGCCACACAGAAGGGTCATAAGGTAAGATCATCAGCATAAATTAGCATATTATTATAAGGCATCTAAAGGAGCCAGACAATCTGCATGATAGATCTTTTTTTATACGAATATATAATGCTGATTGATTGGATTTTTTTTTTAATCACAAGTATTTTAGGAAAAAAATATTGCTTGTATAATATCACATTTTACTACTTCAGGTCCTTCCGTGAGAAGCACATTGGCCATTATGGGGAGCCAGGGGAGGAGCAGGGGGTGGGGACCTGTTGAAAGCATTTTGGGGACATTTAGCTGTCTTTCTCAGTTTCATGCTTTTTAAAAAAGTTATTCTGAGTGCATTTTTGCACTTTCTAATTTCCTTACAAAAATCCCTAAACACAAAGTCATTTAGGAAAATAATCTTTGTTATTTAGGAAAATAATCTTTGTTATTTACCAAATCCCTAGAATTTTACATCTAGAAAAAGACTAGGCTAAAAAACAGATCTGTTTCTTGCTAAATAATTAAAACACTCCATTAATCTCTACAATAAGAATATCCTAAGAGTATGGGCTCTGAAGTACTGTAGTGTCACAATGCTTTCCTTCAATTTTTCATACTATTCATAGCTCACAGAACAATTGTCAAATATTGGAAGAAAATGTCTAAGTGATAGTCTTTAGCTACTGAAACAGGTGCTGAATAATCAAATCCTCCTTTAATTAAGCATTTTTAAACAATTCAGACAAATCACATATGTATTATTATTACTAACATCAACAAAAGCAGCAATAAGAGTGAACATTTAAATATAAGCACATACACTCTCATGAACATAAAAGAACCCCTCTAACTGCCAACTGTGTCTTCACTTCACTTCAGAATTATAAGGATGAGTTTTTAATGGAGGAAGACATTAACTCTTTATTTCTAAGGATTAGTACCTTAAAAAGAGATACTTCAGAAAAAAATAACAAGAACTGAAATGTACAAGTTATGTTGACTTCAAACATTTTCTGCTTTTAAATAAAGGAAACAGTGGAAGCACACCTGAAATTATCTCAGATTTTTTTAATCTTACACCCAAAACAAGAGTCAAGCATTTTATATTAGTAACAGAAGCATTTTGTGCTGTTCTACATCCAGTAAAAATCACTGACAAATTCTGTTTATATTAGAAAACAACTACAGATAGCTTTTATTGGACATAAAAATATACTAATTGTATTATCTTCTGGGGTCATAAACTACGTTGGATGTAATATGCTCCATGAATAAACAATCAGGGAGGTTTTCACCTAACTGTATGGGAAATGTATGCACCATATCCTTTATATAAATAATCCTCACCTCAAGTCAATTTCATATTATCTAATTTTTGCATTCTTCACCTAGAGAAGCTATTCATAGAACCTAGATTCTCCTTTCATCTCACTACTGCCAGTAGGAAATTCAAGCAATGAAAGATTTTCCTAAATTTTCAAAGGTACTTTTACCATAAAGTAACATTCCAGAATGGATAAACCTATGTGGCATGACCTAAAAGCCACACAAATCATTTATTTATGGCTGTTATGTTTTAATCACTGGATAGTTTTTAGAGGCTTAAAAAAATTAATGGTTTTTGCTATACAAAAGCAACTATGTTTTCCATGAAACATTAGCTGTCACATTAATACATGGTTTTACCATTAATTATATTGGATTATACAGGAGCCTATGTCTACACGATGATTGTTAAATATCTGAATTTCCAAACCATTTCCAAAAAAATGTAACCTGGTCCTAGTAAACCTTACATGAATTAAAAATCCATTTACAAAACAGAAAATAAAACATTAAAAAATATAACCTCAATTTAATACATTTGCAGATAAAACATGTAACACATTTTTTCATCAAAAAGCAAAATATTATATATACGTAAACAGTGCCACCTTTTGGTACTTTTAGGAATTGAGCTTCTAAATTGTACAAAAATATCTTTAAATGTGATCAGAGAGCAAAGCAAGAAATTTAAAAAACATCAGTTTACAATTTAATAACATTAAAGTGTGATAAATGAGTTATTCATTTTAAAACATAAATATTTTCAAAAACTAAAATGTTACCTCATGTTTATATGTTTTCATTTCAATGTCATGAGGTTGGCAGAGCACCATTTCATTTCAAAGAAAACTGAGGCTCAGAAAATGTTAATGCCTGACTCAAATATCCCTCAGTTAAGAATGGCTGAGTCATCAGTATCTTGAAATTGCTAGTTTTTAAATTTCAACATTAATTCTTCAATAAGATTTTACAAAATTTTATTTGTACCATGTTTTTTGTATATACTTGCAAGGAAAAGATATTTATGTTTAAATTACTACATGAAGAACATACAAACGCTGACGACACTCTCACAGCTGTTTACATTTCACGAACACAAAAACTCTTCATCTAATACAGTATTCTTCCTACCTCTATGCTAAAAGAAAAAGCCTTCACTGAAAACTGCAAAGCCTTCTCTCATTTTTTTCCTCAGGAAAAAAACAGCCCTTGTTTATGGTTTGCACGCAATTTGCAACTTACCTAAGACACAGATAAAAAGCTGCTACGAATGAGATGGAAATGATGAGCTTCAAATATTCTCCCTAAAGCTTCTTTGCCTTATTTTGATCTCCTATTTAGATGTCTGTATAGCATTTTCAATGTCTTCTACTTTTACCTCTTTCACTGATTTCCTGAATAGTTTTTATGAGACCATAACATAGTTATTCTAGAACACCCTCACAGCTCCCTTATTTTTGTAAGCTAGCTAGTAACTCAGCTCTCACATGGAAAAAAGAAAGTATTCTCAATGATCTTTTATCCTTGATTCATTTGTTACTATGAATTTTACTCAAAGTGCAGTCATCGAGTAGTTTTTCATGGAGCAGACTTCAAAATCAGTTAATATGTAATGAACCCATCCTAAATTACTGCACACTGCCACTCAATTAAAAAGAAAGAAAGAAGACAACAGCTGATAAGATGGTAGCTAAAATGCTTACTGAAAACACTCAAAGAGTAAAAGCAAAGAGCAAGCCAGAGGGATGGGCCAGAAGTACTACATCTTCTGTGAAACACAACTCCACGATCAAATGCAATAATTAGACATTAACTCAGAAATGTTCATTAATTAGCGTCACCTCTTGTTCATAACATATTCAAGAAAAAGCACAGTATAAGACATAAAAATTGGTAAACCTAGCCATTTCTAAAAATGATTCAGTGGGAAAGACTGAATATAAACATGCTAAGCATACATTTTTAAAGGATTCCCTTTCACCCCACAGCTCTTTTTTCATCACTGGGAGTGCTGGATGCGCCCCCCCCCCAATAGTAAACAACATTCTGGATCTTCTCTAGAGACTCTTGATTTCCCTCCCCTATTTCTGAATGGATGAAAATCCCACTTTGAAAGCCCTTAGTTTTAATTCTCTCTGCTTTTCTCCCTGGGCAGAAAGGGAAAAATGAAGGAGGAAGTGCCACTCTCGTTGCCACCCTGTACTATGCCCCCTTACCAATCACTGCAAATAACTCATCTGAATACAAGCAATGCTCCAAGACCACTTTCTCTGCAAATGCACAGGCATACACACAAATACATGGAAATATATATATAGCCGAATTTTATTATGTTTGAAGGAACATCAAAATTTCTAATACTGAATTCAATCCCATTAAATTGAAAGCAATTACTGCTTCCAATATAATAAGAATGGATTAAATTAGATTTCTGATTCAATATAATTTGTAGTGTCCATGTCAGGTAAAGTGATAGTACGAGGATCTTATCTGAGACATGTCAGGACCATGAAGACTGGACTTGAAAGCCACTAAATAGGATTCTACTGAAAAACTCAAGGGACTCACACACATACCACATACCACATTTATTTAAACTTTAGAGTATAATTTGTATTCTGCTATAAAGAAAGAATAAAACTACTTCAATACATTATAGTCAAAACACTGTTTTTACTTGTTCACTAATGCACACACAAAAAAACACCTGAATTCCTATTGTGTGACAGGTACTGAGTTTGATGATGAAGGTGATAATACCAGACACACATGGAACACGTTTGTACATAGTAAAATTTAATCTTTAGAAAGGACTGCTGTAGTCATCTTCATTAAATAAATAAGGATACTGAAGCACAGAGGTATTGTCACTTGCCCAAAGTCATAAAGCTAATACATGGCAGTAGCTGGCTTTACAATCTGGCTCAATATTAACAGCTGGCTACAGTCTGCTCTTAATCACTAAGCAACAGTGTCTCTGAGATGCCAAAGGTAAAGATGATTAAGACAGAAGGAACTCACACACCATGGGAGAGAACATGTAAAAAGAAGATAAATTACCCCAAGACAGGAAGTAGCTGAGGTACCACCCCCTCCGAATGGCGGCAGTGCAAGTGGAGATACAGCTGTACAAGCAGTTACAGCTAATGATCAGATTAGGTGATCAGAGGTATAGTCACAACACACACGCATACACAAAAAGCCCTTAGGGCTTCCCTGGTGGCGCAGTGGTTGAGAGTCCGCCTGCCGACGCAGGAGATGCGGGTTCGTGCCGCGGAGCGGCTGGGCCCGTGAGCCATGGCTGCTGAGCCTGCGCGTCCGGAGTCTCTGCTCCGCAACAGGAGAGGCCACAGCAGTGAGAGGGCCCGCGTACCGCAAAAAAAAAAAAAAAGAAAAAAAAAGAAAAAAAAAAAGCCCTTAAATCACCCATTATATAAATGACACACACGAATTTGTGTATATAACACAGTACAAGAATTCTTAGAAACTGTTAAATTTGAGAATCACCAAGCTACAATGAAGGAATAACCAAAAAGAAAGTCTCTGCAAATGCCTGGACATTCAAATCATCTTGAATTAACCATCACACATGTGTTTGATGCTGGTAAAGTGGGAATGAGTGGGAAATTTTAAAGTGCTGTAATTTACTCCATTCTCCTTTAATATGAAACCTCTTTAACCTTAATATATGTTCACAGATTTGGGGATTACTCAAGATGCACCTTATATGAAGGTTAGTTTTTAGTTAAGTGTGAAAGCAATGTAATGATAAAGGTATCAAATGTTTGTCCTCAGATTCAAAAACTCCCACTTTAGCATGCTCTTCTGGGCAAAAGGACAATGACCACATTCTAGAACAAGCACAGTCAGGGCAACAGAGCAACGACGATGTCAAGCAGCAAGCAATGAGCGAATCATTTCACACGCGGTCTCCAGCATACATGTGGTGGGCGGGTATCTGAGCCGGGTCATGCTGCCTCTGAAAAGGTCAATTTGTATGACTCTTGTATAAGTACTACTAAAAAGTTTAAAGAGCAATAAATCAGAATAAAATAAAGTGTTAACTAATTTAATGACTTCTAATAATTTTATTAGAAGACTATTTGTAACACAATTCACTTTTCATATTAATGGCATAGATGCAGTGATCATGTAATGTAATACTGCCATCTACTGTCCAAGAGCTAAAAATACATCATGTCTTTAATCCAAACCAACTAGAATTTTAACAGCCAAAACAAGAGCCAACATTATTTTACATGTTCCAGTGTCAACATCTGAAAAAAAATGTTTTTTCCTCAAAATGAGAGACAACAATGCAAAAAGATAGATTTTTAAGTGAAGCTTTCATGGTAATTACTCATCTGTCCATTTTCTTAAAAAATAAAGTTTAAACACAGGACATTTCTAAATGAATTATCAAAAATAAGTTTTACAAAATCTCAAAGGGCAATATGAATCATTAAGCAATTAAGCAAAAGTGAAGTTTATGAAAATCTGTTAGTCTCTGTAAATTTGTCACTCATAAAAATTCTAAAATATTTTGAAGGGTGTACTTTAGGCAGAAAGATTCCAGATAAAGGTCTGAGGTGCAAGATGGAATGAAGAGTAAAGACAGTGACAAATATGTGGATGTGTTCAATTAAACATTGACCGTATAAAATATTAGTAAGGCCTAGAAAAAAATATTCTAAAATATTAAAACTAAAAAATATTTTTAAGTTGTTCAGTATCAGAATGCCAGCAATTTTGAAAAGACTGGTCATCTTAATACAACTGAGCACTCCAGAGCATTTACTCACAAAAATTACTGCAACTAATGTGAGTTGAAGTACTACCACTTACATGCTACAAGAAATGCAAACAAGAAGTTTAAGTGACCTGAAAAGGTCAGGCCAAAAGTGGAACAGGATGAAAAACGATCGAAAGTTCCCAGAGAAAGACGATAAAAAAAGATGAAGTTTTCCCGCATCTACCAGTGAGAAAATTGAGCTTAAAACTTTTATCAAAATAATTTGATTATCATGCAAGTTATTAACTATGACTGGGCATTCACTTTGACATAACACCAGGCTAAAAAAGTCAGGACCTGGAGCCAAAGTATCTTAGAATTCACAAGAGTGAACTAGATTTTCTCTTTATCTCTGTAAAAGGTGAAGAATCTAAGCAACCATGCAAGTTCACTCTCAAACATAAGGAAAACGTTGCTCAGGATTTAAACAAGAACAAAATTAACACTACTTAATTTGTAAGGATAACACACAATTTAGTACAGAATCAAAACTAGTGCCACTTAGTAGGCTGATGGTTGAAACACAGTTTTGTGTTTCCTATCACAAGAGGAGATTCCCCTTGAGATGAAAAGATGAGATAAAAAAAAAAAAACTAAATGTTTCCATGCTCTATTTAAAGAAGAAAAAGAAAACTAGAATGTAGAGATCAGAAAAATCAGCATGTATCCTATTTTATGTCACAGTAATGAAGAGTCCCTACATATAAGTATCATACCACGATACTTGTTCATCAGATTTGGCCTCAAATGACCTGTGACCATTCAAACACTAAATATATTCTCAAGATATAAAGATCTGCCACCAATGAGGACAATGAAAATAATTTACCAACATTCCAAAAGAAATAATCCAAAAACAATAACCAAGGCAGCATTATTTGGGGGGGAGGGGGTTAGTCTATAAAAATTGCTCACTTGAAGAACACACTCATGAAATGTTTGTGTTCAAATCATACTTCTGTAAAAAGCCACTGTACCTACAAGGACAGTTTAACTGCTTTCCATAACACAAACAGGTAACTGAGTTTTAGAGAATGACATCATTTTTCCTCAGCAGGTTTCATTCTTTGAAATGAGAAACAAGCAGGCATTATCTTATAAGTTATAAACCACCCTTTTCCTCAAAATAAAAAGGATTTGAAAGAGGCAACGAACAAGCATTTACTTCTCTGAGTAAGCCTCTGTGAGGTCTTACTATGGAGTAATTATACTCCTAGATTCACACAGTTAGAAGTAGCAATTTCAAGTATATACCTAATCTCTCTTTCCTCCCCAAACAGTAAAAATATCTACCATTGGTAACTGAGATTTCTGAATTTCTCTGTATACTGTTTTCAGTAACCTCTGTGTACATTATACATAATCTATTATATATCTCATTCTTATCAATTACAGAGTTAAATGAAAATATTTTTGGTCTACATGTGATTAATGAAATATTATTATAAACAATTAAGCAATAATAATTTTTATAAATTCCCATTATTCCACAATAACAAAAGAGACCACTGGCATATGTATCCAGAAATCATTCATATATCTAACCTAAATGAAAGACCTGTAGAGATTTCCTTATTAAATATTTTAAGGAAGCTAATGTTTATATTTTCTGGGCCTATGGCATCTAGACAAGTAAGAAAGTGGTCCTATAGTCTACTGCATGCAAGCCAGACTAGAATTAAAACTGATAAATTTCTAAAGTGGGTAAAATCAACAGTATGTAAAATTAATACAAATACATATAAGTAATACAGGCATATAAAAGAAATAAACTACATTAACAAGAAAAATAAATTTCACATTCAAGTGATTAAGGAACCAATTTCCCTTTTTACTATTCCCAAATAAAAAACGAAAATTAGGTTTGCATAACAAAGTTTAATATTCTCGTATAAACACATCAAGACTTATTTTACATAGAAGAGTACTGTTATAAGACTAATGGGCTAAAATGAATTAACGTGTGTTAGATATTAAATATCACCTAGGATAAGTCAAGCTCTGAATTTTTTTAATATTTAGGAAGTTATCTTAAAGGCTATTTTCTTAATTTTCAAACTGCACCATCAGAATGTATTAAGGTAAGTACAGGCTAAATTATACAAAAATTACTAATGAACACAGAGAAGTAATTCTAAAAGCAGATTGAGTGTTTTTATCTTTATAAGACTGATTTTGCTGTCTAAAGCATGAGTTATCAGGACTTCCCTGGTGGCGCAGTGGTTAAGAATCCGCCTGCCAATGCATGGGACACGGGTTCGAGCCCTGGTCCAGGAAGATCCCACATGCGGTGGAGCAACTAAGCCCGTGCGCCACAACTACTGAGCCTGTGCTCTAGAGCCCACGAACCAGAACTACTGAGCCCGCGTGCCACAACTACTGAAGCCCGCACGCCTAGAGCCCATGCTCCACAACAAAAGAAGCCACCGAAATGAGAAGCCTGCGCGCCACAAGGAAGAGTAGCCCCCGCTCACCTCAACTAGAGAAAGCCTGCGCACAGCAACGACACCCCAATGCAACCAAAAATAAATAAATAAAAATAAATTTTAAAAAAAAAGAATGAGTTATCAAAAACAGAGTTAATGACATACAATTATTTACGTATTGAAGGAAACAATGCTATGAAAGGAATAACTTTCCAATCTGCCCTTCTCCTCACATCCATCTTGAAGCTAGGATGAGCCAACTACACATGCAAAGGCAATGTGCTATGTGATACAGATTAGTGGTCAAGAGCAATGTTTTGGAGCAACAGACTTTACCGCCCATGTAATTTAAAGTAAGAAACCACCTCTCCATTCTCACCTATATGAATGGATGCTAATATGTCCTTTTATCACAAGGACTAAGCATGATAACACATATAAAGCACTGAGCCATTCACTGCCTCTCACAAAGCATTCAAATTATGTTCCCATTTAATGTACATACAACAGAAACAGACACAGATGTGTGTATGTGTCAGTTCATATACATATATATTTCCTAACTCTGTCCACTGAGAGGACCTCGAAGCACTGATACTTCACAGTAGCAATAAGCACAACTAGTGCCCAGATCTCTGGTCTGGTTCTAAACACTATTCTCCTAACGAAAGGGGTCAGGATTCCTTGGAAAAGTGGTTGCTTCCGAGGCTGGAGAAGGGAAAATACAACACTAGAATATCCTGTGGTGCCAGAAAATAAGGAAGTGCTCAAAAAGGAATGGGGGCATGTTTGAAGGACACAGGAGCCAGCCTAAACAAGGTCCTATGGCCAAAGTTGGAACAATACAAGAAAGAAAATAAATAGGGCTTCCCTGCTGGCGCAGTGGGTAAGAGTCCGCTTGCTGATGCAGGGGACATGGGTTCATGCCCCGGTCCGGGAAGATCCCACATGCCGCGGAGCAGCTGGGCCCATGAGCCATGGTCGCTGAGCCCGCGTGTCTGGAGCCTGTGCTCCGCAACGGGAGAGGCCACAACAGTGAGAGGCCTGCGTATCATTAATTAATTAATTAATTAATTAATTAATATAGCTCTGAACTATAACCTATAGAATAAAATAAATATCCATGAGTTCATACTGATATCAACAAATAAAATGGGGAGGAAAGGACAGCCCTTCCTCACAGAAGACTCTGATTAATAAATGTGGAAGAAAAGAAGAAAATAGAAAATCACCACTAGGCAAATATCACAGTAATAACGGTTGCAGACAAGATCCACTGATAGATACTAAAATTATCAAATACTAAAATTACTAGGCAAGAGGTTGAGGAGACACAGGATATTTATTAGTTACAATGAGAAGAATAGTAACTTTACGGTGGAGAAATCTGACAGACAAGGGGTAGTGTACTAACATCACGAAGCCCCCTGCCCGATGTGATGCACTGAGAAGGATATAGTATCACTCCTGTGCTCTTGCCAAACGTGCGTAACTACCTTACTCCAATCTAAGGTAATCAGAATTACCTTACTCTATCAGACAAACCCAAGGTGAGGGACATTCTACAAAATAATCGATTTTCTTTCAGAAGTGTCAAAGTCATAAAAGATGAGAAAAAACTGAGCAACTGTCACAGATTGGAGGAGACTAAGGAGACATTAGAAATAAACATAAGGTGAGATCCTAGATTGGATCCTGGAACATAAAAAGGATATAAATAGGAAACCTGACAAAATTCAAACAAGATCTGTAGTTTAGATAATAGTATTGCGCTAATGCTAATTTCCCAATTTATTAATTATACTACAATTATGTTAGATATTAAGATGAGGGGAACCTGGATAAAGGACATATACAAACTCTCAATTTTACTACTTTCCTGTAAGTCCAAACTTATTTCAAAATAAAATTTTTTTTAATATTATACACACACACACACACACACACACACACACACACACAGAGTCATCCCTAAGTATGTGCAGGGGATTGGTTCCAGGACCTGCGGCAGAGACCAAAATCCGCATATCCTCAAGTGCGGTAGCCAGCCCTCCATATCCGAGGGTTCCACATCCTAGGATTCAACCAACCATGGATTGTAAACATAACAGTGTATGTACTGAAAAAGGTCCCCGGATAAGTGGACCCACACAGCTCAAAGCTGTGTTGTTCAAGGGTCAACTGTAGTTATCTAGACAACATATATTAGGTATCATTTTGTTTTCCCTTAAAATCATCAAATTATGCTAAAATGTCCTTTAGTTGCTGAAGTTAGAACAGATATCTCTAAAAAACTTAGCTCTGAAAATTTTAATCAATAAAATACATTACAGATCTCATTACCTGTAATTTTATATCCATAAGCAGCTAGTTGTCCAGCCATATATTCTCCATCTGAATTATTATGAGAACAACCCCAAGTTCGTATCCAAATTTTCTGTATGCCTGGAATAGTGCTGTTAATGAATTAAAAAAAAAAAGTCTCATTAAGGGATTTTTAAAATAAAAAGCACTAGGTAATTTCTGGGCCCATTATGCAAAAATACTCACTCACTGCAGTCCATTCACAGGCTATTGATTAAATGCACCAACTTAATACATAATCTGCTGTTACACCAAAAATCTAAATACAAGATAAAATAACAGCACAGAATTCTAAGTTAAGACTCTATATAAAAAATATCTTTTCTCTGAGTTGTATTTTAAATTCAATACTACTAAATATTACCACTAAGTTCAACTCCTGGAAAGGTACAAACAAATAACAATAGCACAAAAAATGGTTCCAGCAGCAATGGCAAATAAAGTTAAATACATCTAAAGACTACTATATACTAGTTACAATCTTTATTTTATAACTTACAGATATAAATAACCGAATCAAAATGAAAATCTGTCACTCTACAGCACTATTCAAAGCGTTCCATATATAAAAATAGAGTTCTGAAAAATGTAATATTTTTACAAAGGAAATAAAAGGACTTTCAACTTGGATTGCCCTAATAATTAATAATTAAATAGACATTACCTTAACAACATGTTTAGGACAAACTTAATAAACTTCATTCATTAAAATATAAGCAAATTTTAAATTCATACATCTTATGAATCTGTTCCAAACAAAATAATCAAGTGTATTAAAACTCTCAACAATTTACTAGGTAAACAAATATAAGCATATTAAAACTATATAACTGCATATTCCTTTCTGGCTACGTTGTATTCGAATTTCACTAGAGACCTAATATAACAGTGTAAACAGCACAATAATTTGTGCCCAATGCCTTTAGATGATCCACAAGTATTTGTAAATTTGCTAAGAAAAACCAAATGCCCAAACCACCACTATTTCATAAGAATCACAAATTCCAATAAAATTTTTAATGTGGGAGTAACAATTACACACCAACTACTGTAACAGCAAAGAGATCCAGCCAGGGGAGGGTGCAGGGGGGGAGCTATTTTTGTGCCAAATACTGCCCTAGGCCCTGCTTTTAAGAAACATGCAATTTGACATCTTTTTCTTCTTTAGTCAATGACTTTGCTAAATTTAAAACCATTCAAATTAAAAACAAAACAAAAAAACACTACATATTTCCTCTCAAAATTTCAAAGGTTTTTTTTAAAAGAGACATTATGTATATCATATACAGTAGTGCCAGCCTCTCCCCTGGTATGATACTGAATATAATTTCAAAAGAAAAGAAAAGCTTACCTATCACTTGGTGGACTGTTTTCGTCTTGCAAATATTTTTGGGTATTTCGCCTTCGCACCTTTGGAACAACGTGCTTTCTCGCAAAATGCCTATCTTGGGGCTTTGAATCTTCTTGTGACACAATATCTTCTATGTCATCCAGGAATGTATCACAGGATGCAGAAGGCATCTTCTCTATCACATAAAAAAGTTATAAATGATTCAAGCACATGAGTCCCTCAGAAAATCTGTTTAACATAACATCACCCGTGAAATATTCTCGCCAAACTTGAATCTAATAAAGCCTTTAGATTTTAACTTCAAGTTTACAGAAAATACAGGAGATACAGTAAAAGAAACACCAGATAAATCTTATTGACAGTGGGACATTCCACGGTTCAACTGGAACTATTTCTTCAACAAATCAGGGTCATGGAGAAAAAAGCAGGAAAGGAACTGTTCAAGATTAAAGGATACTTAGAAGATAATATGAACACACTTCATGCTCTTGATCAGGTCTTACTTTGTCCAAACAACTGTAAGACATTTTGGGAACAATTAGGGAAATCAGAATATGAACTGGGTATTAGATAGTATTTGGATATTGCTAAAAATCATTAGATATAAAGTATTGTCTTTACGATTAAAATCTTATTTTTTTAGAGATGCACACTGAATATGTGGAGGTAAATATTACATCTATAATTTATTTTAAAACAATAAAAAATATATTAAGACATGGGGAAACATTTACAACTCTTAAATCTAGGAAATAGACATGTTGTTGTTTATTATCCAATTCTACTGTCCTGAATGTTCAAAATTTTTATAATTAAGAAAAGAAAATGTGGACACTGCTTCCAGGAAGATGAAATAAACATATTTTCCCTATCCCTCCCACTAAGTACAACTAGAACTCCAGACATATACGTAAAATAAACATAAGAACACTTTGAAAGATGGAGAGAAGGCAGACCGGCTAGGGACCTTGCAACCCAAGTTACACCACCATGGTGAGCTCCTTGGGTTTTGTTTTGCCTCCTATATCCCAGACTTGGAGCTGAAGAAGCCAGCAACCCAGAAATGCCAACAGGTGCAGACAATAAAAGCCCTCAACAAAACAAAAGACTGTTCTGTTGCCAAAGAACCAGAAAAGTGGCAGCCTTACAAGACAGAAAGCTTTTAGGCAATAACCATTCCACTCCACACAAACACCAAAAAAACACAAAACTGCAAAACACAATTCAGTGAAGGAAAGATAGCCTTTTCAGTAATTTCTGCTCGAGCAACTGGACATTTATAGACAAATAAATGAACAACCACCTAAGTCTCACACCTTATACAAAACTTAATTCAAACAGATCCTGGACTAAAATGTAAAACAAAACTATGAACTTTTAGAAAAAATTCGTAAGATCCAGAAGGAAAAATAAGCACATGAAAAGAGATTCAACATTACTAGCCATCAGAGAAATATAAACTAAAACCACAATGAGATATCACTACATAGTTATCACTAAAATAAAAAACAGTGACAACACTAAATGCTGGCAAGGATGTAGAGAAACTGGATCACTCATACAGTCCTCGTGGGAATATAAAATGGTACAGCTGCTCTGGAAAACAGTTTGGCATTTTCTTAAACTAATCATGCAACTACAATGCAACCCAGCAACTGTACTTCTAGGTGTTTATCCAGGAGAAATATTAAGACAGTCACACAAAAACCTAAAATAAATATTTACAGCAGCTTTCTTTGTAAGAGCTAAAACCTGAAAACAACCCAGATGCCCTTCAATGGTTGAATGGTTAAGTAAACTGAGGCACATCCAATACCATGGAATACTACTCGGCAACAGAAAGGAATGAACTACTGACACATGTAACAACCTGGATGAATCTCCAGAGAATTATGTTCAGTGAATAGAGCCAATTGCAAAAGGTTACCTACTGTATAATTACATTTATATAACATACTTGAGATTGAAATAACAAAATAATGGAAATGGGGGACAAAACAGTGGTTGCCAGTGATTAAGGAGAGGATAGAGTGGGAGGAACGTGAATGTGACTATAAAGGTCAGTGTGTGCGATCCTTGTGATGATGGGAAGTGTTCTGCATCCTGACCACATCATGTCGATATCCAGGTTGTGATACTATACATATTACAGTTTTGCAAGATGTTACCTTTGGGGGAGACTTGGGTACAGTGTACAGCAACTCCACATAATTTTTATAACTAAGTTAATCTACAATTATGTTAAAATAAAATACTTAAGATAAAAAGCTACCTGAAAAATGAAACGTGCAGGCATAACTCAAAGATAACTGCAGGTTCAGCTCCAGACCACCACAATAAAGCGAATGTCATAATAAAGGGAGTCACATGAATTTTCTGATTTTCCAGTGCACATAAAAGTTATGTTTACACTATACTGTAGTCTATTAAGTGTGAAATAGCATTATATCTTTAAAAACTATGTATATGCCTTAATTTTAAAATACTTTGTGGCTAAAAAAAAGTTAACCACCATCTGAGCCTTCAGAGAATTATAATCTTTTTGCTGGTGGTGGGTCTTGCCTCCATGTTGATGGCTACTGACTGGTCAGGGTGGTGGCTGCTGAAGGGGGGTGGCTGTGGGAATTTCTTAAAATAAGAGAACAGTGACGTTTGCCTCATCAATTGACTCTTCTTTTCATGAACAGTTTCTCTATAAGCATGCAATGCTGTTTGACAGCATTTTACCCACAGTAGAGCTTCTTTTGAAATTAAAGTCAATTCTCTCAAACCTTGCCTCTGCTTTTTTTTTTTTTTTTTTTTGCGGTACGCGGGCCTCTCACCGCTGTGGCCTCTCCCGTTGTGGAGCACAGGCTCCGGACGCGCAGGCCCAGCGGCCATGGCTCACGGGCCCAGCCGCTCCGCGGCATGTGGGATCTTCCCGGACCGGGGCACGAACTCGCGTCCCCTGCATCGGCAGGCGGACTCCCAACCACTGCGCCACCAGGGAAGCCCGCCTCTGCTTTATTAACTAAGTTTACGTAATATTCTAAATCCTTTGTTGTCATTTCAACAATCTTCACAGCATCTTCACCAAGAGTAGATTCCATCTCAAGAGATCACTTTCCTTGCTCATCCATAAGAAGCAACTCCTCATCCATCCACGTTTTACCATGAGATTGCAGAAATTCAGTCACATTTTCAGACTCCACTTCTAATTCTAGTTCTCTTGATAATTCCACCACATCCGCAGTTATCTCCTCCATGAAACCTTGAACCCCTCAAAGTCATCCATGAAAGTTGGAACCGACTTGTTCCAAACTCCTGTTAATGCTGAAATTTTGACCTCCTCCTATGAATCACAAATGTCCTCAATGGCACCTAGAATGGTGAATCCTTTCCAAAAGGTTTTCAATTTACTTTGCCCGGATCCATCGGAGGAATCACTATCTATAGCAGCTTACCCTTATACAATATATTTCTTTAATAATAACACTTGAAAGTCAAAATTACTACTTGACCCATGGGCTGTGGCATGGATGCCGTGTTAGCAGCATGAAAAACATTAATCTCCTTGTATATCTCCATCAGAGCTCTTGGGTGACCAGGTGTACTGTCAATGAGCAGTGATATTTTCAAAGGAATGTTTTTTCTAGGCAGTAGGTCTCAATAGTGGGCTTAAAATATTCAGTAAACCATGTCATAAACAGATGTGCTGTCATCCAGGCTTTGTTGTTCCATTTACAGAGCACAGGCAGGGAAGATTTAGTATAATTCTTAAGGGCCCTAGGATTTCCGGAACGGTAAATGAGCACTGACTTCAACTTATCATTATCAGCTATATTAGCCCCTGACAAGGGAGTCAGTCTGTCCTTTGAAGTTTTGAAACCAGGCACTGAGCCACTGTAATTATCTTAGCTAGATCTTCTGGTCCTTCTGGGTAACTTGCTGCAGCTTCTACATCAGCACTTGCTTCTTCACCTTGCACTTTTACATATGGAGATGGCTTCTTTCCTTAAATCTCATGAACCAACCTCTGCTAGCTTCAAACTTTTCTTCTGTAGCTTCCTCACCTCTATCAGCCTGCACCGAATTGAACAGAGTTAGGGCCTTGCTCAGGATTAGGCTTTGGCTTAAGGGAACATTGCGGCTGGTTTGATCTTCTATCCACACCACTCAAACTTTCTCCATATCAGCAATAAGGCTGTTTTGCTTTTTTATCATCCATGTGTTTACTGGAGGATCTGTTTTAATATCCTTCAAGAACTCTTCCTTTACATTCACAATCTGGCTAACGGGCACAAGAAGCCTAGCTTTCAGTCTATCTCAGCTTCCGCATTAAAGCTTAATCACTTCTAGTTTATTTAAACTGAGAGACATGCAATTCTTCCTTTCACTTGGACACTTAGAGGCCACTGCCAGGTTATTAACTGGCCTAATTTCAGTACTGGTATGTCTCAGGGAATAGGGAGGCACGAGGAAAGGGGGAGAGATGGGGGAAGGGCCAGTTGGTTTAAGTAGGAGCACACATTTACCAATTAAGTTCGCTATCTCATACAGGCGTAGTTCAAGGCGCCCCAAAACAATTACAACAGTAACAAAGATAAATGATTACAGATCACCATAACAAATATAACAATAATGAAAGAGTTTGAAATACTGCGAGAATTACCAAAATGTGGCACAGAGACACAGAGTAAATGCCGTTGGAAAAATGGCACCAACAGACATGCTGGATGCCAGGCTGCCACAAAGCTTCAATGTGTAAAAACAAAAACAGGCAACATCTGTGACGCACAATAAAGCGAAGCAAAAGAAAATGAGGTCTGCCGATACTTGAAGACACTTACTGGCAGACCTCCACTAATACTGTGTCCAGACAGGAAGCAAGGGCTTCACAGCATCATCTCATTAACCATTCACAACAACTCCAGGAGGTAGGTGGTGGTGTTATACTCACTTTAAAGAATAATCTAGGGAATTCCCTGGCTGTCCAATGGTTAAGACTCCGCACTCTCACTGCCGAGGACCTGGGTTCCATCCCTGGTCGGGGAACTAAAATCCCATAAGCTGCGTGGCACAGCCAAATAAAAAAAAAAAAATGAAGAGTAATCTAAAACACAGAGAAGCTAACTTACCCAAAGCAGCTCAAAGACTCCACAGCAGATGAGCCTGAGCCCACGTGCTGTGCGAGACTCTACGGCCTACTTAATTACCCAGAATGACCACTTTTCATCCGGGTCGCCTAAACCAGTGTTAAGGGTCCTACACTCTCCTCTGGTCTCAAGCCTTTCTGATGAATTTTCCTTCTCTTCATTTGTCAGATTCCCATCTTTACATTAACAGAGTATTTCCAGCCAGGCTCATTTTGTGCCCTTGGCTGTAATGCACTCTTTACATGTATGACAAACTAGGCCGTGTAAATCAGACAAATCTGTGTTCAAATCTCAGCTAGCTTTACATTGCTCAGAAGAACAAAAGATCAGAAATAACCCAGATGGCAATCAATCAAGAACTGTTTAAATTATAGTGAACACCCATACCACATGGTCAGGGTAGGACTGTCAGTCACAGGCCTCCTCCTTCCCCAGATGCAGCCATGGCACATGAGACCCATGTGCCAGAGTAATTCATCCTCTGGGCCACAATGACTGGTTCAGGTTTGGACATGACAAGCCGAGCCAATCAGAATCATCACGAGAACTTCTATGCCAGGGCTAACAGGAGAGCTGGCTTCTCTTTCACTGAAGTGACTAAGTTAGGAGGCTGGCAACTTGAGGATACTGGGGGCCATCTTGCCTGCCACAAAGCAGAACCTACCCAAGGCAGGAAAGGCTTCTAAGAGCTGGAGAGATAACGAGCAATACTGACATTATTTGAGCAACTGGGTCCAACCAATGCCTGCAGCCAGATGCAGCCCTGCCCTGCCCAGTCACATGAGCTAATAAATTCCCTCTGGGGCTCAAATTCATTTGAGTTGGGGCTTCTGTTCTTGCAAATGAGAGCCCTGGCCGACTCAGCAAACTATAGGTAAGGTGAAATGAACCAGGTTAGTCTTTCCCAAATTCGTTCTATTTATTGACTATCAGTGAAGAAACAGTTCTGTGGTCAAATAAATTTGGGACAGTCTGCGTCTTACAGGCTCCCAGTATGCATTAGTAGAGCAAAGACTGGGAAGCGCTGTGGTGAAGAAACTTAAACTCGCTGATCTTAGGAGTTTTCTGAAAATTAATTTCTCACAGGTCTCCTCTTCATGCGGTTGCAGACGGTACTGAAAACAGAAGGCCTGAAGGAAGCCAACCCTCAGATCCCCTCCCACATTCTGTACACATGGATGACTTCATTTTCTTACCGGGAAATGGGTTTTTACCCACATATCAATCTGTTACAGTGAATGAACTGCCCACCCCCTTTAGAACAATCCCTCTACTCTGACCTGCTCGAGCACGGAATTCCAGCCATGCTTCCTCTTCTTGCATCATCGCTAATTGTCTCTTTACTGAATCATTACTATCTGGGTATAAACATACTGTTATTTCTCCCATTTGAAAAACAAAAACCTTATCCGGACCCCACTTCCTCTACCTACTGTCTCCACCACATTTCTCTCCTTTAAAAGAAAACTCCTTGCAAGAACTGTCTCCAATTTCCCCCTCCCATTCTCTACTAAACCGGGCTTTCACCCCGACCACTCCACCAAAACTGCTGTCCTGATTTCAGTGACTCACAACAGTGTACATGGCAGTCAATTCTCAGCCATCTCGCCTGACCCGGTCTGCAGCATCTGACACTACGGTCCGTGCATCCCCTCCTAAAGCGATCTTCTTCACTGGCTTCTGGAATCGCACACTCTGAGTTCTCCTCCTACCATGTCAACCACTCCGTGCATCCCCCCCTAAAGCGATCTTCTTCACTGGCTTCTGGAATCGCACACTCTGAGTTCTCCTCCTACCATGTCAACCACTCCATGCATCCCCCCTAAAGCGATCTTCTTCACTGGCTTCTGGAATCGCACACTCTGAGTTCTCCTCCTACCATGTCAACCACTCCCCAAGTTTCCTTTATTGGTTCCTCCTCATCTCTCCAACTTCTCAACCTCGGAATGCCCCCAGAGCTCCGTTACAGGACTTCTCTTTTCTAGTTACAGACACATCCTAGGTGATCTCATCCAGTCCCAAGGCCTTGCAAGACCAACTGTATGCTTATATAACCAGCCCCAGTCCTCCCCTGAACTTCAGGCTCAGATGTCCAACTGCCTATTCAACACCCCTGCTTGAATGTCTAATAGTTATTTCAGAATTAAAAGGTCAAAAACAAAACTCCTGATCCTCTCCCCACCTTACCCCACCTGCAACCAACAACATCACACCAGATCCTCCCACAACTTTCCCCATCTCACTTAAAGGCAATCCCAACCTTCCACCCACTCAGGTCAAAAGTCCTGGAACCATCCCTGACTCCTCTCTTTCCTTCACCCTAAATCCAATCCACCAACAAAAGCCTGCTGGCTTGACCTTCCAACTATATTCAGAATCTATTTCTGACCATACCCACTGCTACATTCTTGGTCCAAACCAACATTAACTCTTGCCTGGATTACTGTAATAGTCACCCTGCTTCTACCCTTAATTCCCGAAGGACACTTGCAGCACGTAAGCCAGGGATCCCTTTAAAACCGAAATTCTTCTCAGGCTTCTGATCAAAACCTTCCCTTGGTATTCCATCTCAGAGTAAAAAGCCGCAGAGTAAAAACTGCTACAGAGTTCTACTAGTACATAATCAGCTTCCTGTTACCTCTGTGACCCCACTTCCCACTGCTCTCCCCTCTCCCTCCACTCGGCCACACGGGCATCCTGGCTAGTTCACACCCACCAGGCACACACTCATCTCAAGGTCTTCGTCTTGCCTGGAATGCCTTCAAGCCCTTTGGGACTTTGTTCAAATGTCACCAGTGAGGCCTTCCTGAGCAACTCCCACCTCACCACGTACACACACCTCCTGTCCGCCTTCCCCGCCTTGTTTCCTTACCACAGCACTTCACCACCTGCTTAGATATTACAGGGGAGCAAACTTGCCACCCCAAAATGTCTGCTTGCCATGCAGATTATTTTGAGCTGAAAACAATCAAGGATCAAAAGATTCGGGAAGAAACTCTGACCTTCCCCGTAAATGCCTAAAAGAACGTAAACAGAGCACCTGTTCCAGGAAGGGAGTAATCACCACAGATAACTGGAGTATGAACTACGTGTGCAGACGGGGAGGAACCTAGCAAAGTTTGTTTGTTAAAATTCCTCTGTAACCAAACATTTGCTTTTCCATGGCATGGCAATTGCCTTCCTCCCCTCTGAGGTCCCAAACCACTACCCCCAAGATCCTCTTCTGTCTTTAGCTGAAGACAAAAGGGTTTAAGGCAAGGGTTTCAACCACTTGGGAGAGTTACTGTTTGCCTGGGTCTCTCCCATGTATACATGTTATTACACTTTCGCCTGATTTGCCTCCTGTTAATCTGTCAGTTTAATTCTTAGACCAGCCAGAAGAACCTAGAAGGGTAGAGGAAAATTTCTTCCTCCATGAAAATATCTTCATTATTTTGTTACTATCTCTTTCTACTAGGATATATACTCTCAGGGGGATGGGGGGGCAGGGGGAGGTAAAGGCTTTTGGGTGCTTTGTTCACTGCTCTATCCCAGGTGGTGCCTAGAACTGTCTAGCACACTGCAGCTTCTCAATAAATACTTTTTACTGTACACTACCCAGTCTAACAAAATATGCCCCCTCTGCTACCTCCCACTCTGCCCCAGCTGTAATAATCTTTCAGACGTCCTCTGAGCACGCCAAACTAGCTTCTGACTCAGGGCCTTCACACTTGCTCTTCCTCTGCCTTGAATATCATCCCCAGATATTCGTATGCCTTGCTGCCTACTTCTCTACGCAAATGACACCTTGGAGAGGCCTTTTCCTAATCACCCTATCTAAGATAAGCACACACTGATTAGGCATCCCACACATTCTCACCAGCCTCTAACCCACTTTATGCTTCATTTTTCTTCATAACACTTACCTACCTGACTCCAGGTAGGTATATAACTGCATCTGTCTTTCTCACTACAGTGTAAGCTCCAAAAGAACAAGGGTGTCATCTCTTTCTCACCACTATATCCACAACACCTGTAACAATGCCTAGCACACAGCAGGTGCAGAATATCTGTTGAATGAATGGATAAATAAACACTTGCTTAAGCTGAATTTAGCTAGTCTTTCTATAACACAGGAGGAAATTCTTACAGTAGGTGGGAAGGTGAAATAAATACCTAACCCCTACGGTTTCTTCTATAAACTATGACTCTATGAAATAACAGTTAAGTGAGAAAGGCTAAGACCAGGTAGTGCCTTTCAATGTTACTAAAGAACTACTGAAGGATTATAAATTGAATGACATATATTAATTTTTTTAATTACACAATATTTACATCCCATACACAATTGCTTATGGATCCACTGAAGGGAAACAGTACGGAAGAAGAGAGATGAGAGGGGTCCACTGCAGTAGACATACAGTATCAGAGTTAGGGAAGCAAGGAACACTGCTAAGCCTCTTATTTTATAGAACTGAAGTCCAGAGGAGCTAACAGATTTGTCCACTGATCGAGCTAAAATTAGAACCTAGGCCCTCCCTCAACACCAAGCTCTCCCCACATGGCTCTGCCCCATTGGCAAAGCACAAATAATGCAAGAGTCTAAGGCAACCCTAAGAAAGAAGAACATTCCAGAAAAAAATGGGCAAAGGCAAAACCGGCAACACACTTCAGAAATGCAAATAGCCGCTAAGCATAGGAAAGAATGCTCAAACACACTAAGGGCATGTGTTTAAACAAGGAGTTATTTTCCATCTACCCCACAGATAACAAAGACTGACAAACACCCAACTGTTAGCAGAAAGCACGGTAAAACTGACATACCCTTTCTGAAGGGCAATCTGGCAATACATATCAAAATTTAAAACATATATCCTTTTGCCCAGCAATTCCATTTCCAGAAATTCACTCCAGGGAGACAAAAGAGACAAATATATAATGCAGAGGTTCCTAAACCTGGCTGCATATAATAAGCACCGGAACAAACTCACTCATCACTATTAATTAGCTCAAGTTCTTACTGCCAACAAACTGGTAAATGGAATTGTTAGCCTTCAGAAATTATTAAATAAGTGACTAATAATGAAACTTTGAGAATAAAAGGAAAACAAGATAGTAGCTAAATGGAACAACAGGATCGTATAAAGTTTTTTCTCAAAGGTAGAGGAAATCAAGTTTAATGAAGGAAATAAAAACAGTAAGTGAAAAAAGGAGATATTGAAAATGATGAAGAGAGAATAATATAGAGTACTGGTTACTTACAGAGGTGATTTATTAGGAGACCTTTAGAACAGCAAATACCCAGGCCCCATTCTCCAGAGTGGAATTTAAGGATGGGAAGGTAAAACCTGCCCAGGTGATTCCACTATACACATCTGATTGAGAACCACTGTTCTCCTACAGCAAAGGTTCTCAGTCTTGAGTGTTCATTATAGTCACCTGAGGAGCTATGGAAAATTACCGACAACTGAGCCCTGCGCTAGTTGAATCAATCGCTGGAACGGAGCCTGGACATCAATATTTTTTAAAACTTTCCAGTAATTCTCATGTGTGTTGCCACAGTTGTGAACCAAAGTCCTACACCAGTAGTTTTCACAGTGTGGTTCCCACACCAGCACAATTAGGGTCACTGGGGAAATTTGTTAGAAATGAAAAGTTTGGGGTCCCACTCAAAATCTACTGAATCAGATACTCTGAGTAAAGTTCAGCAATCTTTAACAAGCCCTCCAGGTGATTTTGATGTGCACTAAAGTTTGAGAATCACTGTCCTAGAGTTATTCTTTAATAAAAATCATCTAGAATGCTTGTCAAAAATATATTACCTGGTCAGCTGATTTTCAACAAGGGTGCCAAGAAAATTCAATGAGTAAAAGAGTAGTGTTTTCAACAAATGGTGCTGGGACAACTGGATAGCCACATGCAAAGAATGAAGTTGGATTCCTGCTTCACATCACATACAGAAATTAACTCCAATTGATTGCAGACCTAAATTTAAGAACTAATGCTATAAAACTCTTAGAAGATAAGATAGGTGTAAATGTTCATGACATTAGTTTAAGCACTGGTTTCTTAGTTATGACACCAAAAGAATAAGCAACAAAAGAAAAAACAGACTGGACTTACATTTAAGACTTTCATATTTAAGACTTTCATGCTTCAAAGGACACCATCAAGAAAGTGTAAAGAGAGCTCATACAATTGGAGAAAATGTTTGCAAATCAAATGTCTGATAAAGGTCTGGTATCAGAATACATATAGAACACTTACAACTCAACAACAGAAAAATAACCCAATGAAAAATATGAGCAAAGGATTTGAACAGACATTTCTCCAAAGAAGATATACAAACGACCAATAACATGATGAGATGTCAACATCATTAGCTATCAAGAAAATGCAAATCAAAACCACAATGAGGGGCTTCCCTGGTGGCGCAGTGGTTGAGAGTCCGCCTGCTGATGCAGGGGACATGGGTTCGTGCCCTGGTCCGGGAAGATCCCACATGCCGCGGAGCGGCTGGGCCCGTGAGCCATGGCCGCTGAGCCTGGGCATCCGGAGCCTGTGCTCCGCAACGGGAGAGGCCACAACAGTGAGAGGCCCGCGTACCGCAAAAAAAAAAAAAAAAAAAAAAAAAAAAAACCACAATGAGACACCACGTCACACACACTAGGATGGCTAGAATAAAAAAGACAGAGAACAACAATGTTGATGAGGTTGTGCATTAGCTCACCCAGAGAAAGAGAACAGAATTTCTTCTAACTGGAAAGAAGACAGGACCAAGCCTTAAGGAACTCCATATTTACCTGCCATACAGAAGAGAACCAGCCTATAGTGGAGATCATGAAGAAGCCACTAGAGAAGAAAATCAGTGGGTCACAAAAGGAAAAGGAAGTGAGCATGTGAAAGAGGTGGACATGGTCAGTGCTGCTTAATGCAGGTAATGCAAAGTTAAGTAAAATGAATGAAAACGTTTCTTGGATTTAGTGATAGGAAGATCTTGGCGTTTCCAGATAATGAAGGTAGCAAAATCACTAAGAAATTAAAATTAGGCTACCTTCCTGCAGGTTATAATATGCAACACGTCACTCCAACATAAAAGGCTTAAAATAAATGAGTACCTCGATTATTCATAATTAGCCTCAAATCTTCTTGAGAGATGAGTCTGGAAAATAAAAACTGATTAGAAAAAGCAAGCTCGCAACAACTTCACAAAACAACAGTAAGGACTCTTTAAAACTACCTAAAAGGGATTAAACTCCATAAAAGGCTACTTTATACCTCAGGGTTAATAATGTTCCATACTACTCCCAATTTCTTTCTGATTAGGCCAGGTGTGTTAACATCTGCCACATTTGCTATGACTGAGATCCAGCGTCTGGCCGTAGTTAATAAACACTATCCAGCACTACAACACGTCTGCGTGATTCAAGTAATACCGAGAACTACAAAACAGAAATATGGCAATAAAGTAAGTATCCACATCACCTGACACACGAAAGACACGTGTCGTCCCGAGATTCAGAAAGAGGTTTTACCAGTAAACAAGAAGGAAAAGTGAAAAATCAAGACACCTAATCTTCAGACCAACTTGTTTAAATTTCTGAGATACAGCTCTCTGAAAGCTAGGTGACTGTGAAACCTTGTCCCGTCCCACAAACTAACGCAGAAAGTGGGAAAACGAATGAAGTTAGATTTGACAATAAGCAACAAGTTCCCTTAAATACTCCTTACAGCCCTGCAGCACCTAAGGCCAAAGACCCGTCCTCACTTCTGGCAGCGCTACCTGCCTCCCAATTCCCCCAGCCCAGTTGGTAAGTTCTCTTTTAACTGCAAAACAAACCAGCAAACCTCCCAAGAAAGACTAAAACTGGGGAAACAAGGCTCCGCCGTAAAAGGAACTCTGGCCAAACTCTGCCCCACACTGATCCACCCGCCACCCTTATCCAGCAGTCGGGAAATAACAAACCAGCCAGAAGTAAGAGAACCTACACGCCACTCTCCGGAAACTGCAGCGACTTTAGATGGAGCTCGCCATGACACCTACGTCCCGCCACGGGTTTTTACGCATGCTCGCAGACGGTGGCCCGGAGAGATCAAATTACATCATCGCTGGAAATGCGCGTTCAGGTTCAACTTGGTTTAGTAATGATTTCATTTAACGATTCCTTTGGTTGCCAGAACGAAAATAAGACCTTCAAGACCTCGAGTTCTTAGAATCGTTTAATAGCTAACTTCTCCTGAGCTCTTACTACGTGTCGGGTACGGTGTTCAGAGCTTTCCATAAACATTATCTCCCCACTTATTTATTATTATACGTATTTTACAGAAGAGGAAACTGGGAGTTTAATTACGTGCCCAAAGTGATTCTGGTAGTAGTGACTGTCCTCTGTGCTAAACCCAACTCTGCCAGGCTCCCAGAGAATCTGCTCTTTTCATTACATTTTACCAGCTTCCTCGACCTTTTGTGAAAAGAGGTCGTATTAAAGAAAATGGAGAAGAGTAAAAAGATAACAGTTGGATTAAACTTAATATAGATCATTTAACACCAAGCAAGGTTTTTTGTTGTTTTTTGTTTGTTTGTTTGTTTGTTTTAATGCTTAGCAGACAGTCTAGGAGCAGCAGTTTAGCAGAGAAAGACAACTTTCATGGAGTATATACAGATTCTGACCTGGTTACCTTACATGAGTTATCTCACCTTATTATTCTTTACCCCAGACACTGACCTTGTTTACCAGAAAAGCATTTCCACTAGAAAGTGAAGACTATAGCCATGAACAGGAAGTCGAAATTTTGCGTGACTCTGGGTTTCACAGTGATTTGGGGCAACTGACTTACTTTGTAAATGACTTTCCTAGTACATTTCCCTCTAGCTAAAATGGCACACTTTGCTCATCCAAAAAAAAAAAATCTGAACTGTGACCTAAGGTCCACAGCAGTCTTCACGCAGCTGAATTAGAATTCTGTGTTTATGTTGCCCCATCTCTTTCACTAGACCAAAAGTAGGCCCTGGGTCACCTTCTTCTTGGTGGTCATCCCACTGCCTAGCTCATAATCTTGCACTTAATAGCCTCTCAATAAACATGTTGAATCAATGAATGAGTGCACCCCTTCTCCCCAAGATCTGGTTAAGTTCAAACAAATTTTATTGAGTGCATACCATATGATATGCACTTGCTGGATGCTGGAGCTAGAAAAGAAGAAAGACACTCCCTACCACTCTTTCAGGCTACTGCAAGGATATAGCTTCAGTAGAGAATAGCAATCCCTATGGAAGATGAACGCAAGAGGCCTGTGGAGCACAACAGAGAGATCAGGACTTCCCCCAGGGGTGAAGTGAGGGAAATGGACAAAGGTATTCCACACTGGGGAGACAGTGAGGGCCAATGCATGGGGGCCTGAAACTATAAACTATTGTACATTATAAAAGCAAAAAAGAGTAAAGTTGGATGATAGCAGAGAAGGCTGGAAAGGAAAGTGCAGGGATCAGATTAAGGTGAGCCTTGTTTGCTAAAATAAAGACATTAGACCTAATCCTGGATGTATTGGGTAGCATGAAAATGTCTGAGCAGAATAGACTCTCAGGAGGATGGGTTTGAGGACAACATTTCACACATGAAGAAATAGTGAAAAGCCTAAATCAAGTTGTTGGCCATGAGCAATGGGAAAATGAAAAGGGAGGACAGAAGAGACTGAGGAGGTAAAATCAGCAAGACTTAGAGACTGATAGGTGTAGACGAGGATACAAGGACGTTTCCAAGTTTGGGGATAAAGCAACTGACACCAGTACTTCTTTGGTGAAATCTGTCTCTTTAGGCACTTTTAATCTGAATCATTTGAAAAGCCAGTGACACTACCTCTAGGAGTTTAACTTATGGAAATGCTCACGGTTACACAAAGTGACATATGTGCCAGATTATTCTTTGAAAGAGTGCTTGCAATAGCAAAAGACTGAAAACTCTCTCTGGCTTCTCAATAGGGAATTGATTAAATATCTTTATGGTGTCTACAGCTCCTGAAAAAGAAAAAGGTTGCATTTAATGCACTATCTATTCTTAAGTAGAAAAAGAAATTTGCAACATAGTGTATGACTATAGTTATAACTACAGTTTTAGACATGTATAAAATCTGTGGCAGAATATATAAATAATTGGTAACAGAGGCATGTCTCTGGGAAAAGGAACTGAGTGGCTAAAGGAAGATTTGCTTTTCCCTGTATATCATTTTGTACCTTTTATTTTTGGACCATGCAGATGTATTATTTATTCAAAAAATAAATGGATGCATTTTATAAATAAAATGACATTTGATAATTTATAATTTACTGGTTTATCTGTTACACTGTAGTATTTTCTTTCATATGAATATTTACATTTTAAATCTTTTTATTATGCTAAGATATACATAATGTAAAATTTACCATTTTAACCGTTTTTAAGTGTACAGTTCAGTAGCATTGAGTACATTCACATTTTTGTGCAGCCATCCATCTCCAGAACATTTTCATCTCCCCAAACTTAAACTCTCAACCTGTTAAACAGTAAGTCCCTAATCCCCCTTTTCCCCAGCCCCTGATGACCACCGTTCTACTTTCTGTCTGTATGAATCTGACTACTATAGGTTCCTCATATAAGGGGAATCATACGGTATTTGTCCTTTTGTTACTGGCTTATTTCACTTAGTATAATGTTTTTGAGGTTCATCCGTGTTGTAGCATGTCAAGTATCCTTTCTTTTTAAGGCTAAATGATATTCCATGGTATGTATATACCACATTTTGTTTACAAATTTTAAATATTTATGCCTTGTTTCTCAAATTAGATTGTAAACTTCATAAGAATAGACGCTCCATATTGTTATCGTTTTTTCAGCCAACAATATTAAATGCTTTATAAATGTTGGTGGTAGACAAACCAATTCGTGTATACAAAGACATACTAAAAATGCAAGTGAATCTATAAAATAATAGTAAAACCTAACATTTTTTGAGAACTTATATGTGTGTGCCAGTAACCATCCTAAGCCCTCTATGTGAATTATCAAATGTTTTCATCACAATGACTCTATAAGTAATCCTATAAATTAGGAGTACTATTTATTTTATTTTATTTTTTATTTTTTTTGCGGTACGCGGGCCTCTCACTGTTGTGGCCTCTCCCATTGTGGAGCACAGGCTCCGGACACGCAGGCTCGGCGGCCATGGCTCACGGGCCCAGCTGCTCCGCGGCATGTGGGATCCTCGCGGACCGGGGCACGAACCCGCGTCCCCTGCATCGGCAGGCGGACTCTCAACCACTGCGCCACCAGGGAAGCCCAGGAGTACTATTATTATCCTCATTATCCCCTTTTTACAGAGGAGAAAACTGAAGCTTAAGCAGTCTGACTTCAGGGACTTTTTTTTTTTTTTTACTCTATACTTCAGAAGAAAGAAACAGTATACTTTCATTAAAAATGCAAAATTTCAAATAAAGAAAAACATTGGAGAGAAAAAAGAAAAGAATGATAAGGGAAATGTGCAATAAAATCTATAAACCTTCAGAGTAATTAACTCAATCTTTTAATATTCTTTACAGTGAAAATCGAAGAGAAAATGTGGGCAATAATGAAGTTAGAGAATTCTTACCATCTCAGCCACTAACCAAGAAAGAATAAAATAAAGTTATAAAAATTTAGGAGCACAGGGACTTCCCTGGTGGCGCAGTGGTTAAGAATCTGCCTGACAGTGCAGGAGACACAGGTTCGAGCCCTGGTCTGGGAAGATCCCACATGCCACAGAGCAACTAAACCTGTGCTCCACAACTACTGAGCCTTTGTGCCACAACTACTGAAGCCCGTGTGCCCTAGAGCCTGTGCTCTGCAACAAGAGAAGCCACCACAATGAGAAGCCTGCGCACCGCAACAAAGAACAGTCCCTGCTTGCCGCACACAGCAATGAAGACCCAACACAAAAATAAAAAACAAAAAATTAATTAATTAATTTAAAAAAATTTAGGAGTACATATCTTATTTTTGGTTTTTTTGGTTTTTAGGAGCACATATTTTAGATTTAGCTTATGATTTGAGTAATTAGCTAGTGTACTTATAAATTTGTTCCAATCAGTATCTTTTTATGATAAATAAATCATGCATTTAATTCACTCTTGAAAAATGATAGTAAATGTATAAGAAATTTTCTGTGTAGAATATTAGATAAGTTTAGTAGAATAAATTTAAAATGGATTAATCTATTATATATGAGATAAGAAAAGTATGTGTTCTCAATTTTTAAAGTTCAGCAGGTCAACATGTATTATGCAAATATATTATTATTTATGTTAGCTTCCCACCGCATGTGGTGGAAAGCTAACTGGAATTTCTTAATTACAAAAGGATGAGGGGGCACATGAAAATTAATGCTAGACCCAGGGATTTTGATTGGATCTGATAAATTGTCAGAGTAAATTCCCCAGCTGGACACCATACAACTATAGCAGTTTTTAAGCAAGGCTTTTCAGGTGTTTGTTTTCATAAAGGATTAAAAATAAGGAAATAAGTTAGGAGATTATCACAGTGGTCTAAATATGAAACCAAGAAGAAAGATGGTGATTGTAGAAATAGAGAAAAGAGAAAGGATACAAGAACGGTCAAAAGAAAATTTGCCCCAAACAGGTGAATGCTTCAATGTAGAGGATAAAAGGGAAGGACGCTGATGTTCTTAAATAAACTGAGAAAAGATTATATAAAACATGATGTGAAATAAATTAACCTGCTGTTGTCTTTGGGCTAATGCTGAATTTTCTCCAAGTAATCTAACCACTAGAGGTCAGAATGCTATACTTTTAATGTCAGCTATTCTATCAATTTACACAAATTGGTTTGGCTCATTTCTGTAATTAATTGTATCTTTTCCTTCTCCCACTCTCACTATGGGTGGTTTGGGGGCTGTTTCTGTGGCCCAGGCCAAAGCCACGAGATCACCACATTCCCTTGCCTCAGGGCAGGTAACCCATGCCAGGCCAGAGTGAATTCTGGGCTCTCAGTCAAGTGGGAGAATCTGTGGTTGGAGCTTCCAGGACCACCACGTGGCGAACACCTGCCTGAGACCCAGGCTATTTCGGAGGAAAGTAGAGCTGAGCGATGTAGGGAGAAATCAATAAGTTCTGAGGACAGCTGTAAGCCCCCTACATCCACATGCCTGGAGCTAGATTTACTCCTGAGCTCTTCAGTTCTGTGAACAAGTAAGTCCCCCCTTTTTATCCCTGAAGCTAATTTGAGTGGATTTCTTTCACTTGCAACCAAGAGTCCTGGCTCATCTTATGTTTACATATTCTCTTAACTTTTAAACAATTTATAACAGTTGTCTAACTCCCTGATTGGGAAAGAGACGTATGATGTTTTCTCTGTCCTTCAGTAATATATGACTCAAATAACAAACTTACTGAGTTATATAATAATATATTTATTGAGTACATACAGTGCACCAAGGACAGTTTTAACACTCGGGAAAAAAAAAAAAAAACAGACCAAGATCTCAGCCCTCTTAACAGTTTATATGACAGCAGGTAGAGAGAGATAATACATAATAAATATGATATGAATAAAAATTATATATTGTGTTCAGAGGTGATAACATGGCCAAAAATTTGCTGCAGATTAAGGAGAACCAAGAGTGAGGATTGCAATTTTTTTTTTTTTTTTTTTTCTGTGGTACGTGGGCCTCTCACTGTTGTGGCCTCTCCCGTTGCGGAGCACAGGCTCCGGACGCGCAGGCTCAGCGGCCATGGCTCACGGGCCTAGCCGCTCCGCGGCATGTGGGATCTTCCCGGACCGGGGCACGAACCCGTGTCCCCTGCATCGGCAGGCGGACTGTCAACCACTGCGCCACCAGGGAAGCCCAGGATTGCAATTTTTAAAGATGGACTTGCAATTTTTAAGCCTACATTGGTAGGCTCATTGAGAAAAAGACCTTTAGGCAAAAGCTTGAAAAAGATGAGAAGGTTAGCAAAGGAATGTGTGGGGAAAGAGCATTCAAGTAAAAGGGACCAGCCAGTGGAAAGCCTCTAAGGGAAGAGCACACCTGCCATGTTCAAGAGATAGCAGGGTCCATCAACAGATGAATGGATAAAGATGTGATATATATATATATGATGGAATACAACTCAGCCATAAAAATGAATGAACTTTTGCCATTTGCAACAACATGGATGGACCTGGAGAGTATTATGCTTAGTGAAATAAGTCAGACAGAGAAAGACAAATACTCTAGATGATATCACTTATACGTGGACTCTAAAAAATAAAACTAGTGAATATAACAAAAGAAACAGACTCAGGTATTAGAGAACAAACTAGTGGTTACCAGTGGGGAGAGGGAAGTGGGGGAGGGGCAAGACAAGGGCAGGGGATTAAGAGGAACAAACTACTCTGTATAAAATAAATAAGCTACAAGGATATATTGTACAATATGGGGAATATAGCCCATATTTTATAACTATAAGTGGAGTATAACCTTTAAAAATTGTGAATCAAAATTCTTGTATGTTGTACACCTGAAACTTACATAGTATTGTAAATCAACTATACCACAAGAAAAATAAATAAATAAATATTTTTTTTAAAAAGAGAGAGAGCAGGAAGATCAGAGTGGTTGGAATGGAGTAAGTAATAGGAAAAGATGTCGCAGAGTGAACAAAACCAGATTATGTGTGGCCTCATGGGCCATAGTCAGAACTTTGGCTTTTACTCTGGAAGAAATGGGAGGCTTCAGAAGGTTTTGAGAGGAGGGGTGGATCGAGGATGTCAGTTAGAAAGCTGTTGCAATAATCCAGGCAGGTACTGACAGCATCCTGGACTAAGGAGGCAAGAGGAGGAGGTGATAAGAAGTGGTTAGATTCTGGACATATTTGAGGACACAACCCGTAGAATTTCCTGTAGACTGGATTTAGGGTATGAGAGACAAAAAGAGAAATAAAGGATGCTGACTTCCAAGTTTTGGGCCTGGACTATAAGAAGAATGAAATTGCTATCAATGGAGATGGAATAGATTGCAGAAGGGGGAAATCAGGTTTCAGTATATTCTTAATTTGTTTGCCTTTTATTGTTTTCTTTTGAAATAACTTTAGATTTTTTTTAAGTTGCAAAATTATTACAATTAATTCATGTATAACCTTCACCCAGCTTCCCCAGATGATAACATTTTACATAACCAAAGAATAATTATCAACACCAGGAAATTAACATTGATACGATACTATTAACATTGATATGATACCCAATCTAGGACAGTTCTTCATTCTTCCTTTGTCTTTCCTGACTTTGACACTTTTGAAGAATACAGATCAGTTATTTTGTAAAATGTCCCTCAATTTGAGTTGGTCTGATGTTTGCTGATGACTAAATTCAGCTTACGAATTTTTGGCAATACTACTACAGAAGTGATGCTGTGCCCCTCTCAGCCCATCATATCAGGGAGGTACCTGACATTTATAGGTCTCATTTACCAGTGATGTACTTTGAACATGGCCTCTGCAATGTAAAGTTACTATTTTTCCCATTATTATTAGTAAGTGTCTTGTGGGAAGAGACTTTGAGAGTATATAAGTATCCTGTTTCCCAGAGTGTATTTGCCCACCATTTTAGCATCCCTTAATGATTCTGGTAGACAAGAATTATTACTGTGCTATTTGACAAATGGTAATTTTCCATTTCCATTACTCCTTCTACTTTTATTATTAAATGAGCGTGGCCAAACCATTGGCCTTCAGGTTAGCGTCTGTGTTCTTTTGACATGTCTGCTTTATTATTATTTTTTTTTTTTGGCTGAGCCGTGCGGCTTGTGGGATTTTAGTTCCCTGGCCAGGGATTGAACCTGGGCCCTTGGCAGTGAGAGTGTGGAGTCCTAACCACCGGACTGCCAGGGAATTCCTGCCTTTTTTTTTTCTTTTTTGCACTTCCTTATTTTCTGGCTCCACAAGATGCCCTACGCTCATCTTGCATTTCTCTGCCCTTTCCCTGGAATCAGCCAGTTCTCCAAGGAGTAGTGGTTCCTTTGAGTGGGAAATGGTATTTAGAAACTGGACATGAGCTCACTGCTGTTGGGTGGCATTACTTCAGGAGCTCAGTTTTATACCTATTAAACTTGAGATATCTATGAGACCTCCAACTGGACTGTTAACTTGGCAGTTATAATTATGATTCTGAAGTTTAGGTGAGAAGTTTAGGCTGAAGATATAAATTTGGGAGTTACTGGCATATAGATGATATATAAAGCCAAAATACTAAATGAGATTAGAATTGATATAAAAAGTGAAGAGGATCAAAGACTGAGACCTGGGGGCACTCCAATACTAAGATGAGGGTGAAGAAGAATCAGCAAAGAACACTGAGAAGGAACAACTAGTGAGGTAGGAAGAAAACTAAGAATGTTGTATCCCAGAAGCCAAATGATAAAAGTATATCATGGAGGAATGATCAACTGTCAAATTATGCTGATAGGTCAAGTAAGATGAAGACTGAGAATAAATCACTGAATTGAGCAACCTGGAAGGGTAGTTTTGGTGGAGCGGAGTGAGGAAAAGTTGAATGAAGTGGATTCAAGGGGGAGGAAGGGAAGAGAACTGGAGATAGGACTTAAGACAACTTTGAAGATTTACTGCAAAGAGGAGTGAAAATATAGGACTGTAGCAGTGGAGAAAATGGGTTCAAAAGGAAGGGAAAAAAATGTTTAAGATAGGAAAAACAAGAGCATGATGATATGCTAAATGAGAACAATCCCTTGGAGATAGGGAAATTCACGGTATTGTACAGAGAGGGGGAAACTGCTGAAGTCATATTCCTGAGAAAGGACAGTGACTATTTTCTAAGCATTATATCATAGTAACTGAGATATAAATATTCGGAAAATACATAAAGGCTGGTCACCTAGTTTAAAAAAATCAAATACATTTGGCTGATGTTATTTTAAAAAACACATTTAAAGAAATGTGACTTTTTAAAAACTAGAGCTTTCTAATAAGACATTAGCAGTGACCAAGCGTCAACTAAAATATTATACTGGAGATATATTTCACTGGCAAGCATCACAATGTTGTCACTGCCAGGAAAATGTGGTAACAGAAAATCCTTTTTTTCTTTTTCTTTTTTTTCTTTTTAACCATAGATACTCATGGCTTTTGTTTTTTAAAATCTATTCATTAAATGCTCTCTATCAGTCATACCTCTCACTGGCTTCTTTCCAAATACGTTCTTACAAGTGATAAATCTGTAGGGGAAATTCAGAGATTTGCAATTCCACGGAGAGAAAATCTCTTTGAGAGTGAGCGATGGGAATAGTAAAGGCCACAGAGGGCTTTACTAGTCAGAAACTCTCTGCCAGAGAACAGAACAACTCTTGCGGTAGCTGATTTCATGAGAATATACTCCCTGAAGCTACAGAGAAACCAGGTTTAAACTGCAACAGCTAGGAGGGGAGCAAGAAGATGGAGTGTCCAGTTTTGGATTATTTGGTTTATTTGGTTATTCTAAATTTCTCAAAGACCCCCTTGGGGTTGTTGTCCATTCAGTTGGAGAGTAATAGCAGAGATCAAAAGGAAAAGCAAGCCAGGAAAAAAATAAGGGAAACAAGACTTTATCTTCTTTGTTGTGTTCTTATATTTACCTTCTTTAATTTCTCAATAAATGATTTGTAAGGAGGCAGAAAAAAATGTTTAGAAAAAAGGCAATCACTGAATAATTACAGCATTTATTTTCAAAGCATATATTTAATTATGTTATATGTAAACATGGGCAGAATTCATATCCTAAATGAATTTGCTCAGAGAAAAACTGTATTCCCTGAAGTTGACTTGTTTTGACAAAATTGTGATGTATTATTAGACAAATAATACATATAAGTTTATTTAGTTGATTGCTGATTATCTTGGCTAATGGAAGGAAACAATGGTGTGGTTAATCCAAAATAATCTAAAGTCATTTATATTTGACTTTGAAAAAAATTGATATTTGGCAATGAATGTGGATATTTTTAACATTCTAAGAGGTTTTTTTAAATAGATTTATTTATGGCTGCTTTGGGTCTTTGTTGCTGTGCGCGGGCTTTCTCTAGTTGTGGCTGGTGAGGGCTACTCTTCGTTGTGGTGCGCAGTCTTCTCATTGCGGTGGCTTCTCTTGCTGCAGAGCACGGGCTCTAGGCGCGCGGGCTTCAGTAGTTGCAGCACGCGGGCTCTAGAGCGCAGGCTCAGTAGTTGTGGCACATGGGCTTAGTTGCTCCACGGCATGTGGGATCTTCGCGGACCAGGGCTCGAACCAGTGTCCCCTGCATTGGCAGGAGGATTCTTAACCACTGTGCCACCAGGGAAGCCCGGTAAGATTTTTTTTAAACTTCAAATAAAGCAACGAAAACATACTGAGTAAAAACTTACTCAGATCATAGCCTAGCCCTGCATATGTTAAACTTTCAATAAATAGATGCACCAGGAAGTTCTCAGCTTCCTTATCTATCATTTAGCAACTACATCAGATAGTCATTGTTTTTCTCTATCCAGAAGAACCTACTCTAATTCTATGTGGTTCAGGTGGCCATGGACTACTTCAGCCTCTAGTAATGGGAAAGTGACCAAGACCAGTTCAATTAGAACCTAGTATTCCTCTGACCACGATACATACTGGATTTTATGAGTACATATAACTTGGGCGAGCTCCGTCACCATATCCTAATTCTGGCCATAAGTTCATGGATGAGCACATGGTAACAACAGTCCCCAGCTGCCATTTTTATAAAATGTGACCATGCCCTTCTGTCCCTAATTGATCAGTCTAGAGTTGACCTCTGACCAAAATTGGTCCAATCAGAGGTCTTTCCCTATGAATTCAAAATTGAGACTAAGAGAGTCCAATATCAGTTTTGACATCTAACAGAAGAATTGTTTATAAGGGAGATTCCATGTAACTGTGGAGAAGAGAAAGTTGTTCCAAAGAGAGAGAATGAGAGAAGAAAGAACTGTTGGGCAGAGAGAAACAGAGATGAAAATGAAGAGAGAAGTCCTGGAGTGGGTACAAATGTTAATTTGTTAATTATGTTCATTCATGTTATTTTCTTTCCTTGAAGCTAGCTCCAGTTGATTTCTCATTGTCAATCAAGAATCTTTACTGGGCTTCCCTGGTGGCGCAGTGGTTGAGAGTCCGCCTGCCGATGCAGGGGACACGGGTTCGTGCCCCGGTCCGGGAAGATCCCACATGCTGCGGAGCGGCTGGGCCCGTGAGCCATGGCCACTGAGCCTGCGCATCCGGAGCCTGTGCTCCACAACGAGAGAGGCCACAACAGTGAGAGGCCCATGTACCGCAAAAAAAAAAAAGAATCTTTACTGATTCTGCAGCCCCTGAAAGTAGTTGAATGAATGTCTTGACAGAGAAGGCAGATAAATGTATTGACCCAGGGTTGGGAATCTGTAGGACAGATATAATAGAAGGGCAGGAAGGGAAAGAAATTGAAGGTACCAGTGAGAACAAAGTTGCAGTGGCTGAAAATGAGGGTCAAATTGGATTGAGAGGAACGAGAATCCAAAATGGGATAAATCCAACTGGAAGAAGGAAAATAGCTGAGAGACTACAAGGCATGGTTAGATGAGTTTGTTGCTTCGTGAGAGCCTGGAATCAAGGGGAAGGATGTGGTCTGAGAGTGAGAAGTCAAAGGTAGAGGAGCCCCAAACTGTAACAAGGTCCAGGATGTGGCCAGGAGAGTGGGCTGTTGAAAGGAAGTAAGAGTTGGAGTAGAGATTAAAGAACTCTGACACTAAGAAATAGAATGTATAATTACCTGGAAGAGTGGCAGAAATTAGGTAGAGAATGTGAACCAAGTGTCAAGACCCTGGTGTATATGCATTTGTTAGAAATACAGGCAATTGACAGAATCAAAATTATACTGGAGATTTTAATTCTCCATTGTCAATATGAGAGATTGAGTGGATGAAGTATTGTATAAAAGGTCCTGACATCTTCAAATACAGAATTAACTGATGTTTGTAATAAATTAAATGAGGTGCAGGAATTCTATTTATAGTGCATACATAATGTTCTCCAGGCCATCAGTTGTGATAAGAACAGAAATTAATAACAAAATATAAAACCAAAAAACCCTAATTACATGAAAAAATTTAATTTTCCTAAACAATAGACTTATCAAGGAGAAAAGTAAGAACGCAATAAAAATCTATTTAAAAAAATAATACAGTACTTCTCAAAAACTGTGAAATGCAGGTAAACTCTTCTTAGAAGAAAATATATGTTCGGAATTCCCTGGCAGTCCAGTGGTTAGGACTCCACGCTTCCACTACAGGGAGAGGGGGTCGGGGGGTGTCCAGGTTTAATCCCTGGTTGGGGAACTAAGATCCTGCAAGCTGTGCAGTGTGGCCAAAAAAAAAAGTTAAAAAAAAGAAAATAGCTGCTTTAAAATTATTTTATTACTAATAGTTAATTAAATAAACATTAAATTTAAGATCTTAGAAAATTTTTAAGCACTGGGTGAAAAAATATTAAAAGCATACTAAAGTAAATTAGAAATTAAAAACACATGACAGGGGCTTCCCTGATGGTGCAGTGGTTGAGAATCCACCTGCCAATGCAGGGGACAAGGGTTCTAGCCCTGGTCCGGGAAGTTCCCACATGCTGCAGGCGGAGCAACGAAGCCCATGCACCACAACTACTGAGCCTGTGCTCTAGAGCCCACGAGCCATAACTACGGAAGCCCACGTGCCTAGAGCCCACGCTCCTTAACAAGAAAAGCCACCGCAATGAGAAGCCCATGCACCGCAACGAAGAGTTGACCCCGATTGCCGCAACTAGAGAAATCCCGCGTGCAACAACAAAGACCCAATGCAGCCAAAAATAAAATAAATTAAATAAATAAATAAATATTTAAAAATCATATTAAAACAAAAACACACAAGAAGTAAAATCAACAGCTGATTTTTTAAAAAGAGACTACTATAACAAATGACAGATGTAACACAATAAAGAGAAATAATTAGAAACAAGAACACAGACATGGGCTTCCCTGGTGGCGCAGTGGTTGAGAGTCCGCCTGCCGATGCAGGGGACACGGGTTCGTGCCCCTATCCCGGAAGATCCCACATGCCGCGCAGCGGCTGGGCCCGCGAGCCATGGCCGTGGAGCCTGTGTGTCCGGAGCCTGTGCTCCGCAACGGGAGAGGCCACAGCAGTGAGAGGCCCGCGTACAGCAAAAAAAAAAAAAAAAAAAAAAAAAAAGAACACAGACATGGCAAGCAAATAAAAAGGAATATAAAATTATAAAGGAAAGAAATTAGTATCATAAAAGAATTTTTGTAGAAATCAGGAAATGTGTATAAAATTCATTTTTTTAAATACCAGAAAAACCTGAAAACAACCCAATGTCTTTCAAGTAGTAAACAGTTGAACTTTGGTACATACATTTAATGGAATATTATTCAGCAAGAAAAATGAATGAACTCCTCAACATACACACAAATATGCTGCATGAAAAAAGACATAAATGGCTACATACTACATGATTCTATTTATATGACATTCTGGAAAAGGTTAAACTATAAAAACAGAAAACAGATCATCAACCGACAGGAACTGGGGGTAAAGGAAAGGCTGACTATAAACGGGCATGAGGGAACATTTTAAGGTGTTAAAAATGTTCAATATCTTAATAGTGGTGGTTGTTATATGATTTTGTGCATTTGTCAAAATTCTTAGAATTGTATACACTAAAAATGGTGAATTTTATTGTACGCATATTATACCTCAATAAACCTGGATTTAAAATTTTTTAATGGACAAAATATTAAAGAATAATGCTAAAAAGAACAGGTGAAAAGTGTTCTTATAAAAGAATATTCCATAGACTAAAATTAAAATATGTTAATAGTATGAAAACAGAAATCTAGATCAAAAGAAAACAATTAAAGAAACCAGACATAGACTTAAATATAGGTGGTAGTTTACAACTATCTCTTCTTCTTCCTCTTTTCCTTCCCTTCCCTTGTCTTCCTCCCTTGCCCTGCCCTTCTTGAACAACTTGGTGAAAAAGCCATTAGACTATGAGAATGTAAAGTGGAAGAGCCACTCTGGAAAAGAGTTTGGTGGTTTCTTAAAAAACTAAACATGCTCTTATCAAATGACCCAACGATTGCATTCCTGGGCATTTATTCCAGAGGAATGAAGACCTATGTTAACGCAAAAACATGTCCACAACTGTTCACAGCAGCTTTATTTGTAATACCCCACAGTGGAAATAACTAACGTGTCCTTCAACAGGTAAATGGTTAAACGAACAATGGTACATCCATACTGTGGATACTACCCAGCAGGGGGGACCCAGTTTAGGATGTCAGAGTCGGAGTTGGGTGAAGAGGATATCCGTATAGGACAGCACCAGTACCAGCCTGGCACAAAGTATCAGAGCCCTGGCAGCATAAGAGTAGTGTCTGCCAAGGCTGGGGGTAGGGTGTCAGATTCCAAGTGGGGTGAGGAGGGTGTCTATGACAGGGGAAGAGGCATGGTGGCCACAGTGGGAGATTGGTGACATATAAGAGCATCAAGCAAATAATATATTGAGGACAGTGAGAGCCAAGTTTCTCACTAACAAGAGAATTAGAAATAGGAAAACAGAGAAAATAAGGAAGAACCCTGTGGTACTGGATTTGAATTAGAGATGTCAGTGTGAACTCATTTTTAATATATAGCAGTAGATATAGAAGAAAATAGAAATGGAACAGCATGTGTATATACATGTGTATATACATAATACATGTGTGGGTGTGATGTGTGTGTGTATACACACTAACTAGATTTTCTTAAGTAAAACAGGATGTTTAAATCTTAGGATGGTTCATGCTTCAGGCAAAAATGGATTTAGAGCCTCAAATAATTTCACCCAGGACCAATTTCTCCCTCCACATCTTGACTCTGTCATTCATTTTGACCTCATTTTCATTCTCAGACTCTATCATTAGTTTCCAGGCCAACTTCCAGATTCAAATCCAGAAGAAAAGAAAAATTACTTTTCACTCAACAATCTCAAAAAAAAAAAAAAAGTCTCATTGCATATCATTGGCTCTGACTGGGTCCTGTGCCTCTCCTTAGAATCCCTCCGAAGCAGCCGCATAGCACAGGGAGATCAGCTCGGTGCTTTGTGACCGCCTGGAGGGGTGGGATAGGGAGGGTGGGAGGGAGACGCAAAAGGTAGGGGATATGGAAACATATGTATATGTATAACTGATTAAATTTGTTATAAAGCAAAAAATTAAAAAAAAATAAAAATAAATAAATAAAATAAAATAAAATAAAATAAAATAAAATTATAAAAAAAAAAGAACAGAATCCCTCTGGCAGGGGGAATGCAGTGCATTGGTTGAGCCACACCCACCCCTGGAGGCAAGGGTGGCATAAGTTCTCTCTAAAGCACCTGGACTGGTGTGGGGCAGGGTGGTCCCACAGAGGAAAACTGGAATGATGAATGGGTGCTGGGTAGAAAAACAGATTTTCACTACTCAGTTCGCTCCTTTCAGCAGCTCAACATTCCCACACACCCTTCTTTCCATACATATACCTTAAAACGTGCCCACACTTCTATACAGGAATATCATATGCAGTCAAAACACAGCCACTCCATCTTTAAAATAAGACAACTCAAAGTCCAGTCTAGTTGCTCCATTGAAATACATGTCTAAGTTCTCTGGGTGACTCCATATGATCTAGTAAAGCCCAACTAAAATGATAAAAATAACACAAGCACACACACACACACACACACACACACACACACACCCCAACATACCCAATATATAATAGTATTAATGGTAATGAGAGAACCAAACTGCCAGGATAGTCAAATCAACTGGTCATCACCCTGTGGCGGCCATGGAAGAGCAACCAGCAGGTTTGCTCTCAAGAAAGTACATGCTGCTCAGCAGGGAAGAGTGCAATTAGCCACCAGCTTCCTCAGCAGCACCTTCAGGACCCACCCCAGCTTCTCAGCTAAGGCGAGGCTCTTTCTTAGTAACCCCCCCAGGCAATAATTAAGCATGACAGGCTTATTCATATGTAGCCATTTCAGTCCAATGCAGACTACTCTAACTGCAGTTTTTGCGACAAGAGCTGTCCATGACACCGACCCAGATTTTGTATGATCGGTGTTGTCAACTGAAGGCTTTCACTACCCAGCTTGCCCCCCCTTCATCTTTTACAGACATTACTCTAGTCTGATAAACTAGAACCAACACAACACTCTATACCCAGGACCAAAGTACCTGGAGAAGAGAATCAGAAATAAAAGTGAAGTCATGATCTGTCAGTCATCTTCTGTCTTGGTTACCAAGCTTCCATCAACCTTTCTTTGGAAAAGGGAATAGTAGGAAAAAAAACATACAGTGGTCTCCAGTCCATATACATCATACACTACTGGACAGGAACAGCAAGGTCTCCAATCCTGGCAATGAAGTGAGTTTCTTAATAGGCCCAAATGGTCCCTTTTCCTCCATGGTCACATTTGAGGTGGACATTGGGGAGGATTTCCCTTCCTGAGGTCACATCTCTTTAGCAACTAATAGTGTGGCAAGAGATTTAGACGTGAAATAGTCACTAGTCTTTGTTTGCCAGACTTGGAGTTTAGTTAGCTTTTGCTTCCATGCAATTCTCTGGGCTAATAAGAAGCCAGACAGCTAGTTGAGTCTAGAACTGGATCTATGAACTTCTGTTCCTTAGCAGCAGATTCCAGTGCTCTGTTGTTCTTCTACGAGCCTTAGCTTAGGGGTCTTCCTCTCCAAATCTGTCTTGAAGAGTTCAAAACGATGTTCTGGGGTAGGTAGGTGAGGCTATTCTGCTCCAGGCCCACATTCCAGCCACTTTTTTTTTTTGCGGTACACGGGCCTCTCACTGCTGTGGCCTCTCCCGTTGCGGAGCACAGGCTCCGGACGCGCAGGCTCAGCAGCCATGGCTCACGGGCCCAGCCGCTCCGTGGCATGTGGGATCTTCCCAGACCGGGGCACGAACCCGTGTCCCCTGAATCGGCAGGTGGACTCTCAACCACTGCGCCACCAGGGAAGCCCCCCAGCCACTTTTTTTGTAAATGGTAATTGCCTACTTTCTCAGGCAGAAGAAGTACATTAAGGGAGGTGGTTGGATAGAATCTGTGGGGTCAGGAGTATTTTAAAAACATTGATCCTGGCTCTTAGATTTCAGATGAACCATTTTCAACCTAAGCCCTCCTTTGTGGAGCATAAGAACATAGGCCACAAGAAATAGCCAGTACACTCTAAAATTCTGACATTGTTCTACTTTGTTCTCTAATGTTCCATCCTTTGTCAATGAACAGTCTGAGTCCCAAGATAAAATACACGACAGTCATTCGATGAGCTGTTTCCTACTTCATATGAAATGTTAAGAGTTACCAACTTTCCAGCCCAGGAGAGAGGATCCTTCACTCTTCTTGAAACTACCCTTAACCTGGACGTGTCTACAGTTTAGTGTCCTTTACACCCCAATTCTGGTATAAATTTCTTCATTATTTAGAACTTCTTTTTAATTGCAAATAATAGAAAGCATAATCCAGATTGGCTTAAATCAAGAAAGATAAGTTATTGGCTTATGTGAGTGAAGTCTTGATTAAGATATCACTTCAGTCAAGGCTGGACTGGGAGGAAGGTTAAACAAAATGTCATCAGGAAAAGCCATTTCAATTTCTTGTCTCAAAAAGGTTGGGCTTATTCTCTGGCTCCATGGGGGTAACAAGATGGCTGCCTGTAGAAACATCTTCCCATATTCAATTCAACTTAAAAAAAAAAATTTAAAGGTGTGACTTTCAACAATCCCAGCAAAAGCCTCATTTCTTTTTATTAGCTTGATTAGGTTATGTAACTGTCCCTGAACAAATTCACGGTAGCCAGGAGAATGTAATATTCTAATTAGCCAGACTAAGTCACATGAATTCTATTTTTTAAATTACAGCTTTTTGAGAAACAATTCACATGCCATAAAGTCCATCCCACATGAACTCTCTGGAAGTAGGACATGGAATGAATGCCACCTGCAGCATCTGGACTGACGGCTGGGGAGGCAAGAATAAAATGAGCACTCCAAAAAGAAGGGTAAATGGATGCTGTCCATCAAAAGCTGAGTTTAGGGAGTATGAACTGATTTTCTAAGGCTCTCAGCTGATATACTGACACTTTGTCCAGTTAACAATTATCCTCTGGGTTGTCCCCAAGATGAAACACTCTGTGAGACTTGCCCTAAAACAACTCAATCATTGCTTTTCTACAAATGTTGAAAAGGCCTTAGTCCTGGTTTATATTCACAGCCCCATCTGGTTCTGTGTTTTGCACAAAACTGACACAAAAGAAAAGTTTTCTGAATTTCCTTATTTAAAACGCTTTATTTGAGTTGTAGTGTTAATTCTGTAATTCTCCAGCAACTTCCTGGGAAGGCTGTGTGACTGACTGAGAAACAACTCTCTCAGTGCTTCCCAGCTAGGGCCTGACAACACAGCATGGTTCACAGGTGCACAAAATGTAAGGCAGAGATCAAGAGCCCAGACAAGGAACCAGACAGCCCTAACTTCAAATCCTGGTTATTCCACTTCTTAACTCAGTGAATTTGGGAAAGTCGCCTAAACTCCCTGAACTTCAATATCCTAATTGGAAAATTGAGATAATAATATCCCAAATGACAGCCATGGGGATGTCGTATAAGGAGAGAGGAGATAACATTCCCTTGAATTTCTCTTATGATCTAGTACATGAGTTTGGAAGAAATACTTTGATGACTAAGATCCCAAGAGTCAAGCTCTGCCAACAAAATATACTGCCTTCTAGGGAGGGTGAATCCTACTGACGGAAGGCCCTTTGTCTTTCTGAATGTTGAAGAGGGTTTGGATACACAATGTTTGATGGTTAGGAGCTGAGAGACGGGGTAAATCTGTGAGGAAGAAGAAAAACATCAATGTGGTTGGTACTGATGGGGTATTAGGGTGCTGGAGCTGGCTCCTATTGGCTCCCAAGGGCTGATTGTTGGCATTTATTCCTAACTGCGTGTTCAGTGACATCATGTTCATAGTGTAAAATCAACCATGGTGGGAATATTTACACCACAGCAGTTGGCAACTCTACAAATAAGTCCTTCCCACCCCCGAAAGAGCTGGCTGGTAAAAACACAACATTGGATAAAATATATCAGTTGCTTGGGAACAGAAATATCTAAGAGAGATTTATTTGCAGATTGCTTTCTTCTCATTCTTCCCTTGACATCTTCAATAAAGTCCCTTTTATTCTCTTTTTTTTTATGAATTCTTGAAGGAGATGAGGACAAGGGTATAACTGCTAAGTACTGACAAATGGTAGCAATAATTGTCTTTATCATCCTTCATAATAACAAGAAAAATAGTGCCTTTTCTTCCCCATGTGGATGCTAATGGAGCTGCCTTCCTCACGCAGAGTAGATTTCTTTTCACCTGCTTCATGGCAGAATATGGTTCAGGGCCGCCAGTTATGAGAGGCCATTTCTCCATCTGAATCCCACATGAGCAAGAAAGTTCTCTCTGTGGTAGTGACGTGTAAACTGAAGCCTAGAATAAGAAGCCAGAGGAGAGGGAGAGTGTGAGGAAGCAAGGGAAAAAATTCTAGGCAGAGAGAGCTGCAAATTCAAAGGCTCCAAGGTGGGGAAAAGGGCCAGTGAAACTGGAATGTATGAATGGGAAGAGAGTGGCCTGAGAGGAGGTGGGCAGAGATGAGCTATGCTAGCCCTTCTATACCGTTAGCCACCAAGAGAGGTTCATTGGCCTCAAGGAACCTGTCAGCGATTACAGTGTCAAATTTCCTGATGCTCAACATTGACTAAAGCTTGGTTGACAGATTCAATATTAATAAAGGATTGCCTTAAGGGTATGGAGTGCATGCTTGTCTCTAAAAATCTATCTGTGGGTTAAGTCAGATGAGCTGAGAGCTGAATTGCATTGCTGAAAGGTACTATGACATAATGCCACAAGGCCAGGTTAAGAACATATGGCAGGGCTTCCCTGGTGGCACAGTGGTTGAGAGTCTGCCTGCCGATGCAGGGGCCACGAGTTCGTGCCCCGGTCCGGGAAGATCTCACATGCCGCGGAGCGGCTGGGCCCGTGAGCCTTGGCCGCTGAGCCTGTGCGTCCGGAGCCTGTGCTCCGCAAGGGGAGAGGCCACAACAGTGAGAGGCCCGCGTAACCAAAAAAAAAAAAAAAAAAAAGAACATATGGCAGCCAGTGTCCAAGATGACCCCCATGAGGCTCAACTTTATATATTTCCCCCTCACATTGAATCCGGCTGATCTGTATAACCACTAGGATATTAAGGAAATGACCGTGTGTGATTTCTAAGGCTTGGACATAAAAAACAATGTAGCTTCCATCTTTTTCTTTCTTGGATCATTCACCCTGGGGAGGTCAGTGGCCATGTGACAAGGACACTCAAGCAAACCGATGGAGAGGTTCACATGGGAAGGACTGAGGCCTCCTGCCACAAGCCAGCACCAACATACTGACCATGAGTGAGCTCGCTTGAGGGGACTCCGCTGGTCTCAGTCCAGCCTTCAGATGACTGCCGCCCTGGCTGACATCTTTACTGCAGCCTGAGGAGACCCCCGAAGCCAGATCCACCTAACAAAGTCGCTCCCCACTTCCTGATCCACAGAAACTGTATGAGGTCATAAATGTGTATTGTCGTCTTGAGCCAACAGGTTTTGGTATTTGGTTATGTGGCAATAGATTAAAGCAGACATTAAAAGAAACAACCCTAATAAACTAGTTGTTACAATAACAGTAACACTGTTTATTACGAGTATTGTCTGTGAGTTTTGGCAAGTTACTTAACTTTCCTACCCCTCAGTTTCCTCATCTGTCAAAGGGGACTAATTAATAGTGTCCATCTTTCAGACTGTCTGTAGCATTAACTCTAATAATAGAGGTAGATATTTTAAAGAATACAATGGAATCATAGAGACATAGTAGAAACTCATTAAATGTCATCCATCTTGCTGTTATTGTTATGACTATTATGTTTTTAATTTTCATTTTAACCAAATCTGTTTCTCCTCCTGTTTTTTCCAAATCAGTTAGCACCATAATGATCCAGACAGTCAAAATACCAGAAAACTGCACATTATCCTTGACTGATTTTATTCTTACTCTTTATCCAGTCAGTCATGTTCTAATGATTATATATATTAAGTACTTTCAGACGATTTTCTTTTATTGTTACTCCCACTGCCTTAGTTCAGGCCTCCATCAACTCCCATCTGGACTATTAACTAGTTTCCTGCCTCTAGTCTTATTCCCCTCTAACCTGTTTTTCACACGGCAGCCCGTGACCTGTCTACAACACAAACATGAGAAGCCCTTCCCTGGTGAAACTTCCACCGGCCCCCTGACAGCTACATAGAGTCCAGTCTCCTTTGCATGACCAGCACGGCCCGTCAGGATCTGGTTGTGACCTGTCTCTCCTCTAATGAACACAGTGTAACCTAGTGTTAATTCCCTCATTTGTTGCCTTTGGTGCCTGTCTTTCAAAGTGCTGATTTTCCTCAGATGTTTGGTGGTTCTTGCTTTGTTTTACTTTTTTCTTTCCTGTTAATATTTGCTGTGTGGACCTAGGTTAAACATCTTATTTCCACGCCCAAATAAGACTCTCTGGTTACTTATCAGTGGGTTCAAGTTTTGATCACAGAAAGCTATTTTTGATGATGGCAGGTGAGAGCTGGGTCATGTGGCAAAAGGAGCATTCACACTCTGACACTTGGGCATAAAAGACTCTGCACAAAAATAAATTATTAAAGAAAATACAGGTGCCTTTCCCACTCAGGCTAGGCACTCAGTCCTGGCCCAGCAACATCTGCATCCCGTCATGCTAACACTGTTCAAGCCCCAGAGAAACACCTTTCCTCATGTCCGTGACCTTGAAACAAAAAAAGGGCAATCCTGTCCAAATGTCCTGAATGTTTGTGAGTTGTGCCCTATCGATTTTGGAAATGGGTATTGTTTCAGCAGGGAGAATTTGAGAGGCAGAAACACTGAAGAAAGAGAAGATACAAATTAGTAATTGTGACAAATCCTTCCTCTCAAGATGAATGCAGTAGATTCTTGCATAATGAAGGATTATTCTCTAAGAGGGCTCAGCATCCATTTTCTTGCTTGCCTTTGTGAATCTGAATGTTCTCTCAAATTAGCTCAACATTTGAAACAATTGTACACGACAGGTGAATAAAATTTCCCAACATTAAATAATTCATATTACTCTTAAATTTGCATATACACGCATATTTAGACATAATAGGCGTGTCGCATGATGCTGATTCTTTCTATTGGCAACCAGATGGACCATGAAAACTAAATATGTGACTAGCTTTTAGTGTATTTTATTTTAAAACTAATAACATTACATAAATCTAAAAAATTATATTTAAATTTCAGCTTTAAAAGTAATTTGATTTAAAATTTCAATATTCATTAACTTTAATTTGTAGTTTGTCATTTAATTTTAATAATTTAAAACACTTTAGAAAAAAATAACATTTGGGCTTACCTGGTGGCACAGTGGTTAAGAATCTGCCTGCCAATGTAGGGGACACGGGTTCGAGCCCTGGTCTGTGAAGATCCCACATGCCGCAGGGCAACTAAGCCCGTGCGCCACAACTAGTGAGCCTGTGCTCTAGAACCCATTAGGCACAACTACTGAGCCCATGTGTCACAACTACTGCAGCCTGTGCGCCTAGAGCCCGTATTCCGCAGCAAGAGAAGCCACCGCAATGAGAAGCCCGCGTAGAGCAACGAAGAGCAGCCCCCGCTCACCACGACTAGAAGAAGGCCCGCGTGCAGCAATGAAGACCCAACACAGCCAAAAATAAATTTTAAAAATAATAAAAAAGAAGAAAAAATAACATTTGAAACCTTAAATAAAAATTAATTTTCATATTTACTTTAATTTACATTTTGATTAAAATAATTGAAATTTTGTACATTTCAAATATAATTATATTTTATTTTTAACCCCTCAGATAATAACTGTCAATAGAACACAAATTATGTGAAAATATTGATTATAATCTAAAATGATCAAGAAAAAGAAATGTTATGGGATAAATACATAATCATTTATGAATTACAGATTTTTTTTACACATTTAAGCATGATTGGTCCATCAACTGAGTATCCAGACAGATGCAATACTATTAAAGTCAGACACCTTTGATATTTTGCAAAACCATGGCTTTGCATACTTTAAAAAGTTTTGTTATGAAGGAGTATTTGTCGTTTAGAAAGATAATACATACATAATATATATGCATGTATGTATGTATTTGTTTATATACAAAGAGAGAGAGAGAGAGACTGAGGGTGACTTGTGGTTTTGGAGACACCTTCCTCTTACCTGGTGCCTTCTACCTATCTTTTGAAATACAATTCTCTCTTTAGAGAGCCGTGCTCATGACCTTAATTTGGAATCTTTCACCCTCTATAGTCTTGGCCAAAGTCTAGAGTTACCTCTGGCGCCTTCTTGCTTTGCTCTCTGACCCAAATAGCCATGATAATTCTAACTCTAACCCTAACCCTTCCTTGCCATGCTTCGAGAAAAACATTCTCAGGCCTTTATTCTGGGAACAAACTTTGCTAGCACATAGGGAGGGGAGGGAGATCCAACAGATCCTGCTGTCCCAAGTCAGATCTTTCAGTAATCGTCATTATGATGTGTCCAGGCTCTTTTCTTTTTTTCTATTTATGGACAACAAACTTGGGGTTTCCCTAGGAAAATCCATTCTCACCCTTGAAATGTCACTGAAGTGACTTTCTCCTCTTTGTGTTTTGGCTACAGCTTCTCCATTTTGTTGCTTTGCTAATGTGATGCTATAAATGTTCTGTTTTCCAGGAATTCCTCAACTCTTTATCTGCTGCCTACAGCCCTTCTACATTTCTAGTGTCATTATGAATTACTGTTTTTAAAATATCTTTCCTGACATTTCAATAGGCGTATGCACGGGATGGAAAATCATCGTGTTAGAGTATCATCTGAATCCCTAAACATTTCCTGACATTTTAAATCTCATTGCCTGTACTGGTGAGCTTTGGTGATGCCAAAATGCTTGAGTTCCCTTCTCGTACACTGCTGTGTCATGCTTCTGTGCCTTTAGTCCTCTTGTTTTTCTTTCTCACTCAAATACTCTTCCTGCCTTTCTTCCCCTGGTGAACTCCTACATATCCTTCCAAACTCAACCCAAGCATTCTTTCTCCAGAAAAGAACTAACCAGGTAGGTAAATAAGTAAATAAAATAAGATTTCTGAGACACCCTAGCTTGGGTTAAGCGCCCCCCTTCCCTAACATCTGTCTACAGTCTATCTCTGAGGTTGCCGGATAAAATATCTGGGAAACATTTACACTAAAATGTGTTCATTGTTTATCTGAAATTCAAATTTCACCAGGCATTCCTGCTTTTGTTTTTGTTTTCTAAATCTGGTAACACAAAGTATCTCCTCACTTACTATACCCTGTAGACTTTATCTGCTTACGTGTGTACCTCTCTCCCCTGGGTACTGGAGGTTCCACGCAGGAAGGGACTTTTTTTTTGGTGGGGAGTTGTGCAGTGGTGGGATGAGAACCATACCTTTTTTTTTTTTTTTTTTTAATCTCTATATCCCTAGTGGCTGACAAACTGTCTGACATACTAGGTTATTATATTAGTTAAGATCTTCTGGTTGCAAGTAATACAAACAAACTGAAGCCCAATTAAGCAATGAAGAATTTATTACAAGGAGAATTTCAGGGCCAGAGTGCTGCTGGCTTCAGGAAGCATGTGGAACTCACTGCTCTCTGTCTCTTATCTTCGTTTCTCTTAATGCTTGGAGTTCCTTTTTCTTTAATTGCCATGGCTTCCTCTGCTACTCAATTCATGTAGAAGATGGCTACAACACTTCTGAGTGGTTACATCTCTTCCATTCAAGAAACAGACATGGGGGCTTCCCTGGTGGCGCAGTGGTTGAGAGTCCGCCTGCCGATGCAGGGGACACGGGTTCGTGCCCCGGTCTGGGAGGATCCCACATGCCGCGGAGCGGCTGGGCCCGTGAGCCATGGCTGTTGAGCCTGCGCGTCCGGAGCCTGTGCTCTGCAACGGGAGAGGCCACAACAGTGAGAGGCCCGCATACCACAAAAAAAAAAAAAAAAAAAAAAGAAACAGACATGAATTCCTCTTAATCCCAATTCCAATTCCTGGAGAAGAGACTGCATTCAGCCAGCTGAGTCTAGGAAATGAGGGGTCACGTACTAATAGTCACAGGACTCACCTGTGACCCTATGGTTTGATATTGGAGGAAGCACAGACACGATTTCTACTACACAGATGCTACGTTAGTCGAGTTCTCCAGAAAACAGAACCCATAGGATGTGTATATGTATATATATGTGCAGACCACTCTTTTATAAAAGTCATCGTAGGATCTGATTCCCACATCCCGTCCATTCCGGCCTTCCTGTTTACAGTTTCAAAAGAAACTCAGCACTTATCATCAATCTCTTACTACTCACAGCATAATGAAAGCCAAGTGCTCAACACTGCAAATGTGTTGTCAAAACACCTCCAGGCATTTTTTTTTTTAACCAGCTTAAACTACTCTCCTCCAATCATTTTAAAATGTAGACTGTCTCAGATCTACAAATATGTTGATTTCTAGAAGAAGCCCTTTGTTTAGTGGTGCTAGAGCTAAAAAGTGAGGTAAAGTAAGAGTGAGATCAAGAACCAAGAGAAGGGAATTATAGCTGAATCTGTTCAATAACCATGGCTGGTGTTATAATTTTCCTGAACCATCTGGCAAGTCTCCTTAATTACACCGCTATATAATTAAGTTTGGGAGGTTACACTGAAAGCACTATATTTTTGATAACTGAAGCAACAGGAACTTTATTATGTCCTTAATGCTAAGAGTTGAGGCTTTCTTTCTTTTTAAAATTTTTTGAGGTGGACCATTTTTTTAAAGTCTTTATTGAATTTGTTACAATATTGCTTCTGTTTTATGTTTTGTTTTTGTTTTTTTGGCTGCAAAGCATGTGGGACCTTAGCTCCCCAACCAGGGATCAAACCTTCACCCCCCTGCACTGGAAGTTGAAGTCTTAACCACTGGACCGCCAGGGAAGTACCAAGAGTTGAGGCTTTCTACGTGATGTTCATTCAGTATCCCTCAAGCAGTCCTGAGCATGGCAGCTCTAAGTGGTACAGACCACTTAGAAGAGGGAAGAGGCCAGAGTGGTCTCCATTTCCTTTTCTATTGTCACGTCACCTTCTTGCCCTGGTAAGACAAACAGTCATCCTAAGACAAAAGCTTTTTTTTTTTTTTTTTTTTTTTGCGGTACGCGGGCCTCTCCCTATTGTGGCCTCTCCCGTTGCGGAGCACAGGCTCCAGACGCGCAGGCTCAGCGGCCATGGCTCACGGGCCCAACCGCTCCGCGGCATGTGGGATCTTCCCGGACCGGGGCACGAACCCGTGTCCCCTGCATCGGCAGGCGGACTCCCAACCACTGCGCCACCAGGGAACCCCAAAACAAAAGCTTTCATAAATGACATAGCGTTAGTACTATCTATTTCAGTTATGTCAGATAATCGCCAAAAGAAATATAAGAAGACAAAACTGGTGATTTCACTAGGAAGAGAATACCTTTTGTAATTTTTTGAAGCTAAGCAGCTGGGGCAGTGGAGGAGCCTGGCGAGTCTGGGTTTCAAGCCAGAGCTGGGCTTTCCCCATCCTTGTTCCCAGACCGTGGGGCGCTGCAAAGGGTGGGGAGTCAGTTCAGCGGAAACCTGGATTTCACTTAAGAGCCGCGGGGTTGAGAAAGGGCGACCGGAAGTGATCTTCGGATAACCGGAAGCGAGGCCTGGAGGGGAGCAGGAGAACGGACCCGGGTGGGAGGGGCTTCCAGCAGAAGGGGGCAGGGAAAGGTGCGAAAGCGGTCTGGGAGCGCCGGGCAGGAGGCGGGTCGCTTCTCTGGTCTGTTTGGAAAGCAGAGAGTGACCACCACGAGCTCAAGGCGGGGAGCCCAGCGAGTGGGAAATGCAGGGAGCCCGGAGGGCCTCCGGGCGGTCGGGAAGACGTAAGCCAAAGGGACCTCCCGCGGCTGCGGAGAACTGGGAAGACGGCTTTTTGAAGTTAGGGCAGCCAAGAGCAAGGAGCCAAGGGTGCAGGCAGTGAGGGTCGGCCTTGGGGGTGGCTGCCTGGTGGGTACTGCGTGGGAGATCTTGGTTTATAGTTTTCTAGTCTTGACCCCATTGGGTAGAATCACAGTACTTGCCTTTGTACAAGAAACGGTGTCTCGGGGCTTCTCTGGTGGCGCAGTGGTTGAGAGTCCGCCTGCCGATGCAGGGGACACGGGTTCGTGCCCCGGTCCGGGAAGATCCCACATGCTGCGGAGCAGCTGGGCCCGTGAGCCATGGCCGCTGAGCCTGCGCGTCCGGAGCCTGTGCTCTGCAACGGGAGAGGCCCCAACAGGGAGAGGCCCGTGTACCGCAAAAAAAAAAAAAAAAAAAGGAAACGGTGTCTCTGGGGTATGGAAGGAGCCAGGATGGCCTGGGCTCTGCAGCTGCCTCTGGTGGATGAGGTGACTGAATACGGCCGGTGCAGGGCTTTGAGGCTCTTCTGTCCTGGGTCCATCAGTATCTGGGTGCTGGTACGTATAGCATGAGGTGAGTGAGATTGTACCAGGCCCTGTGCTTTCTGAATAATAAAGGCAGGGTACAGAATAAGCGGGGGCGAGGGCTGGGGTGGAATAGAGTTAAAGAAGCTGTTTTGTCTGCGGTTAGGGAAAAGGAATTGTTTCTTTTGTTGTTTTGAGCAGTGAGTATTGTGGGAGAAATGGAAAAAGAGATAGTAGGCAGTGTCAAGAAGAATGGCCCTTGATTAGCAACCAGATGAATGTTGAGAGGGTGTTGTGCATTGTGGCTGCCTTGGAGACTTGGTGTGTGTGTTATGTGTGGATTGGTTGCACTGGACTCGTTTGTGTAAGAGGCCACATTGAACATGTGAGAGATGGCTAGGGAATTGGGGCTTAATGATGAATAATTGTTGACTGCTTGGGAGGAAACGTGAGACCTTAGTGAAGAAATCCACACACCTGTACCTTAACCTGCTTTAAGGCTTTACTCAATTTTAGTAGGGTTTCTGATTTTTGAAACATAACCACTGAAATGAAAAAGTCAAAAATAACTTTTGGTTTCTTCCAGACCTTCAGGTATCAAGCCAAATGTTGATAATAAATAAAAATGTTTTGAAAGCAAAAAAAAAAAAAGCTAAACAAAGGATGAAAAGAGTATGTATAGATTATGTAGCATTTCCCCCAAAGTACAATAAATGGGAAAAAAAAAGAGGAGAGGCCCAAAGAAGATTGTAAACTGAGTTGAATGGTTATTTCCAGAAAATAATGAATATAATATTGTTTGATTGTCTCTGCTCTTCCATTAATGCATGCTGTGATAGCCAGAATTGGAATAGTAAGGTCTAAGATGCCAAATACAAGCCCTAGGTGGCAGGATGGGATTTGGGCTTAGGGGTAGGAGGTGAGTGCTGGGCAGGTGCATCGAAGTCAAGTTCACACTGGTTGTGATGGCCTGACAAACAGCAGGCCCGAGGGAGGAAAGAAGTAAGAGAAAGCAAAGATTATACGATATAAGCTGTGGAATTTGGAGGTGAGAAAGGCAAGAAAGAATAAATCAGCAAGAATGGCTCAGAAGGCCTTTCTTACTCTGGTTTTTTGCCTACTATTTTCATGAAATTACTACGAAAGGGGCAGGGCATACAACACGGTATCAGTGGTGCTTCCTGCCCCTCAGCTCTGCCTGTTCTCACCGGCCTCTACCCTGTTGGCACCTGTCCGCAAGCAAGTTGTGCCTGGGGCCTTTGAAAAGGTAACTGAACTCAGCTGGACAAGTGGCCTGGAGGAAAAGCAGTTTTTATCAAGGGCAGTTCCTGGCACGCTGCACACATCAGCACTTCAAAGAAGGGCTAAGCAAAGCACGCCATACTCCTGCTGAGGTAAAACTAGTTTTTTCTGTCTCCTTGCTTCTCTTCTAAATATTCTGTTTCTGATTTAACTCTTGGTTTTTTTTGTGTGTGTGTGTGTGTGTGTGCGGTGGGCGGGCCTCTCACCGCTGTGGCCTCTCCCGTTGCGGAGCACAGGCTCCGGACGCGCAGGCTCAGCGGCCATGGCTCACGGGCCCAGCCGCTCCGTGGCATGTGGGATCCTCCCGGACTGGGGCACGAACCCATGTCCCCTGCATCGGCAGGCGGACTCTCAACCACTGCGCCACCAGGGAAGCCCTTGGCTTTTTAAAAAAATAATGAATTTTAAAGCTTTGCCTTTCTCTTAATTCTGCCCAATTCCCTATTTTTATCTATCTGTCAGAAGGCTTTATTGCAGTGCACAGCACAGAAAAAAAAAGATGAACTCAATCTGTGGTGTGTCAGCTATATATCAGGTAATGATCTATCACATTTGGTACTCTAAAGACCAGTTGGTTGTCACGGTTGCCAATCCCTTACCTTTATCCTTCTGACATTTTGAGGCCCAGCCTCAAAATTGAAAATCAATTGTGTAATAATTTTACGTACAAAAATATGTGCATGGACTTCCCTGGTGGCGCAGTGGTTAAGAGTCCGCCAGCCAATGCAGGGGACACGGGTTCAAGCCGTGGTCCGGGAAGATCCCACATGCCACGGAGCAACTAAGCTTGTGCACCACAACTACTGAGCCTTCGCTCTGGAGCCTGTGAGCCCCAACTATTGAGCCCGTGTGCCACAACTACTGAAGCTCACGTGCCTAGAGCCTGTGCTCTGCAACAAGAGAAGCCACTGCTCTGAGAAGCCCGCGCGCCGCAATAAAGAGCAGCCCCCACTCACCGCAACTAGAGAAAGCCCATGTGCAGCAATGAGGACCCGATGCAGCCAATAAATAAATAAATTCATTAAAAAAAATTATGTGCAGCATGAATGTAAGTTTTGATGCTTAATAATGAGTACCTGTGAAGTCACTACATAATTTTAAGAATAAGGCATCAGTACCATTATATCAAACTGTGTCCAACTTATTAATATTGTTTTCACAGATCATGCTTTTGGTGTTGTATCTCAGAGTCATCACCAAACCAAAGGGGTTTGCTTTTTTTGGCACTAATGCAAATGGTGTTGCTCTGTCTGAAATTAATATAGCTACTCCATTTTGTTTTGGTTAGTATTTGCATGGTATATCTTTCTCCATTCCTTTACTTTTAATCTAGCTGTCTTTATATTTAAAGTGGATTTCTTATAAATAACACAGTTGGCTCCTGTTTTTTATTTCACTCTGACAGTTTCTGCTTTCAACTGGTGTATTATTTTTTTTAATAAATTTTATTTATTTATTTATTTATTTATTTTTGGCTACATTGGGTCTTTGTTGCTGCACGCGGGCTTTCTCTAGTTGTGGCGAGTGGGGGCTACTCTTCCTTGCGGTGCACAGGCTTCTCATTGTGGCTTCTCTTGTTGTGGAGCATGGGCTCTAGGTGCGTGGGCTTCAGTAGTTGTGGCACTCAGGCTCAGTAGTTGTGGCTCGTGGGCTCTAGAGTGCAGGCTCAGTAGCTGTGGTGCATGGGTTTAGTTGCTCCGCAGCATGGGGGTGGGGGGCTCGAACCTGTGTCCCCTGCACTGGCAGGCAGATTCTTAACCATGGCGCCACCAGGGAAGTCCCTCAACTGGTGTATTTACACCATTGATATTTAAAGTGATATTGAAAATAGTTGGATCAATATCTACCGTATTTGTTACTGTTGTCTGTTTGTTGCCCCCCCTTTTTTGTCTTCCACTTTTTTTCTCTCTTCTCTGGTTCTAAGTGAGTATTCTGTAAGATTCTATTTTTCTCCTCTCTTATCATATCAATTATACTTCTGTATAAAAAATTTTTAGTTGTTGCCATAGAATTTGCAGTAATCTAAGTCCATTTTCAAATAGCACTGTTCTGCTTTACATGTAGTATAGGTATCTCCTAACAGTATCTCAATTCCTCTCTTCCATGCCTTATAACATTTCTGTCATTCATTTCACTTATCCATAAGCTATGATTATCTAACATATTGTTGCCATTGTTATTTTGAACAAACTATTATCTGTTAGCTCAATTATGCGTAAGAAAAATAAAATATTTTATTTGGAAGTTGCCTTCCAACTCAAATTCTGTGATTCTATGGTCATTACCAGTTGACATGGCTTTGTCTGAGTTGAAAAAAACTAGGCCTTGATTAATGTTTTTGCTTTGTTTATCTGAATTCCCTGGTTAAATTAAATTAAAAAATGGTTCTAATGCCCATGTTTCTGTATTCCTGACTTGGGTGCAGTCAGCCACTGAAATTGATGTAGGAAAGAGAAACCACATGCATCCTCCCTTTCCCCTAGGTACTAACTCTGTCTTTTCTATTATATGGTATATACTCAAGTCCTAAAACAGCCCAACAGAAGCCCTACATGCAGGAGTTTCCAGTGTTGCTTCTAAAGCACATGATGACATAGGACTTTGTCCCTTCTGTTTGCCACAGCACTTCCCAGATCCCCCAGCATAAGGAACTCCAGAACTTTTTGACAGTACTCTTCACACAACAAAGCATCGTAGCAATTTCTAGTGTTATAAACATTCCAGAGTATTTTAAGAAATTGTCCTGTCTTTCAGTCTTCAAGTCCCAGATTTAAGGGCACAATGAAAACCTTGCTCTTTGCATTCTGTGGATAACGGCAACTTCCTGCTATTAACGGTATTTCTTTTTAAAAAAATATTTATTTTTTTAAATTAATTAATTAATTTTTGGCTGCATTGGGTCTTCGTTGCTGCGCAGGCTTTCTCTAGTTGTGGCGAGCAGGGGCTACTACAACCCGGATACCATGAAGGAAAATGACGAGATTAAATGGTAGGTCATGCCTTGGGATATGAAGGAGAATCCCTGCCCTGGCTACTTAGAATTAATCAGCTAGGAGTCAATCAGAAGTTAACAGGAATACCATCGCAATGAGAAGCCGGCACACTGCAATGCTATTTCTCTTAACTTCTGATTGACTCCTAGCTGATTAATTCTAAGTAGCCAGGGCAGGGATTCTCCTTCATATCCCAAGGCATGACCTACCATTTAATCTCGTCATTTTCCTTCATGGTATCCGGGTTGTACTCGAGATTGGATTGAGGCTCCCCAGCTCCCTAGATCCTAGAAAATGAATCCATTGGCTTATTCACGTTTGAGTTGTGCCTACCTGGGCAGTCTTCTGCAAAAGCCCTCCTGCATCCAGATGCACAGGTCTCTAATCACCCTGGATCAGAAGCTTTCCTGCTTTGTAAAGCTCTCCAGCAGAAAGTCTACATCTTCATTTCCATTTCTGCCTCTAACCATCTATCCTTCCAAGTCTTCCAAATATGGCTTTGGAAGGAAAAATCACTTAAGACCTGGCCCTCACAACTTACTTCTCCTAGCTAAAACTCGTTCCTCTCCCCACTAGACGATAAGCTTCCTCTTGCTAATAGGATCTATCTATGTCTTTTTCCATTTGGACTCCAGCACCTACAACAGTGTCTGGCATATAGTAATCACTTTATGCTCATTCAAAGAGTGACCGAATGAATAAATGAATAACTATTGATATTTCTCTTAATGGACATTAAATGAGTGAATACAATTAACTTTTTAATAATGGTTTTATTTTCTATCTCAATTTACAGACCGATTCCTAAATTCTCCCCAGAGTAGAGTGAACCCATTTTAAAACAATACTCAGGTAAGGTTCTGAATTATAAACTGTTTACACATCCTAGTCATATATTCACCTTTTGAAAAGATGTAGCTTTACACAATTGATTCAAATTCATCTTGTGTACATTTTTCAACTGTGTGTGGACAATTCTTGTTTTATTTGCTAGCTCCTACCACCACCCCCACCCCCCACCTTCAGTAGTCTACCTGGAAGAAGGGATCCATTTTTGTATCACTTTGTTCAACTTTCATCACTGGCGTGACTATAGAATACCTGCTGCCCAAAGGTGCACACCCCTGGATTTGACAGCGGCTATGCTTGATGACAGAAATCAGGTGCCCCAACTCTGGGAAAACAGGACTCCAGGCAGAACTAAAAATAAAATGCAAAAATGCGAGAAAAAAAGTCCAGTCTAAGGTACTAAATGAGGTGAGAAAGCCTTTGAGCTCATTATATCACTGTGTTGCCTTTTAATTAACATTCTTAAACCTCAGACTCATCTGCTAAATACAAATAATTCATTTAGATATGTATTAGGTGCTTATTATGTGCCAGGCACTATTTTAGGAACTGGGGACACAATAGTGAGTAATACAAAGTACCTCTCCTCATTGAGCTCTCATTCTAGGAGCGATAACCTATATAGGATTAGCTAGTGATGTGTGCTGTGAAAAACCACAGAGCGCTCGTATGAAGCACTTAAAATAGTACCTGGCATTCCAATAGCCAAAAAGTGGAAACAACCCAAATGTCTATCAGCTGATGGACAGACAATGGAAATGTGGTATATCCATGCAATGGGATATTATTCAGGCATAAAAAGGAAGGAGGTACTGATACGTGCCTCCACATGAATGAACCTTAAGGACATAATGCTAAGTGAAAAAGAGCAGACACGAAAGGTCACATATTGTATGATTCCATTTATAGGAAATAACCAAAATAGGCAAATCCATAGGGACAGAAAACGGATTAGTGGTTGTCAGGGGCTGGGAATAGAAGACGATGGGGGGGTGACTGCGTAATGGGTGTGCGGTTTCCTTTTTGGATGATGAAAATGTTCTGGAACCAGAGTGGTGATCATTGCACAGCACAGTGCATGTATTAAATGTCACTAATGGTAAATTTTATGCTATGTGTATTTTACCATATTAAAAAAAAATAGTACCTGGCATAGTATAAGCATTCAATAAAACATTTTCTATTTCAAAAATATCTTCAAACAGGAAATTAGCTAGGTAAATAAATGATTAAATAAAATTTTAATCACTGGAATGCTATGCGGCCTTTGAAGGAAGTGAACATGTCTCTAAGTACAAACATGGAAAGATGTCCAAGATGCTATTTAGTGGAAAAAAATAAAAGCTAAACATCAACATATATGTATTAAGTACGATTTATGTTAAAAATTGTATGCTTACACACATGTGTTTATATATGCCTAGAAAACACCTAGACCAGAAGGATACACACAGGAAAAATGAAAATAGTGGTTACCTCTGGGGTGAATAGACGGGGGCGGGGTGGTGGTGGCAGGGAATGTTTCTTTTTTGTACATTAACTCCTGTGTATTGATTGTGTGTCTGTGTGTATATGATATACATTTTGAAGTTTTTACACGATGAGCTCTGAGTTAGGAGTGACGTGGCAGTCAAAAAAATCCGAAGTTGTTCATAGGTGGCATTATAAGAAATACAGAATCTAGAACGAGGAAGGTAATTACCAATCTTGAGAAATAGAATCTACTGGCTTCATACTCCTTATGAGGAATAAAACTTGACTTGTCACTTTCTCAGTGTAAAAATCCTTCTCCATACCTGGTAGTGGTTTCTGCCAAGTGATCAGAGACATGGCAAGTTCTTCTGCTTCCCAGAGCGGCAAGCATACCACAGGTGCTCAGTTTTTTGCTTCATGTTCCCCAAATGCCAACTAAATGGTAAGACATACGAAGCTTGGAGTTTTTGTTCAAACAACGTTCCCCTTAACTTGCTAAGCATGTCTTTAAAATTAACGTAGGAGCATAAGACAATAGTAAGAAAATCCATCCACATGTCTAAACTCTTTAAAAAAAATCATTTTATTGATCCTTTACCATACAAAATTTATTCAAATTACACCCATTTGAAGTGGTAAGATCACAGCTAGAGAACAGGTTACCCTGTAACAAATCTATTTACAAAATCCATCATAAAAGCTTTTTTTTTTTTTTACATTATATTACATATTTTCTTTTTTTAACTAGCATACAACACAAAGCTAAACTGATTAGTAGTTTGCCTGCTCCCAATTTTGGGAGAAATACTTCCTTTTGACAAAATCACGTACCCCATAGGAAAAGAAATTCCCACAATCTGACAATTGCCACCCGACTCACTCTGCAAGGCATCTTCCTTCAAATCCCTCCTCTTGTACACACGAGTTGTCATGCACACGCTGAGTTCTTACTTTCTTTTTCCTGAAAGCTAAAGCTTTAAATACTGCAATTGTATTTACAGATCTACACTTAACAACAAAAATGAACACAAGAACACAACAACAAAAACAAAAACAAAATAACACTCTTAAAAAATTACAAACCAGCTAGAAAATATTCTGGCAGTGTTTACAAATTAATTGCTATTTTTGTACAAAATTGCTAGATAATGAAAATATGAGTAGGCTGCGTATCAACTTAAATAAAACGATTGCTACGCACAAATCTGTACATATAAACACACACCTAACACTGTTTGACAGCTCATGTGTTGCTCTTTATACAGTTTACTTTCTAAGGCTCACGCAGTCATAATACGCACACTTGTAACTTTTAGCCATTTCATGTGTGAGCTTTAATAGCAGCAACTCAATGGTACCAGGAAACCTGCATACTCAGTACTTAAAGTAACACAAATACTGTAGTACTAACCCACTTTGTGTGCCAGATACTATGCAAAAAATAAAATGACTAATAATGCAAACAGAATACATTATGGACGTCTAATTAATGTACACCAGTTAAGCCCATTAACTGGGAAAACATTATGCATGAAGGAACTTGTAAGACTTATTAGGATTCCTTTCATTTTTAAAACAATAAATACGGCATCACATTACGAAAAGGTTTAACGAGAAATTCAACCAAACACACAAACACCTAGTCAGGTGAGCTCAGTCTTTAGACTTTGGGAAAAAATCAGCTTTTGTGCAGCTGGCAAAGAGAATTACACAAAGCTGGAAGCAGAGGCAGCTAACCAGATGAGATAAATATGGGAAATGGGGAAAAGCTTGGCATAAATGGTTTCCCATACAGGAAAACACCCCACAGTGCATTTCCAGTAGGCACTTGACACAAAGCTCCCCCTTCCCCCCTCCCCCCCCCAATGCTTCATCTCGGACCAAGTCCAGTGTGTGTATGAGGGGAACGGGGGTGGGGATGGAGGCCGAAGAAAAGGGAGGATGATCTGCACCTTTGTTTTTCTTCTCAAACATACACCCACGCATACCTACACAAATAGTTTAAAGTGCTGGTGTCATTGTTTTGACCCGACCACCACTTTGCATATTGTGGAAATCTACCTAGACTAACCCAGCTAGGGCTTTCACGGTTTTGTTTTGTGTTTTTCCTAAGGGATATATTTGCCATTCAATTAACACGTGAATTGAGTGCCTACTATGTGCCTACCGCTGTGCTGGGCACATAGCATTTCAATTTAACTGTTCTTTGTGTTGAGGTTTGTTTTTTAGATGACTCCCTCATTCCCACAGTCTTTAGCATCCAAGGAATGGATGTGAGGTACTCTGCCACATTCCCAGCGGGAGAGGGCCGTCTCCCTCTGGCCAATGGGAAAGCCATTCTTGGACAGAACTGGTAGGATTTGCAGCTGTCATGAAGCCTCCAACTTGGGACACCATTCCTGAAGAGTTAAGGGGAAGATGCCCTGGCATCCTGTCCTGCTTTTTCTACATCCCTGACTTCCCTTGGTCCAGCTCACTCCTTCGTAGTGGAAGGGGAATGGGAGCTCCCTGTTCTCACCAGCGGAAGTAAATGCCACTGATAGAACGCTACTCACAACGGGGGGATGTCTTTCTCCCCAGAGGCCTCTCCATCTGACCCCATCCTGAGAAGTGGTCTCCCTGAGTGCAGTATAAGAGAGCCCTTTCCCCGGTCACGGGGGCCTGGGAAGCCCAAGGACGGAGGGATACACACCTGCTGCTCCTTGGGGCTGCTATGTCATCTGACCTGGTTCTCCTTCCAGATGGGCCGCCCCTGTCAGCGAGCTCCACTGGCTCCAAGCGCCCCCTCCTGGGAAAGGAAGCAAGATGGGGCAAAGCTTCTTGCAGAGGCTGTTAAACCTTAGATCACACACGTTTAGATGCTCTGATCAATAGAGGTTCTCTACCTCTGCTTAAATAATTTGAATTAGCAAAAACTGCTTCAAAGTAAACAATTAAATTGAAATGGTGATGGGTGCCACAGGAATGCTTAAATGGCAGCTTAAAAAAAAATCTAAAATAATCCACAAAGAACTCCAAAGTAGGCATTTGCTACAAATCAACTTCAAACTTACAAATACATTGGGGGCAGGGGAGTGGAAGTGGTTTATGGAGACAGGAAAAATCCACAACAGCTCAGAGGGGCAGAACTCAACTATTCTTCTGTATCTGCGACAAATACTTGAAAACAGTTTCTTCATCTGAAAGGCTGTGGAGGATCTCTTGACCTCCTAGTGGGACATGCGGTCCATAGCTTAAACTGAATTATGACAGTAATTTAAATATTCCTAAGAAGAGCTGAAGAAATCCATTTCATACTTTTGCATGACTTCAAGTTTACAGTTCCTGCAGTTCCATTCCAAATTAGCAGACCCCACAGACATGCATTCTGCGAAGAAGGCACGGCTTGAAATGCTATTAAGGAAGATTGCTGTTTTCGAGTGGGCCAGGTGGCCAGACCCCAGTCTACAGCCCATCCGTCAGGCACAGCAAGCCAATCCAGGGAGGAGGGAGGAAAAGGACGGGTGAGAGACACCTGATTGCACATTTTCTCACTTGCTGACTCATCCAGGAGATTTTGGAGCCTGGGGCAAGGCAGGGCTTTCCCAAGGGAGCCTGCAACTGTGCGTTTAGACAGTTTTTTTTTTTTTTTAATTCATTAAAATGTCAGCTTTGTTCTGAAGTTTGTAGTTTACTTCATGATACTATCTTGGAGGAAGAAGGTAGGAAGGGACAACACTGCATGACAGATGTTCGGCTTCATAATAAAAAAATATTGGTTTATAAGGGAAGTCCACACAAAGCATAATCAGCTACACATAAAGTCTTCCACCAGTGGGAGCTTTTCCAAATCGTAAGCATCAAAGAGATCGCTGATGCCTTCCTCCTCCCCAAGGCTTAGGAGATAGTCTTCTTGGAGCAGGGGGGGCAGTAAGTTCACAAATGGTCCTTCTAGGTTGGAAGGAATTTGGTCCTCAGTCTGCTGTAAAAGGTTGGCTGGGGAGGCCAAAGGAGAAAGGTTTGCCATAGAAATGGAGCAATCGCTATGTCCTGAGTTGGTTGAAGCCAAGTCTGAAAGGAAAAAGTTGGTGGAAACAAGAAAATAAGTTAGGCAAAAATCAAATTAATTTTGGGGAAGCATGTACGTGTTGCTGTTATAAAAGCATGCACTCTTTGCTAAGGACAATTAGATGACATTACAGTATAGATCACCTCACGCTAACAGGCTCTGTGAGCAGTGACTCTGGTAAGCCTTTTTGTGTTCTTGTCTACTCACTCATCTTTTAAAATACCAATGGTTAGCAAACAAGAATACACGTAGCTTCAAAGATTAGAGGCTAACAAGCTAAAAAATGTCCTGCTATCAGTTATTCTGTAAAGAAACACAAAACAAAACCTACAGACTGAAAAGTTGGCTCCCTAGTAGAGATCACTGATTTTAACTTAGTCTTTTTTTAGCTTATTAAAGATACTTCTAAAAATACAAATAAAAAGACACATCCACTTTGAAGTTCTAGGGTGGAAAAAAGAAGTGGTCTTTTGTTTTACCATTTGAGGTAGCATTTTTTTCTCCCCCTCAATATTAAGTCAGACCTGATCACTTAAATCATTCCTATTCTTGCTCCTATATTGGGAGGTAGTAGAAGAAAATTAAATGCATATCTCAATCTGAAAAAGAAAGGCTGCAAAAAGCTTCCCTTGCTGTGTGGACAGTGGAAGGATGCATTAGGTTTATTTTCCTGGGGTTTCCCTCCCTTATTCTCTCCCCATCACATTGCGGGGGAAATTAGGATAAAACTTCTTTGGCAAAAGGCTTTTCTCTCCTAACTTTTTTCAGTTCCCTCTCTAATGATCTCTGCGGTATCCCTCAGAGGTGTGCGGCCAAGTGTAGCTGGTGATTCACCCAGACAGCTTACAGCTTCACTCCTCACTTCCGCTGGTTTTCCAAAACACTGTAAAGAAATGGTTTCTGCTGATGGCAAAAGCCTGTAGGGGCTCCATTAAGTGGGTGGAGGAGCCATTTTCCCCGAAGAAGATCATTATTTTCTTCTGCAAACTATTCAGAATGCCTTTTTAAAAAAATGTTACCTTAATAACATTAATAACAGACATTTTTGTTTCTTGCCTAGACTTGTGATTCTGATACAGGATCCTTCTAGCCTCATTCATTTTTAACATAGTTTCCAAATGACAAAAGTGGAATTTTTACCTTTGGAAGTGGGTTTAGAGATATTCCCATTGTGGTCTTGGTTGTTTGTTTTCATTGGACTGTGTGTTTCAGTCTCTTCTGGACACAGATAAACCTCAATGGGTCCTTGGGTACTTGCCAAATGTATTTGTAGGCTCTATGAACAGAAGAAGTGAGAGAAGTTCAAACTGAAAGTTCTTTTGGAAATGACAGCTATAGTAATTTTCATCAAAACATGGAAAGTAAGGGTAATTTTCACTGTTCCTTTTGTTTCCCTACTGGTAGTCCACCTCAATCAATGACTGTCATCCTCTAGAGCAGGGGTCCACAAACTGCAGCCCGAGGGTCAATCCTGTCCACTAACTGGCTTTGTAAATAAAGTTTTATTGGCAGAGTCACGCCCATTCCCATTGTTTGTGTGTAGCCTCTGGCTGATATTTGTTTGTTTGTTTGTTTGTTTTCATGCTATGATGGCAGAGCTGGGCAGTTGAATAGTCCCAACAGACTGTAGGGCTCACACAGCCAAAAACATTTACTGTCTGGCTCTTTAAAGAAAAAGTTTGCTGACCCTTGCCAAGAGGAGGTGAATTTAAAATATATATATATATTCCTTTTATGCAAACTCTTAGAAGGTCTTTTAAGTGTTCCAAATACAGTATTCCCATGTTATTATTCCTTAACAGTAGGGGTTTTTTTATGTTGAACTTTAATAGCCACTGGAGGAATAGTACTCTTAAGTGCTAGGAACTGAGCTTAATAAGAGAATGCAGCACACTAATATTTAAAATTCTTCTTTATCTAGGTCATAGAGCTATTATTATCATTTAAGGTGAGAACTCTACCCTAGATGGGAGCTTGCAAATTTCATTCTTTTTATTTTCTACGCATTCTTTTACTACATTTCTGTATCTTATATAGTCTAGGCCTATGTTATCAAAGTATATCTGAAAGCAATCACAAAACCTATGCTCCTTATTTTCTTACAATATTCTAGTCTATCAATTAACCCGAAGTCCCATTTGATTTCTTAAAAGTAAATGTGTTATAAATGATAAATTCTTAAAATGTCCTAAGATAAGTTAGGGAGCTACTTTAAAACATTTATATCTCTGTTCATGGTGGGGACCACATCCAGGGTAATCAACATAAAATTCCCCACCGGTTCAAATGGATCAGAACTACCATGTAACAAATTGTGAAAAAGAGAAAATACAAGAGGGACAGGGCCCCATATACCACTTTGAGTTGAATGCCTTGCTATGTTAAAATTAGACTTTTTGGACACTCAATACATATCAAACTGTTGAAATGTTTTTAAAGTTAGGATTAAGTAAAACAGAAGGGGAAGAACTATCAAGCTTTTAGGAGAATACGGACTTTAACCAGGAGTCAATGATTCTTTAACACCAGGCATTCCAAAAAGATCTCTACAGATGAACAAAGACGTTATCTCCTTACCTCTATTGGGTCAGGCACTTCAAGTCTTGTTTCTGGAGGGGCTTTCACAACTATAACAGTTTGGTCTTTAAGGCCACTAATTTTTCGAATATCTTGATATGTAACATAAGCTAACGTAATTAGTGTTAAGGAAATCTTCCAACTAATCGTCTCGGATGTAACCGTTACGAAGGTAACAAAACAGATGCATGGAAAAAATTTTAAGTATTTTATTTCTTAGAAGAATATATCTGTCTCTCCTAGATCTTTAAATATATGGGATCTTCCATGAATCTTCTTTTCTGGTTGTTATTCTAAACAACAAAAGAAGTGTCTAGCTTTTTTCTTTCCATTTTCTTTCCATTTTAAGTTCATGGCTACTTAAGGTATTAACATAAACACAGAAACAGAATAGTTAAAATAAACTCTCAAAAGAAAACTGAAACCCAATTTGGTCAGGGATTTTCAAACCAGGTTCCTCTGGAGCACAGGTGTTGCATGAACTCCAATGAAGTACTCTGTCACTCGAATGATGGCAGATCCCAATTCACAGAAAAAAATTAAGCCCTATTAACCATAATTTTGTTGAAACACTGGTAACTTCTATCTGCTACTTGATTATTAAAAAGTGTCAGCAGGGCTTCCCTGGTGGCGCAGTGCTTGGGAGTCCGCCTGCCGATGCAGGGGACACGGGTTCGTGCCCCGGTCCGGGAAGATCCCACATGCCGCGGAGCAGCGGGGCCCGTGAGCCATGGCCGCTGAGCCTGCGCGTCTGGAGCCTGTGCTCCGCAACGGGAGAGGCCACAACAGTGAGAGGCCCGTGTACCGCAAAAAAAAAAAAAAAAAAAGTGTCAGCAGCCACCCAGATGAATGAGTGAAATCTATGTATCAGTGGAAGAACTCCGAGTACTGCTCAGGCAGAGAGCTTGTTTTCTTAAGTGTACCTTGGCTGGTTGTGATTATATATTGCCTACTGATAAGAGTGTCATTACTTCTCTGTTAGAAAAATTACCCTTTGTATGATATTATTAACTACAATATTTCAGTGTTCACAAGGAGGAAAGCAGCTTCCAGATGATCTGCAACCTAAATGATTTAGGAAAAGAGAGTAAAATAATATTTCAGTACTCTTGGTAGTTACTTCTGAGCACTGAACAATTCTTTAAAGTGCCCTGACAGTTAAACCTAAGAGGATATTACAAAAGAACATGGTACTTATTATATGATTAAGTATTCATGCTAGCTTGCTTAGAGAGACAGGCTTTGACTTGGTACTACAAGAGAATAGGTCGCATAGCTTTCTTTTATAAGGGACATGGAGTACCATAATTAACATACAATGTCTTTAGCCAGTTGCTTTTCATATTAACTTACAAAAAATGCCTAGGATAAAACAGCAAATCGCAACCCAACAAAGGCATTTCCAGAGGTAATATAATGTAGTGAGTAGAGTCTGTGATCTAACATGTTAAATACAGAAATAGGACTTAGAAAGCCTAGAGGAAATGATGTCCCTTAGATTAGTAGCTTTTTATTAGAAATTGAAGGAAGCTATGAACCTGCTGTCCAGAAAAAAGCACATTCACCCAAAATCTGCATGTACTTTTAGGGGCATCTATCACAGACTCTCATCTTTAAGTCTCAGTAGTTCAGACAACAGCTATTTCAGTGTTGAGCTTGACAGGACAGCTCACGCAGGATTCTGGGTTTTAGGTCATCATCTGCTTCATCCAGGAAGCCAATTGCTGTCTTTATAGAAGACTTGACAGTTACGAATTTTTACTGAGAACAGTGGGGAAACTGATAACTAGGTACTTACTCCACAGCCCACTGTCAAAAAGCTATTTGACAACCACTTATTAAAATAAAACCTCATCTACAATTACCCAACATGCTGCAGGAAGGAAAATTTCAACACATTTGTGAACAAGCTGTACCAAATTCGGAACTGGATGGCAAATTGAAATAAATTGTGCAAACATATTCTCTAATCTCACAAACTTAAAAGTGCTTCCATTGTGGCTCCCTCCTGAATTTGCTTCTTGGGTTAGCAGCCCCCTGCAAGGAAGCTTTCATTTTCTGCAACAAAGGCACCAGAGAAAGCTAATGTAGGTGACAAGGCTATAAGGTGCCAATCACATGTAACAGCCACATCTCCTCCCCGAAGGGGCTCCCGAGTAAACAACGTATGAAGCAGCCCAACTAGAGCTACTCTTATTTCTTCCAGTGTAAGCCCACTCTGGCCACTCTGGGAGGGGGGAGGGGGCGGTGTCCAGTCATCACACCTCTTCTTCAGCTCACTAATCATCAGCTGACAAGGTTAATCCTTTGGCCAACAGGAAATGAACAATCAGAGTTTCAAAAAACTGCTTAAATTGGAAAATAAATTTCCCCATAACTCCAAGGGAAAGCCTACTAGAGATGAGACACTAGAAGAAACCAGGCAGGTCACATTTTATTTTCTGTCTAACGAAGATAAATGGGGAACTAAAATCAGAGATGGGATTATTTAAAATACTGGTTTTGTTTTCTACTAATAACTGAGAAAATTGCAAAATCTTCTCGTCAACACGATGAAGTAATCTCTCTCCTCTATGGTCTGAAGTGAGGTGGTAAACAGGAAGTTTTCCTCAGGTGGTCAACAGATTGTCAGCCAGTTAGGAACAAGAGTTGGCTTTTTATATTTTTACTTCCAAGGACTAACGTTTGTGGATGAATGGATAAGCTGAGATTTCTTAGGCCTTGAGGTGTTTCTGAAATCAGTTTTTGGTGGTGTGATTCAGCATAACGTGCTTTAAAAACTACAGAACGATTCTTCTGTACTCTTTCAAGTCCTTCAACTATAGTTCAATTACAGGTTCAACAAATTCCCGTTGCCCCCAATATCTGATGAAAAGAATATAGAATGTGAGAACCCCAACAGTGACAGCCAACACCCACCTAAAACCTGGGAAGCCCAAGATGAATCTGCCGATTGTCATCATTAGTATGAATACTGACACCTTACATATCTCATTAATAGTGTTGCCTTACGCTCTGAGTGTATCCGTGTGTCCCAACCACACGTGAATACAATACTTTAAAAAACAGTTCCCACCTGGCTATCAAAAGAGATACGATAGGATGCAGTCTAATGACTACCATTCCATAAATACTGAACACACACACACACACACACACACATGCTTACTTGTATGAAACGAGTAAAATTCTACCTTGTGCGTAAAAGTCAGATCATCAACTCTGGAAACAGTCTAGAAGGGACTAACCCCCGCCAAGCAGGCGGCACAAAGGATATCTTTGATTCTCTGAATCCTCGGTTAACAGTTTGAGGTCCAGGGTGCAGCTTTGGATCAGTTCATCTAATTTCTTCTCTTCCTGACTGAGCTCGGTCACTTCTTTAGACAGGCCTTGACACTGGGCCAGCATGCCCCCGTCCTCAGACAGACTGCAGCCCCTGGAAACCCAAACACAGACTCTGCATGGCTGCTCGACAGGCCAAAGGGGAGAGGGCGAAAGGGAGGGCTGGGGGAAACGGTCCTTTGGGTAAATGTCCCCTCTTGATGCAGGAGGTCACACTGTTTGTTAGCCAAGTGTTAAAATTAGAATTAAAATTCATTTTTCCATACATAAAGTCCTTCACTTTTCACACCATAGAAATTAAGTGAAAAAACACTGCTATTTTCAGGTTTCTTTCCTCCAGAGGAGCCTGTTTCTTCAGAAGAATCAAATTCAAAGGGCCAAAGGAGGCGGCTCCTTCCTGCCACATGCCTCCCAGCGGGGGGAAAAGAAACGGGAAAAAGGATAGAAAGACATAGCAAGATAGAAAAATTTGAAGAAAAAGATGGAATGGTTCAAAATTCAACCAAACGTCATCCAAAAAAAAAAGCATGAAAGACCTAGGTAATTTCTGAGGGTCTTATACCACCAACTAAAAAGGAAAAGGAGGTGAAGAAAACAGGTATATGTGCTGGATGCAAGAACAAAAACCAGGGGGCTTCCCTGGTGGCGCAGTTGTTGAGAGTCCGCCTGCCGATGCAGGGGACACGGGCTTGTGCCCCGGTCCGGGGAGATCCCACATGCCGCGGAGCGGCTGGGCCCGTGAGCCATGGCCGCTGAGCCTGCTCGTCCGGAGCCTGTGCTCCGCAACGGGAGGGGCCACAACAGTGAGAGGCCCGCGTACCGCAAAAAAAAAAAAAAAAAAAAAGAACAAAAACCAGTTCCCAACAGGTTTGTCTCAACCACAGGCTAAAATGGGTCACCGAATTGTCATAAAATTCCAAAAAAGTACACGTTCATTTTATCACGTTTGAAGTGATATTTTTTTCAAAGCCAACCCATAACAGATTTATTCCTTCCAATAATGCTTTCATAGTTCCTTCTGATATACTGGGTGTTCAGATGCGCTGTCCATAATTCACAAATGACATTATCATACATTTAATCATACATGTGGGTGTGTAGATGACAAGTATTACCATCCCGGTTTTCCAGAAGGAACCTTGACTTAATTTACACAGAAAGTGAGTTAATCGGCAATGGGAAACATCAATAAAGATACCTGACAACTGTGCATACACACAGATGTGCTGATACACAGCCACAGATAGTTTCTAAACTCCTATTAGAGACAAGCCACAGACCTGTGTAAGCATCTATCAGATTACACATGTGAGCACACACATAAATATCACGGTGACAGATGAACAGCGTTTTACTTTACAGATGCAGGGCTCCATGTAATCCCAGGATCCCCTTGCTTGAGGCTAATTGAATATAAACCCTTTTATCTCTGACAGCATCTAAACAGAAGGTCTCTTTGTAGAGACTTTGAACTTCTGGCTAAGGAGTTGAGGAGGGAAGAGAGAAGGAGAGAGAAGTAGGAGAGAAAAGGAATCAAGTGTGGGCATGGGCGTGAAAGTTGGGCCTGGGAGAAACCCCTCTGCCATTTGCAAGGACCCCAGAGCCAGTGAATGCAGGCGCCCTGACTCATACTCACATCCACTGCACGTTGTTTTTAGACTTCTTCTTAATGAGGTGGATGCCTTCCAGTACATTGGTGATGTCATAAATCCTTCTCTTTTGCACCTTCAGCACCTCTGCTGCCTTGTTCAAATCCAAGACCCCATCAGGTGATTGGCTCAGTAGCTGAATGAACTTCTTGGTGAGCAGACCAAGGGATGTATCATACCGTGTTTTTTCTGAGGGAGATTTTGGAGCTTAAAGAAAAACAAAAGCCGAGCGGGTGGGGGGATAGGGGGAAAGGTAAAGAAATGAAGGGTTTCTTTGCAGTCAAGCAAGCCCCCATTCCCCCAGCAGCCCAGGTATTAGTGTTGGAAGCAAAGCTGTTGTCGCTGATGTTTTTGGTGAGTTATGGAAAGCTATGAAATCGCTTTATTAGAAAAGGGAGGGACAGTGAAAACTCCTGTTTGATTAAAGCGTTTTACTGCGAAGTTCTCAGTAGTTTCTGCTTTGGCTTACCCTACTCCCTGGGTCTAGTGAAGTATCTCACACATAGGAGGTGCTCAAAAATATCTGTCGAATGAATGAACAAGTGCTGTAGCCTCATGGGACCAGCACATGTGGAGCCTAATTTGATGGGGTCCGGCTTATGAACCTCTCCAGCATTTGATGATGGGGCCCAGACAGACCCATCCTAACTGCCCTTTCAGACTCCAGTGTCTCTGTGTGTATATAACTTGTTCACCAACTTTTCAAATAATGTAGATGAAGAATACCTGGAAACGTCGTTCAATCCAGTCTCCCCATCCCTCTGGCATGGGGAGATCCCTCCCCATTTGTATACCCTTTGTATACCCAGGATTCCCTCCAGAATCCCTCTGGAACTGTCCTCATTTAATATTGCATTTATTCTCTTATAGGTGCACAGGTCAAGGGTTTAACTGAGTACGACACACAATTTGTGGATTGCCTAATTCATACACTACAGGATAGGAGAGGACAAAGTCTGAATTAATTTAGCCTTTGCATTAAATGCCGAAGATGTAAAGGACTGTGTAGCTATTTCCAACCTACTTTTCTCTCTCTCCCAAAAGAAACAACGATTGTGTTTGATGGAAATGGAAACTAGCTGCAATTCACTGGTCTCCATCAATTCTTACGCTGCCATATGCTGAACTAGAGATTTAGGCTGGCACAGACATCACCTACACCCAGCTAGCCCTGGTCCCTGAAGTAAGGTCCATGAAGGAAAGCTAAAGTTAGATTTGACCGTGGGACAGTGCCAAAGAGCTTGTATTCTGAGTTGAAAAATGAAACTGCACACATCAAAAGAGGCCTCCCCTGAAGTCAGTATTCAGGTATCGGAGTGACTCTGTAAACCTCTCACTGGGTGTCTGCAGACATCACATTTATTCTTTGGATAGGCACAGGCAGAAATGAAAAAGAACCAAACATGCCAAAATTATCCACACCTTGGCATCCCTTCAGCCACAAGCTCTGAAAGTTGGGAAGCTCACACCCAAGACAGGAAGAGATGATGGAATCCTTACTTTTTGGACTATCTGGACTTCGGAGCGCAGCTCTTCCTTTGCCCTTGGGGGTTTTTAAACCATCTGAGAGGTACTGCTGACCGCTTTCTCCTAGCTCCAGCCTGCGCTTTGCCTGGAATAAGAGAGTACAGTCATTGGTCACTGGTCATGTGGACAATCGCAAGTGAAGCCAAATGCCACAGGCTCGCGCCAGCCCCCGCTGGCCCCCTCCATGTCCCTCAGGGTCTCGGTTCCCTCCAGCCGGGGCTCCGGCTCCGGCGGCGGAGCTCTCACCACCTGGGCTCAGAGGGACAAATCCAACCATCCTTCAGGGTTAGGCTCTGGAGCCACTTTGTTCATTTACTCATTGATTCAACATACATGCCAGGCATGGGGCTGGAGACTAAGAATACCGCAGGCATCATGGGACTTAAATTCACTTTTCCCCAGCAAACCTCTGCTTCTGTCTCCATCTCTGACCTGGGTTGAACCCCCTTCCTTGTGCTCCCCAAACACTCTGTGTTTATTGGTATCATAACACTTGCTGGATGTAAGAGTTATTTTACTTATCTGTTTCTCATTTCCTTTAAGGCAGGGACTGCTTCCCATTTATCTTTGTATACCCAGGGCTTGGTACAGAGCCTGGGTTTCTGTAGGTATTCAGTCACACACACACACACTCTGTCTCTCTCTCTCTCTCTCTCTATATATATATATATATATTCGATGAATGAAAGGGTGATTGAATAGTAACACAACTGGTCACAGACTACAAATGCTCATTCATCAGAATAACAAACACCGCAAACACTCAATCCTGGGTTTCAACTAGGATTACTTTCCCCATTTGGTCATCAAACTGGGCAAACGAGAAGCTCTCACTGAAGTTTTTAATCTGATTTTTCATATAAAAATATGCGCTTCATGTCTTTTATGTACTGGGCTCTGGACGAAGGGAACAGAGGTAAGCAAGACAGATAAGAGTCCCTTGGTTTCTAGTGCGTAGAGTCCAGGAGAGAAGCCAGGTAATTATTAAATAAGTAACTGTTGAGTACGGACTGCACGGGTGTGAAGGGTGTCCAGACAGGGGTGGTACCAACTAGACACCCACATGACAATGTGCATTTAGGCTCATTTCAGGGCAGGTGCTTCTAATGAGGAGATTCACAATTTCAAAATAACTCCCCATGACATAGAAACTGAAGTAACAACTTATCAGCCGAACTCGTTCTGTTCACTAAGAAGCCATGAGCCACAGGCAGCTCATCCGATCTGACACGTGCTGTCTGTGTAAAACACACACTGGATTTCAAAACGTAGCACGAAAAAGGCTGAAAGAGCTCATGAATAATTTTTATGTTGATTACATGTTAAAATGATGCTGTTTCAGCTTTATAAAAATATTACTAAATAAGATGCTATTAAAATTATCATTTCACCTTTTTCCGTATATATATGCGGAAAATATATGTATCTTTTTACTATGTGGCTTGCATTTGTGGCACACGTTACCTTTCTGCCGAGCAGTGCATCACCACCCCAAGGGCCTAGGAATGACAATTAGCAAATTAACTTTCTTAATTTCATTGTCTGCTCCCAAAGACTCTTTTCTCACATCCTTGTGTGGGCCTGTTGCTTTGGTTGGCCCAGTGAACATTCCCGCTTCATCAGGCAAAACTCCCTGCTTGTTCTTTGGGGAGCATCCCTTCCCTCTCACAGACGAAGAGTACCCTGGTGCACACAGGTGACCCAGGCCGGGCTGGTCTTTATGCTCCATCCTCCCCCTCGCCCACAGTGACTGCAGTCCTTCTGGCACAGGACCAAAGCTGGGTGAACGAAGGCAACCCCAGGAATTTTTGTGGAGCTACTGGTAGGAAGGGGTGTGCCTTCTTAGTAAGGTTGATAAGCTGGTAGCCGGAAGCTACCTGGAAATGAGGCCTCCCCAGGGGAACGCAGAGTGGAGAAACAGAGAGAAAGGGGTCTGAGGCCATCATGTCAGGTCATGCAGTTGGCCGTCCCCAGACTTTTCAGTTACATCAGTTACATTAGCCAATAAAGTCTCCTTTTAGGTCAAAGCACTTTGAGTTGGGCTCCTGCAAGTGTGGGCAGGATGTGACAACCTGTGGAAAAATGGCCGAGTCAAGACGGGCTCCAGTGAAATGCGGGGCTGGCATGCCTTGCTAACAAGGGGCCAGGTGTGTTGGTCACTTCTTTCCTGTGGCCTGCAGGAAACTACTACTAACAGAGGCAAGCTTTGTAGAGGCTCACCTAAAAGTAGAGAAGGAGAAAACAGCTTTGCTCTGGAGGCCTTTTCTCAGTAGAAAGCAATCCGAGAAGATATACAGCCGTATTCTCTGCCCCTGCTAAAGTCCACAGAAGGAAGGCAAAATGGGAAAAGGGCTTGGGCCCCTGAGCTCCTGGGCCCTGAAGGCCGCACTCTCCCAGAACCCTCAATAAAGAGCCACCCGCTGGCCAGCAGCCTGGGGGCATCGCCGTTTGTGCCTCCCCACCCTCAGCTACTGTTTCAAATTGCTTTGAGGCTAAGGCCTGTGTTAGCAGTGAGCTGTAGGCTGGGGAAATGAAACTGCGCTCTAACTTCAAGGACCAGGACTAGTCAGGTTGTGTGACTTTGGTAACCAAGCACCAAACCATAGAGTTGACAAATCTCAATACTAGATAGAAAATCTACTACACTTGAAAGGCACCAGAGGAAGCAAAGGCCTATGAGACCTCAGTCTTCAAGTGAATCAATCCCTAAACCTATAAAACTCACACCAAAAAGAAATGAGCTGTGAAAGAAAGGCAGCCCCAGAAAATCCTCCCAGAGGGTAGAAATCGGGGTGACCATCTTGGAGCCACAAGCAAGCCACATCTCCAGCAAGTCTCCAAGTGCCTGCTATTCCTGTTGGGGGGGGGGACATGACATGCTCCGGGAGGTGACCACCGTGTGTGATTTCCTCTTTTCCAAATGGATGTTTCTGTTGGGTTATCCTGTTACCTTTCCGCCACTGCTGAGTGAGTGGGGACTAAACTGGAACACATAGTACTTGTAGGTCCTGGATCTGACAATGGGCACGGTAACTGGACTTCCTTTTTGGGAAGGGCTATGATGGAGCAGCATTACCTTGATGCTTACCTTAGTGAGTTTGCGCACACATGCTTGTTAAAACAAACAAGAAGCCAGAAGGGAGGATTTAAACAGGGCAGGTAGTCTCTGCCTACACCCCCTTGCCCTGGAAAGAGCACCAGCGCAGATAAAAATCTCCTCTTGGAATTCAAATTTTCTGCTGTTCTTTGTTGGCTCCTGAAGATATGTGTAATTCCCTGGTGTCATTTGTCCTCCGCCTGAAGAATGTCCTACAGCATTTATTTTAGTATACGTCTGCTGGTGACAAATAATCTTAGTTTTATTTTTTCTGAAAACATTTCATCTTCATCTGCGAAGGATATTTTCAATGGATACAGAATTCTGGGTTGATTTTTTTTTCTCCTGTCAGCACTTTCAAGAGAATGTTCCATGTACACTTAAAACTAAAAATAATATTGTAAATCAAACACAATAAAAAAATCAAATCAAAAAAAAAATCTCCTCTTGGTCATCTCAAGTTTTGTTTGCTCTTAGTGTGAACATCTTGCTGAACGGAGAGCTGTCCTGTTTATAAACAGATCTTCATAATACATGGCCCCTACCAGTAAAGCAACTAATATATCTGGTGCTTAACATGAGGCCCAGCCATTTGGTCCTAAGCAGGAGTAAAGGCCGAACATGAGTGATGCTATATAGATCACCCACAGGGCACCTGCCTGAGCTATTATCAAGGGTGGCTTTTACTAGAAAGGAAGTATGTGCTCACTATAGGACCTCAGCCCCAACTATGACAACGTGCCTCTGCAAGGAACAGTTGCACTATTACGCATTTCAGAAAATGTACGTATGAAAATAATAGAAGTAACTGTCAGGCAGCCAAGCAGTGGGCCGAGGGGAACATCCATGGTTTCTGTCTACCTGGCATTTGTTGCCCCTAATTTTTCATTTGGGGAACTTCTCCACAGTTCTTAGTTCAGGTGGTTTCTCTGTCTCCAGGCTTGAAAACAAAAGGCCTGACACTGTTCAACATCTTAGGCTGGCTCTTACTATGTAGGTTACAGAGGTGAGCACCTTAATCTGGGCCCACCAATCAGTGCAGTCCAGTCAGCTGGCGAATGTGACTGGTTTACGGGTGGTTTACCCATGACCAAAGCAGGATGAATCACTCAATGATGGGATTTTTGTTGGAAAGTACAGGGTTCTTTTCACTGGGAGTTATCAGGCTGGTAGGATGTAAGCCTGGAGCTACCTGGGAACTGAGCCCACAGAGAAGAAAGCAGAGTTAAGAGCTAGAGAGAGACTGAGTCTCAGTGCCTTCAAGGGACGTACGAGATCTTACCAGTCCCAAAGACAGATCTACTAGACTTTCATTTGTGTGAGGGGAAGAATTCCCTTTTTTGGTAGGAGAAAACTGTTAGATTACTACCCCTTGCAACCAAGAGTCCTAGATATAGCCTTTTAGTATTAACCATAATGCACTCAACATTTGAGTGCTTACAATAGGTCATACGCCAGGTTAATTGCTTTCCACTTGACTGTGTTATCTTATTTTTACAACAACCCCATAAGATAGTTGTTATTATTATTTCCTATTTTACAGGAGAAAATGGAGGTTTAGAGCTCTTAAATAACTTTTCCAAGATCCCCATAGCAATAAATAAGCCTACTCCAAAGTCCGTGCTTATAACCACTCCATAAAATGATTGTGAAAGACTGCCATATAAAAATATCCGAAAAGTTATATTAAATTGATACCATCTTACTTTATGATAAACTTAAGTTTTATTTTATTCATAATTAAAAAAAAACTTTCCTTTACATAAAGTGCACATGGTAATTCAAACAGCACAAATGGATATACATAGATTGCAAACTTTTCTCCCAGGGACTTCCCTGGTGGCGCAATGGTTAAGAATCCACCTGCCAATGCTGGGGACACGGGTTCGATCCCTGGTCCGGGAACATCCCACATGCTGCAGAGCAACTAAGCCCGTGCGCCACAACTACTGAGCCTGTGCTCTAGAGCCCGCGACCCACAACTACTGAGTCCCCGTGCCACAACTGCTGAAGCCCACACACCTAGAGCCCGTGCTCTGCAACTAGAGAAGCCACCGCAATGAGAAGCTTGCGCACCACAGCGAAGAGTAGCCCCCCCATCTCTGCAACTAGAGAAAGCCCGTAAGCAGCAATGAAGACCCAGCGCAGCCAAAAATAAATAAATAAATAACATAAAAATAAAAAACCAGACTGTGTGTTTCATAACCATTAAAAAAAAAAAACCTTTCTCCCACTCTTTTTAGTCTTTTAAAAATTTTTATTGGAGTATAGGTGATTTACAATGTGTCTTTCTCCCACTCTTGATCCCCAGTTTCTTTCCTCAAAGGCAAGCACTACTAAGTTACCTAGATATCCTTTTAGATAGTCTAGGTAAATACAAGTATATATATATATATATATATATATATATATATATATATAGTTTTATACCACCACACCTTATAAAATTTTTTTTACACAATGGTAGCAAACCGCACACTATTAATAACATGTCTCGGAGTTTGGTCCCTATCCGTACACATAGAATGACCTTATTTTTTAGAGCTTCATAATATTGTATTCATTAGTATACCATGATTTGTTTACTTAGCCAGACACCTACTAATGGCCATTCAACACTCCTCTGCTATAACCACTTTCCCAATAAATATTCATGACGGCACTGTGGGGTAGGCGTTCCTATACCCATCTTGCATTGAGGCAGAGAAGTTAAGGATTTACCTAAAGTCTCGGTTAATAAGTCACAGATACCAGGATTGAACCCAGGTCTGTTCAAATAATTTGTCAGTGACCACGACTTCCCTGGACTGATTGAGATGTCCCTCCTTTGCTGCCATAGCAATTTCTGGGCTGCTGGGGCATGATTTCACCATCATAACACATATATAATCCAGGTTTCTGCACTGGACCTGAGTGCAGTCTCAGGTCTTAAGTAACTTAGTTTTCCCAGAGCCTTGCATATGGCATGCACTCAGTCAAATTGACTTATTTATTTTCAATGAACCAAGGAATAAATTCCCGAAGTCTCTTGGCAGGTAAATCACAAAGCTCCAACATTACCAACCTGTAAAGGGGACACTTAAATATATATATACTTAAATATATATATATAAATATATATAAATATGTGTATATATATATATATATATATATATATACACACACACATATATATATAATCTCCAGCGTGTGCTGGAGATTAATCTACATGTTTGGAAAGATTTTCAAGAAATATAAACGGGGAAAAATTAAGGTTGCAGAAGGCTATGTATAATATGATCTCATAGGGGTAAAAAAACTATAAAACTATATAGATCTCAATATGAAATTTTCCATGTATCCATGAGGAAAAAGTTGGAAAGATCCACATCAAATGTTAATGGAGATTATCTCTGAGAAGTAAAATTAAATATGAGGTAATGATTTCATGTTAATAGCTGTATAATATTTGGTTGGGTTTTACAAAGTGATATGTCTACATACATATTAAATTTATATCTTTCAAACTAACACTTCCACTTTTTGGAATACATTCTGAGAACATTTATGTTGCTTCTAGGGTTTGTCTATTAAAAACAGCACAGCCAGTTTCTTGAATATTTATACTTTTCTACTTATGTCCAACATAAATGCCCAATCTCAGAAGAAAAATTCAGTAAGTTATTGTACATTTATATAATGGAATGTTATGCAATTAATAATGATTTACTTCTTTTTTTTTTTTTAAAGAAGATGTTGGGGGTAGGAGTTTTTATTAATTAATTTATTTATTTTTGCTGTGTTGAGTCTTTATTTCTGTGTGAGGGCTTTCTCTAGTTGTGGCAAGCGGGGGCCACTCTTCATCACGGTGCGCGGGTCTCTCACTATCGCGGCCTCTTGTTGCGGAGCACAGGCTCCAGACGCGCAGGCTCAGTAGTCGTGGCTCACGGGCCTAGTTGCTCCGCGGCATGTGGGGTCCTCCCAGACCAGGGCTCGAACCCGTGTCCCCTGCATTAGCAGGCAGATTCTCAACCACTGCACCACCAGGGAAGCCCAATAATGATTTACTTCTATATATGTAAGTCTTTTTTTAAAAAGTGTGAATAGTAAAATTTTATTTCTGTGGGGAAACTATATGCATAGAAAGAAAGTAAGTCAGGATATATAACAAACAGTTTAAGAGTATTAATCTTTGGGTGGTAGGATTATGGTGATTTTATTTCTTCTTCTTAACTTTTAATATTACTAAGTCACTTTAAAGTGAGTGTGGGTTTCTTGCATAACAAGAAAAACAAAAATCTTTTCCATTTGGAGTTCAACAAAAGAGGTCTGGTGGTTTATACCCATTCAATGTGTACAGGTATGGGTTCAAAACATAAATGGGGTACGCTACCAGAATGTGCATCCTATTTTCACGGTGGGAAGGGAAGTGGTGTTCTTATCGGCCATTCAACTGAGTCACAGGAAAAAATTAAATCAAGAAAAAGGCATGCTGGCTGTAGGTTAACAAACTGTGAACACTAAAATAAACTCCCTTTACCCCAGTTAATAGATCTGGGCAAGGGAAAGAACTAGATATACGATACACTTTGTCTCAAAGCCAAGGGTGAGACAGGGTATTTTGAACAGAGGAAGAAGGGAAATAGAGGGAAATGGAGATTAAATCAGTAGAATGAGGACCAGATTAAATACAATACTGAAATAACCCAAAGGAGGGGACCTCCAGCTTGAGACTAGACCACAGTTGAAACCCACTTGGATTCTGGCCATTAGGTCAGTGGGTTAGGGCACAAGGATTTTAAGAAAAGAATACTTAGTTTCCAGCTCTGACTATATATTAACTCAATCTGGTTAACCATTTAAAAAGGGAGTGGGAGTTGGGGGCCTTAAGCAGGCTGTCCAAGCACAACCAGAAACACAGAGACTTAGAAGGGCCCCAGTTTGGAGGTGCTGGTGGCAGGGAGGGGGGGGCTCTGATGCAGAGGATAAAGAAGGGGCCAAATCATGGTCGCTTACATGCCAGGCGAATAACCACACTCCCCGCATCAACCTTTCATTGATATAAGGTTACCTAAGATGAAGAGCTCTGAGGTCTCCTCTGGAGTTGCTGTTGTTGTTGTTTCCCCCCCACCCCCAGCAATAGGTAAGTTCAGAACCTATCAAGAGCAGTGTCTCTATGAGCTGTTAGGTGGGGAGCTTAATCAGAAACCGATATATCTCAGAGAACTGATGAACTGAAGAGCACGCCGGAAGCTCAGACGGAGGTACCCGGCACCAGGAAAAGCTAGTATGCATTTTATCTTGGTGGAGATTTCCCCTTCTATTCCACATCTGGGCTGAATATTCTCCTTTCTCAGAGGTGTCCCTCTCCACGCCTGCCCCACTGTCCCAGCCAGATCCCCCCATCATTTCTCACTGGATTACTAGAATGGATTCCAAACTTGACCATTTTTCTCCTTTTGATTTTTAAACTACAGATCTAGGCGTTTTAACTTCACTGTAACTTGTATTTGTGGACTGGTTTGGGAATCTAACCACATACATGTGAATGTTTCTAAAGGAAAAGGAATCTCAAACTGATGTATAACTTTGGAATAGAAGCCATTTACTTATGAACTGGTGACTGCCCTCCTTTTTATATCACTTAAAAAAATAATTTAAAACAATTTAAAAATAAAGAGATGCACATGATTTTTTTTAAAAATCCACAAGTTCAGGGATCTACCTCGCCAAGGGAACAAATTTTACTATTTTTCCTGGAGGTCACCTCCCTATTTCTTAGTAAAATAAGCTTACACAGACATTTCTAGTTATTATGAAGACTTCCTTCAATGATAAGACAGCCACCTTTCTTCCACCCTTTCTCCCAATAGTGACATCATTATTTTTGTTTAAATTAAAAGCCAGTACTGTGCATTTTGACTATATAAATATTGTTCCCTCAGAGTCAAACAGTATACTGAGAATGCGTTTCCTTTTTGTAAAGTTCGTTTGTTTTCTTTGGAGTTCCCGATTGTCTTTCCCGCTTGCTGGCACCATCTGCCTTCACCACATCTTCCACTTTTTCCAACTCTCCATCATATCGGATATTCTATCAAGTCCCCACTTTTTCTCCCTGAAGCTCTTGGACCTCCTGCTGTCTAGACCCTACACGGTTCTCCAGGTCATTGCATGGCTGTCATTCTGCAGTTTTCCCTCACCATATACAGTGTTGAAGCCTGAGGTGGACATTTGTCATTTTATTTGACTGACCAGCCTCTGAACCTTCCCTTCCCTCCTGTGGGTTAGGAAATTCCCCACTTTGTCAGTCTTGGTGGGAGGCATAGCCACCGTCTTACTGTTGGGCCCAGGGCAGGCCACCCCAAAATATGCCTCAATAACACAATGATTTTTTTTTTTTTTTTTTTGCGGTACGCGGGCCTCTCACCGCTGTGGCCTCTCCCATTGAGGAGCACAGGCTCCGGACGCGCAGGCTCAGCGGCCATGGCTCACGGGCCCAGCCGCTCCGCGGCATGTGGGATCCTCCCGGACCGGGGCACGAACCCGTGTCCCCTGCATCGGCAGGCAGACTCCCAACCACTGCACCACCAGGGAAGCCCCACAATGATTATTTTGAATTAAGCTTGAGAAACAGCTGGAAAAAAAATGATATTAAAAAAACCAAAATACTTTGACTCCCCGTCCCCCATGAAAGTGGGAAATAAATCTCCCATGTGAAGGTATAAAAAGCATCCTTATCATCGGAATTAGGGAATTCAAGGCAAAGGGAGCTGTATAAACAAACTTTGTTACTTCTTCATTAGTCTGCTACCCCAAGTACAAGCCCCTTTGTTTTGTTAAATCTTCACAAATAATTGTTTCTTCGTCTAAAAATGATATATAAACAGTCTGCTTTGGTCACTTTGGGGGGTCCCATTTCTCTGAGACGTCTGTGCATATGAATTAAATTGGTTTTTTTCCTCCTCTGTTAATCTGTCTTGTGTCAATTTAATCATCAGACTAGCCAAAAGAACTCAAGAGGGGTGGGGGAAGAATTCCCCCCTCTTGAATCAACCATAGAAATTGAAGACTCCCAATCCTCTCTCCCAGCTTCCCTGGAACCTGGGCTAGGGCTACCTAGGCTGGGACAGGCAGTCACACCCACCCTAGATTTGGAGTCTGGAGTTGCTCGTGCAAAACAGCAGACCGGAGGTGATGGCTGTGGTTTGACGTCTTAGCTGTGGTTCTGGCTAGGGATACTTCCTTGTTTCTGCCTGTTTGCCAAGCCTAGTTCTCTAATCTTCCTGACAATTCAGCGAGTTATCCAATATCCTTTCAATAAACATCTTTTCTGCTTCAGTTGGCCAGAGTTGTGTTCAATTGCTTGCAATAGAGTCAGTTTCCTGATCCCACTGTTAATCCATTGTTTTCCTGGAACATATCCGAACAGTAGTATGGAAGAGAAAATTTGAGCCCTTATATATCTGAAATGCGTATTTCACCCTCACATTTGATAGTCTGTCTAAGAATTTAAGGCTGAACATCTGTTGCCCTCAGAACTCTGAAGGCACTGCTCCTGGGGTTTTGATATCCAGTGTTGATGACGAGAAACCTGCAGCCACAGATTCTCATTCCTTTGAAGCTATTCGATTTTTAACCTCCCTGAAAGCTTCCAGGCCTGTCTTACCATTTATTGTAAAATTTCCTAACATGTATTTAGGTGTGCATCTTTTTCTCACTCACTGCGTGAGGAAATCATGGGCTTCTAGAAACTACATGCTTGGCCTTCAGCTGTGAGAAACATTTATGTTGTAAACCATTCCCTCTCATTGTCTTGGTCTAATCTTTCTGGAATTCCTATTCCTCTTGGATTGATCCTCTAAAGCTTTTATTTTCTATTTTCCATGTCTTTTTCTGTTGTTGTTCTACTTACTGACATCAAATTTACTTACTTGCTTACATCAAATTTAGCTTTTACTTGACTTAAAAAAAAAATGGGCAACTAGATTTTTAGTTTCCAAGAACATGTGTTTTGCTCCCTGATCAACCTATTTTTATAGCATCTTGTTCTTGTTTTATGAATAGCATAGCCTCTCAAATGCCACTAATTATTTCTTTTAAAGTCTTCTTTTGTTTCCTGTTTCATTTGTTTTCTCCATAGTCATAATTACCTAACCCCCACCCAAAAAAAAATCTTGGTCTCACTCTACAGTGTAGTCTTTTCTCAAATGTCTTACCAAGCTTTGTGTCTTTAAGACACATATTTGAGAATAAAACAGTACAGTGACAACTGGGAGCTGTACGATTCAAGTTGAGGTGATGCCCTTAAGTGCCAGAATGGAGCCAATCCATTTCTTTTGAGATTTCTCAAAAAATTATTTGTCTGGGGAAAACTCTCCTGGTTTCTGGACATTAATTCTGCATGAAGACCTTGATGAGAATCCCTTTTTACCTCTGGTTTTGTCACACGAGCTTCTGTGACTCTCCAGAGCGGACCCATACCCTCTTTGGTCATGGCTTCCTCTGTTCTACTTAATGATTGCCGCTCCTCTACCAGTTCTCTGTGTTCCAGAGATCTGTTGGATTATCTTGGCCACGAAAAGCCCCCCTCTCATTTTCTTTTATTTCTTAAATTAATTTTTATTGGAGTATAGTTGCTTTACAATGTTGTGTTAGTTTCTACTGTACAGCAAAGTGAATCAGCTATACATATACATATATCCCCTCTTTTTTGGATTTCCTTCCCATTTAGGTCACCACAGATCATTGAGTAGAGTTCTCTGTGCTATACAGTAGGTTCTCATTAGTTGCCCCCCTCTTATTTTCAATGACTAAAAAAATTGTTTACTATTGTTTTCATAGGGTTTCAAGAGAAAGAAGATAAATACATGTGACAATCTGCCTTTCTGAACCGTAAGTGTCCCTCTATGTATTTAATTCTCATTCATCAGCAAGTGGTATTGAGGGGTCTCTAAGTATAAGGCACTGTGCCTGGCACTTTATATCAGTAAATGAACTCAAATAATAGAGGCAATTGTTTCTTTTGCAAATGCTTAAGCCCTAATATCTTTCCTACCTAAGTCTCTACACCAATAATTAGATGTTGATCTTAAAAAGCCAAGACCTCTGAAAACCTTTGACAGATTAATTCTCTATCTATCTATCTATCTATCTATACCAAACTAAAAGTAAATGGGTAAGAAGCTTAAGAGAAAGGCCTGATTAATAAGTTACATAGACCTAACGTTACTCAGATGAAATAAGAAAAAATGAGTAATACTTTTAATAATAAGAAACACTATGATGACCCTTTTTATCTGTGAGTCATACAGGTCTCTAAATCAGAGTGGGCAAAAGGTTTTTATCCCCCACACAATGCTTAAGCTTTATTATTCCCTTCGAAATCTGAATTTTCTATGCTTTTACAGAAAAATAAACGGCAGGGAAAATTGTGCAATTAAATCGCTAACTTAAAAGACAGTTTTACATTTATTCATATGTTCATAATGTGTTCTTCTGTAATTTAAATGATTGCTAGCCTTAAGTATGTAGTTATTGTCCATAAAATGGAATTTAAGAATTCTTCTCTTCAGACATCTGAATTTCCAATTTGGAGGTTGGCAAAAGTATTTAAAATATATTCAGTGATGGGCAGTTAGGAAGCTTAGGCTCTCATTCTGCTGCTCAGATGTCTCCCTGCAATAGTGTACTTGAATCTCCCACTCGAGTACTATTTAATCTCTACTTCCCTCTCCAATTCCTAGTTTTGGTCTTAAGATTTTACCTCACTTCAACAGCAGTGCAATAAACCAGGAAGTTGGCAAACGTTTTCTGTAAAAGACCAGGTAGTAAATATTTTAGACCTTGTGGGACACAGCTCTGTTGTAGCCTCTCAACTCTGCTATTGTGACAAGAAAGCAGCCAGAACCCACACATGAACGGGTTTGGCTGTATTCCAATAAAACTTTATTTAAAAACAGGCAGTGGACAAGATATGGCCCATAGGCCAGTTTGTGGACTCATGGGATAAATCATTATCCTCTTAAAAATTTTCATTATGTTTTATCAAAGAACATCTATGTTGCTCATACCAAACACTAAAATTTTATGAAGTGAGAAAGCCAATCATCTTTTGGGTTAACGAAATTACATCTCTGTCATGCTTTGTGTTATATGTGAGGACTTGAAACAAGTACTAAAAATAAAAGCAAATTTGAGCTATCCATTTGAATAGTTGGACCTAATACCATCCATGGAAAACAATGATAATTAAACACACGAAGATACTCCTTTTTATGTCCTCAACCATTCATCACTAAAAAGATAGTTTATAGGTGTAATAAAGGGCTATAAAGAAATTCTTACTATGGGTTTGACAGATCAATTTTAGAGAGTATTAATTCAACTGCTTCATAACTAGCACCCAAAAAATCTGTCCGTAAACTCTCTCCCACTGAGTCACTGTTAACACATGAGGGTAACTGTTCCGAATCTAAACTGGTTGAGTTCACAGAAGCTTACTTCAGAACATAGTTGATAAAATGGCTTGCAGCACAGCAGCTGGTACCTTAAATCTCAGAAAAAGCACATGTGTTTATCACTCAGGCTCCAAAGGAAAGGGCACTTGGCTCTGGAGGACATAGTTTCACAAACTATCTCCTGGTGCAGGAGCATGATCAATGGACTTCAAGAAGTGAGAGTGGTTTTGGAAGACTTATGACCCTAAGAACCAATTGAAGAACTCCCTCTTGAAGTAGTAAAATGTTGCTTTAAGAAATACAAAGAACTGAAAGCTGACATCGGCTAGTGTCATATCACGTCAGGAATATCCAATACTTGTACAATTGATCTGATGGCCAAAAAGTGCTGCTTTCCTGCTCACTCAACTTTCATTTAGTGGCAAACTCTAATCCTGTATTTGAGGTCTGGGAATTTCCAGGCTGCAGTACAGTAAGGAGGAACCCAGGTAGAGGCCGATATGCTCCCTGAGTTGAGAAGATTTTGCTGAGAGTCTGGGGAGATCAAAATAGGTAGAATTTGGACAGAGGACCAAAAAGGAAAGAATATTCAGAGACAGAAACTTGGAAATCCGCAGAAGGCACCTTGGATTCAGTAGACCCCTGATCTGTGCATGCATGTGAAGAAACTACCCAAGGCTAGGAAAAACAAACTCCTGAAAGGAATAGAAAACAGTGCCTAGAGGTCCCACAGGGCCCGAAACTGCAGGCACATTGTTCCTACGATTGTTCTCAGACTGAAAAAAACACAAAAATCCTCATAATTCATGAGGCATAGGGTAGAATACTCAGAAGGGTGTTGTCTCATTGGTGAGGCAAAATTAGCCCTTGAATAAACACTGCTCTGGTCCCACCCAACAAAGCAAGACCTGAAAGATCAAACTGTTTCTAAGAAACTTAACTGCATCTCAGAATAAAATTCAAGAATATTTACAGAACTACAAAAATGTCTAGCACCCAACAATGATTATTATCTAACCAGAGATTACCAGAGTTCCAAGGAGCATGAAGATCCCACCCATATTCAGGAGAAAAAAAAAAATCCATCAACAGAAACTGACCTAGAACTTACACAAACATTAGAATTAGATAGATAAAAGTTAACGTAACTATATTCCATATGTTCAAAAAGTTATGTAGAGACATGAATGACATAAACCTACAGATTCAAGCTCAATAAATCTCAAACACAAGAAATATAAAGAAAACTATACCAAGGCACATCACAATCAAATTGCTCAAAATCAGTGACAAAGAGAAATTCTTAAAAGCAGCCAGAGGGGTAAAAAAAAAAAAAAAAGACATGTTACAAACAGAAATAAATGGAAGGGAGGTTTCTCATTTGTAACAATGTAGTCAGAAGATAGTGGAGCAATATCTTCAAAAGCATTGAAAGAAACTGTCAAACCAGAATTCCATACCCAGCAAAAATATGTTTCAAAATCCAAAGGCAAAACAGAGACTTTTTCAGAGACACAAAAGCCAAAATAAATTTTCACCAGTAGGCTTGCACTAAAAGAAATATTAAAAGAAGTCCCTTGAGCAGAAGGAAATTATGCCAGATGGAAATATGGATCTATACAAAGCGATTAAGAGTATCAGAAATGGTAACTACATGGGTAAACATAGGAGGTTTTCCCTCCATTATATTATATTTAGATCCCTTTAAAAGACAGTTGACTGTCTAAACAAAAATAGTAAGTTTTATCATGTATATGTATAAGTAAAATACATGACAATACTAGCATAAAGGCCAGGAGGGAAGAAATGGAAGTATATTATCATAAGGTACATGGTATAATTTTAAGTAGAACTAAAGAATGAGTAGGGCTAAGTGCAAAGAGCAAAGAATAAAAAAAGACTGTTGGAGAGGGAAACAAAAGAGTATTCAACTGCATTGTTAATGTCAATATATGGGGCTATTCTTTCTGCCCTTTGTATCTGAAACATTTTACAATAGATTTTGAAAAATTAAAACAATGAATAGGAGTCAGCTAGTGAGAGAAGAGTAGGTACGTGACCAGCAATTTGGAGGGTAATCTGGCAGTATGATCAACATTTTAAACATACACATCCTTTTGATCCTACAATTGTACTTCTGGGGACCAATTTATCCTAGAGAAATACTAAAAACATGTACACAGAGAGGCAAGTACAATCATTTTGTTACAGCATTATATTTAACAGGGGGAAGTTAAAAAAACCCAAAAACCTAAATGTCCGTTGTCCATTAATTAGGGAATGGTTAAGTAAACCACTCAATATTATACACCCACATTATAGAACATCACGTAGCTGCATTATTTTACGGTGAGGTCCACCTTTGGCTTTACCTAGTTAGAAAAAAAACCAACTCAGAACAGTATTTGCCCTATGATCTCCTATGTAAAGGCAAAAATAACCACTGTCGAAAACACACAGAAAAGGCCTCAAAGGAAGCCCATCAATGAGGAGGAAGGTGAAGGGTTCAGGAGGTGATACGCTCTATAGATTTCTGCTAGAAGGTGTGTGAGAATACACTAGCGCTGTGACTCATCTCAAAAACTGGTGAAAATAGGGTATTAACAGAGGAAACACGTTGTAAACAAAAATGCCTAGGGACCAGGGATTGGCCAAATGACAAATCTGAGGAAGCAGAAGTTAAAGGTGAGAAGAGTGGGGGCCAGCGAACATGAGGAGTTCAGAGATGGCTGGGCTTCTGGGAGATGGGGTGCACAGAAGCCTCCGTGAAGAATGACAAAGAACAAAGTGTAATGAAAGAATGGGCCGATGAGAGGGAGGAAGGCCGGAAGGAAAGAAGGGAGGAAGGGGGGATGGGAGACTTTAGGTTTTAGGATTACTGACCATTTCTACAATATCACCTTTCCACTTCCCTATAGTTAGGTAACTCCGAAATTTCCAGAAAGGAAACTAACATTTATCCAATGCCTACCATGTACTTTCAAACAGATTATTTTAATTAAGGAAAGGTGGGTCCTCTAACACACTTAATTCATTAAGATGAAAATTTCTTTGTATTTAAAGAAAATCAATGTAAACATAGTGATATCAATTCTCAGATACACTGACTATTCAGAAGCACAATATTAAACATAATATATTGCAACAGGAGAACTTCAGAACACCATTGTCTCTTGGCATCCACAGGGGATTGGTTCCAGGACCACCCCCATCCCCAACTAGGGTACCCAAATCAGAGGATGCTCAAGTCCCTTATATAAAATGGCATAGTATTTGCATATAATCTATGCACATCCTCCGGTATACTTCAAATAATCTCAGATTACTTATAATATCAAATATGCTATGTAAATAGTTGTAAAAACAATGTTAATGCTATGTAAATAGTTGCTGGTGCACATGGCAAATTCCAGCTTTGCTTTTGGGAACTTTCTGGAATTTTTTTCCCTGAATATTTTCAATCTATGGTTGGTTGAATCTGCGAATGCAGAAGCCGCAGATAGAAAAGGGCAGACTGTGGTCTCCTCATCTAATGGTATAAGGGAGCCTTGGTTTTTATAGGTTATCCTGGGATTAATAAGTCTCTTCAGATAATCCCTGTAAAGTTCATTCCTCCCACTGGTGCTCTTCCTGGCTAGATCACTAAAGAGCAAACAACTGTGGGAAATAGAACATAGATCCCATTCATATGATCCCCAACAAAGTAGACATGGTATTAAACAACTTTTGAGATGGGAGAATCACCCTAAAACACCCAGATGGGGGGCAGATGATGGAAGAGCCTCCATTATTCTAATTATTTTTTCCCCAGTAACTTCCACAGAAGCTTCTTGTTTCTGTGGAATGGATTATTTAAAATGCACTACCCACACACAAAAAAGGCAAGTTTACCCCCTTTGTAATGACAGTTTTACCAACAGGCCTACCTATTTTTGAGAAATCTCCTTTGGAAAGTGAATAAAGTAATACTGATAAGACATGTATTGGCTCTGAGATGAGAATTCATTTTTTTTCCTATCACAGAAGCTTTATTTATTTATTTATTTTAACATCTTTATTGGAGTATAATTGCTTTACACAATGGTGTGTTAGTTTCTGCTTTATAACAAAGTGAATCAGCTGTACATATACATATATCCCCATATCTCCTCCCTCTTGCGTCTCTCTCCCACCCCTCTAGGTGGTCACAAAGCACCGAGCTGATCTCCCTGTGCTATGTGGATGCTTTGTACTAGCTAGCTATTTTATTTATTTATTTATTTATTTATTTATTTATTTATTTATTTATTTATTGGAGTATAGTTGATTCACAATGTTGTGTTAGTTTCAGGTGTACAGCAAAGTGAATCAGTTATAGATATACATGTATCCAACATTTTTGGCAAATTAAAAAAAATGATAATGTTAGAAATTGGGGGCTTCCTCCTTTTTCTTTTTCTTTTCTTTTACTTTTGAAGAAGAATATTCTTTTATTTTCTCTTCTTGTGCCAATGCTCTTCTCTTTTTTTAATTTAATTTTTAAATTTTATTTTATTTATTTTTTTATACAGCAGGTGAGAATTCAACATTCTTAAAAGAAACAATAAAGAACAGAAATTTCTCACCAAATAGGACCACTAGTGAGCTTTCTAAGGCTGAGGAAATTGAGAAATGGTCTGGGAGGGGCGTTCCAGAGGAGCCCCGCTGGGTGAGTAGGGGTCCCGCTAATGGGACCCCCTACTCACCCCTAAATATAGCTTTAGCAGCAGAGCGATTCCTGCTATTAGGTACCGCCTGACCTAGGATTTAAAGACCCCTCGATCTGGAGAACACAAAGTATGGATCCTCTCTTTTTAGATCTACAGGGCAAAACAATACAGCCATCAAAATAGAAAAAATACAACTCTTTGAAAGGAGTCAAATTCTTCCACTCATTTGCGCAGTTTTGACTCCCCAGGTTCTAACACACGAAATGGACTGTAACTCCCTGTTATACTAATGTGGGCAAACATTTTGATAGAGATCATGATTCAGAAGCCTCTCACTTACCCAATAAAGGTTCAGAACAAGGTCTTAGCTTTTTTCTACCTCATAATGAGCCACTACCTTTGAGGTACAGAAGAAAAATCAAAAGAAAGGCCTACGGCAGTGATCGCTAATAAATACATATAAAATCATGTTCATTTCCCAAATGTACATAAAAAGATCTTGAAAACATACTAGGAAAAAATACTATGAAAAATGTGGGATGGGGACTTCCCTGGTGGTCCAGTGGTTGAGAATTCACCTTCCAGTGCAGGGGACACAGGTTCAATCCCTGGTCGGAGAACTAAGATCCCACACGCCCCGACTAAGCCCGTGCGCCACAACTACTGAGCTCGAGTACTCTGTAGCCCGCGTGCGGCAACAAAGATCCCGCGTGCCACAACTAAGACCCGACACAGCCAAATAAATAAATTAATTTAAAAAAAAGAAAAATGTGGGATGGAATAGGGGTGATACAATAGCTCTAGAACTGTACCAACTTGATAATACTGAATTCAAAGAACACGCAAAGAAAAATGTTTTTCATCTAAATGAGTTTTGAAAAAAAGAATGCTAGTGTGTTGTATAGGAGATGACGATAAATGCTAACCTTTATTAATGATGAAAATCAATAACAAACTATAAAGTTTAGCAAGGACCTAGCTCTTCAGCAGCTTGGAAATTACAAAGCAGCGATTTATCTGAACAGGGCTTAAGCTCAGGTGGAACAAATCAGGCTTTCTTTAGGAGGCAATATAGCTTGTCTCCTTTTTTTTACAAGTGAGTTTTTTTCTACCCCATTTATCTTTTCACTCCCTCTAGCCTATATACCTTACAACAATTCTAGGCACTGGATGTTACCTCAATAGACGTTATGTTATTGGGGGACTAAAGAGAGATTACAAAAATTACTCAAGTTGAACCTGACAATTTGGAGAACAATTTCTCCCCTAGTCTATATACAGTACGCCCTCCAGCCCTCCGTCTCAGTGGGTTCCGCGTCCACGGATTTTCGTATCCGCCTGGGTCCTGGACCCAATCCCCCCGGGAAATCGAGGAACGACTGAACTTACTTCCAGATGTAGGCAAGGTGGGTGCACGAAGCACAAACACGCTCTTCATCTCTGAAGCTGTACCTGCATCACGTCCTCCCACTGCCCCTCCTCCCGCTGCTGCTCAGCCTGGAAATCTCGCGGTGGCAAAGTGAGTTCACAAACCTGAAATGCATTGCTTTTCTTGATGGGCGACCCCAAGCGGAACGTCAAAGAACCGCCTGAGGTCTCACCCTGGGAATTCATCCAGAGGCCTATCACCTGTGTTAACTTTTTTACAATTGGTCATTACAAATGCAAAATAAGTACCTGATTATTAAAAGTAATAACAAACAACTTATCTGTGTGGTAAATAAAACTTCCTGATCTCTACAAATCGGTTAAAGTTTACCGATCTGAGGATGTTAAAGAGTCTTATAGAATAAAGCGAACCAATCCAAAAAACCCTGATAGTGTTATTAAACGTATGATTAATGAATCTTGTAATTACTTTGATACTTTTTTCAACTCCTGGACTGATGGCATTAATTTTCACAAAATCTTTTTCTATTCGCACTCACACATTGCATTTGCTCACTAAAAGACGTGTGGGTGTAGGCAGTTGCTTCATAAAAAGTAGGGAGGAAAAGAGACGGGGCTATTTGAATCACATTCCAATTTAGGAGAATGCTCTTTATGATGATATTCTCGGAGCAGTTTATAAAGGTGAATAAAATAAGAAACTACAAGAACCGATACATTACAGTGAGTGTTGTTTCCGCCATGTTACTATATCATTCTTTTTGTCAGTTTGCAAAATATAACTTTAAAAAAAATTTTTTTAAACTGTGAGACTGTGGAGGGACAGCAAGAACGCTGGCCAAGTTGCAGAGCCTCCGTTTCTTTGTTTGTACACAGTGAAGAGAGGACTGGAAAAATCCCTGGAGTACTTTCCAGAGCCTCAAGGCCTGTGAGCATCTCGGAAACCTCTCTACTTACAAAGTTCACCCCTTTTGTTCACTTGCATTTACATTTCTGAGCAAGAGCCCTTGTGTGTGAGTGTTCTAACCAGAACCTGGTAAGGGCTAAATTCACCAGAAATTTTTACCAGATTAGTTACGAACATAAGGTAAAGAAAATATAATTCAAAAACCATCCTAGAACCTAAGCAGAAATTTAAGAATACCAAAAGTCTCTTGATTGTGACTTAGTTTGTAGCCAAACACACAAGGCTTGCTCTCTCCCCAGCTCCTTCAACCGTTAAAACTTGAGGAGTGGCCAAGGGGTGTGTGTGTGTGTGTGTGTGTGTGTGTGTGTGTGTGTGTGTGTGTGTGTGTGTGTGTGTGTGTGTGTGTGTGTGTGTGTGTGTGTGTGTGTGTGTGAGAGAGAGAGAGAGAGAGAGAGAGAGAGAGAGGGAGAGAGAGAGAGAGACACAGAGAGGCTGAGGGACGTCTCTCAGACATTAGAGCTAATGGGAAAGTCCAAAGTGACTCACCTGGCACTTTGCCACTGCCAACAAAATCAGCAAGACTATTTACAACAAAATACAGGGGATTCGGAGAGAAACACATGCTACAACCTGAAATCTTCGAAAGATGAGAAAGTCATCCAAAAAGCAGGTGATTTGGACTTCCCTGGTGGCGCAGTGGTTAAGAATCCACCTGCCAATGCAGGGGACATGGGTTTGAGCCCTGGTCCAGGAAGATCCCACGTGAAGCGGAGCAACTAAGCACATGAGGCACAACTACTGAGCCTGTGCTCTAGAGCCTGTGAGCCACAACTACTGAAGCCTACGAGCCACAACTACTGAATCCTGCACACCTAGAGCCTGTGCTCCACAACAAGAGAAGCCACCACAATGAGAAGTCCGTGCACTGCAATGAAGAGTAGCCCCTGCTCGCCACAACTAGAGAAAGACCGGGTGAAGCAACAAAGACCCAACGCAGCCAAAACAAAAAAAAACCCCCAAAAAAACCCCAAAGAAAAAGCAGGTGATTTAAGTTTCAAGCAAGTTGCTCTTTCTTGTTCAGATTGTATTTGGTATTTTCAGGATCATATTCTTGCATGTGATATCTGGTCACCGTTACAGTCCTTGTGGTACCAAAATCGCTATAAAATAAATGCACAAATCCTGGTTCCCAAACTTGGATATACATTGGAATCAACTGGAACATTCAAAAATTTCTGATGCCTGGGTCACCCCTGAGATACTGATTAGGTATATGGGTGTGGTCTGGGTGGCAAGATTTTTTTTAATTTTAATATTTGTTTATTTAAACCTGTTTTAAAAAACTGAAGTATAGTTAATTTACAATGCTGTGTTAGTCTCAGGTGTACAGCAAAGTGATTCAGATATACGTATATGTGTGTCTGTATATATTTGTGTGTATATATATTCCTTTTCAGATTCTTTTCCATGGTAAGTTATTATAAGATATTGATTACAGTTCCCTGTGCTATACAGTAGGTCCTTGTTGTTTATCTATTTTATATATATTAGTGTGTGTATGTTAATCACAAGCTCCTAATTTAGCTCCACCTCCCTCACCCCCCACCCTCCCCTTTGGTAACTATAAGTTTGTTTTCTATGTCTGAGTCTATTTCTGTTTTGTAAATAAGCTCATTTGCATCATTTTTTAGATCCCACATATAAGTGATATCATATGATATCTGCCTTTCTCTGTCTGGCTTACTTCACTTAATATGATCATCTCTAGGTCCATCCATGTTGCTGCAGGGGTGGCAAGATCTTTTAAAGCCACGCAACTGAGTCTAACGTCTAGCAAAGTTTTAGAACTATGGCTCTACGGTAAACCCTGGTTGGCAATTAGGCTCAGAAGTTACTGCCATTTATAGGAAGTCTGCCTTACCTTGACAAATACAAGCACAATTATGGTGTGGTGAACACTCATCAGGGGGAAATATGTATTCTGTTCTGACACCAAAATTATTATTATTATTATTTTTTTTTGCGTTATGCGGGCCTCTCACTGCTGTGGCCTCTCCCGTTGCGGAGCACAGGCTCCGGACACGCAGGCTCAGCAGCCATGGCTCACGGGCCCAGCCGCTCCACGGCACGTGGGATCCTCCCAGACTGGGGCACGAACCCGTGTCCCCTGCATCGGCAGGCGGACTCTCAACTACTGTGCCACCAGGGAAGCCCCCAAATTATTTTTAAAGGCAGAAGGGCAAGAGACAAGAAGGAACAATGATGCTTTTGTAGCAGTAAGACAAGTCTTCAGTGCTACAAAACTTCCTAGCGTATTATGGAAACCAGTTTTGCTGGTTTTTTATTATATGACAAAGGGAAGCACTTTGTCTGAATTTTGGATGTAAGATGTACTAGTGCAAAGCACTAGTGACATATCTCTATGACTTCCGGAAAAAATCCAGAGAAGCTTTCTACTCTAAGAATATCACTGTCAAAGAACAGATGTTGTCATTTCCTACCAGTCTTTACATTTTTCTATGGCAAGAAGATAAGGACCAAACCTGTCCACCTAAAAGGCAGTGCCATAAGGTTGCAATTTTCCATTAAGAGATTAAATATAACTTCTAAAGCCATGGGTCCCAAACTTGACCATGCTCAGAATCATCCAGGGGGCTTTTTAAATGCAGACAGATGGTTGGGCCCCACGGTACAGGTCTGTGATTCTGTAGGTCGAGGGTGGGAATTTGCATTTCTGACAAGTTCCCAGGTGATGCTGATGCTGCTGGTGTGAGGACCACACGTTGAGGACCCCTGTTCCAAGTGCTCACAGATGGTACTCCTGGAGTAACAAATGTTCCTGTCTTGCTTCAGGCTTTGTGATAAAGAGAAAACTCACTTTGAGTGAAACGAGACATTGTCTTAAGATAAATCTTGAGATTTATGCCAAGAGGTAAAATTTTATCATTCCCTTAGAGAGGAACAGACGGGTTCAGTTAACTTCATTCATTCACTTGTGAGCAAATGATACCCTTGGAGGAGAAGATGAAAAAGCTGTCTTAAGTTAAAAGAGAAAGACCTTAACATTTTCCCCCCCAAAAAATGTTGACCCATGGTTTCTTGTTTCAGAAAGGAATATTGGCTATTTTTCATTTACAAAATGTTTATTTCATAATGTGGCATTTAAGTGGGTGTAAAGGTGGGCTTTTTAACTAAGCGGTCAGGGCCATAGAGTAATACCTGGAAAAAAAAATTGACTCTGTACTTTGCAGAAGAGCAGGATAAACCTCAAATGGAGCAAATATTGAAATGTAAAACAAACAAACAAACACAAAATATCTACATAATTCTGCAAAAAAATATGGGTCAATTTCGTACATGTGTGTGGAAGGTAGACAGAGGAGGATGCTTTCTGTGACTCAAAATCTGGAAGCCACAAAGGAAAGAATGGAAAACAATATGCTTGATAAAAATTAACTTCTGTATGTGGCAAACCAAAACCTCAAAGACTAAAGAAAATGATAAACTGAGAAAAATATTTGGAGATCATATCATGGTCTCAGAGCTAATTAATCTCCCTATTACATAAAGTACTCTGTAAATCAATAAGACAAAGACCAACAACCCAGTAGAAGAATAAGCCAAGTACAGGAAGATACAGTGTGCAAAAAAAGAAATACCAATGGCCTTCAACAGATAAGATGTCTGACCTCACACTCTTTAAAAAAGGCATGCAAATATAAACCATATTGAGATATCGTTTGCATATCCGATTGGCAAAAATTCCAAAGTGTGGAAACTTACTCTGTTGGTGAAGCTCTCGTAAGTTCTTGGTAAGAGAGCAAAATGAAACAATCCGGTGGAAGGGCAATCAACACCATCGCCAGTAAGTAGGAACTTATCCTCTGCAGTTACAGTTGCACGTGCATAAAGTTGATACCCGTGCAACTTTGTTTGTAACAGCAGAAGATTGACAGAACCTATGAGACTATTCACAGGAGACTGGTTTAACAACTGACACGTCCATACAATGGAATATTATTTAGCTCTAAAAATCATGACGTGCCTCTGTATGTTCTGACACGGAAGGCTCGTTGAAGTATATCATTAAATGTGAAAACAAGGTGCAGAATAACATAACAGTTGTCCTCTATTCTAAGAAAAGGAGGAAAATAAAAATATTTAATCTTTTGAGTTTGCACAAACAATGGAAGAATTCCAAGAAACTAATGGAAATAGGAGGGTAGGGTGGGTGGGAACAGGCCTGAGAGCAAGATTTTCAAGTAAGCCTTCTTATAAAAGCTGCTTTATAAGAGTGATTGAAATCAAATTGTAGTATTATTTAAAACATGAGAAAACTTTGGTGTCTGAATATTTTTTCTTTACATGTTTTCAGCACCCTTCAAAGCCCCGTCCCTGCACCTCCCTCAAAAAAAGTACTTAGTAAATACAAGTCAAGTGATAGGGCTAGGCCAAAATTACTGACCTCTAGAAGGCCAGATGTTAGATGGCAAAGTCCACTTTGCAGGCAAGTGCTTTTCGGAAGAGCATTTACTACAACAGGTCTCTGAAGACGAAAGAAGCCAGGCTTTTAGTTTTACTGTATCATTCAATTTCTATAAATACTCTTCTCCAATTAAGCCAATGAATTTACAGTTTCTTTGCAGCCCATACTTTTAAGCCACACTCAGATGTTTGCCATAGAATGTTTTTCACTCCATGGCACTCTCCCCACTTTTGTTTTAATAAATAAGCAACCAACAGAAGCACTTAATTAGACTTCAGGAACATGAAATTCCCCAGATCAGACAAGAACTACACTCTACGCGCCCCCCCCCCAGCCCTCAAACCTGTCCTTTCTCTAACGCAAAACCAGGAAGCACCTTTAGATACTGTACAAAGTACACTACACAGAGTATTCAAATGAGGCAAAGTAACCAAATTTTTAGTACCTCCATGTCTCCCTGAGAGATGCCAGTTTTTACATAGTCCCTAAAATATCATATTTTAAAATCATCCTCTATGTTCAGACTGCTGCTACATAAAATTTATAAAGTTAATGTAAACCTTATATAAATATTATATAAAATTTTTTTTAAATAAAGACAAACACATTTAACTTATTCTGGGCACATGTCAAGACACCAGAGTTATGGTTCTATGACTTTGTCATGATTCAATGAAAGAAAGCAAGTCAGCTGATCTTTCCTGTACCAGCTCTCAGCAGCAGGAACTTACTGGACGGTATATGCCAGCAGGCACGAACCTGCCATCGCACTAGAACTTGCTGGAGAGCCGGTTATCACTTCTCTGGAGATGTTTCTAGGCTATGCACGGAGAGCACTCATGACAACCAAACCAACCAAAAAAAAGCCCACCCCACAAACTAGCTTTCCAGCATCCCTTGCTCAGTTTCTAAAATTACCACCTGTAATCTACCTGGAAAAAGAGAATGAGTTTAGACAAGTGAAAATCCTTTCACATCAACCCCCAGGAATGAAATCTGAGTAAAATCCTATCCACTGTGTCACCAGGAAGAGGAGAAGAAAGACCCAAGGACAGAGTATCAAGAATCGCCTGTTTTCTAGTCCTTGATAGGGCCTGAACTCACTGTGTGACCCTGGGCACGTCACTGTCCCTCTCTGGGCCTCCATTTACTCATCTGAATGCGGTGGTGATACCTGAGGTCTCACAGAGGTCTTTCCCAGCACTCATGAACAGAGACTGGAACTCCAGGTTGCTTAATGCCGCTAGCTTACTCTGTCACTAGAACACCCAATTTACTGGCAAGAATAAATTATGGGGACGACAGTGGCTTCTTCTGTTGGTGACTGCTTATGATGAATGAATGTGTTGTAACCCAACTCGTGGGCAAAATGACTTCACAGTCTAATCCTTTCGATCTCTGACTCCTGATTATGTAGTAGTCTCTGCGTGAGATGACATAATATAAAAATAAATTCTCTATTTCATTCTGTCCTTCCCCTTGGAGTCTGGATCAGTGCAAATCACTGACATTCAGAAGAAAAAGAATCCCAGAATATCACTGTGGGTCTCCGTCTGGGGCAGTGGGGAACTGCCTTGTTGAGAGGCCCAAGCAGAGAAGGCAGTGGCTTGGCTTGTCAGAGGTAAAGCAAAATGGCCAAGACTTATCAGCTCTGCCAGTGTGCGGTTCTCTCTCTCTCTCTCTCTCACACACACACACACACGCACACACAACCAATAATGCAGTACTGCTTAACTCATTTGTCCCTTGGGCAAAAGAAAAAAAAAAAAAACTCACAAGAGAGGCCGGGCCCTTTGCCTAAGTCTGTCAAAAGCTGTAGAACACGAGGCAGTGGCTGGTCCTATTCCCCTTCCAAACGACATTCAACAAGATAACGTGGCAGTTCCTCTCTCCTCTGTGCTCTGAGGACCTACCTATTTTCCCTGACAAGAAGCCACAGCTAATACATCACGTTAATCTAACTTATTACATTGCATCCCGATATTATCCAAGGAAGACATTTAAAAAAACTAACATCTTCTGGGTCCAAGGTGGCTGCATTTCTTTATAAAGATGCAGTAAAACAGTGACATTTTATGAAGCTGCTTTTTTGGCATTGAGATTTATTTGCTCTTACTTTTAACTTTCTAGGTTCCCTCTAAGTGTATATGTTGCCTATCCTGTCAAAAATAAGACAGAGGGTAGATTTCAAATCTCACTTTTCATTTCCTAATTCAGAAACAGATATTTTACATCAGGGGTCAGCAAAGCTTCCAACCTGAAGCGCGGCCCATGGTGTTACCCAACCCCTATATGTGTCAAGTAGGCAGTCCTCGTGCTTTAAAGGGTAAGTTCCTAGCCTTTTGGTGAAATAATTAGAGTTAACATGCACTGAGCCTCTGTTGAAAGTTGGATTTCGTTGCTCAAGATGATCATTTCATCTTCCTTGAACTCCTACGTCACAGATAAGGAAGCAATGTCAGCTAGAGAGTGGCAAAGGAGCCACTTGAACCCGTCTTTCTAATACCCAATTTCCCTCCAAGAGTGGATGAGAAAACAAAGTCCTCGGCTCTAAGAAGCCCCCGGTTGCAAGATGTACTGTTTCATAAACAAATGGAGAGATCAATGGCAGATGACATCTGCCAAAAAATGTTGTCTAAGAAAATAGAGAAATTACACTCATTCTCATACAAAAGAAACAACTCACTATGACCCGCTCCCCACTCCCCACCCTGACTGAGGAGGAGCCTGAGGCTCAGAAGGCTGTGATCTGTCCAAGGGCCCAAGGAGTGGCAGGGCCCATGCAGTTCAGTTCCAAAAACATGCACCTATTATGTGGCAAACTGTGCTGGGCCTGGGTCCCCTTGTGATGCCTGCCCTCGGGGGAACTTAGCATCAGAATGAAAGCCCAGAGGTCCTGATGCCATATCCCAGCCCTTAGCTACACCCATTCATGACTCAGGGCGACTTTCCAAGGCCTTTGGATTGACTCTGCAACATTGCCTAAGACTTAATATAAAGTCTTGAATTGAATGGTTAAGAAAGAAAATGTGTCTTCTCTGTTTTTGATTTGTTTTGTTTTTTCTTTTGACATAACATTTCATTTCCAGGGATCTTGCTTCTGGGTGAGGATGTAAACAAGTTGGGCAGAACTGCCAGGACAGCACTCACACTGCTTTCCTGCCTCTTCTTCTGGGACCAGCTACAGTAAGGAACTCACATGCAATGGGATAAAGAGAAATAGACCTACAAGTTGAGTTAAGGTGGAGGTGGAAAGTAATATTTTTTGAGGGCCCACTAGGGATCATACTAGATACCAGGTGTTCTTGTTTTGTGAAAGGATGAACTAAGAAATGGATAAACCTTTAAGCTATTCAAGGTGTCGACTACGTAGCTCTACTGCAAAACGCACGGGACATCTCAAGGATCTGACGAAGCTTATTTCACAGAGGCTGAACCTGTGATGAATCATGAGTAGCTAATATTAAAAACCTCTTTGTGGGACTTCCCTGGCCATCCCGTGGTTTGGACTCCACACTCCCAAGGCAGGGGGCACGGGTCCAATCCCTGATCGGGGAACTAAGATCCCGTGTGCTGCACGATGCAGCCCCCCACCCCCCGCCTCAAAATCTCTCTTTTTTGAAAGCACCATATCAAATCATAAGTATGTGGTACAGACACCATGGGGACACTAATATGGAACTTTTATCGAAAGAGCTTACAAGCTAAACAATGATCAAACAGTTGATAGGAAATTAAAGTAAAATAAATAAAATAAAATAACCAACTTTAACTTATGGAAGACATGCAATATCAGTACACACAATTAAACTGTCAAATAAGTTCCATAGGCAATAAAGCCATGGGAATTCACACAGGCCGACCCAGCATCTGAAGCACTACAGTTTTCAAAAAAAAAAAAAAAAAACGTTATTAATACCACCACACTGGGGATTCCAGATTAAGAAAGTGTGTATTTTGTAAAGTGTGAGGGTATGGGGAAATGAGGAGTTGGGAGGTGGGATAATTATGTCCATATCCAACATAATAATTCCATGAAGAGAACAAGAATGAGGACCCGAGAAGGACACAGCTACAGAGAAAAGAGTCACAGAAATGAAAGCAGACATCTCTGCCCCCACTCGTGCCTACCCACCCGCCATCGCAGGCAGTGGTACCCAGCCTACCCCGGCCTCTCCCCCATTGCACCCCCATGGGAATTTTGGGGCAGGTCCAGCTTTCCTTGTTGACAGACATGCTCCCTTCCTCATCTGCCAAAAGAATCGTGCTCAAGAGCCACCTACTTCATGCAAATGTTTCAAAGGTTAAATTAAATAAAAAAAACAGATCTGAGATTTCCATAAAAGTGATTATCTGAGAAACCTAAATGTTCACTAAAGGCTTTACCTGCATTGATCAAGGAAAAGAATCATGTCCAGATATAAGTACACACACACACATACACACACACACAACTGAAGGTGTTACAGCATTTCAAATCATTCTAAAGGTTGCTTAATTTACTGTTACTACCTGATGATAATAAAAAGGTGTAAAAAGTTGAAGGTTACGGGGACTCAAATAATTCTCACCTTTGCTTGAAGAAGTAAAAAGTACAGAAGTTACCGAGATAAGTGGTAAAATAATATCTGGCAGGTGAGGAGCCTTGCCTTTGGGAAGCAGCACAAGATAAATTTTTCATTTAGGTGAACCGGCAGCTATTAGGAGGATGGTTAGTGGGCGTATGAAAAGACTCCAGGGCAGGCTGTTTCTGGAGGCACAGGGAGCCCTCACCAAACTGGCTGCCTTTACAGGAGACAGCCCAGAGCAGCAGAGCATCCAGAGCCAAGGCTCAGGGACCCTTCCTACAAGGCATAAAGACATGGTTGTTGCCACACCCAACCAGGTAATAACAAAACAAAAATGCTCTTTCCCCCAGCCAAAGCTAACTCACCAGGCAGCAAAAACAGTTCCTCATGGGAAACCCAGTGAGGAGTGAGGCCTGGTGAGCATATTCGAGTTACGTGACATTCAGAGGGGTCAAAACAAGGATTTCCCCCTTGTGCAAGGCTGGTGGGAATGTGAAATGGTGTGGCCGCTGTGGAAAACAGTTTGGAGGTTCCTCTAAAAGTTAAACATGGAAATACCATATGATCCCGCAATCCTACTTCTGGGTATACACACAAAGGAATCGAAAGCAGGAACTCGGTTGCTTCTACACAGTATTATTCACAATAGCCCAAAGGTGGAAACAACCCAAGAGTCCAGCAACAGATGAACAGATAAACAAACTGGGGTACACACACACACACACACACACTGCAATATTATACAGCCGTAAAAAGGAGTAAAATTATGATATATGTTAAAACATGGATGAACCTCAAATACATTATGCAAAGTGAAATAAGGCAGACACGAAAGGACAAATATTCTACAATTCCACTTATATGAGGCACTTAGCGCAGTCAAGTTCAGAGACAGTAAGTACAACAGTGGTTATGTGGGGCTGGCGGGTGGTAGAGGCCTATGGGGAGTTACTGTTTGGTGGGTACAGAGTTTCTATTAGGGACAGTGAAAAAAATTTTGGAAATAGTGGTGATGGTTGTACAACATCATAAATGTACTTAATGTCACTGAATTATACACCTAAAAATGAGAAATGTTATGTTATATATATATTTTTTCCCACACTAAAACAAACAAAACAAGGATTCCCAAAGGATACCTTCACCCCTGCAGGTCCTTCCCTGGTGTGTCCTCACTGGATTGCAGGATCTCCCCACCCCTACCTCTGACCACTTTCCCTTTCCTTGACCATCCGTACACTGTGAGATGTCCATTGAAATTACTCCTGGCAGAAGTAGGCTCAAATAAATCTGGGAACCTGAGTTAAAGCAGGAGGCTGTGATCCTCGTTTCTGATGTTCCACTGTGAGCTCCAGCATGTAACCTCCCCTTCCAAAGGAAAAGAACTCATTCTTAATGAGTTTTCAGAGAGACGGGAACTACCAACATTTAAGATCATTATGGAAAGAAAACTTCAGTGTCTCCAGTGGGTTCCAGAGAGCAGACCAAATCCTAAGAAAAATGGGCTTTTGTACTGGTATCACTGACTTCCAGCTAAAAAGCCCGAGACACAGAAAAGGGGCTGAGCCTTCCATGTGTGGATGGGTGAATCATTCACTCTCCCTGACATGAAGGCTGAATTTTCTCCTCTCTTCTTTGGACCGATGGATATATTTCTCTTTATAACTGTCTTAATAGGAAGTAAGCTGGGGCTAAGATAAAAATTCACAGCAACCATTTGTTTCCATTGAGTAATTCTGAAAGAATGTTCAATGTAAGATAATGGTGACAATATTAACCTAGGTTATTATAATTTTCCTGGATAACTGAATTAAATAATTGTTATCATTTCTTTGGCAGTAATAGCCCTGTCACAAAATATGCATTGGGTAAGTTGTGGAATGAAGAACATAAGAAAAATGACTCTCCAGAACACAAGATGAGTTCAAGATACGTGAAGCCCATAGTTCAATAATGTGAGTATGTCCTTGACGTAAAGTGATGGGAGTTTTCGAGAAAGTACGACAAAGGGTCCAGACAGCGCATAACGTTTTGATAAGGAGATTTCACGGCAAGAGATGAAGTACCGGGTAGAGCAGCGTGCCTGGGCTGATGGGTCACTGCTTTCTGCACTGGAGTTTATAAACAAAACACAGACACACAGAAAGGAAAGTATCAGTATTGATCATAAATTTGGGTATTTTCTTTACATATGCTTAAGTAGGATGAGGTTTGTGAGGTCAGTGAAATGTGAGTTTTCCTTTTCCTTTTTTTTTTTAAGGAAAAATGCGAGGAAAAAAAGATGGCTGCAGAGGGACACATCACTGCACTTGTAATCAGTTAAAAGTCTGAGGAAAGAACTGCAGGATTAAAATCAGATCCAACAGAGAAATGGGCAAATAAGAAGGAACATACACACAAACAAAAAGAAACATCTGAGTAAGCCTCTTCCTCCCTCTTGAAAGGGCAGCTTGCTTTGTCAACCCATGTGGAAGGGTGGTGTCTACATTCTAGAACTCCGTTCAAAATTTGAGCGATTTTACATTTTGTTTCCCATTGACAAAGTCGTTCTTTGCTGCTACTTATTTATAATTGAATTCCCCTGATGGTTCTAAAAACAAGGGAAGAAATATTTTCAAACAAAAATCATTATTTATACAGCTGCAGTTTTCATTTAGTTAGGAAAATTAGTAGAAAAATGTTTGGTCAGAATTTGAGATAAGTTTTGAATATTTCACAGAATCTCATACCATCAACTTCCAAATCTCTTTCACTATATTTAAGTCTTTCCCAGACTCAACCAAGGAAGCCCCCAAATCAACTAGATTAGTGGGTTCTCATCTGGGCAACTCCTTTGGCAAGGGGTGAGGGACCTTTGAATCAGCCGGAAAAATAGCTCAATTAAAATACCATTCTAATATGTAGTTCCTTTTTGTTTGAAAATGGAAACCAGCAACTTGCCTGCCTGAGTAAACAGAAGACAATTATTCAGGCTGGGGTCTACAGAGCAGAGAGCAAAGGAGACAGCTGGCAATTATCTGGCTAACTTAACCAGATAATTCATGCCTAAAAATTCACTCTGGTGCCCAAATTGCCCAGACCGGCTATATTCATAGACGAACGAAAGAGTGTAATTACCAAATCTCCTTCCAATCTGTGTTGCCTAGGTGGGTTGTTTAAGGCGTTGCTCTTATCACAAACCACACTCAATTCTCCATTTCCCCAGTGAAGAGCACGCTAGGATTTTCACTATATAAGCCTGAACATTTGCTAAAGTGTCCTATGGCCTCGTAAGATGCAGTTCATATACTGAACAAAGAATCAAAAATTTCAAATAGGCCAAAGAACTGACAAATTGCACTGGAGGCCCTGCTTTGAATGTATATACCTTAAGACAAAGGCCAGATCGAGAGAGATGCTATCATTCTTCACATCTAGAAATTCTAAAGGAAAAAGATACTCAGAGTAAAAACAGAGAAAGAATGTGTATGATTATGCAATTAGAGTAAGCAAAATTTGAAATATGTCTTTTTAGCCTAACACCCAAAACGTGAGATTAATACCCTTATGCCTATATAGTACTTTATACTTTACAAAGCCCTTCACATTAATTAATCCTCACAACTGTGGAGGGTAGATTGGGTGAGTATTATTATTCCCATTTTACGGATTAAGAAAACAGGGCCCTCAGAATTGCTGAAGCAAAAAGCTAAGGTCAAAGCTGAAACTTGAACCCAAGTCTTCTAGATCCAAGTTTAGTGCCCTTTCCAACACACCATGCTACAGGCTAAAGTTAACTTAAAGCAAATAAAAAAGATCACATTACCCAGTCAAATCTGAGGTATTCACCATCACAGTCTTAGAGTCAACACATGTCATTAAATAAATCTTATAACCCAGCACGGCTGGAGAACACAGTTTGTACGGGAAGGTGGTAATGAGGAAGGCAGCTTTCCCACTGGCTCTCTCTGATCCTGGGCCAGGGATTTCTCTGACTCAGTTTCCTAATCAGTAAAGCGAAAGGACTGAGTAAAGAATCTCTAAAAGGCCCTTCAACAGCAAGTTGGCTGTGAAACTAAGTGGCTTTAGTTTTTTCTGTTCATGCCTACTCAGAATTCAGTGTCGATTTTCTTTCCCTTCTGGATACTAGATGCTTCTCCAAGTCAATTGCTCTCCACTCTCCCCAGCTAAACAAAAACAGAGTTCTAAAATGCATTTTACCAACTTTTGCCCAACCTAAGTAAAGCAATATATGAACACTACAGAACAATCGTTTCGAGAATTCTTCAATGGTTTCTGTAGATTAGAGTGCCGCTTAGTTCCATTTCCAAATTGGATTTGCATCAGCCAATTTTTATACTCTTCTGATAGATCAAGGGTATCAGAAAGCCAGAATAAGAACAGTCTTGCCCTAGAGACAAAGACTGTTCCTTTTAAATTGATGCCATTTCAAAAGCTGATAAATTCTGTTCAAGATTACCAGTCACCTGTAGTTCACAATGAATGATGTTTACTTTCCATATCAGCTAGGTCCAGCCAAGAGACTTCGTTTTCTCGGTAGCACATCCCACTTGGGAACGTTGATTTCTGATGTTTTAAAAGGTATGAAAGATTTTCCTGCTCCCTAATTCGACTTATCTGTTACACTTTTATATAAGTCTGTATTAGAACTTTACTGGAATTCAAGGGATTGAATTACAGTCACTGTGTTCCCTTTGCCTTCATGCTTTCCTACTCCTGCCTGGTACTTTTGTTTGAGGGAGGAGGGGGGAAAAGGGCTGCTAATGAGAGAAAGCTTCTAATGTACAGAGAGAGGAAGAAAATCTAGGATCTCCATTCTACCGTAAATGTTCTAAGAGAAAACCCAAACATTCTTCTTTTACAAAGACAATTCTTTTTTTTTTTTTTTTTTGGGTGGGGTACGCGGGCCTCTCACTGCTGTGGCCTCTCCCGTTGCGGAGCACAGGCTCTGGACGCGCAGGCTCAGTGGCCATGGCTCACGGGCCCAGCCGCTCCGCGGCATGTGGGATGTTCCCGGACCGGGGCACGAACCCGCGTCCCCTGCATCAGCAGGCGGACTCTCAAACACTGAGCCACCAGGGAAGCCCACAAAGACAATTCTTTAGTGTACGATCTTAGTTTTGGTAAAGTTCTCTTTTTCTCCACGGGAGGTTGAGAGGAACAAGAAAGCAAGCAAAGAAAGAGCTGTAATAACAATTGCTATTACTATTATTATTATTGTTCTATAATAACAAAAGCCCATTCTTCTTACCTCTGGTATTCCTTTAATTACGGTATTCAGCAGTTCAATGAATTTTAGTAATGTTCATTGTTCCCTCTCTCTTTTTATTTAAGTTAACAAGTTGACTTTGTAAACTTCTACAGCTTTTATTATGCTAAAGTGGTCTGGTCTCGCTATCAAATCAAAAGGCCAAGCAATATTCAAGTCGCCACACATTCAGGGTTGACTTAATTTTTTACATGACTTTGGGCAAGTTACAACCAACCTAGGTCTCAAGTTCTTCCTCTGTAAAATGGATCCACCTACTTCAAAGAGCTGTTGCTGGGAAGAACACATAAAAACCATCATGAAATATTCTGAAATAATCCAGCAGGACCTCACTCATCCATGGCCACACCCAGTGGCCCATCAGTGCTGTACAGAGCCCTCGGGGCCGGTGCCAACTGTTCTGGCTCTGGCGCCATATTCCAGGGCCCTCTTCCATTGCTTATGCCTGGAACTGGTCACTCTAGATTCCCCACCCCCTCTCCATCTGCCATGCTCTGATTATGTGCGTGTGCCTTTGCTAATTTTGAAGAGTAGAAGTCACTGGCTCTGCTCAGTATTATCCGTGGCTGGTCCCCAGTGCTCTCTCATTCCAAGGATGCCCACATGCATTATAAAGTTTGCAGCAGTGAATGGGGTGTCCGGGCAGGGAAAGGATATTCAGCTACCTGGCCCCCTTCTGATCCTAAATGAGACAAAGAAGTGAAGCTGCCAGGTACGACAGTTAAATTTAATAAAGGCATTTTGGAAGAAACCTGCATTTCTCTATGTACTTTCTGGAGAAAGAACAAGCACAGAACACTTTTGGTAATACTGAAAAATCCACGGATACATTGAGATGCTTTTAGTGGGTCTAAGATCTAAGTGGCTTCTCCCATGAGAAGCAAAACTGAGATGTATTACTTGTAAATTTTTCTTCTGACATCTTGATATCACAGTTAAGCTATACCTAAATATACCACAAATCATAGTGTCTTCAGGTTCAGAGACTCTTAGATTTTAGTGACCATCCCACCCCCTAATTATATGGATCACAAACTGTTAAGTGACCAGTCCGAGGTTTCTTGGCTACCCTGCACCGAGTTCACCAGAATTCAAGCCTCCTCACCCCCACTGGATCGCTCCTTTCTTTAGACCACAACAGGGATTTACTCATGGTTATTTTCCTTTAATAAATTCTTGCCACAAGTGAATTTAGGCTGTTTTTAATTAAGGTCTTAAACCAAAAGATCATTTGGAAAGCTCTGTCCCTCCCACAAGGCAGGACAAGCTTGTTTTGACCAGCTGTCCTAAGATTTTTCTGCTCAATCATCAAAGCTTGCAATATCCTCTAACAGTCCTGTCAAGGTGAGTACATCTTCCAATCAAACTATGAGAAAAAGAATCTTTCACAAAAAGGTCCATTTCAAAATTATACAAGCTCCTGGGGGAGGGAAGAAGACTCAGAAAGAATCAGTAAGCCCAGAGCAGGGGGTGGGATCATTTTTGATAGGAATTACTATCATAATTTAAGATAAAGCGATAGGACCTCTTTTTATTTATTTATTTATTTAAACATAATTCCACTAAAACTCTTGACTTCTTTTGTGCTGTGAGCTCCCTTGGCCTTCTGGGGAAGCCTATGAACCCCTTCTCAGACCAATGTTTTTATATACCTAAAGTAAAATACATAGGATCACAAAGGAAACACTTGTACTGAAATACAGCTACACAAAATATTAAAAAGAAACTTATGATACAGTAATCTATGTGTTTTACTAATGCATTCAATAAAAATATCCAGTTGCAGGTCCAAAAATCACTGTAATTTTGAAGTTATGATGAGCATACACAGTATTTCAAGATACCTGCCAAAGAGTGTAATGTGATATGAAAATATCTGTGATTTCTGTAGGTGACGAAGTCAAAGGTACTGCCGGTACTACTGTGGTTTATCGCCTACATTCGTAATGAAAGGAAATGCTAACTTTCAGTTACAGGGTAGTAAAAAGAAAGAAGGAAACTCTAGAATTCTATTCGGGGACCCAGGTTAAGAACCATACCCTGGCTTGTGATGTCCTTAAGGTCTTATTCATTCCGTGATTCCTGATACCTAATAAGCATCATGCACGGCACGAGACAGGCACTCAGTAAATGTCTGAACTGAACTGAGTAAATGTGACCTTAAAAAAAAAAAAAAATTATTAGGGGCTTCCCTGGTGGCGCAGTGGTTGAGAGTCTGCCTGCCGATGCAGGGGACACGGGTTCGTGCCCCGGTCTGGGAGGATCCCACATGCCGCAGAGCGGCTGGGCCCGTGAGCCATGGCCATTGAGGCTGCGCGTCCGGAGCCTGTGCTGCGCAACGGGAGAGGCCACAACAGTGAGAGGCCCGTGTACCGCAAAAATAAATAAATAAATAAATAAATAAATAAATAAATAAATAAATAAAATTAGGAAGGAGACAAGGAAACTTTGAGTGACCTTCCCACCTCCCAAATCTCAGCGAGTCCACCTACTGCCAGCCATTGAAAATAGACGTATACTTGTTAACATATTGGATTTTAATACACTGCAATAGACCGCACAACTTGGTGCACAGGAACCGAAAGCCAAGCCTGTGGGACAGCTAGTCGACCCCGACAGCCAGGGTCCCGGAGCCCAATGAAGTTCTTCCTTCATTAGCAAGTATTCATGGAGCCCTGGTAACTGTCCGGCCACATTCTAAGTACTGGGTGAAGATCCTAACTTCAGACAGAGATTAGTGTGAAGAAAATAAAACACGAAAAGAGGATAAAGAGCGGCTGGGAGGGGCATTTTAGCCTGGATAAGGGCAGGGGCCTTTCTGAAGTGTCAGTGGTGCCCAGCAGCCAAGGTCACATGGGAAGATGTGGGCCGAGGCCGTTCCAGGCAGAGGGAACGGCGAGTGCAAAGGCTCTGAGGCAGGAGGAAGCTTGGCTCAGGCCTTTCTCACTTCCTAACGTATCTTACCCTAAAATGCTGCTCTCCTCCCTGGACCCATCTTCCCTCCCACACAGCGCTGCCCAGTACCTCTTCCTTCGCGCTGTGGGGCCCTTGCTCAAACATCTAAAAAATTTCCCTGTTCTTCAACACACCTGACCTCACCGTGACCTGTCACCGTTTCCTCCCACTCTCTCACACAGACCCTCTGGTCTCTTTCAAGACCCCGGCGGCAGCAGAAGAGGCTCTGTTCATTTCTACTGTAACCTCCCTTCTTCCTTACAGCTATCACATGTTCACATGCTCCAGGCCACACTGATCTCTCGATCAGAGAATTTCAGGGCAGAAGTTCCAAAAATCACCTAAGTCAAACATTACCTATCATAATCTGATCATTCCTTCAGGGACAAGAAACTCAACCCCACTGAAGCAGCATATCTCCCCTCAACTTCTAAGTTTATGGTCTGTATCATATAGCTTGTCTCAAACAAACAAACTGTACTCTGCTGATGTGTGTCTAATGGTCTCTTTTTCTTCTTTAGACTTTTTTTTTTTTTTTTGCGGTATGCGGGCCTCTCACTGTTGTGGCCTCTCCCATTGCGGAGCACAGGCTCCGGATGCGCAGGCTCAGCGGCCATGGCTCACGGGCCCAGCCGCTCCGCAGCATGTGGGATCTTCCCGGACCGGGGCACGAAGCCGTGTCCCCTGCATCGGCAGGCGGACTCTCAACCACTGCGCCACCAGGGAAGCCCCCTTCTTTAGACTTTAAGCTCCTTGCCTGGCATGTCTTCTCCAGAACGTATGGGGCAGAAGTGGACACATACAGGCTGCTCGTTAAACTTAAAGCAAGATAGCCAACTAATGTAGTTTTTTCCACTCCAAATTCACAGACCCACCTCTCTAAGGGCCTAGGGTAGACAAGACAGAAAAGTTTGTGAAAACCACAACAAACTTGAGACCAAATAATTACGGTGGGGTAGCCTGTATTCTAGATCGAGTTTTTCTTCTTCTCAGGTGTTATTGGCTGAATTGTGTCCACCTCAAAATATACATGTTGAAGTCCTAGTCCCCAGTACCTCAGAATGTGCCTGAATTTAGAGACGGCGTCTTTACAGAGGTGACTAAGTTAAATTAAAATGAGGCCATTAGTGTGAGCTCTAATCCAACAACTGGTGTCCCTATAAGAAGAGGAGATTTGGGCTTCCCTGGTGGTGCAGTGGTTGAGAGTCCGCCTGCCGATGCAGGGGACATGGGTTCGTGTCCCGGTCCGGGAGGATCCCACATGGCGCAGAGCGGCTGGGCCCGTGAGCCATGGCCGCTGAGCCTGCGCGTCCGGAGCCTGTGCTCCGCAACGGGAGAGGCCACAACAGTGAGAGGCCCGCGTACCACACACAAAAAAAAAGGAGATTTGCACACAGACACCAGGATCCACACACACAGGGTCCATGAGAAGAGGCAGCAAAAGGGCAGCCACCTGCAAGCCAAGGAGAGAGGCCTTAGAAGAAACCAATCCTGCTGATCTTAATTGACCCCAAACTTGATCTTGGACTTCCCACGCTCCAAACTCTGAAAAATAAACTTGTTGTTAGAGCCACCCAGTCGGTGGTATTTTGTTATGGTAGCCCTAGCAAACTAATACAACAGATGTCTACAGTTAGACATTTCCAAAAACGAAAACCGAGACAAGGACCTGGGTGCAGGTGGTTTATTTGGAAGTGATCCCAGGAAGCAGGAGTAGACAGCAGGGGGCATGAGGCAGGTGTATGATTTAAGAGTGTGTGAGGGCTTCCCTGGTGGCGCAGTGGTTGAGAGTCCGCCATGCAGGGGACACGGGTTCGTGCCCAGGTCCGGGAAGATCCCACATGCCGCAGAGCGGCTGGGCCCGTGAGCCATGGCTGCTGAGCCTGCACGGCCGGAGCCTATAATAATAATAATAAAAAAGAGTGTGTGAACCAGCTCATGGCCATGGGCGACAGGGGCTTAATTCTGCTGGGGTCTCCCAGGAAGCATCTGTCAATAGAATGCCCCCAGAGCTGTTCTCAGAGGCAGGGACATTTACCCCCTGGCCCCCTTCCTTTCCCAAGGGGTGGAGGGTTGCCTCAGGGATGTTAGCGCCCTCGACTTGTAAGCTGCAGTGCGTGTGGCCGGGGCACTAGAGAAACTACTTGGGAGAAAGCAAAAAGCAGTACTGCATGCACCAGAGGTGGCCAAAAACAGGGTGGGCCACGGGGATGTGATGTGGGCCCAGAGGAAACATGAAGTTAGTTGACGACAGTTGACACAGCTGGTTCTTCCTCCAGAGGCAAAAACGTCCTTAAAACAGCTGAAGGCAGCAAGATCCTGCGATGGACCCATTTCGAGGCCACAAAGATGTAAAGATGCTGGCTTCCATGACAGTTGCTTTCCTCCCAAGAGGTAAATATGGGTATCAGTAGATAATGGAGAGAACGTTAAAGAAGACTCCCTTGGGCATGCCTGCTTTCAGCAGACCCTTGCAAATTCTGTCTTTCAGATGAGAATTTTGGTTGGGCTTTTTTGCTGTTTTCCAAAGCCAATCTAAGCCTTTTACAATACACCTGTTTCATTTGATGTAATTGGCCCTTCAGCTCTAAAAGGAATTAATTCTACCACTTATGAAGAGCAGCAAGAGTTCAGATTTTGTATAATCATCTCATTTAAGTCCTAGGTAATCCCTGGAAGCCAAACCATAGAAAGGATTCTTTCCCATCCAGCTTTCATCTCTGAAATTGAGTTTTAAGGTCCGATATATGGCACTTCTGAACATCAGGTGAGAGATTTCTTCTAGTGTATTCAAGCTACCCTTAAAGACCAATGAATGTGATTGCAGAACAAATTTTCCAAATTGCCTTCAGAAAATTATTTCCATCTTTTTGGCAAATGATTGTCTGAGACTTAAATAACAGTTTTGTAAAGTACAACATCCAAGATGAAGTTATGCAGGGAGATGCCAGACATGAGTGGTATTTCCTGGTATTTTCCAATACTCTGAGTTCTATCATTTGAGCTGCCAGATTTAGCAAATAAAAATGCAGAACACTCAGTTGAATTACAATTTCAAACAAACAGCAAATAATTTTTTATTATTATAAGTATATCCTAAATACTGCACGGCACATACTTATACCAAAAGTACTTGTTTATCTGGCATTCAAATTAAATGTGGCATCTTATATTCTATATGGCAATCCTACCTACCTTAATATTCCAGAATGGGAAATTATCAAAATTAGAATTTAGAAGTAAAATTTCTTCTTAAAACTTAAAGCTCCTGTTTTAACCTCAATAAACCACATGCTCAAAGCATAACTAGTTAGAACAAGCTGCTCTTCTAACAAACAAGATGCATTTTAGAACTGATGGCTCATTCTAACAATTAGGGTAGTTTAACTTAAGAGAAATAAAATAGTTTAAAAATAAATACTAAAATTGCCCTGAAATCAACATGTAGGAACCAAAAGCCATAAATTATTTGCATAAAAAAGAGCAATTAAAATGTAGTAAGAACACATTTTATTTGTATAGCTTGCCACTGTTTACCTAGTGCTTACAAAAACTAAAGCATTAACGTAGGTTAGGTGATCCTGGGGGCGCAAGGGGGAACACAAAAAAGAAAGTTGTTGAGAAAATTTCTGATTGGATTTGAAAGCTTTACACACCTTGAGAAAGATATGAACAATTTCCTCTCCAACCTCCTCCTCCCCTTACAGTTTGAGAAATGGTCCTAGATTTTCAGGACTTGGAAGATTTTTCACATGGAAAACCAATATACCTTAGAAAATGTGTATGCCTTGTTTGAAAAGACTTATATGACTCTGCAATAAGGGAAGAAAGTTTGACTGCAATAGGAATGGGATTACCTGAGAGCATGGCCTCTAAACCTCAGCACTACTGACATTTGGGGCCTGATAATCCTTTGCTGTGGGGAGGGCTGCCTCCTGTGTGTTGTGCGATGCTTAACAACATCCCTGGCCTCTACCCACTAGATGCCAGTAGCAGCCCCCCATCCCCAGTTATGACAACCCAAAATGTCTCCAGACATTGCCAAGTGTCCATTCCCAGGAGGGCAGAATTGTCTCCAGTTGAGAACCACTGGCCTAAGAGAACATTTAGTGTCTTGGCTCTCTCTAGTCCTGAGCTCCCAGCAATTTTTTAAAATATCATCAGGGCAGCTTAGAATAACAGACGGCGGGGGTGGGGGTGGGGGGGGTGGGGCGGGGAGAGAGAGAGAAACAAAAACAAAAAACAACTATAACAAAATTTGCACCAAATCCATGCTGATCAAAATTGTTCTAAATATATTTACAGTATAATTAAATGAAATAGGTCTATCTATCTAAAGATGCCTCTAATTCTCTTTATGCACAGGCAGTTGTGTGCTAACGCAAGGTTTAGACCGGAGACCTGTTTTCAGTCCCATCTCTCCCACTTGCTCACCATATCTAGGAAGAGCTAAACTTCTGGTCACTTACTATGTTCTGGTCGCTTACTATGACATGCCTTTTCATTCAGTCTCTCCATCCACCCGGAGAGGCAGGCAGGCCATTAATTGTCCTACGTTATGGATGAGTAAACCTGAGGTCTAGAACAGTGAAATAATTTGCTCGAGTTCCCACAGCTCGTGAGATTTTAAACCCAAGTAATTGCAAAGTCTAACCCCTTAACCACCTCTCTCACCTTAGGGGAAAAACAAGTCACTAAATGTCTCTGACCTTCAGTCCGTTTCCTCACCTGTAACCCGGAAATAACATTTCTCAGTATTTCTCAGAATCGCGGCAAGAACTTAAAGGCAGTTCAGTGAGCTGTTGGAGGGCAGGGCCCAAAGTCCTGGCCACGGGCGGGCAGCGATATTCAGCGATTTCTGAATGACTGTAACATTCCCCTAGGCCGGCTGTACTTGAACTCTGCCCATCTCATAGCCCAGAAGAAGCACACCCTGATTCTGAGATCTACTTAGACTAGAAAATGAACTGGAGCCAACTCACTGTGAAAGAGCACTATCAGGAATGCAAATGTAATTAGTAAACATCATAATTAACCCTTTGGACTTTTTTTTTTTTTTGCGGTACGCGGGCCTCTCACTGTTGTGGCCTCTCTCGTTGTCCCTTTGCGGAGCACAGGCTCAGCGGCCATGGCTCACGGCCCCAGCCGCTCCGCGGCATGTGGGATCCTCGTGGCCCGGGGCACGAACCCGTGTCCCCTGCATCGCAGGCGGACTCTCAACCACTGCGCCACCAGGGAAGCCCCAACCCTTAAGACTTTAAAAGAGGAGAAGTGAGAGACATCAAGTCTGGCTGGGAAGGGGTGTGGCGAGTGGTGGGAAGATCCCGCCCTCTGTGGCTTTCCCTTCTTGCTAAGGTCTCAGTCACCTCCAGTGGAACTCCCAATGCATGGTTGCAGCTGAGTGGCTCCGCTGAGCTCCCAAACCTCCCCGAGGCCCCCCAAGGACCCCTGTAGCTTAGTGGACAAAGTCACAGGAGATCTGAGCAGAAGGGTCCATAAAGATCACTCACATTTGACAGAGAACAAATGAGCCTAGACGCGAGAGCTGATGCAGCCCCTTCAGGCTGTGAGCTCTGCCAGACCCCAGGTGCCCCTGAGAAGTCTGACCACATGGCAAGCCCCTGTGCTGCCCAGGCCCCAGCTAATCCTTCTTTCCTAAGCGGCCTCCCGTTCCATGTAAGAAATCACCGCGTAGTCGGGCCCGCCTCCAACATAAACAGTCATATTTGTCACGCACCTATTTTGCAGAAGTAGTTTCAGGACCCAATTATTGTTTTGAACTTCTAAAAGAAAAAGGCCCAAATACAAAGTGTTTGGGTAGCTCATTCCCTAAAGCACACTGAAACGTTTAAGCTTTGGGTTACAAAGTCTCATCAGGGCGAGAAGCAACTGTAGGAACAAAGGGAAGGTTCTTGATTCCTATTACAAGATAGGAAACGCAGCTAGGTTGAAGTCCATTCGGTATGCTTGCGGGGGTGGGCAAGCAGACAGCAATGGCGGCCAACAGCCCTCGGCTTTACTGTAGATGCAGAAAACAGCTAACACGGTGCCTTATACAGAACTTTCAATTCTAAATCACTTTCCCTATTTCCCCCCCAATATCACAGTGGAGAAGGTGCAGGTACGTGGTTTGGGGTGCCAGTAGATCACAGACTACTCAAAGAGAAAAATGTCTCACCTATCGTTTCATGAAGCCACATTTAGATTCTAGGTCTAATTTCAACAGATATCAGCACAGCGGAGCTACAGTTACAGTGGACAGATCATTTGTCAAGAATGGAAAAAGCCAGGAGGCCAGGGTAGTGAGTCGTATGGTGGGGGGAGGAAGGGAAGGAAGACTTGAAAGTATATTTTAAAGGAAAGGTGGAGAACGACAGCTAACAGAGTCGGCAGAGTTAAAGCTTCAGCCCTCAGAGTGAGAGAAAGCCGGGGTCAGCAGAGGCGAAGCCAGGACGAAGCCAGGACGGCAGCGTTACCGGCACCGGCGTGGTCACCACCAGTGCTGCCCCAGGAGCCCCACCTGTGGTCGTAATCCCGGAGCGACACTAGGTGGTGACCGCAGAGACACTAGCAACGGGGAGGCGGGGAATGGACGTACCAGCCATAACTGCAGACCTAAGAAACAAGGTCGGGCAGCGAGTGCTAAATACGTAAAAAAATAATTATACGTTTACCTTTCAATCTGGAAGGAAACCTTGCAAGCTTTCACAAAATTAAGAGTGTAGTCATACAGTAAAAAGAAGAATTCTTTGATGAAATGCCTTCTATTTTATTGTACAAGATTGGGTAAAGTGGGCTAATTAAACAAGGAAGCAAAACTATGTATTTTTATAAAGGTCTCAAAGATTTAATAGCTATGCCTCTATCCTTACGCCAGTGATTGTTGAAGAAAAGGTAAATTAAAGGATTTAGGACACGAAAACAAAACTTGACCTACCAATTGCCAATTTAATTATTGCACACGAGAAATTCACTAAGCATCTAATCATTTACATTCTGGGCTAGTAGTTCTGCCTAGCTATTCTGTTGGATATTTTAAATTATAATTTCAAATGGACTCATTGTCACAGGCCTCTGGGTCCATTTTACACACAAAATCAATATACTACTACTACTAAATAGGATTACTTTCCCAAGGCTCCCAGTGGGAGCTCAGCTGGACTTCTGTTTGGGAGGCAAAGTTCTCCAAAGAAAATTACTTTCCTGATGTTCACCCGTAAGAATCCACAGAAGGCACCTGAGAGAAATTGAATCAAGAGGCAACCACCAGAGGGAAGAGAAGGCTTAGACTGGTAGGTAGATGGATTAGACACAGAGGAAAAGTGCCCCCGTTTAAAAACCCCTCTCAGGATCACCGAAGACCTTTGTTTCTCCACTAGGGAGTCAACACGTGTTGCCTTTTCTTTGAAAAGGTAGAAATTTCCAGGGTTGTGTCTGTGGCCTCTCCCACTAGAATGCCCCTTACTTTAATGTCAAGGGCTGTGTCCTCCTCACCTTTGTACAAACCACGCCCTGACCCACTGCTCTCAGAGGTTAAACAAGTGTCCAGCCTAAGAAGAAGCATCTGCTAAATGATCTCTCCCTTCTCACTTGTATTTTACACTGTGGCTCCACCCTGACTCCTCCTAAATTGGAACAAACACCCTTGGCCAAGTTGGATCTTTCAAGTCTTGCTGCCCCAATAGGTGAGTCCTTAGGAGAGAACTTGCAGACATGCAGACACCTAATAACCCACCCCAAAGGCCAGTAAATATCCCATGAGGAGACTCCACGTGTCTGGGGGTGGGGTGGGGGGAGAGCGTCAGAATTAAAAGAGAGGTTCAAAATCCCTTGGTCTGAAATCCTGGCTCTACCACCGTCTGGAAGTGTAGCCAGGGACACATTGCTTAACCACTGAGCCTCACTTTTTTCCTCTACAGATGAGGGAGGGTTGCTTTATCAGATGAAATAACAAGTGTAAAATGCTCACTGCCATTCCCAGTGTACAAAACTATTCAATAAGGTAGGCAAGTATTATCTTTCTTATGACCTCAAATTGACAGTGAATGGGGGAGACAGAACCCCAATCTGTACAATTGCAAGCATGTGTAAAAAAAATGTAATAATGAAAACTATAATTTTAATGAAAAAAACCAAGTATAAGATGAAAGGGGGCGGGATTTTCCCTATTTGTAGCAAAACATACCATAAAGCTACTATATCTAAAGAAGGATGCTATTTCCTTAGAAAGAGACAAAGATATCAACAGAGCACAGTAGAAGGTCCAGGTACAGATCAACACAGATCCATGCATGAGCCTGCACATGTACACACACACACACACACACACACACACACACACACACACACCAAAAGTGGCATTTTAAATGCTGAACCATTCAATGAATGGCACTAGTATAACTGGCTATCCATCTGGGAAAAATATAAAGTCAGATCTTTAACACATACACATAACCCCTTCCAAAGAGGTTAAATATCAAAACAATAAAATTATAAGGTCAGAAGAAGGAAATAAAGAATATTGTTATAATTTGGGGATTAGGAAAGGCTTTCCCAAAACAAGCCACCAAAGTCGTCAACTAAAGACTGTAGTTTTATATGTTAAAAAATGAGCAAAACTTCTGTACAGAGAAATACATCTCATAGATAAAATTTAAAGAAAAGTAACAAACCGGTAAGAAATATTTACCACACACGTGTGCGCACACACGCACACCAGAGAAAGTCCAATATCTGGAAAGTTCCAATGAGTCATGAAAAGTCCCAATAAATCAGTAAGAAAACTATAAACAGCCTTAAAAACAAAAATGATAAAGGATTCAAAGAGACAATTCACAGAAATACCAACTGAGCAGAGACGCTTAAATTTACTAATTCATCTCTCTTTTATCGTCTGTAAAATGACAACAATAATCATACCAAATTCACAGGGATGTTAAACTTTAAATTGGTAAATTTCATGTCACATGCTTAAAACAATCCTGTCACATAAAACATTCAATAAATATTAACCAGCAGCAGTAATAATAGCAGTGGTGGTGATAACAGTAGTATAATTAAGGAAACACAAATAAAAATCAGGAGATAGTATCTAGCTTCACTAGCAAAACCATCATGAGCAAAACTGCAAAAGACTAATGTAATCCAGTATTGGTAAGAGTATGAGAAAATAGAGGAAGATGAATAGGTTCGGCCTTTTTGGGGGGATAATTTGGCTTTATCTGTCCAGCATTTTACTCTATGTGCCCTGTGATAGAAATTCAATATACATACAGAAATTTAGCCTACTTAATAACTTTTTTTATATTTGAATTTTATTTTATTTTTTTATACAGCAGGTTCTTATTAGTTATCAATTTTACACATATTGGTGTATATATGTCAATCCCAATCTCCCAATTCATCCCCATCCGGCTTTCCCCCCTTGGTGTTCATACGTTTGTTCTCTACATCTGTGTCTCTATTTCTGCCTTGCAGACCAGTTCATCTGTATCATTTTTCTAGATTCCACATATATGCGGTAATATATGATATTTGTTTTTTTCTTTCTGACTTACTTCACTCTCTATGACAGTCTCTGGGTCCATCCATGTCTCTACAAATGACTCAATTTTGTTCCTTTTTATGGCTGAGTAATAGTCCATTGTATACATGTACCACATCTTCTTTATCCATTCGTCCGTCGATGGGCATTTAGGTTGCTTCCATGACCTGGCTATTGTAAACAGTGCTGCAATGAACATTGGGGTGCATGTGTCTTTTTGAATTATGGTTTTCTCTGGGTATATGTCCAGTAGGAGGACTGCTGGGTCATATGGTAATTCTATTTTTAGTTTTCTAAGGAACCTCCATACTGTTCTCCATAGTGGCTGTACCAATTTACATTCCCATCAACAGTGCAAGAGGGTTCCCTTTTCTCCACACCCTCTCCAGCATTTGTTGTTTGTAGATTTTCTCATGATGCCATAGTAACTTTAAATGGAGTATAATCTATAAAAATTTTGAGTCACTGTACTGTACACTTTAAACTAACATAATATTGTAAATCAACTATACTTCAATTTAAAAAAATCTAGCCTTCAGAAATACACACATGCACAAAAACATATGTACAAGGATATTCAATGTAGCTCTGTTTATAAAATTAGGAATAACAATCAAATGGGAAGAGTTAACTACATTCTGGCATATCCATATAACGGGTGGCAATACAAGGTGTAATGAATACCAAAATGGAAATGTGTCTAACACCTTGCTAAGTACAAACTGCAAGCCACAATTCGCACCTTTATATAAAATATATATTTTCAAATGGATATAAAAGGGACAAACCAAGCTGTTGTGATTACCTCTGGAAAGTGAAGCAGGAGGGAGTGAAGAGTGTATTTCAGATTTTACTCCATTGACTTATACCATCTTTGATTGCATTAAATAACAAAGTTGTACTAAAAGTAAGTATTTTTCTTAAAAAAAAAAAAAAAGGAAGGGGCAACAAAGTCAGTGTTTCATAACAGTCATCATTGGACACCTGAGTAAATGACAGTGTCCATTATGCTCCTTAAACAGCCAGCAGGACTCCCACCCCTGCAGGTGAGCTCCAGACAGGAGCGAGCACAGTGGGAGGGCACTAAAAGGATAATTCAACCCCTTTATTCTGAGTCAGCTAATAACCTTATGATCGAAAACCCAAGGCAATACCAATGTCTGCAACTGTCCACTTGGCAGTTATGTTTCTCATGGTAAATTAATAAGTTTGCACTCTAGTTTATCAGCTTTCAGAACTCCGATTTACACAAAATTGTCCCCAGAGCAATAAATCTGAGTCCCTAATCATGCAAAGTTGGGGTCTATATCTAGTCCTTTTGAGAGCACTTCTCCAAGGTGCTAAAAGAGCCGGAGACCTACCTTACCTGAAACGGGCAGCCAATAAGCTGACTACTGTACCATTATTCTTACATTACAGTAAAGGGAAAGCAAGGCTCAAAAGAGCCCAACACTCGGCAACTTGTTACTGTCAAATGTAACAATCTATCTAAAAAATATTTGTAGAACTCAACTATGTAGATGGCATGGCTCTAGTCTAGTCTAATTTCTTTTACTCTCTCTGCAAGGCGGAGGGGAGGCCCACACCCTGGTCCCCAGACCTGGTTTTGGAAAGGATGGCAGGCGCTGAGTCATGTTAGACCTTCAGAGGTGGTGGTATGTAAGGGCCACACCTTGGCCACCCGTACCATATAGAGCAGCGAACTTTGAAAGTCAAGGACTTAGAAAAGCTGATCCTCACTCTCGAGCAAGGCAGGAAGCAAGAAATGAGTACTGCTCACCTTACTTTCCCAACTTCTATAATATAATCAACCACAAATGGCAAACTTAAAACCGTCACTGTAACCAGAAGTTGTTTTGGCTGAAGGTGGAGGGAAAGGGGGTGGCAATGCCCACTGATGGCCAGAGAGACATTTTTAGAAGAGAACAACAGGACAAAGCTGGGCCATAGTAAAGCCTTATAATTTTCCACATGCATTTTCAAGACACAGCCTTTTATCAAAAGGAACTATCCAGGGGAAACGGGTTCATGCCCCGGTCCGGGAGGATCCCGCATGCCGTGGAGCGGCTGGGCCCGTGAGCCATGGCCGCAGAGCCTGTGTGTCCGGAGCCTGTGCTCCGCAACGGGAGAGGCCACAACAGTGAGAGGCCCGCGTACCGCAAAAAAAAAAAAAAAAAAAAAAAAAAGGAACTATCAATCCACCAAAATCACTCCTTTTAACATAATCAACATAATAGTAATTCATTACCATTTGTAAACTGAAGATGACTCTTCAATTGATAGATTCAATTAAGAATCTACCAATTTAGTAGACAAGATGAAAAGGCAGAGGGCTATGTACCAGATGAAGGAACAAGATAAAACCCCAGAAAAACAACTAAATGAAGTGGAGATAGGCAACCTTCCAGAAAAAGAAGTCAGAATGATAGTGAAGATGATCCAGGACCTCGGAAAAAGAATGGAGGCAAAGATCGAGAACATCCAAGAAATGTTTAACAAAGACCTAGAAGAATTAAAGAACAAACAAACAGAGATGGACAATAAAATAACTGAAATGAAAACTACACTAGAAGGAATCAATAGCAGAATAACTGAGGCAGAAGAACGGATAAGTGACCTGGAAGACAGAATGGTGGAATTCACTGCTGCAGAACAGAATAAAGAAAAAACAAGGAAACGAAATGAAGACAGCCTAAGAGACCTCTGGGACAACATTAAATGCAACAACATTCACATTATAGGGGTCCCAGAAGGAGAAGAGAGAGAGAAAGGACCAGAGAAAATATTTGAAGAGATATAGTCGAAAACTTCCCTAACATGGGAAAGGAAATAGCCACCCAAGTCCAGGAAGCACAGAGTCCCATACAGGATAAACCCAAGGAGAAACACGCCGAGACACATAGTAATCAAATTGGCAAAAATTAAAGACAAAGAAAAATGATTGAAAGCAGCAAGGGAAAAATGACAAATAACATACAAGGGAACTCCCATAATGTTAACAGCTGATTTCTCAGCAGAAACTCTACAGGCCAGAAGGGAGTGGCATGATATACTTAAAGTGATGAAAGGGAAGAACCTACAACCAAGATTACTCTACCTGGCAAGGATCGCATTCAGATTCGATGGAGAAATCAAAAGCTTTACAGACAAGCAAAAGCTAAGAGAATTCAGCACCACCAAACCAGCTCTACAACAAATGCTAAAGGAACTTCTCTAAGTGGGAAACACAAAAGAGGAAACGACCTACAAAAACAAACCCAAAACAATTAAGAAAATGGTCATAAGAACATACATATCGATAATTACCTTAAACTTGAATGGATTAAATGCTCCAACCAAAAGACACAGGCTTGCTGAATGGATACAAAAACAAGACTCATATATATGCTGTCTACAAGAGACCCACTTCAGACCATAGGGACACATTCAGACTGAAAATGAGGGGATGGAAAAAGATATTCCATGCAAATGGAAATCAAAAGAAAGCGGGAGTAGCAATACTCATATCAGATAAAATAGACTTTAAAATAAAGAATGTTACAAGAGACAAGGAAGGACACTACATAATGATCAAGGGATCAATCCAGGAAGAAGATATAACAATTAAAAATATATATGCACCTAACATAGGAGCACCTCAATACATAAGGCAACTGCTAACAGCTATAAAAGAGGAAATCGACAGTATCACAATAATAGTGGGGGACTTTAACACCTCACTTACAACAATGGACAGATCATCCAAACAGAAAATTAATAAAGAAACACAAGCTTTAAATGACACAATAGACCAAATAGATTTAATTGATATTTATAGGACATTCCATCCAAAAACAGCAGATTACACTTTCTTCTCAAGTGCGCACGGAACATTCTCCAGGATAGATCACATCTTGGGTCACAAATCAAGCCTCAGTAAATTTAAGAAAATTGAAATCATACCAAGCATCTCTTCTGGCCACAACGCAATGAGATTAGAAATCAATTACAGGGAAAAAAACACAAACACATGGAGGCTAAACAATACGTTACTAAATGACCAAGAGATCACTGAAGAAATCAAAGAGGAAATAAAAAAATAGCTAAAGACAAATGACAATGAAAACACGACGTTCCAAAACCTATGGGATGCAGCAAAAGCAGTTCTAAGAGGGAAGTTTATAGCTATACAAGCCTACCTCAAGAAACAAGAAAAATCTCAAATAAACAATCTAACCTTACACTTAAAGGAACTACAGAAAGAAGAACAAACAAAACCCAAAGTTAGCAGAAGGAAAGAAATAATAAAGATCAGAGCAAAAATAAATGAAATAGAAACAAAGAAAACAATAGCAAAGATCAATAAAACTAAAAGCTGGTTCTTTGAGAAGATAAACAAAATTGATAAACCATTAGCCAGACTCATCAAGTAAAAGAGGGAAAGGACTCAAATCGATACAATTACAAATGAAACAGAAGTTACAACAGACACCGCAGAAATACAAAGCATCATAAGAGACTACTATAAGCAACTCTATGCCAATAAAATGGACAACCTGGAAGGAATGGACAAATTCTTAGAAAGATATAACCTTCCAGGACTGAACCAGGAAGAAACAGAAAATATGAACAGACCAATCGCAAGTATTGAAATTGAAACTGTGATTAAAAATCTTCCAACAAACAAAAGTCCAGGACCAGATGGCCTCACAGGTCAATTCTATCAAACATTTAGAGAAGAGCTAACATCCATCCTTTTCAAACTCTTCCAAAAAATTGCAGAGGAAGGAATGCTCCCAAACTCATTCTATGAGGCCACCATCTCCCTGATACCAAAACCAGACAAAGATACTACAAAAAAAGAAAATTACAGACCAATATCACTGATGAATATAGACGCAAAAATCCTCAACAAAATACTAGCAAACAGAATCCAACAACACATTAAAAGAATCATACACCATGATCAAGTGGGATTTATCCTAGGGATGCAAGGATTCTTCAATATACGCAAATCAATCAATGTGATACACCATATTAACAAACTGAAGAATAAAAACCATATGATCATCTCAATAGATGCAGAAAAAGCTTTTGACAAAATTCAACATCCATTTATGATAAAAACTCTCCAGAAAGTGAGCATAGGGGGAACCTACCTCAACATAATAAAGGCCATATACGACAAACCTGCAGCAAACATCATTCTGAATGGAGAAAAACTGAAAGCATTTCCTCTAAGATCAGGAACAAGACAAGGATGTCCACTCTCACCACTATTATTCAACAGAGTTTTGGAAGTCATAGCCATGGCACTCAGAGAAGAAAAAGAAATAAAAGGAATATGAATTGGAAAAGAAGAAGTAAAACTGTCACTGTTTGCAGATGACATGATACTATACATAGAGAATTCTAAAGATGCCACCGGAAAACTACTAGAGCCAATCAATGAATTTGGTAAAGTTGCAGGATACAAAATTAGTGCACAGAAATCTCTTGCATTCCTATACACTAATGATGAAAAAGCTGAAAGAGAAATTAAGGAAACACTCCCATTTACCACTGCAACAAAAAGAATAAAATACCTAGGAATAAACCTACCTAGGGAGACAAAAGACCTGTATGCAGAAAACTATAAGACACTGATGAAAGAAATTAAAGATGATACCAACAGATGGAGAGATATACCATGTTCTTGGGTTGGAAGAATCAATATTGTGAAAATGACTATACTACCCAAAGTAACCTACAGATTCAATGCAATCCCTATCAAATTACCATTGGCATTTTTTACGGAACTAGAACAAAAAAATCTTAAAATTTGTATGGAGACACAAAAGACTCCAAATAGCCAAAGCAGGCTTGAGGGAAAAAAACGGAGCTGGAGGAATCAGACTCTCTGACTTCAGACTATACTACAAAGCTACAGTAATCAAGGCAATACGGTACTGGCACAAAAACAGAAACATAGATCAATGGAACAAGATAGAAAGCACAGAGATAAACCCACGCACCTATGGTCAACTAATCTATGACAAAGGAGGCAAGGATATACAATGGAGAAAAGGCAGTCTCTTCAATAAGTGGCGCTGGGAAAACTGGACAACTACATGTAAAAGAATGAAATTAGAACACTCCCTAACACCATACACAAAAATAAACTCAAAATGGATTCGAGACCTAAATGTAAGACCGGACACTATACACTATAACACTGTTAGAGGAAAACATAGGAAGAACACTCTTTGACATAAATCACAGCAAGACCTTTTATGATCCACCTCCTAGAGTAATGGAAATAAAAACAAAAATAAACAAATGGGACCTAATGAAACTTCAAAGCTTTTGTACAGCAAATGAAACCATAAACAAGACAAAAAGACAACCCTCAGAACGGAAGAAAATATTTGCAAACGAATCAATGGACAAAGAATTAATCTCCAAAATATATAAACAGCTCATGCAGCTCAATATTGAAAAAACAAGAAACCCAATCCAAAAATGGGCAGAAGACCTAAATAGATATTTCTCCCAAGAAGACATACAGATGGCCAAGAAGCACATGAAAAGCTGCTCACCATCACTAATTATTAGAGAAATGCAAATCAAAACTACAGTGAGGTAACACCACACACCAGTTAGAATGGGCATCATCAGAAAATCTACAAACAACAAATGGTGGACAGGGTGTGGAGAAAAGGGAACCCTCTTGCACTGTTGGTGGGAATGTAAATTGATACAGCCACTATGGAGAATAGTATGGAGGTTCCTTAAAAAACTAAAAATGGAATTACCATATGATCCAGCAATCCCACTACTGGGCATATACCCAGAGAAAACCATAATTCAAAAAGACACATGCACCCCAATACTCACTGCAGCACTATTTACAATAGCCAGGTCATGGAAGCAACCTAAATGCCCATCGACAGATGAATGGATAAAGAAGATGTGGTACATATATACAACGGAACATTACTCAGCCATAAAAAGGAATGAAATTGGCTCATTTGTTGCGACGTGGATGGATCTAGAGACTGTCATACAGAGTGAAGTAAGTCAGAAAGAGAAAAACAAATATCGTATATTAACGCATATATGTGGAACCTAGAAAAATGGTACAGATGAACTGGTTTGCAGGGCAGAAATAGAGACACAGATGTAGAGAACGAATATATGGACACCAAAGGGGGGAAAGCCGCAGGGGGGTGGGGGTGGGGATGTGATGAATTGTGCGATTGGGATTGACATGTATACACTGATGTGTATAAAACTGATGACTAATAAGAACCTGCTCTATAAAAAGAAAAAAAAAGAACCAAAACAGCCAAGACAATTTTGAAGAGGAAGAAGATGTGGTAGTGATAAGGTGTGGAGACTTATTTATGCAATAATAAGACTTTTAAAATAAAACTAGTGTAATGTTGGCATGGGAGTGGGCAAGTACTGTATGTCAATGTAACAGTTCAGAGTGCTCAGGAAATGACCCACATATAATGAGAACTTGGTGTTATTATAAATTGGCATTATATTGATTCATCAATATATTGTGCTAGATATTTTTGTATGAAAAAAGTCAACTTAATTCTATATCTAGGACTCTTCTTGATGTTTCAGACTCATACTGAAACAATGTATCCCAAACTGAACTGATTGTAACTTGTGAAACTATTCCTTTTGTATTCTGTGTATCACTAGCAAAGAAATTTGAAAGCCAGTATTTATTCTTCTGCCTCCTAAATTTATCTCGCACATCCAAGCAATAAAATATTTTGTAGAGTTAAAAAAAATCTATCAATTTAGATGTATGAGCAGAATCTTGGGCAAGTGCAGAAGTAGAGAATTTCTGTCAATCTGATTAGGGCTTTTAAAAAAAAATCCATCTTCATGAAAAAAAAAATCAGGTAACATCTATTTCTTTTAGGTTTCTAAGTTTATTTAATTACATATATATTTAAGTTTTAACTGATCAGAACTTCTGATTCCATGATTTTGGTTATAATTTATATGACGATTATTCATACCCATTCAAACTGTGGGGTAGTCGAAAGCTTTTCACATAAAGAACTGTGGTATCTACTTATTGCCTTTACTGGTTTTCATAATGAGTTGGGAACAGGGGCGGGAATTTATCAAGTGGCCGGACACTTTGTGCCCAGCTCCAGGCTGGACACTGGCCCAGGGTCTCTCATTTCATTTACTCTTCACGATATCTTTAAATACCCAAATTACCAGACATGTAAGGAGAGCAACCATTTCATTTCCAGAGAAGCCTGGTACATCTGGCTGGCAATTCGGTTATAGATATAAGGATTTTTACTGGTGCTAGCTAAGAGGACGATTAAATGAGAAGGAATTAAAAGGAGGAACATAATTGTCAAACAAACACATCAAAAGCCTCTGGAGAAAAGGGAGGGAAGCAGTTTTCCTGTTCACGGGATGATGCTGAAAAGTCCAAAGAAGGCTAAGAATGTCTGTTACTGAGTTCTGTGCTGTGGCTCACAGGATCCTCCCAGAGTCCTCCCAAAAAGGGATGCCAGGCCCAGAAGAGACCAAAGGGCACTGCCAGTTTTGAACTGTCTTGATACACCTAAGATCTTTTGAAGCGCTGCTGTTTTTGGAAATGCACCGTACGGGCAACACCCTCTTTGTCGCGTAACACGACAGCCCAATCCAGGCCTTGGCTTCCCCTAGTCCTTTCTTGTTGAGAGGTATCTTTTCGCAAACTGTGCCTCTCAAACTTGGGCATCGGAAAGACCTCGGGGGGGCCTGTCAAACCCCAAGCTGCTGGTCACACCCAGAATTTCTGACTCAGTAGGTTTCGAGCGTGAACCCCAAATTTGCATTTCTAAAAAGCTCCCAGGTGCTGTTGCTGGTCCTGGACTGCACATTTAAGAACCACTATTGTGAAAAAAACAGAACAGGATCCATCAAAGACAGGAAGGGGGGTGGTGGGAGGGGGTTGTTTGTTACACGGCCATATCTGCATCACTCACGATCCAAGCCACACGAGGCAGGCGATTTTGTCTGTGTCGACCCTGCTGCATCCCCAGCACTTAGGACAGGGGCTGGCAGACACTAGGTGCCCTATACACATAACTGCTAAGTAAGTCAAATGAATCAGTAATGCCCCGTGCTGGAAACTGGGGCCAGTGTGGGGATAGAGGAGCAAGGGAAGTGGCTGTGGAAACACCAGCAACAAAGGGAATGGCTTTTAACAGCTGAATTGCCCTGAAAGGGAAGCTCAACTTGCTAACGATGGCAACAACAACAACAGCAGTAATAATATACATGATGCTAACAAACACCTCGGAGTGTTTAGTATGTGGCTGGAGCTAGAGCCAGCACTTTACATGCATCGGGGCGTTCAGTTTTCACAACAACCTATGAGATGAGAACCTTGACTCTCCTCATTTAACAGGTGAGGAAACAGGTTAGAAAGGAAGTGACGCTCCCAAACCATCTAACTATCTATGGAGAAGCTGGTCCCAAGCAGAAGGTCTCTCTTAATTACCCACTTGAGTAAATGATAAATGCAAAACTTCTTTGGCCTTCTCTGAACTGCAGACTTTGATCCTTTCTTCTCCAAGTTACGGAGAGGCTTCAAGTGGCCCATTCCTAGTACGCCTGATCGTAAAACAGGCAGGGCTTCGGCTGGCTACACAGAGCACGTTTTCTCTGTATCATCTCTCAAGAGTGGGACAGTGAATCACAGCGCTGGGGTTCCATGCGGGGGTTAGGCATGCCCAGTAAAGGGCTAGTTCAGTGGTTCATCAACAGGGCAGGGAAGGGGGCGGGGGAGACATGTGGGCCGATTTTGCACTCGGGGGACATTGGACAGATGTGTCCAATGTCTCTGTGTCCAGAGACAATTCTGATTGTCATAACTGGAGGGTGCTACTGGCATCTGCTGAGGAGTCCTCACTACTCACTAGTGAGTAGCCAACAGGGCACAGGACAGCCTCCCCCCACAAAGAGGTATCTGGCCAAAATATCAATGGTGCTGACACCCTGCTCCAATTTCAAAGCCTTCTCTGTCCCACCCCTCCCACCCCCGCCCCAGGTTGGATGCCTAAGAAACTTCATCGATATTCTCTTACAGCCTTCACTGTCTTTTATCTTGTCTTCATCTGGAGATGAAGACATCTGGAGAACTGGAAACACTGGAGAACTTGCTTCATCTGCCCTATCTCCTGATGAACTCCTTGAGGGCCAGAAGAACACCTTAGTCACTGAAACACCCAGAATACTGGGAACCGATTCAGCTCAGAGTGGGTGTTCAGTAAGTGTCCTGTACTTTGTTTTCCCTCAGATGGGTAAAAATGCTGAGAATTCACTAACCATGGAGGAGGGGCAGTGGGGTGAACACACTAAGTTAGGAACACACAGTACACTTCCTATAAACTTATCTCATTTAATCCTTCCAACCACTGAAGGGGACAGGAGCACTATTTTAGGCAACTACAGCTCATAGAATTTGTGAAAGGTCACACGCTGCTAAGCGACAGAGCACGTTTCTGGAGCCAGATGTCAAGCCCTAGGCGCCTTCCGTACCCCACGACCGTGCCATGGGTCCCCAGAGCTGAAAACCTCCCTCCTAAAGACTAGTCCCAGGATTACAGTGTCTGAGATGCTAGCAAGGAAAACAGTAACAGAAAATGTTGAAAACTTTACCACATTCTTAGTGTGATCATCACAAGTCTTTTGCTACCAAACAGAGCAACAAAATTGGTCAATTGAAGGGTTACTGCAAATAGGCTTAAATACAAGTTACATATTTAAAAATCAATGATAAAGATACTTCGAATTTACATGGCTCTTTCATTTTTAAACTTTAATATGCTAGGGCTTAAGAAAATATATCCGAGATATATATTTTTTTAATCTGCAAAAGCAGAGAGCACAGGAAATAACGGTCAAAAAAGCCATCTTAGTTCGAGACATAATTATGTGACCTTTCTTTATGCACAGCACTCTCCAGCTGGCTCTTTGCTTTCTCAGAGCAGCTAGGAGCCAGGCCCAGACCTGGGAAAGTACGTCATAAATAACATCTGATGGCTCGTCTCTGGGAGCCCTGACAGTATTGATCCCCCAAATCAACCTGATGAATCTGTCTCGTTTTCATATTATAGAAGGAGAAGTGAAAATGATGAAAGGTTTCAGTAGCACCACGTTAGTTCTTTGTTGTTTTAAGCTAAGGAGGCCAGTCTTGGCTGGCTGCTGTTCATCAAGCCCTCTACTTTAACCTCTGTGCCAAAACCACATTCCCAGGGCTGGGTCCCAGACTCTTAGAAAGCTGGGTGGCCCACGGCATCCCTCAGAGCCAGCTCATTCCAAACTCGCCATTCCCTCCACAGGATGCAAACCCCGATGGAGGAAAAGCTCAGCCGTGTCCATTCTTTCAGCCCCAGGAGCTAACCATCTTGGGAGTCAAGGTCTTGTATTTCTTTTCTCCCTTAGCCTGCCTCTCACTTCCATCTTGCCTTTCACACCATCACAGTTGCTGTCCTGCTTCCAGACTCATCAACTCTGTAGCACCCATGCTCTAAATGGTATGCCCTACTTTTCTTCCCAGGGCAATTTCTGCCTTTCTGTCCAGTTGGTAACCTGTTCCAGGCAGGCCCAGACCCGACAGAATGGAAAGTCTTCCTGCTATAGGGTAAAGTAAACCCCTTGAGGGCCGGGTGTCCAGCCTATCACCCTGGTTCCCAGTGATGTTGGTGCCAGGCAACAGTGCTTGCTTGGAACCCCTAAGTTCTCAGCCCCTTGGGAGTGCTTTTTGTTTCACCTCCTTTGGGTTTTGGGTCACTCGTCTTTGGATGGTTTGCCCTGGCAATGACCTGGAAGTCCAGAAGCTGGTACAAGGGTCGGCAGGGGGTACCAGTGCACCTGGCCCAGGTTTCTCGGGTCTGCAGACTTTGGAGCCAGGCTCCTTGGGTTCAATTTCACTTGCCTCTCTCATCAGTGGAGCCCTGAACCAGCCTCTGAAGCGCTCATTGTCTGCTTCTTCCTGTACAGGACAAGCATGGTAATAATACCCACCTCATAGGTTATGTGGATAATGTGTTAATGCGCATAAAACACTTACTTTAGTGCCCTTCATGCGCATGGGCACTTGATAAACATTAGCTATTATTATCCCATAGACCAGAGACTGCTGAGTGGCAGCCCTGAAGCCAAATCTGGCCCAGAGACCTATTTTGTTTGGCTTGCACATTTTCCTTTTTAATTGAGCCTGCATTTTAAAGATGGTAGATTTCTGGCATTTTAAGAAAATTGAAGACCTGGCAACAAATGGGACCTGCTTTCCTCTCTGGAAGCCATCACCTGGGGCAGGGTCCCTCCTCGGCTGCCTTCTGACAGGGCATTTCTTCCTTGTTCAAGCCCAACCCCCATACCACTTATCCCCACCTTTCCATACCCCCCAGTTATTTCCCTGCCCGGCCCTTGTAGGAAGGCAATCTCTATTCCAGACCAACTTTACCAATATATCCAGTGTTAGGTCCCATTATTCCCCCATATTGACACCAGTCCAACTGGTCTCCTTATGCTAGCCTAATTCCTGCCTTCCTACCTTGGCCTCGTGATGTTCCCCCAGCCATGAACAGCCTCCCAAACCTTCCCCGTCCACCTAGTCCAGCAGTTCCAATTGAGTGCACGTTAAAATGACCTGGGGCACTTTCAAAACATACTCAGGTCTAGATGGGGGTATTTCTCGAAAGTGCCAAGATGATTCAAATATACACCCAAACACGCTCTAAGGTCGGTGACCATGGGAGCCATGGCCTGCCCATTCCCATGGTCCAGCTGGCACATCCTGTCGATACTGTACAACCGAGGACAAGATGAGTCTTGTTCGACTCCTGTTTAGTCTTGCTTGCGACTCAACTTGTGTTTAAAGCCTGTCTCTCCAAACAGACTATAAAACTCAAGAGTGGGTGGCTCACACTTCATACTTCTTTTGCATCCTCAACAGGAAGACTGGGGTGCCAAGCACACTGTGGGTGCCTAATGACAATGCCTCGTCAAATATTTGAGCGTCCACAACGGAGAAGGCATTGCAAGGACGACACGATGAGAAAACCACAGACTGGTTACCTGAAGCTTGTGGGTTTGGACGAAGAGTAAGTCAAGGGCACCACTGATGAGGATATAAGGTGGACTAAGATGTGCTACGGGAAGGAAGCAGTAACTTGAGGGAAGGGAGGGAGCCAAGGCCTGGGGAATCAGGGAAGGCTCTGTGCAGGGAGTTGTCCTTGATAGGCCGGTGGGAAGGACCGCAGCGAGAGGAACAAGCAAATAAATGCCCCGGAGGGAAAGCAGCAGCCACTGTGAGCACTGTGCCGTGTGCCAGGATCCCAGTGGGGAGGAATGGGAAGCAGAACGGGAAGGGCAAGATTTCACTGGACCTCAAACGCTAGGGAAAGGGTTGTAATTAATTGGATAAGTCACGGAAGCAGCCCGTGAAGGCTGGGATTCTGGCCTCCTTCTAAAAGCCAGGCAGAGGGAGAGGTGAGGGCTCAGGGGGAGGGACAGGCATAATACACCGAACAGCTAGGCACTGCAAGAGGGAGAAGAGAAGGGGCCAGGGAGGCCCGGAGGCAGCTCCCCTCTGCACACGGAGTGGCTGGCACCTCCAATCCTGCAGGGCCCCCCACACCTCAGACACCCTGATCCTCACCATTCAGTCTTAAGCCCTAGTTGACTGTACAGAAGTGAAATCATGTTAAGAGTGCTGCTTTATTAACACAGATCATCACAGAAATAAAGATTTTCATCATGACACGATCACTACCAAAAGGACTATTATAATAAGACGCTTATCTTTCTGCTCTTTCTCCCAAGTCCATGCACAGCTTATGAAGAGATACAAAGATCCTAAAGAGTATGTTGGGAGAAAACCACCCTGTGGTTCAGCCCTCCTCCTCATCACCGCCGTTTTAAGAGGTGTAACCTGGGTCTGGATGAACACAAGGGCTGGTTCAGAAACTAAACCACCAAAGGGTGGGCCCAAGAGACAGCCATGGAAGAAAGGGGCAATTCCACCACGTATCTACTGAATCCTTCCCGTGGGTCAGGCCCCGGCCTAGGCACCTTACAGATATGAAATCATTTAACCGTCCCGATCCCCATGAGGTAGCCTACTATGATTTCCCCATTTTACAGGTGAGGAAATTAAGACGCATAGGTTAAGCAGAGTTGCCCAAAGTCACACAGAATAAGAACCCTGGCACTCTGGCTTCAGGCTCCATCGTCTGACTCTTATACTTGGCTGCCCCTCAGATTGCCTTTTAGGTGGAGGGTGTGGGTTAGGTCCATATAAGCCTTCACCTCTCCAAAGGGCTGCCAGGACCAGAAAGGCTCAGAAGGGATGGGGTCACAGGGCTGCTGCTCTGGTTATATACTTCTGGAGCCTCAGAGCATCAGACGTGGAAAAAGGGCAAGGGAGGGGTGAAATCTATAGGCTCTGAGCTGACCTCCTGTGACCCCCAGTGTCCAGAGCTGCAGCTTTCAGGATCCTGAAGACCAGAGCTTGAAGGAGCCCTTCTCGGCAGTCAGGCGCGTGCCGGAGGAGCCAGCAGGGTCTCCTGGGGAGCCAGGCACGAGCTGGCTGGGAGGACCAGGGGCGTTCAGTTCATCTGTTCCCGGAGATGGACTCCATCCGCCATAAAGTCCTCCAGGGGGATCAGCTTCACTGATAACTACAGGTCTCACCAGCAGTTGCTCCCTGATCTAAGGCCGCACCTACACACAGCACCTTTCTGGTTTGTGGCTTATAGACAAGCCATATATCCCCGCCCCTAACGCGTTGGTGAACTACAGCGACATTGGATTATGTTTCACTTTTAGGCCTCAGGGCTTGAAGTGATTCTATTTTTAAGCTTTCTCAATTCCACAAGTAAAAGAAGACGTTTTAAGGAAATTAGTTCCGGTCTTTAGGGGATGAGGACTTCTTCCCCTGAACGAGTTAAACTTTGTTAAACCAGCAATCTTCCTAAGGAAGGGCACCTGGTCTAATGTCACTGGGCAAGGGCCCCAGGACCTCTGAAAACCACAACAGTCACCCAGGATGTGGACAGCCCAGGACAAACCTCCAACACCAGAGCTATACTGTGCCCTTCTGAAGAGAGCGGCAAAAATCCTTTCAAAAATCCTTTCAGGTTCTAGTCTCAGTGAAGTATGTTTCACCGTTTGAGCACCGGAAGTGTCATATCCACAAAAATTTGCAAATAACAAATAAAGCTTTAAAAAGGCTACTATCATGTTTCTATAAGAGTCAGTCATTCCTTCCATTTTTTAAAATTCCCTTTCATTGAACATCTAAAGGAGCGTGGCTTATTTTGTACCTTTGAGAATGAGGTGTTACTCTAAAGCCAACTGTTCAAAGGACACTTCTGTATGTGTCTATTTTTAAAATGTAACCATTCCTGAAGGCAATCTTAAATGTATTCTACACATCCCAATTTTCCCATATAGGGCACATGAGACTTAGTTGTTAACTTTCTCTTGGCAAATGGGGCTGCTTCTAAGAATTCCAGTCTCCAGTTTCAGTTCTGGCTTTGCCACTAGTTAGCTTGTGACCTTGGGTAAGTAACAACTGCACTGGGTCTTAATTTCCTCCCCTGCAAAATGAAAGGGATTGGGTCAGATGATGACTCTTGCTTTACAGCTCTCACATGTTAGGATTCAAAGACCGTTGGGAATATCAATTATTGCCTATGCTGATTAGAAGAATTAGTTATAAGAATGTTGTCTGGACACTAGAAATAGCCCCAGACGGTTGGGCTACAGTAATAGAAAGCAGACTAAAGTCAATTACTTTTATTTTTCTTACTTCCTCCTATCTGCTCTCTATTCCATCAGCTGTCCATTCTCACTGCTATCAACCTCCGCTGACATAAACCCCGGCCTTAGTTTACAACGCTAAGCAGGGGTCTGTTTCACCCAGGTTCTCCAGCAAAGCAAGGGGCCCAGGCTTTGTGGTTGCAACCTGACAACCAGTGGGCTTCACCTCTCCCCCTTCAAAGTTATATTGTAGATGACTGTGGCCGCCACAGCAACAAGACTGACCCCCAGTTAAGGTTGGAGGCGGACTGAGAATGCGTCCTTGTAACTTACACATTCTTTGAGTTCTAAAAACGCATTGCTTTGGGAGGAGAGCGTTTGAAGCAAAAGCGACAACAGAAAATAAACCGATTTCCTTCTTACTGGCCCCAAAGCTCTATGTATTATCCCTCTATATTAACCCTACTCCTGCCCTCCAGGATTCCTTATCCCCGTCCCAGTTGTTGTCTTTTTTGTCCCTTCTGTTGTATAACTTTTCCTTGTGTAAGATACATTTTCCAAGCCACTCTTGGAAGCCAAAGAGAAGGTCAGGGTAGGAGGAAGGAGATACCATTAGTGGTTTCCTATACTTACTGCTTTCCCAGTTAGCTTCCCTTGTTAGTCCCATGAAAAATGATTAGTAGAAAATATGCTTCTTAGCAATTGTAAATACCGTCCCCGAAACACTTTTAAGCTGCTAACAAGCATGAAAAATATGCATTAAACCACATGCTTAGTACCTCAAAGAATTCAGGGAAGTTCCTCTTTAAAAACCAAAATGAAACAGAGCATCTGATAAGAATTGCAACCTACCTTCTTTGCCTTGCACTATTTGGGGTGGTTTCATGGGCATCTAGGAGGGATGTGATTTAATGAGCACAGGCGGTGGCTGATTTTTCACTCTTCCTAGTTTAAAATGTTAGTAGAAAGTAGGTGATTAAAAAGGAATTGGAGTCAGTCAGCCTGGGAAAGTGGATGTAAACTAGACATACAAATGGAATATATGTTAAGTCATGTTAAATTAGAAAACCAGCCAGAAAAATCAACTATGAATATCTGAAGCCTTTCCAAGTGGGTCCAGGTCCTTTGGAAAAAGGCTAAAGGTATGGATGGTGTGTCTTTGGGGATGGCAATAAAAGACCACTATGGATTATACCTATGAGAAATGAGAATAAAAGCTACTTTTCCCTACAACCTTTCAATCTCCAGGTGCTATTATCTATTCATGTCTAAGCTTAGAGTATTATTTTCTGTTTTCATGTAAGCTTTACACAGCACAACATTAATCTCAGAATCTACTCCTCCAAGTATTACATAAGGTGACGATTTACAGAAAAACGACAACAAAAAAAATCCTTTCCTGTTCACAAGTTTGGGTTCCTTAGCTCACAGAGCCACGTTTAAGGGTGCTTTGTTTCAGAGGATGATTAGAGTGGTGCCCTGGCTACTGATTATAGTGGAGCTATTTGTACTGCCTGAGTCTGGGCACTGCATTATATTAAAACTTCCATTTTGGGGTATGTAGTGACTAAAAATTCTCTCCTAGCTTAAACTTGGCACCAACCATCTATCTCAGCAGAAGCAAGATTATTGACTACAGAACCACAGGAACCCAGCATTTTTCTTCTTTTATATTTATACAGGAAAGAAAGAGACTCAGCTGTAGCACCTATGGTTTCTCCATTCTTACAGGGAAATTTCAAGCATTGTGGGTGCCTTCCCAAAGTCTAATCAGTGGGATGCTATGACTGGATTAAATTAAATCAGATGTGACAGGCCATTGTCTCTTGCATTAATAGATCCCAAACTTTCTAGAAGCGGAATGAAATCATTTCAGCTTCTTTTTAGCAGAGGCAGAAAATGATGAAGCCCCTTTCAGTTCCAGAAAATATATAGCACTTGTGACTCTGGTTTCTCTAGACTCCTTCCATGTCCAACAGCTCACCATCTAGAACTGAATTTATCTAGTGCATGTCTCTGACATGGTGATGATTAAGAGTTCAGTTCTACAAAAGCCAATAAGCATGGGCTGCACGCAAAAGATGGCAGGTCCATGCAGTCAAGGGAGGAGCGAGGCAAAAAAGTGAGTGAGTTGATCTAAATTTGTCACAACTCAAGGCATAAGCTCATGGTGGGGCAGTTCATCACCACCATCTCTAACATAGGCCTGTGGTACTGACGTGTCCCTATTTTATCCATTCTTAGGAGAGCCATGATTTATGGACTTAAAAACTCAAGTTAACTAGGTATAAATAGTTAATTACATAACATTTTAAAAAACTTTTAACCATTTTACTCATATATGTCAACAAAGGGGCAGTGTGCACATGGTCTTACATTATTTCTCTAAGTTCCAAAAAAATATAAATTTCTGAATATTCATTTTATTGGGCATCTACTATTTACCTGGCACTGTGCTAAGTGTTTTACATGCATTATCATATTTAACCCTTAAATAGAACTTTCAAGTTCGTACTGTTATTGTCCCTATTTTACAGAAGAGGAAACTGTGTTGTGAGAGTTTAAGTTATTTGCCTAAGATCCAACGACTTGTAAATGACAGAGGCAATTACAGCTAGTAAGGTAGTACTGAGATACATATGTATATATATATTTTTTTTTCCACGTTAAAAAAAAGGTGAAGAATATGCTCCTGGTTGTTCTAGAGACAGAACATGGAATCAGAACCAGGTGGGTCTGTAACTGTGGCCACTTGAACAGGAGTTCTCAACCTCTTCTTGGACGGCAAGTGTTTAAATGATCTCTTTGCTCAGCCAATCACTTAGCTATCCCCATGCTGTCCCTCCTGCTTAGGGAAAGAATATCAATAAAAGTTCAAGACTTCAGTAGAAGTCTAATATAATTTTGATATGAAAAAAAAAGAAACCAAACTTTATATACAGTGCTCATGATTTTGGAATAATAATCTCATGGCAAGGAGCATAAAGTTTTGAAGTAGCTTGGAAGGTGGTGAGGGTAATTTTTTGTACTTTAAATACTTAAATACAATGAATTACATAGAAGTTTGGCTAGACAGTTTCAGAGACCTGGCCCAGGTGGACTAAAATTCAAAAGGAAAAAAAAAAAGCAAACTGGTCGTCTCACAATTTCCCATTGTCAAAACTACCCTCCCATAAATCTGAATCAAGTCCCATAAGTATGTCAATAGCTGGTTGTTTCAGATTAGGTTTATGATATAGTGACAGAACCCTGTAGGGGGCAAATATGCTTAAAATATATCCAAGCACGTTTAGGTCAAGTCAGTAATAGTATTTAATGCTAATAAAAGCGTAGCATATTCTCGTGTCTGAGAATCCGGCACACTGGATACTGTTATGTGTAAGCAGGTACTGTACTCTTTCCCCCCTGCTGGCAGACCCTAGTCACTAAAACACCATGAGCTTCTTTGACTGAGACGGTATCACACATCCCTAGCAAGTATCTCTGGGGCTGCAAAGCAGTTAAGATCCAACTCGAATAGAAATTGGGGAGAGTCATGAATTAAAATTTTTCATTATTCCAAAACCCATCTCATCCCCCAAAGTGTTGCCTGGGTGCCGACTCTCTTAAAGACCTCTGCAAAATCTTGATTCTTCAAAAATTCAGCGCATTCGGAACAGAGACAAGGTGAGGTCAACGACTGATATTATCAGCCAACCATTTATCTAACTGGGTTTGGTTCGTTTCTAGCCTCGTGGGGGCCGAGCCTCACCACGAGGGTGAAGACAGGAGGCATGGAGGAAGGGAATGAAGGAGAGAAAAGGAGAAAGGAGGAAGACCTCCGGGCCACACTTCTTTCTAGTATCAACAAAAAGAGAAGCCGCATACTGACCTAAATCATCTCTCAAAGGCGCTTTATAAATTACAGGGACAAAGGGAGGGGGTGGCGGGTGGCCTGGGAATCCTACAGACACCCTACCCTCTGACCCGCCCCCCTCCCCCTCCAGCACAAGGGAAGGAAGATAGAAAGCAGAGCTCAACTCGGCCATTGGCGAGAAGCCCCCCCTCCGGTTTTCGATCGCCCATCCCTCGGCCCCCTAGAAAAACACACACGTAAACACCATACCCACCCCCTGGGGCGGACACTCCTGCCCGGAGGTTCCTAGAACCGGAGGCCGGGCATTTACTTAGTTAGATTTTTCTTGCTTACTCATTTCCCTCGAGCACCCAACCCCCCGTTCCCACTCCAAAACCCCGCTCAACCGCCTACCCTCACGGCTCCAACCCCCAACAGAATCCGGTGCCCCCGCGGCGGCGGCGGCCCCCGAGCCGTCCCGGTCACTAACCTGCTGCTGTAAGGGCATTTCCGAAACCAGCCTGGCTCCGGGGGGAGGTGGGGGGGCCGGCTGGAGAGGGGGCCCGGAGGGCCGAACGGACCGGCGGCGCCGGGCGAGGGCGGGCGCCCGTGGAGGGGGTTGGGGAGAGGAGAGGGAGGGTGGCCGCTCCGGGGGCGGGTGCGAGGGCGCCGGGACCGTCCCAGGCCAGGGAGCCGGCGAGCAGGAGGAAGTGGGTGCCCCCTCTCCCCCTCCAGCGCCCCCTCCCGCCGCCGCCTCCTCCCCAGTCACAGGCGCGTCCTCCGCGCACGTGTGCGAAACGTCACCGGCGGGTCCCGGGGAGAGGAACAGACCCAGGCGGCGGGACGGGAACACGGCTGCCCCCGCCCTCCGTCGCCGGAGGGCGGAGAGGGGGACAGGGCGGGGAAGGAAGGGGCAAGGGGAGAGGCGGGTCAAGGGCAGGCCCGGGGCCCGGCGAGGCAGGCCCGGGCGCTCGGGCCACGCGGGCGCCGCCGCTGCCACCAACGGGATGCACCCAGGCCGGAGTGCCCGCCCGCTAGCCCCTCACCCCCAGACGGCCCACGCCTCGGCCTGCAGCCGGCTTCCAGCTCCACCTCCCCCCTCGGCTTCCCCCAGCCCCTTTGTTGCCGGGAGTTACAGATCCCAAAATGTGTCAAGCGCAGCCTGGCAGAGCCCCTGCACTCCGAGCACGCCTTAGGGACCCCCGGCTGCCAACGGGCCTCCGAAGCCGGCGGGCGGCCATCACCCCCAGGGCCCCCCGGTTTCCACCCCCCTGGAGACTCCCACTCCCCAGTTCACTACTCCCTCCCCCACCCCCTTCTCCATCCGGGGCGTGACCCCTTCCTACGCCCGAGAAAGAGGAAGCTTCGAGTTGGAGGGGAGGGGAGAGTGGGGGTAGGGAAAAGTGCAGGAAAGGAAGGGGGGGGGCCGCGAAAAGTTTCGGAGTGTTTGATGTGGTTCGCGCCATGGCGATCCCCGCTGCCCCGCTTGCCTGGCGGAACCCCCCAGACCCTTCGGGGGTTCGAGGGGAACACACAAGTCTAACAATAAACTCTCGTTGGAGGGGCAGCCGCCGAGGCCCACGACGCTCGGCCCCGCGCTCTCCCAGGGCGGCCCGCAGCGCGCCCACCACCCCGCGCGGTGCGAGCCCACCTCCCGCCCGGGCTGGGGACGGTGGGAACGGGAGGGCATTACCGGAGGGCCGCCGCCGCCGCCGCCGCCGCCGCGTCCCAGCGCTGGTGGCTGCTGCAGCAGCCCGGCTCTGCTGGAGGGTCCGTGCGGCGTGGTGTAGAGGAGGCTGCCGGCGGTCTGCTCCACGCCGGGGGCACTGGGGAGGAGGGGGCCGGCGGCGACGGCGCCGCTTTGGAGGGAGGAGGAACAGGAGGTGGTGGAAGTGTTCGTGGTGAGGATCTGGATGTACGCGCTCGGGGCGGCGGCAGCAGCGGCGGTGGCGGCGGCGGGGAAGCCGGGGCTGGCTAGCAGTGCCCTTTTGTCCATGGAGGCTGCAGCGGCGGCGGCGACGACAGCCGCCCCCTCCCCACCCCCGGCGGTCACCAGGTACTGCTCCAGGGCGGGCTGGATCCCCTTTCTCATCTCTCGCTCCTGCTCTTTTTATTGCTATGGTATATTAACGTATTGTTTTCAATTTCTTTATTATTTGCAGTCGGAGTTTCCAAGTCTTTCCTTCTCTCCTCCCCGCCCGGCGCTTCCGAGCCCCTTCTCTCCCTTTTCTTTTTATTTTTCCGCACCGCCCGGGCCCCGGGGGCCAAAAATAATCGGGGCTCTGGAGAGAGGAGGGTCCCGGGCGCACGGATATCGGGCCCCGAGGGGGGATGGAGGCGTCGGGGGCAGCCGATGCAATGGATTGCGAGGCGGCGGCGGCAGCACGGGTGCTGCGGCCGGCAGCTGAAAAATGGCTCCAGGAAGCTGCTGCTGACAATGAATGAAGGGATACGGTTTACGCGCCAAGGTCCTCCCGCGAAACTCAGATTTCCCGCCGGCTTTTCAAACCATATTTGCATATCCCCGCCCCTCAACCCGCCGAGGACCGTTCCCACAGCCCATTGGGTCTCTGTCTCCTTCCTTCCGTCCCAATCACGGAGCAGGGTCGCAACTTGCCGGTTTCCATTGGATGCCGTGCATCATGGTTGCCGGGGCGACAGGGGCTCTATTTGCATATGCTTCCTTGATTGGCTGGGAGGGAGTAGGGGTTTAGGAGGTGGGGGTAAAGTCCGCCTTCTCTCCCACGGAAGACCACGCCTGGTTCAGGCTCCGCCCCCGTCCCCGCCCGCCAGCCGGGCGGGCACTGCTGACCTGGGCAGGGACTCCGCGCCCCGCAGACTCAGTGTGGATCTAACCTAGAGCGCAAGTTTCGCTTTTGTAAATTGTCAAGGTGACTAAAGGGGACACTTTCGGGAACTCTCTTCCGCTTGACCAGTCAGTGTAATAGATGAACAACAGAGAGAGATTCTCCCAAGTATGTGCCAAAGGCAAGTTGGACCTTGCGAACGACGCCTGGCAGGTGGAAACCGAGCCCTTTAAATCGTGGGTTTCTCTCTTCCTGAAATCCGACCAATGCCGCGGCGAGAGCTGATCCCGAGGCCGAGGCTGATGGACAGAAGCATGTGGGCCGACAGAATCGTGGGGGCAGAAGGTTCGACTGACGTGATTGCGGGCACCATTTAGTTACCATTCCAGATCATTACCGGTAGCTTCATTATTAGCCTGGATGGGGTTTAAGTAAAAATTAACTCCGAATGTTTTGCCGAGTGAAATCTTACCACAAGTACTGGTTTGAGTCCAGCAGACACCCCCAAAACCCTACCCACTGGCCCAGAAGCACCCAGGGCAGTTAATCTAGGCTAACATAGGACTGATTTGCGTGTTTCTAATCCGCCAAACAGTAATCCGAAGAAGTACGTGCTTCCCACGATGACGTCTTCCTCCTAACAAACGCTGCACGCTGGGCACGAGCACCTTACAATTTCGGTATCCTACCAACTTCTCTGACACGATGACCCAAACCTATCCAAAATATTTTAAAAGAATTTTTTAAAGTAAACTAGAAATTGCCACCAGAAAAATATTAAATTATTGTCAAATTGACTTCTGTGTTGGTGCAAGTGTTCATGAGTCTTAAAATTGAAGATTGCGCCTGTGAGACTGAGCAGGAAAAGGGACCCCGGCAGGTTGTGGGAAAAGGTGTACCTAGGTCAGGTCATCATTTACAGTTCCAGTCACTGAGAACTGCACAAAATAGCTGCTGATCTGGTGCTCACTGGGTGATGAGCATTGCAATACCTCAAGCCCTTTTGCAAGACTTTTATTATTATTATTATTATTAATTTTCAAAACGCATATGCTCAGTCTTCTTAAAGGCCTGACAAGATATGTCAGTTCAGGCTAGGAGTCCTTACTACTTCAGTCCTGTTACCTGAAATAGGGTGAACTCAAAGTACTGTTACACCTTGCACCAGGCTCAGGAATATTTTGGTCTTGCACTCAAGCTAATTGAGGATCCAAGGCCCAGTAGCCAAACATTTACTGACATAAATGATATGTATCATCAAACTGACACTATCTTTAGGGCAGATTAGGTGGTATTCAAGGGGCATCAATTGCTGGTTGGGCTAGAGGCATAAGGTATTAGCAACTTCCTTGACCTTGTTCCATCAAAGTTACTTTCCACTGTGGGTCACTATGGAGGAAACTTGTACTGTAACTACTTGGATATCACCAGCTGTAGAACGTCACTGGCAGCATGCATTTGGTGGCTCTTGTGGGGATTGTGGGAGGAGAGAATGGTGCAACATGCACAGTCATTATAAGACCTGCATTTTAAGATTAGAGACAAGCCTAGGACCTGGGACTGTGCACAGAATCTCTGCTTGAACTCAGACTCCTCTTCACTGGCCACAGTAAGATGGATATAACACAGTCACAAGGGAGCAAGTGTTCACCATCTAGATTCACACCTGTGGTTCTGGTTTAGAAAGCTTTGAAATATTTACCATTCTACCTTAGCCAAGTTATCATTTTTAATGTAGGGTATTCGATAGAGAAACAGATGTTTTGACATTTTATGCCTAGTGAACCATGGGATGGGGTGGGAAGGGTTCAAAGAGAGAAGAGGAGGTGTTAGAAGTTAAGATGCTAAAATTTGGGGCAGGCTATTAATTTGTGGAGAGGTAGCATGTTTTAGAAGAAAGAAAATGGGCTTTGGAGCCAGAGTGATCTGGTTTAAATTCTAGCTCTGCCACTTATTGGCTATATAACTTTAATCTTTAAAATCCTGGGTTCTTGTATGTTCAATGGGAACCCGTATTGTAGTACCAGTATTGCAAGATTATGATGAAAAGAGGCAATAATAATGGTACTTTACCAGGTATACAGCAAGTGCTCAATAAGTGGTGGTTATTTATGATTCTACTTGTTTGTGTGATTGTGCTTTGCAGCTCTTTGTAGTCCAAGCTGACTCCCAGCCTCTAATCTTCATACTGCCCCAGATGTCCACTTACTGTGGCAGCTTAGCTTTGTCACAGGGTAGGAGCACAGTCATGTCTTGGTTAGTAGGGATTATAGAATCCTGACTCAGAAGTTCAAGGTAATAAAGTCAGCTCTACTGCTTGTCCTACTCTAACCTGCTCATCTGTTCATAGGCAGCTTCTGGTTGGTTACTAAGTCTGAGTCCCCAAGACCTTCCCGCGAAGGTCAGTGCTCTAGCACTAGAGCCAGACTATTCTTGCCAATCACCACCACCCTTTCCCTTGCTCTGACAGTGACCCAAGGCAGCTAATTGTCTCAGAATTGGCCTGTGTTGTTGTTTGAATGGTGCTCGTCCCTCCAAAACATGTCTTTGTCCTAATCTCTAGAACCTGTGGTTGTGACCTTATTTGGACAAAGCGTATTTGCAGGTGTAATTAAGTTAAGAATCTTGAAATGAGATCATTCTGGATTATCTGGATGGACCCTAAATCTAATGACAAGTGTTCTCATAAGAGACACCTAGGGGCTTCCCTGGTGGCACAGTGGTTGAGAATCTGCCTGCCAATGCAGGGGACACGGGTTCAAGCCCTGGTCCAGGAAGATCCCACATGCTGCAGAGCAACTAAGCCCGTGCGCCACAACTACTGAGCCTGTGCTCTAGAGCCTGAGAGCCACAACTACTGAAGCCCTGCGCTCCTAGACCCCGTGCTCCACAACAAGAGAAGCCACCGCAATGAGGAGCCCACGCACCACAACGAAAAGTGGCCCCAGCTCGCCGCAACTAGAGAAAGCCCATGCGCAGCAACGAAGATCCAATGCAGCCAAAAATAAATAAATAAATAAAATAAATTTATAAAAAAGAAAGAAAGAAACACAAAGCCTCGTGCTGCTCTCTGAATTAAAAAAAGAGAAAGAGAGACACCCAGAAGAGAGACATACAGAGAGGAGGAGATGGCCATGTGGAGACATGAAGACAGAGGCGGAGGTTAGGATGAGCAGAAGAAGACAAGGAATGCCAACAGCCACCGGAAGCTGGAGGAAACAAGCAACAGAATCTCCCCTAGAGCCTCGAGGGAGCGGAACCCTGCCAACACTTTCCTTTCAGGCTTCTGTCCACTAGACCTGTGATAGAATAAATTTCTGTTGTTTTCAGCTCCCCAGTGTGTGGTCATTTATTATGGCAGCCCTGAGAAACAAATGCAGTCTGTTAGCCTGCCTACCTGCACCTCAGACCTCTTAGCTGCTACTCACTTGTTTTGGATTGCTGCCAAGATATGATTCCTTACTGGACATCGATGAAACTTATTGCCAGCTTGTTGAAGATTCATCAAAGCATCACTTCTTGACCACCCGGTGCAGACTCACCCAAGGAGCTTATAAAAGTGCAGATTCGCAACCAATCAGAAGCCCTGTGGCAGGACCCAAGAATCTCATTTAACAAGTCCCTCCAGGTAATTCCTTTATGCTCTAGAGATCGAGGGCCACAGTCAGCTGTATGACTTTGGACTTCTGCCCATTATATCCCATTGTTACAGCTAACGTTGCCACCCCTCTGTCTAATAATTTGATGGTTGTTTCCAATCCCCTACTACACCTTCTCACCCTGCTGGGTACCATAACAAGCTCTGAATTTTTATTCACACCCACACATATACATATACACATATATACACATATATATATACATTATACATACTATAGATATAAAATTTGACATTATAATTTTCTCTAAAAGCCTTCATTGTCCATTTTGGATACAGTTTTGCCAACATCCATAAGATCTATATAAATAACTCCCAAGAAAAAATACTATTAAACAGTTTTCTGGGGAATTCAATATTAAATCTTCAGATGGAAATATTATAGGTTTCTGAGATTAAGGAAACTGTTCACAAGCCCAGAAAATCTTTGGAACATCCAAAGTTTAAATTGTGCCTCTAATTTAGTTTAGCCAAATCTGGTTGTCACATTGGATTGAGAGTGTAAAGTTTTAAGTTTTAGGGTCTGGACAAAACTAGTCTTAGTCTGAGTCTAAGTCTTTTCTACTGCAATTCAGTTAGTTGCCCACATAGAAATAACATTCTCTGTTTTATCTTCCTGGTTAGGAAGAAAGAGGAGTATGTCCTTAAGCCATTACCACATCAAACACTAATAACAAAATTTCTAGGTGCTCATCCTAGAAAACTGACCAATTTTGTTATAGATAGTGGTTTGGGCACCAGTGTAGAGTTTCTTGTCCTCAGTTCTTTGACCAGACCAGGAAGGTACTGTTTAGATAGAGCTTTTGTGTTTTTAAATAAATCTAGGATGAACTTACAGCATAGAGCATTGTTGCCCATCTCATCTACTGAATTTGAATTTCTGGTTGGAGTCCAGGAGCAAGCATTATAAACAGGATAATTGTGATGCAGGTGGTACACTTGGGAAACAGTGCCACACAGGCACCCATGACCTAGCAGTCTCTGCTCTACAAATTAGGTTCTAGGCAATGATGACATGGAAAACTCCCTTGTTAATAGAATCTTAGGGCAACTAATGTTACCACTGTTAGTAACTCTTTATTTAGACTGTACTGTGATTGCAAATTGCCTCTTCTACTAAAGCTCTTTCTGCTCAGTTAACAAGTAATGTGATTCAGACAAAATATACTGGATGGAAAAGGTATTATCTCAAATGTGTGTGTTTCCTTGCCGTTTTGAAACAGATTTTTATCGAAACAAAAAATACAGATACAGAAACCTAAACAAAACAAATCATGGATTAATGAATTATTATAAGGTGAACACTCTTGTAACCCCGACCCGGGTCAAGAAGTAGAACTTGACCTGAACCCCTGAAGTCCCTTTCATTCACCCTAATTCTGATCACAACACCTTCCCTCCTACTAAAAGTACCATTAGCCTAATATCTTTTAGTCTTTACTTCCTTGTTTTTAAAAAAGTTTGTCACCCAAATATGCATCTCCAGGAAATATAGTTTAGTCTTGCCCATTAAAAAATGTTGATATGTCTTTTAAGTCTCTTTTTAAAAAATTTTATATTGAAATATAGTTGATTTACAATGTTATGTTAGTTTCAGGTGTACAGCAAAGTGATTCAGATATATATATATATGTGGTACGCGGGCCTCTCACTGTTGTGGCCTCTCCCGTTGAGGAGCACAGGCTCCGGACGCACAGGCTCAGCGGCCATGGCTCACGGGCTCAGCCACTCCACGGCATGTGGGATCCTCCCAGACCGGGGCACAAACCTGTGTCCCCTGCACTGGCAGGCGGACTCTCAACCACTGCGCCACCAGGGAGGCCCTATATTCTTTTTTTACATTCTCTTCCATTATAGGCTATTACAAGATATTAAATATAGTTCCCAGTGCTATATAGTAAGTCCTTGTTGGTTATCTATTTTATATATAGTAGTGTGTATCTGTTAATCCCAAAATCATAATTTACCCCCTCCCCCTTCCCCTTTGGTAACCAGAGGGGTAGAATGGTTACCAAAGGGGAAGGGGAAGGAGGTAAATTATGAGTTTGGGATTTGGTAACTTTGGTAACCATAAGTTTGTTTTGTATGTCTGTGAGTCTGTTTCTGTCTTGTAAATAAGTTCATTTGTATAATTTTTAGATTTTAGATTCCATATATAAGTGATATGATATGATATTTGTCTTCCTCTGTCTGAGTTACTTCACTTAGGATGATAATCTCTAGATCCATCCATGTTGCTGCAAATGGCATTATTTCATTCTTTTTCATGGCTGAGTAGTATTCCATTGTATATATGCACCAAATCTCCTTTATCCATTCATCTGTTGATGGACATTTAGGTTGATTCCATGTTGTCCTGATCAATTTTGATTCCCACCCCCAGCAGTTCCTCCTTGGTCTTCCTCCCTGTCTGAAAAGGGAGCCCTGAGGGTCAGTTTTGAGGGGAGTTGGATGAGACTGCTGTGGTCCCTTTAGACCTTCCTATTGCCCCCCCTTACTCTCATCTACCTCTGCGGAGCAAAACCCCTCTCAGTTCCAGCTGCCATGGCCCCATTAGCCCACTCACATCCCAGTGAAGATCTACTGGCTCTCTGGGGGCTCCTCCTGTTCTTAGGTCCAACAGGCACCCAACACCACCCAAGTCTTTCCTTCTTCCTCATGTACAGGGGCTGATACCACACAACTCTTATGGCAGCTGGTGGTTAGTTCACGTTCATTTATATTCTGGGATTCGGGGAGGCACCTCTGCCACTAAGTCTTGTTGTAAATGTAGCCCGTGGTGTTTGGTTTTCCTATCTAGACGTCCTTTCTGTTTTCACGTGGGAGTAAGGAGAGACTGAGGAACGATGTTGCTTCATCGCCTGTTCAGATTTACCTTTCTTTCCCTTTTAAACGTTTGTTTTGAACCTACCACATTGAAGTGTCATTGAAATGATGCCACGCAGGCAAATGTCTCCAACAAGCATTAAGGGAAAGGAAAGTTATGAGCTGTTTTTTTCGCACTTTCTCAGAGAGTTGAAAAACCGAAGAAGAAAAGTGGAGTCAAGATCCTTCACTCACTTAGACAATGGTTAGAATGAGATCTGGGACAGGGGTAAGCAGAGGGTCACAAGCTACCTTTTCAGACTTGGTGGTCTGGGTGTACCTCTTTCTTGTGGGTTTTAAACAGGGAACATGGTTGGCAGCATGTCACAAATGGGCCTGTGGGTAGAAAATCACTGTTTTCTTTCTCACCTTGGTTTCCTTGACAGCACTCCCTCTGGTTTCCCATTCTACCCCTCTGACTTTCTGGATCTCCTTGGTGGCTTCATTTTCTTCTTTATTTCCTTAACAATCTCTTTCCCCTTTTCCTGTTCTAGTCATTCTCTCTGGATAATCTTTTATATTATTATTATGGTAAAATCTACATAACATAATATTTATCATTTTAACCATTTGTGAGTGTATAATTCAGTGGTATTAAATACATGTTGTATAACCATTGCCATTATTTATACCCAAAACTTTTTTATTATTCTCAACAAATACTCTGCACCCATTAACAATAACTCCCCAACCTCCTCTTCCCGCAGCCCTTGGTAATCACTAGTCTACTTTTTGTCCTTATGAATGTGAGTACTCTAGGTAGCTCATGTAAGTGGAATCACATAACATTTGTCCTTTTGTGTCTGGATTATTTCACTTAGCCTAGTATCTTTGAGGTTCATCCATGTTGTAGCATGTCAGAATGTCCTTTTTTAAGGCTGAATAATATTCTATTGTATGTATACACTTATTTGTTTATCCATTCGCCTGTTGGTGGATTCTTAGGTTGCTTCCACCTTTTGGCTATTGTGAATAATGTTCCTATGAATATTAGTATACAAATATCTGTTCAAGTTCCTGCTTTCAATTATTTTGAATATACAGGTATACCTCGGAGATATTGTGGGTTTGGTTCCAGACCACCATAATAACATGAATATCACAATAAAGCAAGCCACACACATTTTTTGTTTTCCCAGCACATATAAAAGTTATCTTTACACTATCCTGTAGTTTATTCAATGTGCAATAGCATTATATCTAAAGCAACAACATACATATCTTAATTTGAAAATGCTTCATTGGTAAAAAATGCTAACCATCATCTGAGCCTTTAGTGAGGCATAATATTTTTGTTGGTAGAAGGCTTGAAATTTTGCAAAAATTACCAAAATGTGACACAGAGTCACAAAATGAGCAAATGCTGCTTGAAGAATTGTGCCGATAGACTTGTTCAATGCAGTGTTGCCACAAAACTTCAATTTGTAAAAATGCAATATCTGTGAAACACAATAAAGCAAAGCACAATAAAATGAGGTATGCCTGTATTCCACCTAGCAGTGGAACTGCTGGGTCATATGGTAGTTCTATATTTAGCTTTTTGAGGAACTCCTGGGATGATCTTGACTTTAGCTATAACTTCAACTAAGCCTATGTAGTGTTGTCCAACAGAACTTTCTATAATGATGGAAATGTTCTGTAATTCTGCACTGTCCAGTACAGTAGCCATTAGCCACGCATGGCTGATAATCACATGAAATGTAGCTAGTGTGACGAATGAACTGAGTATTAAAGTTTTATATAATTTTAATTAATTTAAATTCAAATGTAAATAGCCACGTGTGGGCTAGTGAATCGGACAGCATATATCTATAGGCTGTGACTTCTTCTAATTCTGTATTTTCAATCTGGCAATTTTTCCTCTTTTAAATACACACCTCCACTAAGTTTCCACTATCATTTCCTTGACTCATGTGGTCCTTATTTCTTACATGCATTGTCGCTGCAGACTCCAATATTATTTCCTAATGGGAGGTTGGCATCAAACTCCAGTCAACTCTACTGCCAGAATGATCTTGTCTCCTTTATCCCAGGCACTTTAATTGTATCTAGACTATCTACATGGGCAATGAGATGTAAAAGAGCGTTCTAAAATGCAAATTCAACCAGCTGTCCTTCTAAGGCTCCTCATTAACTGAAGAGTTAAGACTAAATTCCTTATCTTAGCCTACAAGTTCTCAGGTTCTCTCTCTAGCCTCATTTCACATCATTTTCCAATTAGCATGAACTCCAGCCATACGACACTGCCTGGAGTATCGCAAATGGTCTTTCCCACTTTCACGTCTGATATAACTGTCACTCTGCTTAAAAATACCTACCACTCCCTGTCAAAATTATAAACTGTTACTCATCTTTTAAGACTCTGCTTGTGGAACATCTCCTCTGCAAAGCCTCCTAAGATACCCCTCTTCATATTATTCATTTATCCTATAAATGTTTGTTGAGCATCTACTTTGTGCCAGACCCTAAATTGGAAATGGCAGATATAAGTGAGAAAGAGATAGACTTAAGGGTGTCCTCATCCAGCTTGAAGATGCAGGCTAGCAAACAGGGAATTATAATAATGTTATCATTGTAATTATATACTATGATAATAATTATAATATATAATAAGTGCTGTGAAGTGAGGCAATATACAGTGCTATCAAAACACTAAGGACACCTAACCCAGGCTTGGGGAAGAGTTTAAGAAAGGTTTCTTGGAGGAAAAAAAAATTGATAGAAGAAAGAGTAGGGATTATTTAGGTAATATGGAATGGGAGCAGGAAATATGGGATGCATGGGTTGTTGGAGGAAATAAAAGCGGTTCAGCAAGGAGTTGTGAAGAAACTTACAATGATCAAGATATTTGGAATTTATCCTGAAGGCAATGAAAAGTCATTGAGACAGATGTGTGACAAGATAACATTTGGTCTTAGAAGGATTCTTCTGGCTGCAGGATGGGGAATGTATTGGAGTGGCCAGGACTGTGGCAATAATCTAGGTCAGGGATGAGCAATCTGACTTCTGGACCAAATCTGGCCCACTCTGTTTTTGTACAGCCTGAAATCTAAGAGTGATTTTCATACTTTTTATATTTTTGAATGATCGAAAAAAATTAAAAGAATATATCCTATGACATGTGAAAACTTAAAAGAAATCCAGAGTATGGTTTCCATTAATAAAGTTTTAGTAGAGCATAGCCAAACACATTTGTTTCCCTATTGCCTATGGCTACAAGAGCAGAGTTGGGTAGTTGCAACGGAGAGAGTTTAAACCACACAGCTGAAAATATTTACTATGTGGCCCTTTCCAGAAAAAGTTTTCCAACCTCTGACCTATTTAGGTAAGACATCATAGTGAATTAGACCAGACAACCCAGGCAGACTTTGATGTCTCCTCTCCTTTTCCATAGCACATGAATTAAAATGATACTCTCTTGATTTCTTATTGCTTTCTATTTTTCTCTCTTCCACTGGACTATGAACATCTTGAGAGTAGATTTTTTTCTTTAGTCAGTTTTGTCTTTTTGATGCTTAGCACATAGTACATGCTTGTTAAGTGTTTGTTGGATAAATAGATGTATGTGGGTTTGTAGGGGTGTGAGACATATATAGTTATACACAAAGCATCAGCTACTTTTGCTTGCTGGTCCCTACTTCTCACTGCCAGGAACCATATGATTTACTTGAAGCTGGAAACTTTTACCCCCACTTCAAGAGTGGGAATGTGGCCTGGGCCTGGCCAGTAAGTCTTTTCTAAGCCTTAGGTTTTCCTACTTGGGAGCTCAGAGGGCCACTTTCCCTTTAGTTGATTTTGCCTAGAGTTGACCTTACTTTCCTTCTACCCAAAGCTGGTGAGAGATCCATGAGTAAAATTGAAAGATCTATCCCTCTAGGTACTCACTTGTCCTGTTCTCATGTGGCACCAAAAATAATAAGATAAGATGAGGTAGAATCAAATGTCATGGGTGGGCATATGGATTAAACCAAACCAGTGAAACTCAACTCAGGATTTTGTTTTTCTATATCTATTGGAAAAAAGGAGCTCTTTCTTTCTACTATATTCTAAACTGGGAAGATATAAGTCTAAATCATCTAGAGATCATGATTTAGAAAGAGGCTGCCTGAGAAGGAAGTCAATGCAGAGGACAATGGAAGTAAAAAAAGAAGAGAATCCAAGTGTTAATAATATAATTAGAGCCCCTCAGTCTAGGTGTACTTTAAACTGGAGTCCTGTGCTTTTCAGTTATGTGTGTTAATAAGGACCCTTATTGCTTAAGCTAGTCTGAGTTGAGTTTCTGTTACTTCAAATGGAATAATTCCTGTCTAAAGGCTTATGGAGCTGAAGCCTATCAGGTGCTGTGTTAATTTGGGCTCCAGAGCCTGAGATAAGTATATGGGTGCTGGTAGCTTATTTGGGAGATGATATCAGAAAGCAGGGGTGAAGGAGCAGTGAGAGTGAAAGAGCAAAAGCTGATAAAGGGGGTTTGTTAATGACCTGGGGACCCTCTGGGTAGAATGTCTCAAAATTGTCTCTCTTGTCTCTCTTGTTCCTCATTTATCTGTAATTTGGAGCTGCTGGTGCACCAGTTGAGTAGGCTGCCTTACCTTTGGAGAGAACTTCAAGCAGAACTGTAGGGAGATGCTGGGCTTACACCTGAAGTGCAACAACATTGGGGTGCATGGAACTCCCCACAGCTACTCTGAAATCACAGGTGAGTGGGAAGTGAGTATAACACAGGGCACTGAGTGGACAGGCCACATATGTGACCTATTCTGTGTTAATGGTCAGCAACCTCTGTTAATCCTGTGTGCTCTTAGGAATGCCCCTGAGTGGAGAAGAAGACCTAAAACAAAAAATAGAGGAAAAGCAGAAGAAGAACAAATGGGAAAGGCGAAAGGTGAGAGGAAGAAAAAGAAAGGGATGGAATATGGAATTGTGGGAGTGCTTTGGACAATTGCCTCAAATGCCATTTACTTGCTCGAGTGAAATCTAAGATGAATGGTAGATATTTGGGGAGGAATATTAATATTTTTTAAGACATTGGGTGTGACTTATTAAATGTAATAATATCTTAATTTGTGAGTGCTTTACAGATTATAAAGCCTTAGGCATTTTAATGAAGGTATTTTAATTTTACAAGTAATACATGAATACAGTCTTGTTTTGAATAATTAAAAATATTCACAATAATCCACAAGGCTAGGTGCTTTTGCTTATGCAATATTGGTATATAGGTATTTCTAACCTTCTGAAAAACCTAGGTATTTTTACCCTCTCTAACACAAAGGGTTACAGGTATCAAACGCCTAGCCCAAAGTCACACACCTGCTAGATGGCAGAGCTGAATTTCTAACTCAGATATTCCTACTCTTGATTCAATGATCCTTCTACAACTCATAACACCCTAAATGGGAGCCCAGTGGCCTATATATATCAATAACATAGCTCTGAAAATGGAACACTGGTTTAGACCGAGTACCCAACTTCTCCAGAGGGCAAGACCTGCTTTCCAAGTCATTCTCCAATAAAATTACAGATTCCAGATATGATGGCTTGAATTGTGTCCCCCTCAAAAGGTATGTTGAAGTCCTAACCCCCAGTACTGCAGAATGTGTTCTTATTTGGAAATAGAGTCACTGGTGATATAATTTGTTGAGTTAAACAAGGTCATACTGGAATAGGGTGGCCCCTTAATCCAACAAGACTGGTGTCCGCATAAGAAGATGGCTATGTGAAGACACAGACACAAGGAAAATGTCATGTGATGATGAAGGCAGAGTTTGGAGTGTGTAGCTACAAGCTGAGGAATGCCAAAGATTGCCAGCAAACTTCCAGGAGCTGGAAAAGACAAGGAAGGATTCCCCTACAGTTTTCAGAGGGAGCATGGTCTGGCCAACACTATGATTTCAGACTTCTAACCTCCAGAACTGCAAGACAGTAAATTTCATTTGTTTTAAGATCCCACATTACAGCAGCCCTAGGACACTAATACAGCAGGTAAGTTTCTTTCTAATAAATTCTACAAAGGTAAATGTCTTTGCTAACATCTTACTTGCCAAAAAAAGTGATCACATTCTTTTCTTCAGGGTAATATTTTCTGTTTATATGTTAAGTTGCTCAAAACAAAACAAAGCTCTTATAAAAAACCAGAAACAGGGCCTCCCTGGTGGCGCAGTGGTTGAGAGTCCGCCTGCCGATGCAGGGGATACGGGTTCGTGCCCCGGTCTGGGAGGATCCCATATGCCGCGGAGCGGCTGGGCCCGTGAGCCATGGCCGCTGAGCCTGCGCATCCGGAGCCTGTGCCCCGCAACGGGAGAGGCCACAACAGTGAGAGGCCCGCGTACCGCAAAAAAAAAAAAAAAAAAAAAAAAAAAAAAAAAAAAAAAAAAAAAAAACCAGAAACAATATGATTTGTATCTTTCAGTTACTCAGTGATGGTTTAAGGGTTTAAAGGTAAATGGCATGTCCTTGGTTTAAGAGCACGTAGTTGATATTTAATCTCTAAGGTTATTTTCCCAACATTTTATTACAAAAATGGATATTTTTTTAACTGAGTTATTTTGGGGGAAATGTACAGAGAGCTACTTATTATGGTTCTATGAAAACATTTTCAACTTAAACTATGGCAGAAAATGCATAAAACTATGGCAGAAAATGTATAAAACATGGCTAATACTTGAAGTATATATTAATTTTTTCCTCTCCTTGCAGAAGAGGGCTTGCAATAAGGTCACTGAATTTTCTTTGTTGAACTAGTTTTGTGTTGGAGGATGACCTACAGGTAATAGTATGAGGTGAAGGACCCTCCAGTGCTAATATATCTCCTGCCCTTTTTACCGTAGCCTGAAATTCCTTCTCTTAGAGGCATTTCCTTGGGTTAAGAGAACAAAGGTCGGGACGTTGTCTTGAGAGGTTGTAATAATTCACAGATGACACTGAGACAGGTAACAGATGAGTGTTTAGATTCTCCATGGCTCTTTTCCCATGAGCTGATTAGCCTGGAATTATTTACTTGATCCGTTAAAGTTTACCAGCAATGTCAAAGAATCTGGATCAGAGAGGCTAAATTTGGTGCTGGAGAAAGGACAATAATGTGAGCTTGGAGGGTTGTTGGAGAGATCAGTAGACTCTTCACATGGACAAGAGTCCTTCTCTGTCTGGGAAAGTCATCCTCTTCCTTTGGCCAGCCAGCTTTAGGAGGGACATTCTCGAGCAGGGAAGACCTGCCAAGGAGCAGTTGGACTCACTCTGTTGACAAATGAAGGAGGGGGCTTGGTAGAATACTGTGCCCTCATACCCTAGCGAGGAGATGGGACAAACAGTGGGGCCTTGGGTAGCAATGTTCTGGGAACAGAAAGATGGCAGCGGTGCTGATGAGGCGATGGTGATGAGAAAGCCCACTTGAGGGGAGCAGAAGGAACAAAGGAGGAAAGGATGCTCAGACGGTCACCTTCCCATCTTCCCTTTTGTTGGTTTTATCAAGAATGGCCCTTGGGCTTCCCTGGTGGCGCAGTGGTTGAGAGTCCGCCTGCCGATGCAGGGGACACGGGTTCGTGCCCTGGTCCGGGAGGATCCTACATGCCACGGAGCAGCTGGGCCCGTGAGCCATGGCCGCTGAGCCTGCGCGTTAGGAGCCTGTGCTCTGCAACGGGAGAGGCCACAACAGTGAGAGGCCCGCGTACCTCAAAAAAAAAAAAAATCGCCCTTATTTTCCTCCTGCTCAAGGCTGGTGAGATATGCACCAGGAAGAGTGAAAAGTTTATCCCTCTAGGTACCACTAGTCCTGTTTTTGCATCACACAAACCCCCACAGTACCTAATGTGAAACTGTTCAATACAAGGCAGGCATTATTTTGGCCTTGCACTACAAGAGGAGATAATTTGCCTGCCACCTTGAAAATCCTTCCTCTCCTCTCCTCACATTACTGAAGGGAGAGAGTAGGCCTCTGTTACCTTTACTGAGTTGTCCATCACAGGAAGCTTGATACGATTCTTGAGAAGAAGGATATTGTTTTATATGTTCAGGAATGTCTCATAAATATCTGTCGATTGATCATGTCTACATCGCCCATCAGATCCTATCTACCCAAGGTATGTACATGTAAACATCCTGCTCCAAGATATAGTTCCTGTCATCCTGAATATAAAACAGAAGAAAATGAAGCAAGGACCAAGCACATGTTATACAGACGTACTTGTTTTACTGCACTGCCTGGTTCAGAATCAAGGGCAGAAATATGCAGAGACTAATAGACTTCAGATGAGCAAATGTTAAAATCTGTGTTTGCAAATAAATAGAAATGAATTTCTGGAGGGAAGAAAGGGTGGCAGAAAGGGGGCAGGGTGAGAAGGAATGTGTGGAATTATGGGAAGAACATCTGGTTCAGTTAAAGAATCAAACCTGAAAAAACAAAAGCTGGGGGTTTGGATGCTCAGTGTATGTTGGTGATAGCTTCCTAAGAGCTGGGACTTTGTGTGTCCTTTCCACTGCTGAGACCCTAGGGCCACAAGAGGCATACGAGAAGTGTCTGTTGAGTGAACGAATGTTGAATGAATGAATGAAAGAATTTCTTGAAATACTTTCCCGTCTATGAGGAAACCCATTAGACCTATGATTTTGCAAAACCAAAGGCTTATTTTATTTTTGATGTTGCATTCTCTATTGAACCAAAATCTTGCTGAATGTAAATAAGGGCAGAACCACACTGATGCGAGTTTGCGTGAGACGCCCAGGGATGTCATCCAATCACCTCTCTACCTGTCACATCCCTCTTCATTTCAGGTGCTCCAATTCACTGGATCTTGGGCGAGGCACCCAGGGATTGTGATTTTAGGAAGCTTCCCACGCAATTCTAATGGAGATCCAGGCTTGGACACTGCAGCCCCAGGGCTCCCCTGGGCACTAGACCAGAAACTCCATGAGAGCAGGAAATGTACGTGTTGCATCCTTCACAGCTGGAGGGCCATCTTTACCCTGGACCACTGTGCTATTTTCTCTACTTCTATTACTGCAGTTGCATGTTTGTGGTCTTCTAAGCTTCCCTCAGAGTTGATTTGGAGTTATCATAGATGCTCAGTGAATGTCTGTTGATTTGTCTAGCTTTTTCAGAAAGTTCAGTATAGGAAGAAAGATTTTTTTTTTCCTTTCTTCAACTAAGACAGAGCTTTCCCCCCTTTGAAATGTCTCTGTCTGTCATTTTTCTTCACAGCATCCTAGTGGGTGGGGAAAGACAGATATTTTTATTCTTATTTTATAGATGGGGCAACCGAGGACTAGAAGTAGTTATTCATTCGCTCCCTGTCAAAAGAACAATTCCAAGTGGAGCTGGGATTGGCTTCCATGGACGTATGTACAGTGATTGGTTTTCCTTAAAGCAATCAGTTAATATTATCCTATACACTTTTGGGTCCCTCAGCTCCTTTCAGAGTACTTCTTAGAACCTTTCTCATCAGCAGTATTTATACATTGCATTTCCCATTAATTTTCATCAAGCCTGTTCTCTCGAAGTTTCTAATAAGTTTCCTTTGTAACTGAATTCCTCTTCGTCCTCCCCAGTACCTATTAAAGAACAGACCTCCTCTGAAAGGCACAACAGTTAATGTATTATCTCACAGTCTAATGCTCAGACTTCTCGAGATAACCTTGAAAGGGCATCGGCTCTGTGGCATTCTCTAATGAATATCACAGGAACGTGTGCGTTTTGACCCAAACCATGAGAGAAGTTCCTTTGGAAGTAATCCCAGATTTGGGTCTGCAGATCATAAGAATGAGTTTATTTATGGACAATGATGATGTGAAATCTTCTGTAGAAATACAGAATATTCTAATCATTGCCTTACTCTCGAGCATCCCTCCTCAATCTGAGCATAATTTCTTTCAGTTTTGATCAGGATGTGCGATGCATAAGTAATGGGCTTCCCTCTGCCATCTGGCAGGCTGTGTGAGTTCGCCGCTCACGCTACGGCAGACAGGAGACCACAAGCCAAATTTAAAATAACAGTGAGATACAAGACACTTGAACCTGTAAGAATGAATCCTTGTTTTGTTCCATAAATTCAAACTACCACCTTGAACCGTTGGCAAATCTCTGTAGCCTTTCGGATAGGACCCGTTACCCATGCTGGCAAAGGTAAATCTGAGTTTCTAAACTGTTTTGTTCCCAAAGAAAAGTTTGCTGATTTGTGGAGTTTTAAAGTTTTCTTTAGTTTGAATCATGCTTTCTTCGCTAGTTGTTAGAATATGATTTAATTACATTAAGAGGATGGAATTTGGGGACTCTTTCATTCTTGAGAAGATGCTCATGTATATTAACCAATATCCGAAACTGTGTTTATGTTTGATAATTATAGGAAAACGGCTTAACTGACTTGCTTGAAAGTATTGTTACAGTCTTTAGTGCTTCACCTCAAGATGGGTCACTGGATGCTTCCAAGTAATACTGGAGCAAATGAGGACACTGGCAATCATGCTTACTTTCAGGGTAATTTATGCTCTTTATAATTCTTACATGACATAATTTTTCCCTTAAGAAATACTTACTGCTGTGTGTTTTTCACATTATCTTATTCCCAGGTCAGAACTTCTCTCTGCATCATATTCACATATGTAAGACCATAATATATTAGTCTTGTGATTGTAAGTCATGGCAAGCCAACTTGAATTTGCTTAGATGCCAAGGAAGAGTTGAATAACTACTCTAGCTCATTGATTCTAAAATTTGCATTACACTTTTAAAAAACAGCTCTGAAATGAGTCTAACAGTTGATACCACATTACTATTTCATTACAAGTGTATTTACGTCAAATACATACATAACGTAGTGGTGCATCTTTTTTTTTTTTTTTTTTTTCGGTATGCGGGCCTCTCACTGTTGTGGCCTCTCCCGTTGCGGAGCACAGGCTCCAGACGCGCAGGCTCAGCGGCCATGGCTCACGGGCCCAGCCGCTCCGCGGCATGTGGGATCCTCCCGGACCGGGGCACAAACCCGTGTCCCCTGCATCGGCAGGCAGACTCCCAACCACTGCGCCACCAGGGAAGCCCAAGGCACTCATTATTTTGGTTTGGGTCAGTTGCTCACCCTTAGCTTTGTCACATTTGGCTGGGAGATGTAGTCATGCAAGAATTATCAAGAGCATAGATGAACAAGGAAGGTCTATAGTAGCCATGTAGATAGGAGTGGTGCTGGGGAGAGCCCTTCTCAGAAGCAGAGAAGTCAGTGCTGGGGGGACAATGCCACAGATATCCATTACTGTTATATCTATATCATTTATCTGTCTATCTACCTTTCTATCTACCTCTATCTATCTATCTATCTATCTCGCCGTGTGGCATGTGGGATCCTATTTCCCCGACCAGGGATCAAACCCGGGCCCCCTGCAGTGGAAGCACAGAGTCTTAACCATGGGACCGCCAGGGAATTCCTCCCATTATATCTATATTAATAGGTGATCGATTGTCTTGGTATGGGAATGTTAAATCTTCACCGGTTTCCAGTTCTCACTTTGTTCTCATAGCTGGAGCCACTAATTCTCACTTATAATGCTGCCCTCAAGTTTAGGACAAATTGCAAGAGTAGTCAATCAGGAAAAATAAAGATATTTATAAATCATATTTATAAATCATATTTATTTATAAATAAATAAATATTTTCCCCTCTCATTCACAGAGGACAAAACTTTATTGAACCCTTAGGGAGAAACAGTATATGTTTCCTTGTAGTGGAATCTGTCGGTTGTGTAGAACTCACTTCAGTCCCTTCTGGATGGTACTTCAGAGGCTAGAAAGCTAAAAATCCACTTTGCAGACTCCAGTAGCTTCCACCAGAAACTTAGAAGGTGGAGCCAATGATATGAGCTGGCAGCCCACGGGGAGACAGGATCTTGTGGTGGAGACTCTGATTCTTCCGGGGCAGCTGGGTGGTGGCACAACTGTCCTGTGTCCAGTGGTGCCAGCAGCAGCTGAGAGGCTTCCTGGTGTTAGACAGCCTCCTGGTGTGGTTGGGTGTTTCTCCCGGCGGCATAGTTTCTGGCCATGTGGCTGCCAAACTTGGTCCTGTCCCTCTTGGAAATTCCTTAAGCTTAGATAGCAATGATAAATCCATTTCTGTTGTGACTAGGTAGAGTGATTCTGCTGTCTCCGAATCAGATCCCAATACTCTTACACTGTCAGCAAGAACAGCAGGACTTTTTTTTCAGTCACAAAAATATTAAAAACTGGGTCTACTGGAGAGGTAGCCACGTGGAGTCAACTTTCTAAGGTTTTACCCTTTACATCTACTTCAGAGCTCATATAGTATGCTCACCTACATTATCTCATGAAATTGACAGAAATGCATAAATCCCTCTTATTAATAAAGGTGTGGGGAAATAGATACCCTCCCTTAGAGAGGCACATGGATAAGGACATATGCTCTGGAGTCCAATTTACTAACCCATGACTTTGGTCAAATTATTTGACTTGTCTATGCTTCAGTTTCTAAATATGTAAAATGAAAATAATACCTATCTTAAAGGGCTATTTGAAGGAATCAGAAAATCAATCCATGCAGAATATTTGTGCCTTGGGTACAATAAACTCTCAGTCAACATTGGCTCTCATATCATATGCCTTTGCTATAAGCATAAATTGGCATATCCTTTTTGGAGGACAATTCGGCAGTATCTATCAAAATGTCTATATACTTTGGTTCAACAGTTGCACTCTGTATCAAGCCTACAGGAATATGCTTGCTGAAATGTCTGTTAGTAGGGAAATAGTTAAATAGATTATATCATATGATAGAATACTGAGCGGCCAATAGAAAGAATAATGGAAATCCATACATTCTACATGGAAAGATCACCCATATATCGTTCATTTATTCAACAAATATTTATTGAGGATTTACTTTGACCTTACTGTTCTGGGTGTCGAAAGTTAAAAGTATGAAATTATGGAATGTAAGGTGAGTGTTAAACAATAATCTGCATCTATGTACAGGCATACGTTGGGCTGTGGTCCCCTCTGTCCAGGCAGCAGGGAGGCCAGCTGTTTCTCGTTAGGCCACCCAAAGTGGATGCTGGAGCTTGCTTGACCACACATCACTTCTTATGTATCCTGGCTACACCCTCCATTTTGGAGGCCTATAAATGGCCTGGGCCTTTGAAAAGGGCAAAGTTCTGGGGCGTAAACAGGTATCATATCTGCTGAAAAACTGATGGCTCTCCAGCTGGCTGCTGTTTATAGGAAGCCCTCGCCAGAGGGCAACCAGAAGAACAGCTGAAGGTTTCCTTGGTTCTGCTTGTTCAAGTGGCTGCTGGACCCTCTGCAGACGTTGCCTTGGCCCCCTGGTGGCTCTCCACGGCTCACAGGGAAGGAAGGCGGAGTCTCCTCTTCTACAGATATGGCTGCTTCAGGTCCTGCCCCTCATCCTGAGGCCCCCACCCCTCTGTCATGTCCTGTCCCTTCCATCACTCCACTTCCTGTCCAGTCTCTGGTGGCAGAGAAGTTGGCCTCTGCAACCTTTCTATTTGCAAATGACTGTTTATGCCATGAGTTTTTAGCCCCAAATATCTTAGGGCTTTGATTTTGATACATAACATCAAGATTCGGGAACTGGGAGTACTTTTATGTCAGGTCGTTGGAATCTAAAGCTTTGGCCGTGAGTTGCCTTGATTCTTACAATGCCCCTGCCTCATGGTCCTGCTTTCATGGTGTGTGTGTGTGTGTGTGTGTGTGTGTGTGTAGGGTGTGTACGGAGTATAACTAAAAGGATCATCAGATAAAAAAGAATTATGAAAAGAAATCAGAAACAAAAACAAATATCAAAGACAAAATCACATTGATTAATGCACCAACATATTATTCTACCACACCCAGAAGAAAATTTGGGAAACCTGCCTAGCTGTTAGCGAGGTTTATCACTGAGGAACAGAGGGGAATTGATGGTGAAGAGAAAGCAGACTTTCTATCTCTACTCTGAAAACCTCTTTTAGTTTCTTTACATTATTGGTAGCCATGTTTTGATGATATCTTTTGTAATTAAAACTAATTACAAAAAACCAGTAGTTTTCCAAGCAGGTCATAGTGTTTGGGTCTTGGGTCTGGGGTTGGGCATATGCGTCCTGGGCTTCTACCCCTGTGACCTTCTCTGCTCACTGTACTGACTCCAAGCCTGGGCTTCCCTTCTTCACCTGGCTGCCTCTCTGAGGACACCTCTCAGAGCTCACCTCCTCAGGGAGTCTTTCTGGACTTCTTTCCCATTCTCTCCTCCACGCTGGGTTGATAAACCTTCCTGTGTCTGTGGGAGCTTTCCACAGACCATAGTCCTTACCCGGTGGCCCTTAAATGATCTATTTTTGTGTTTGTCTTCCTCTCTCTACTGCAAACTTCTCAAAGATAGAAATTACGTCTCATTCATTACCATGTTTCCAGATCCTACTCCAATGCCTGGCCCATGGGAGTGCTCAACATAGTGTTTATTTGAATTCTTTTCTTGTATCCAGGCATACTATACATATGCACAAACACTAGCGTCAACTGTGCTTTCTCTGCTAATTGTCAGTTCTTTTTTCTATATCTTCCATATCTCATTCCTCTCATCAATTGTTCCAACCTTTTACAAATTCCAGAGGTGAACTGCCTTTCTCCTAAATTTACCAGGAAGATCAAGACCATCCCTGCTTTCTCTAATCCTAACTGATTACAAGTCCCTCTGTTGAGACTACTCTCCTACCTCGGCTTTTGAAAGCATTTCTATTTTCTCTTGAACCAAAGTTTAGTTAGTTCATTAATTACCACTGTTTTCTGTTATCTCAGACTTAGTTGGGTGTGACTTGATGAACTGCAGCAGGATGACACATTTATTTACCCAGTCATTACTGAGCAGCTACTGTATGCCACTATGCTAGATATGAGGCTTCAGAGACCAAAAAGAATCCATCTTTATCCTTGTATCAGTTAGCATCCCAGTAGAAAAAACAGATGGTATTTAAAATTGGTGAACTTGAAGAGAATGTAGACAGAGTGTAGGGAAACCACACGGGATAGGGTAGTCTTCTAAAGCTAATAACAGTGGGAACGCTTTACCATCCTTAGGCCTGAAATTGGGGGAGATGGGGAGCAAAGCTACTGGAACATGGGAGGCGAAGGAGAAGAAGTGCCAGGAAACTATGTAGAGATGCTTCCTGTCCAGTGTGGCTTTCAGTCAAGGGAGCAGTCAGCCAATGACAACCTAGCAAGGACTGAGCTGAGGAATAAATACCCCGACCTTCTCCTCACCCTGCTGTGCCCCTTCCAAACCAATTAGAAGCCAGTGGACGAGGAAGCCAATTGATGTGTCTATACATTAGTCTCCTTGAGCAGAGTAGGAGGGAGAAGGGTAGAGTGGATCTGGACAGCCAAATGAAAGGTATCCTGCAAGTCCTCAAGGAGCTCAGTATCTAACAGAAATAAGAACAGGCACTTATAATACGATGTGGGATGTGATGGAGTAGCTGTGTAGCGTACACTGGAGTTATTACTCTAAGCTACTATTAGGCATAATTCTGAGGGTTTCACTGCATGAACTAAAAAAATGTACAAGGTATTGGGAGGGAAACTAGCCTGGAAGAACCAGATAAGGTTTTTGGAGAAAGCAAAGTGGAGATGAATCTTAGAGTATGCATGTGAGATGGTCAGGCTGAGCTGGGTTCAGGGAAGGGGCATGAGCAGAGAAATGAAGGAATAAATAGCATCATGTGTAATTAGAACCTCATAAAGTTCATTATTGTTGGAGTTTGGGGAGGGGGACATTGGGAGGAGATGGAAGAGGGTGGCAGGGGCTGGATGATGGAGGGCCCATGGCAATTTTATCCAATGGATGATGGGCAGCAAGTGAACAGTTTTTAAAAATTGAGATGCAATAGACATATAACATTATGTTAGTTTCAGGTGTACAGTTTAATGATTTGATATTTGCATATATGACAAAATGATCACCACAATAAGTCTAGTTAATATCTCTTATCACACAGTTACATTTTCTTGTGATGATAACTTTTAAGATCTCTCTTAGCAGCTTTCAAATATGCAACACAGTATTATTAGCTATGGTTGCCATGCTGTATATTACATCCCCAGGACTTATTTATTTTATAACTGGAAGTTTGTACCTTTTAACCACCTTCACCCATTTCACTCATACCCACCTCCTGCCTCTGGAAACCACCAATCTGTTCTCTGTATTTATGAGCTTTTTTTTTTTTAAGATTCCACAAATAAGAGAGATCATACATCTGTCTTTCTCTGACTTATTTCACTTAGCCTAATGCCCTCAAGGTTCATCCATTTTATTGCAAATGGCAAATTTTCCTTCTTTTTCATGGCTGCATAATATTCCACTGTACGTTGATAACACATTTTCTTTATCCATTCATCCGTGGATGGACACTTAAGTTGTTTCCATAGTGTCCATGGATAATGGCAGAAAATGAAAAGTTTTAACCAGGAGAGTGAGCTTTTCAATCAGCTGACTCTGAGAATGTGGGAAGGATGGGTTTGAGGGAGGCAGGACCAGAGAAATGGAGACCAGTAACAGATGATCACAGTGGTGGTCGAGGAGAGAGATGACGTGACAGGAACTCAGTGTGGAGAAGGGAGGATGAAGCTGAGAAATGCTTAGGAGCCAAAAGAGGCAAGTCTCAGGGATTGAAAATGAGGGTTGGAGGAGAGGCATTATCCAAGATGCCTCACAGGCTTCCAGAGTGGGTAGTTGTTAGATAGTGGTGGGTCCAGCTGAAAGCTGTAGACCAGGGATGTCAATAAAGGGTTCAGCTGGGTCTGTGGGATGTCCAGGTGAAATTGTTTAGCAAGTAGTCAAAAAGATGAGCTTAAACTTCAGGGAGAGGTTGAGACAGGAGGAATAGATTTGGGAGTCCTGAGCATGTAGACAAGAGGTGGTTAAAACACAATTTATGTACTTTCTGGGAGATACCAAAAAAGAATCCATCATCATTCACATGTGGGAATTATTTAAGGGTAATCAACACTAGAACACAAGATACTGAGTCAGAGAAAGTTTCTAGAGTCACTGGTTTGCAGACCAAATGCCTCTCTGGAAGCAACATTTGGGCTTATCGCTGAGTTTATTGTTAATTGGTGAAATACTACACTCCCCACAGTGGACTAGTGATTACAAGACAGATACCCCCCTTCAAGAATTCATTACAATAACTGGCCTCTTTCTGCCTTCTGTTAATTGACTCTCCAACCCACTATGCCTCATGTTGGTACTGCTCTAGTAGAAAATGGATGTCATCCATGCTTATGTAACTTCTGGTTGAGTGCTTTATGCTCCAGCCATGGTTATTTGTGAGTCATAATTATGTCTGTGTGAAAACACTGCTGCAAGCTGTGTGTGCCTGTGTGGGTGTTTTATGTATGGGTGTAGTCCACAGCCTGGGAGGCTAAACCTTTTGGTGAAGGGATTTTCATTTACCTAAGAGAAAGATCTTAACACTTAGTAGAGATCAGATTAATTTCACCTGGTTATTTACCTGGAAAATAAGGTTTGTTAGCAGAAGAAATTGCAACCAACTGGATGGCTGATGCCTTCCTCCTTGAGCTACTTTCCAGGGATAGGAGTGGGGAGGAAAAATCAAAAAAACTCTCAACTTCTCCTAGATTAGGCAGGCTGCAGTTAGTTCTTGGGTCTACCCATTAAACCACATGGGCTTCTCCAGCTCTGCAGGAGGATTCAACTTTTTTTTTTTTTTTTTTTTTTTTTTGAGTAAAGGAGAGCCAGGGGATTTTAATGGATAAGAGAATAGATTCTGGATCCAGACCACCTCACCAGCTGTGCGCCCTTGGGTAAAATCTCTTTATCTGTAAAATGGGATAATAACAGTATACCTCATAGGGTTGCTGTAAGAATTCAATGATTTAATACATGAAAGGAGCTTAGTACCTAAAACACTGTGGTACTCAAATAGCTGTCTTCTTTCTGAAGGGTTCAGTATTGGTCCTAAGGCTGGAGCTGGCTCACTGCCGTGAATCTCACAAAGGAATAAGGTCTCAACCCTCTCCAGCTGGGCCTTCAGAGGCTGTCTCACGTGGACGCGCTCTGGTTGGTTCTCTTCTCCTCGACTCTTCCTCTCTATGGCAGTCTCTGGAAGGCCCTGATCACGCCGTGGCTCTGCCTTGCCCGGACACTCTGGTAAGGTCAAGTCTTTCTTGTCCTTGAGTCACATTTTTGTGCAGGCTGCGGGGCACGTTTGTCTTTTGTTCCACTTGGTTCCTTCCACCCCTACTCCACCCCCAGCCCCGCAGGCGCCGGTGCCTCCTTTCTAGGGCTGAGTCTTTTCATTTTGCTCAAGTTTGGGCAGCTCTGTCAAACCCCCTGTTTGCCCTGATGGAGTGTGTGTGACTCTGTGACTGCCTTCCCACCTTATCTGAGACCAGTTTGTTTCCATCGTGGTGCTGGAAAATTGGCGGGCTCAGTTGTTTCCTGTTTTTCTGTACCTTCTGGGCATGGTAGGGGGGCTCCGCTGAGGCTGGCGCCCTCTTGGAAAACCTGAGCTTTGTGCTTCTGAGTTCATCCCACCTGGTGTCCTGCATTTCCACAGGCTTGGGTTCCCTTCTCCAGTTAAGAGGGTAGCCCTAGAGCTTTCCCATCCATGTTATTCCAATGGACCACACAGATTTGCAGATTTGGAGTATTGATGAGAATGCTTAGGATTTTATAGCTTATGACACAAGGAATTGGGGTTGGCAGCTCTACCAAGATGCTGCCCTGCTTTACTCCCAAATCTATGTCCTTTCGGGAACACCTTTTCAAGGTTTATAGCATTGGAATGTGCGCCTTTCCTCATTTGGTTGCTGCTGGTGAATTTCTGGAGGACTTGCTTCTACGTTTTTCCATTATTTCCTTAGGAATTAGGTAAGATGCAGCTTTATTCCACTGTATGAATCCAGAAGTTGTGTTTTTTTCCTTTTCAGTATAAAAAGACCTATTCCATATGCAGTAGAAACCCTGACTTTACTAGGCTATAACACAGTTGCCTTTTTTCCTAGCCTGGCTTTTTCTTTTCTTTAACATCTTTATTGGAGTATAATTGCTTTACAATGGTGTGTTAGTTTCTGCTTTATAACAAAGTGAATCAGCTATACATATACCTATATCCCCATATCTCCTCCCTCTTGCATCTCCCTCCCACCTTCCCTATCCCACCCCTCTAGGTGGTCACAAACTGGCTTTTTCTTTACAAGGCTCCACACGTAAACCAGCAATACTTCTACTTGAGCCATCTGGTCAAATGGCACCATATATATATCTTCAACCTTCAAATATCTCCCCAGTAACTGGGATAATGGTGGATTAGAGAATCAGTTCAGTGTGTCATACAAACTAATTTGCTATAACTGGCCACAGAAATTAGGCTCCCTCAAGAGCAGTGAGGTAGTGGAGTGATTATCAGCATGGGCTTTGGAGCCAGAATGCTTGGCTTCCATTTCTGTCTCTACCACTTACTAGCTAGCTATGCAAACTTGAACACGTTACTTAGTTTCCTGTGCCTCTATTTCCTCATCTGTAAAATGGGATGATGGTAATTAATTTTACCTACCTCTTAGAGTTCCTAAGAGGCTTAAATGAGTGATTACGTGTGATCCATTTAAAATAGCGCCTAACTTGTTGTAACTATTTAATATGTATTTAGCAATCTTCTTTTCTTACTCCACTGTTTATTGTTTAATCTAGCTATTTCTGGCAAATCCTGGTCTTCAGTGACCAACAGGAGCAAATATATTTTTATTTAAGAAGAGTGATGTAGATATATAACTGCTCTGCTGGTAGAAATAAGAGATGTGAGTAGAAAGGGGCAGAGATGGATGAAATAAGAGTGGGAATTATTGGAGCTAGGTGATGGGTACATGCTCATTCACATATTACTTCCTCATTTTTGTGAATGTTCATTTTCCATAGTAAAAATTTAAAGATAAAACAAGAGATGAATTCTGAAATATGTCAGTGTGGATCAAGTGCAGTGCTATGGGAGTTCTCATGTACTCTAGGTGGGAATCCAAATTGCTATAAGCTGCCTGGAAAACAAATTGACAGGATATATCAAGAACCCTGAAAATGTTTGTTCCAGTTACTATTGCTGCATGAAAAATTAACCAGGAACTTGGCTTAAAACATCATTTTATTAAGTTCACAGATTCTGGGAATCAGGAATTTGAGCAGTGGGGATGGTTTGTCTGTTCTAAGACAGGTGGGGCTTCAGCTGGTAAGATTTGAAGGCTGGGGGGTGACTCAATGACTGGCCTTTGCCCTTCAAAAGGTTTGATCTTTCACAAGTTTGGTGCCTGGACTGGAGTGATGCACAGGCTAGGAATGTCCCCTGGAGTGCCTTACTTGGCCTCCACGTGGGTTGGCTTCTTCACAGCATGGCAACCGTGAGGTAGTCAAGGTTGTTTATATGGTGGCTCAGAGATCCAAGTGTGGATGCTCCAGCCATCAAATTTCAGAGACCACACAGCATCAGTTCTGTTTACTCTATTGATTGAAGTTGTCCCAAACCTGCTGAGACTCAAGGAGAGGGGATAATAGACCCCAGCTCTCCCTAGGAAGAGTGTCAAAGAATTTCAGGGTCGTGTTCCAAAACTACCTCAGTGGTTGTCTTCTAACTCAGTGATTTCACTTTTCAGAATTTATCTTAATGAAATAATTCAAAATGTGGACAATGTTGTATGCTCATATATACATATTTATATATAATATAATATATTTATATTTAATATATATTTATGTTTAATAAGTATATATATAAATTATACTGAAATATATTTATGAATGCATTTCAGTATAATTTATAATAATGAAATATTGGAAATGAACTTAATGACTAACAATAGGAAAATGAATAAGTGCTGGTGAACCACTAAGATTATGTAAAGCGATTAAAATAGTATTGGAGGGCTTCCCTGGTGGCGCAGTGGTTGAGAGTCCGCCTGCCGATGCAGGGGACACGGGTTCGTGCCCTGGTCCGGGAAGATCCCACGTGCTGCGGAGCAGCTGGACCCGTGAGCCATGGCCACTGAGCCTGCGCGTCCGGAGCCTGTGCTCCGCAACGGGAGAGGCCGCAACAGTGAGAGGCCTGCTAGTGTTGGAGTTTTCTAATACATAGAAAAACATTCATATTTTATTTAAAATTGATAAGCATGGGGTTCATATTATATATAACATAATTTAAAATGTTTTTACAAATCTAAATTATTAAAAAATTGCAGAGAGAAAGATGAGAAGGAAATATATTAAACATTATATTAACATATTAAACATTAAACTGTAGCCATCTCCAGGCAGTGAGCTTATGGTTACTTTACATTTTTTTCTTTATAGTTTTCTGCTTTTCCAAAAATTTCTACATTTGCATGTATTACTTTTGTAATTACAAAAAAAATTTTTAATTCCAATGTATTTGATACATTAAAAAATAGTGAGCTTAACCATTTTGCTTCTTATATTGAACAGAAAAGAATACTTGCTGACTTGATTAAAACTTGCATCTATATCAACTTGAGTAAAACGTGCATGTATATCACCAAACATACAGCCTCTGGACTCTAAAAGGGGGATATGACTAATTGGACAATAGCAGGATGGGAAGCATTTTTCTGAATCAAATTTCTCCCCATCTATACCTCTTTCCTCAGGCTGTCCCCTGCATTTTTAGGACTGGGAGACCCTCTCTTCTCTGCTCAGAGTAGCCGAGGTCTGGCAAGAGAGTGTGCATTTGACAGAGGCCAGTTTCACCCTCCCTAGCTGCTCAGTGAACAGAAGGCAGGACCAGGAAGTGAAAGCCCAGCCCTTAGCCCGCAGCTAAGAGATTTCCTCTGCAATAAGTTTTGGTTCTTCAGTGTCTTTATGGCTTTTTTCTAGGACACATCCTCCCGTGCTACCCCAGGTGCAGAAGTCCTTTCCTGCCCACATCCCAATAAGACTTGCCCTGGGCCTCAGGGAGTCCTCTGCTGTGCCCACCGCTGGCTCGGCCCCACTTTCCAAGGACTGCAAACTGTTGTCCCTGGAGTCCCATCATCTCTCCTTTTTCTACTCTTTCCCATGCCTGATGCATATTTACCAGTGAGCTGACAAGATTGGTTATAAATGAGCCTTTGTGTCTAGTCCCATCAGAAGTCATCCCTGGAACCTGTCTGCCTCAAATCCGTAGCTTCCACTATGACTCAACTGGCTACCTTTGCTTCCATCTCAGCTTCCACCTAAGTCAGAGGGCTGTATCCTTTGGTTCCAGTGGTACCCAACTTGTCCTAGGCTCAGGTGCCCTCTGATGATGACCCTGTCCATCTTTCTTTTCCCCAAGGCCATGGTCCCTTGGGATCCCTCAATAAATGTAACAAGTTGATATACCTTAGTTGCACCATACAATGGCTAAAGATGTAGTTCTCCCATAATCTGTATATCACTTTTTTAAAAAGTGATTTTAATTTTAATTAAATTTAATCAGTTAATATATTCAGTAGGCAACCCTTGAAATAAACTGGTTGCAGAGCTGCATATTATTATTGGTAGCATTTTCATAATAGTTTCCTGGTCTGAATCACTGATGATAGGGCTCTAATATTGATATTCAATTCCACAGGATAATTTTTAAAGCAGTTTAAATAATCATATCTATTTGTTTTAGATCACCTAGAATGAATAATACTGGGCTTTTTAGCATATCCCAAAATTGTCTTCTGTGCAAGTTACCAGTGCCAGCTGTCCATGTCCTTACTTTCTGGTTCGTTTGGTATTAGATGAACAGAGGATTAAAGGGAGGGACAAAATATAGTTTGAGATAGAAATGGAAATGATTATGATGCAAACTCTGACTAATATGGTTAAATCATTTGATCCTCTTAAAGGATTTGCAAATCGGGAAAGATTTTATTCTCCATTCCAACCCAATTTCTGCTACTAAGTTGTTTATAAACTCCAGAAAACAAAGTGTCGTCTTTGCCACTTGCCACTCACAAATATTTTGGTTCTTCTGGGGACATGGTAGGGTTGCATAGCAGGATGGCTTTGTGTGTGTGTGTGTGTGTGTGTGTGTGTGTGTGTGTGTGTGTGTGTGTGTGTGGTATGTGGGCCTCTTACTGTTGTGGCCTCTCCCGCTGCGGAGCACAGGGTCCGGACGCGCAGGCTCAGCGGCCATGGCTCACGGGCCCAGCCGCCCCGCAGCATGTGGGATCCTCCCGGACCAGGGCACGAACCCGCGTCCCCTGCATCGGCAGGCGGACTCCCAACCACTGCGCCACCAGGGAAGCCCCAGGATGACTTTTTTGGAGTTAGATTAACATGAGATTTGCTTTGGTGAATGAATTATGCTTGGAAGTAAGATGTATCACTTCTGGGTGAGGCTTTGAGAACCAGGGTGTGCTTTGCCATATTCTGTGCCCCTGCTGTGTTGAATGGAGATTTTATTACCCTGGTTCCCAGGAGCCTAGATAAACAGAGTCTCCCCAACCTGCATTGGACATGGGGTAGGATGAAGAAATACATTCATTCATTAAGCCACTGAGATTTCAGGGTTGTTTGTTACTGAAGCATCACTTAGTCCATCATGACTGGTAAAGTAGGTAGCTAGCTCTGGATAGGTATGTATATAGGTAGACAGGTATATAGACAAAGAGATGGAAATTCAGATATACTGGTAGAAGTTATTCATGGCTAGGACTATAGGTCTGGAAACAATGACTCAATTTTTGCTCTAACATTGATTAATTACTCTACTGGTCACTATCTTTAATTGTAATTCATTTGAGTCTCCTTACTCTGAATTAAAAACTATATTTCGATCTTGATGCTATTTACATAGAGTTTTCTCAAGGTATTTTAAGTGAAAAAAAGGCAAATTATACTGCAGGATATACAGTATGACTCAATTTCTGCAAGGAAAAAATATACATGATTAGAGAAATGTCTGAAAGGCTATATACCAGAATATAAACTGTGGTGGGAATATAGGTGATTTAAATTTTCTTTCGTACATTTATTTATTTATTTTTAAAATTTTATTTATTTATTTATTTTTGGCTGTGTTGGGTCTTCGTTTCTGTGCGAGGGCTTTCCCTAGTTGCGGCAAGCGGGGGCCACTCTTCATCGCAGTGCGCGGGCCTCTCACTGTCACGGCCTCTCTTGTTGCGGAGCACAAGTTCCAGACACGCAGGCTCAGTAGTTGTGGCTCACGGACCCAGTTGCTCCGCGGCCTGTGGGATCCTCCCAGACCAGGACTCGAACCCGTGTCCCCTGCATTGGCAGGCAGAGTCTCAACCACTGCGCCACCAGGGAAGCCCCATACATTTATTTTTATTTTTAAAATATAAGCACGTCATAAACATCTATTACTTTTCTCCTAATCAGTGTTCATTCTGTTGAGTAACTGCCCTGCTTTCCGTCCATGTGATTCTGTTTCCCACCTTCCCATCCCACCCAACAGAAAAGCAGATATACATCATCTGAAGTTGGCCAGTCAGATACTTTCCTGGAATCTAAATCTTAATAATATAGGAATAGATGGTTTTTAGAGTCGAATTTTCTGTTGGCCGTGTCAAAAGAGATACCCAGAACTTCCTTGGTGCTATCTTTCTTGAGGATTTAGGAGTTACTTTGATTTTAGGGTTACCCAGTTTCTTGTATTTGTTTTGTCTTTGGTTTAAGTTACCCTAAATTGATTTGGGGTTTGCAACAAAATTATCTTTACTGACACAACATGTATTGCTTGTTTAGTTTAAAAGATTAACAAGATAAAACATAAAGAAAAAATGAATCCTGTCCTCCTGCCTATAAAAAATTAAATCATGGAAAATTTTTAGGCTTTTTATTTTTGCTCTTTTCAATGTGGCGGTAATTATTGCCAATCTTTTTTAAAGAATGAACAAGACATTTATAATCAGCTAGTGCTGGATGTATGTATGTGCATGTTTATGTGTGTACCACGTAGCATTATGGGATCATTGGAACTTAAGCTGATAGCCGTGTGAACTCAGACACACTGGGAGTGTGTGTGTGTGTGTGTGTGTGTGTATGAGTCGAGGTTGTACAGGTGTGGGTGTGTGATGATGAGAACAGTGGGTCAGTATCCTTCCTTCCTAGCTAGCCACCCACCATCTCACCCACACCACCTGGTTATATTATATAAACTTGTTATTTCTGGCTCCTTTTATGTGGTGAATTGAAGTACCCCAAGCAAGGAGCCACCCCTCCTAGCATTCTGTTCATATGCTCTCCAGCCTCCAGTACTTTCTATATGAAAGCTGTTCCCTCTCTCTCATCCCCCATTCAATTAATATTTGCTGAGTAATTGCCATGTGCCAAGAGATGTGCCAGGTACTAGGGATCCAAAGCAAGTAAGACAAGATTTTTATCTTTAAGGAGCCTGCAGGTTCATAAGGACCATGGAAAACTTACCTAGAACCCTTACAAAACCAACCAAGATGACTCCAAAGATTCCTAAAACCTGAATTCGCCAGCCCCCACTTCATGGAAATGAGTCTGATCATCATTAATGCTATTCCCCAATATTTCTGGTTCTCCTCCTTCAAGGGTCATGGTAGAATTTCACTTCTCTCCCCCTTGAAATTAAGTGTAGCCATATGACTTGCTTTGGCCAATACGATGTGAGTGGAAGTAACATATGCCACTTATGAGAAAAAGCCTTTGCGAGCCAGTGCATGATTTGCTGTGTTAGTGGCTGGCTATGTTCCAGATGGTGAGGCTCTAGTAGACTTGGTCCCAGATAAGAGTGACTTGGAGTAGAACCCCCTACTCCAAGATAGACCCAAGATAGATAATGCTGTAAGCATGAAAAAACTTTGCTGTTTTAAGCCACTGAAATTTGGAAGTGTTTGTTACCTCAGCATAACCTAGCCTTTCCTGACAGATACAGTGGACCTCTCCCAGACCTGGCAGGAGTTTTTGTGGTCCTGAATCAGGCTATCTCATTTAAGATTGGGGGTCCTGGATGACTGGCAACACTAAATGAACAAAGATAACACTGAACTTAGTTTAGCTGGAATTCCCAGAAGGAACAGTCCTTTCAAGTTCTGAGGAATTCCCCCCCTTGCCTCAAAGGGGGTTGCCTCACCATGTCATGAAAGTCTTTGAAACAGTAAAACCCAAAGGTACCTACTTGGCAACAGTAGATTCATACTTGGTAAAGGAAAAGGGACCACTCCTGAGAACCAGAATTAGAACTGTCTGTAACAAAACAGCCCTGGAAGATGCTGGGCAAGCTGGCATGCCCTACTGAGAGTCTATAATCTTGAACTCTGGGTTTCCCACTTAACTCTGCACTTAGAATCTCAGAAGCCGCCTCCAAGATGTATTTCAACAGAAAAAAAAAATGGTACAAACATCACCAGCAGTTAGGAAAACGCAAAATAAAATAGCACAATGATCATTTTCTTGAGTTATTGATTTGGCAGGGTAGTTTAAATGTCCTGTGTTGGCACAAGTGAAGGAAATATAAATTGCTCCAGTCTTTGCAGACCAATAAGGTAGTATATATAAAAAAACCTTAAAAATATATGCTTGTTAACCCCTTCTTCCATGGTAGTGGAATTTTCAGCCAGGCTACGTAGAATAAACATCATATTCCCAGTTTCCCCTGCAGCTAGGAATGGGTACATGAATAAGATCTGGCCAATGCTTAATGAGAGCAGAAGTGATGTGTATAACCTCAGGGTTGAGCCCTAAAAGGGCAGGAGTGTGGTATCTTGTTCCCCCTTTTCCGTGTCTTGCTGTCTGGAATACAGATGTGCTTTTAGCTCACATGGGCAAGAGCAATATCTAGTGATGGCAGAGCCACAAGGTGGAAAGAACCTGGATCTTTGACATCATGGCATAGAATTACCATCCCAGCTCTGACTTTACCCCAGATATAAATAAACTCTTTTTTTTTAAAGGGAATGCTAATTTTTATTTATTTATTTTGGCTGCGTTGGGTCTTCGTTTCTGTGCGAAGGCTTTCTCTAGTTGCGGCGAGCGGGGGCCACTCTTCATCACGGTGCACGGGCCTCTCACTGTTGCGGCCTCTCTTGTTGCGGAGCACAAGCTCCAGACACACAGGCTCAGTAGTTGTGGCTCACGGGCCTAGTTGCTCCACGGCATGTGGGATCTTCCCAGACCAGGGCTCGAACCCGTGTCCCCTGCACTGGCAGGCAGATTTTCAACCACTGCGCCACCAGGGAAGCCCTAAATACACTCTTATGTTATTTAAGTCAATGCATGTCACACACGTGGCCCCAAAAATGCATCTGAATCCCTACTGTGGATATTTATCCTAAGTCAATAATTGAGGTTACGTGCAAAGATTTAAATAACAATGAAATTTATCACAGACCTTATGTGAAAGTTGGAAATCAATTAAATAGTGCTTTGGTTAAAGAAATTATAGTTTATCTGTACAATGGAATACAATGAAGCTAGTCAAAATCATGACACAGAAGAATGTTGATTGATGTAGAAAAACATTCATTTTTTAAAACGCACATATATGACAAGAAAATGATTACCAGTGTGTATGAGCTCGGCTTTCCCCTTTCTCCACCTGCAAAGGAGAATTCTAAGTCTGCCTGATATGTTTCTTTCTCTCTCTCATTCTCTATGGAAGGGTCTGTCTTGCCAGATGAAGTCGTTTGGGCTTTTGTGATGAGAACTGACAGGAAAGGCACAGCTAGGGCAAGGAGGATATTTTCTGAAGGGTTTTGAGAATCAAGAGGTGAGCTGTTGTGTGTGGGACCTTGGGTAGGAGAAGAAAAAGAGGATATTTTTAAAAGTATGCCTGTGGACCATATACCTCTCTAAGATATTTGGGCTGAAATGATTTCAGGCTGCTATGATATGTGGGCATTGGACCATCGGGTTCTCTATTGTGGGCATAGATATGGGTCTTGAAGATATTTATCAAACACCCAGGGTTTTTACCAGCTTTTCCTCTAAGTGAGTAGAATTCCGTTTTCTGCTTTTCGGTTTTCTGCTAGTACTTAGCCATTTATTAAAAAACAAGCATTAAATTTTATTTTTTAAAAATGATTGCTGAGGGCTTCCCTGGTGGCACAGTGGTTAAGAATCTGCCTGCCAATGCAGGGGACACGGATTCAATCCCTGGTCCGGGAAGATCCCACGTGCCATGGAGCGGCTAAGTCCATGCACCACAATTACTGAGCCTACGCTCTAGAGCCTGCAAGCCACAACTATTGAACCCGTGTGCCACAACTACTGTAGCCCACGTGCCTAGAGCCCGTGCTCCGCAACAAGAGAAGCCACCACAATGAGAAGCCCGTATGGCACAGTGAAGAGTAGTCCCCATTCGCTGCAACTAGAGAAGGCCCACGTGCAGCAACGAAAACCCAACGTAGCCAAACATAAATTAAAAAAAAAAAAAAAGGTTGCTGAGCCCTGCTAATAAAAATGGAGGGATAGGCTTCCCTGGTGGTGCAGTGGTTGAGAGTCCGCCTGCCGATGCAGGGGACACAGGTTCATGCCCTGGTCCGGGAGGATCCCACATGCTGTGGAGCGGCTGGGCCCGTGAGCCATGGCCGCTGAGCCTGTGTGTCCGGAGGCTGTGCTCTGCAATGGGAGAGGCCACAACAGTGCGAGAGCCGCGTACCGCAAAAAAAAAAAAAAAAAGGAGGGATAAATTCATCGTAGTCTTTTCCCTTAGCACAGGGAGAGAGGAGGGGAAAGGAGGTAAGCTCCTGCTTTCACTGTCCTCAACTCACAGCCACACTCACCCCCATCTGCAAGAAATGACCGTCTGGTTCCCCCCAGGCCCTGAGCCAGTTAGAGTCAGGTCAGGTGGTGTATGTCAGTAGCTCTTTGCCCGCTGATGGGGAGGATGAGGGAGCTTGGTAAGAATCTGCTGCTTTATTTCTGGGAAATGGGGCCATAGACACCCTCGTGGATGTTCAGGTCCTCTTTCTAATCAAACCCTTACCATATGTGGCCCATCCACCAGACAGACCTCCTACCCCCATGCCTGGTTTTCATTCTTGGTAGGACTAAAGCTCAGCCCAGCTGGCTGGAGACCTGATCACCGTGCCTTTATCTAGGTAGGAATGAACCCTGCAGCTGGAATTCCTGATCCATAGTTATGGCACATGCCTGATGGCTTGAAAATGACAGCTTCACAGAATATTCTGCTGTCCCCTTTGCCCCACCTTAGGGGGTGTCTATGGGGAGCAATGGGTGAAGTCCCAGGTTCTGGGACTCTCCACATAGAAAAGCAGGAGAGAATGGTGTTTTGTTCATCCACATCAGTGACAGTGGATCAAATCACTTGCTTAACTATTTTTAGCTATCCATGTCCTCTGAGAGACATCCTGAAGTCTTCTGAAAATCTAGAGAGATAAAATATAAAGAGTATGGCAACCAAGGTCATTCCTTCTACACAGGATCCCCTTTAAGTAGCTGCATTTTTTCAGAGACTTCATACCAAGCTCTTCATACAAGAGCTTCACGTACCAAGACTCTGGGACATGAAGCATGTCCCAGAGATTGACCTGGAGCTCATCCTGTAGGCACAATTGTGGTTCTAGGGTGGATGGGAAGGATAGACGAGAGAATTCATAATTACTGTGGGAGGAATATTTCAGCTGGCCATATGGAAGGTATTAGTCAGCAGTAGGCCACTCAGCTGCCCAATTATCTGGACATTACGGGGTGTAGTTCTTTTTTTTTTTTTTTTTTTTTTTTTTTTGCAGTACGCGGGTCTCTCACTGTTGTGGCCTCTCCCGTTGCGGAGCACAGGCTCCGGACGCGCAGGCTCAGCGGCCATGGCTCACGGGCCCAGCCGCTCCGCGGCATGTGGGATCTTCCCGGACCGGGGCACGAACCCGCGTCCCCTGCATCGGCAGGCGGACTCTCAACCACTGCGCCACCAGGGAAGCCCCGGGGTGTAGTTCTTGAGGAATTAATTCACAGATCTGCTAGTGCATTCGACATTGTGATGCAAGTGCTGGGCAGGAGATCCATGGGCTTGAATGGCAGGGTCTTAATTAGGAGCTACAAGAGTCTCACTGGGCTGCGATCACTTGGCTCAGGACTCCACAGGGCTGGAAAATTTCCCAGCTGGAAAAGGCCACTTTCTTGATGGCCATCTGAAGACATGTCTATATGACACCCTGTGCCATGTTATTTAAAACCTGAGGAACATAGTGCCCTTAGGACAAAAATCCATTGGTAATAAACGCCCAAGTTGTTTCTTAGCACTGCACATGAGTGGGTAGTGGGAGCAGGAAACTTTAAGGCAGGACTGTCTACATTATTTGCAGGACTCTGCAAAATGAAAATGAAATGCAACATGAAAATGTGGCGCCCCGTGTCCAAAACTTACTAAGAAGTTCAAGACAGTAGAGCATTAAATCACATGTGCAGTCCTTCTAAGCATGAAGCCCTCTGCCACTGTATGGGATGCACGCCCAGGAAACTGGCCCTGTTTTTAACGTTTCCAAGAGTCCTTGAGACTGGTTAAAGACAGCAAGGGCCAAAGTAGGGTTGAACTGTACCAATAATTGCTGAGGTTATTCACTTTCCGGTTTTTAAGCTCTCTGGCTCTACTAGATACTGCCTCATGGATTATAAAATTTGCCCATAGGATCCCCGTAGCTACCACTTCATTTCTCTCCTTTTCTTCACAGCCAAATTTCTCAGAAGACTAGATAACAATTGCTATCTCCACTTTTATTCTGATTAGACAGTCACTGATATTTTAAAATCAAATTTTATCCCCCATAAATCCACTGAATCTTACCAGTAGGGGTCACTTGTGTGAGTCAGGGGTGCTTCTAACGATACGTAACAGATGATCTGGCTTATAGCAGCATAAACAAACAAGAGTGTATTGATTTTTCTCCCATTCCAAGAGGTCTGGAGATAGATAGTTGTGGGTGTTGGTTCAGCAGTTCAACAATGTCAAGGCCAAGATCATGCTTTCACTACGTGGTTGTAAGATTTCTGCCACTCCCACTCTGCTCAGCTCCTAGGATCAAGGCTGAAAGAAGAAAGAAAAGGTCATGCTGGCTATATCCACAATCCAGATGTAAAGCAAACCACCCCAAAGCTAAGCAGCATAAAAAAACCCATTTCATTTTGCTTTTAGATTCTGTGGCATAGGAATTTGTACAGAGCACAGTGGGGAGAGGTTGCCTCTCCTCCACCATGTCTTGGGTCTCAGCTAGGAAGACCTCAAAGCTGGGCATGATTTCCTGGTGCGGGCTACAGTCATTGAGAGATGTCCTCACTCACAGGTCTCGTAGTTGGTGCTGACTGTGGGCTGGGACCTCCACTGTACTGTCCAGAGCATCTAGACATGGTCTCTCCCTGTGGTCTCTTGGCGCAGTTTGGGCTTCCTTGCTTCCAGAAGCAAATCTCTCAACAGAGCAAGGTGGAAATGGGTGGCAATTTTATGATCTAGCCTCAGGTGTCACAGTGCCACTTCTGCGCTCTGTTGGCTAAGACAATCACAAAGCTCACTCCAGGATCAAGGGAAGAGGACACTGACCCCCATCTCTTAATGGGAGAAGATTTAGGATCACATTGTAAGAAGAGCACATGGGTGAAAGCCATTGTTGTGGCCGTCTGTGAAAAACACGATCTTCCGTGAGCCCTTTTATTAAGAAAGCAACATTTCCCCAGAAACCACCGGCAGATTTACTCTTGTATCTCACTGACGCATCTGTGTCACATACACGCTTAGTTGCTAGGGAGGGCGAGAAAGGGAGTATTTGACCTTCAAGTCTGTCTAGTGCGTGGTGGTTTGGGGGAAGGGGGAAGGATGACTGTTAGCTAGGCAGTAAGCAAGGTTTGTCACACGCCCCTGCCCACGGCAAGGCTCAACCTCTCCCTACTGTGTGGGAGAAGAATACATGCTTCTATATAGTACCTATAAAGTTTTATTGCATTTATTTGTTTCTTTCAGTTATATTCTAAGTCCTTTATAGGCAGGGACTCTGAATTATTTGTCTTAGCATCTCCGAGGTCTATTTCTGTTCCTGACACAGAGGAACATTAATAATGCATGTATTGAATAAATGACAGGTAAGGTTCTAGAATTTTCTGAGTAGAATAACTTCTAGTCTTAGATATTTGGGGTCCAAGATTGTAAATAATTTTAATGGAAAGACAAAGAAGTCCAACTTCAATACCCACAATAGCTAGATTGCCTAGTGGTCTACAGGTAGCAAAGAACCCAAGAGTCTAGAAGACACTTTTGAGTAATAATAATCACGAGCCCTTTGTTTTATATAAAGTAGCTTTACCAATATCCTATTTGCTCCTCATAACCACTTTGAAAGTTCAGAAGGGCAGATATCATCGTTCCCATTTTGTAAAAAAGTCACTAAAATTTAGGTTAAGTGACTTGTTCAAGCTAATACGTGCAGGAAAAGCATGGTAATTTCTTTCTAAATTAACCACATGTACGTTTGAAGTCTGGAAATCTGTGGGATGCAATCAAAGCACTTACTGCCTAGTTGTAGTCTGCTCTAATTTCAGGTACAAATTTCTGAAAATAACCATGAAGTTTGAAATTACAAGTTTACACACACACACCATCTATCTATTTAATCTGTCTGGACACACACACACACACACACACACACACACATAATCAAGTACCACTTACCTTGAATATTATGTAAAATAATATTCTAGAGAAATAGCTATGATTTTCCATGTACATAATTTTCTATCAAAATTTAGGGTGCAGCTATGTCTGCCTGAAGATTTGGACTCATCCAATTCTTGAGTGCCTGTCTTGGAGTCTTGGCAGTGGTGGAGACATGTCAGAACATTAGCCTGTCTCAGGAGAAAGGAGTGGGAAAGAATTGTGAAGGATGTTAACTCAGCATCACATAGTCTTTGCTAAGATACCAGAGAGAGTCCTACGGAGAGGAGAGTCCACACACAGTTGTTGAAACTTAGTTCTCAGAAGTTTCCAGGTAATATGGCATGGAACTATTGGAACTGGAAATCAAGTAATGAGAGCATGAAAAAGCTCCCCAAGGTCATCCTAAAAATGTTCCTGCATTTTCCTAGGAGACAATCCCACATATTTTTGTGTCTGTCTAAACATGTCCTCCAGAAATGGAGGAGCAGCAAAGGTGGTTACCAGAAGAATGTGTCTGGGTTAATTATGAAGAAAGTGACTGAGGTACATAATACCAAGTGAGTCGGTATTCCTTATACTCTGTTTCAAAAATAAGTGCATAAAAATCTGCAGGCAGAGTTGTTACTATTTCTAACAAGTAATTCAGATCTTTACCATTTCAACCCAGTAACTGAAGGTAAACTTTGTGAAAAGGTTGATCCCTGTTTACATAGCTTTTACAGTATTTACCTTAGTTTTCCTGGGTTAGAGTATGTGCATATAAACCCTAACTGTTCCAAGACCATGGTCTGCCGGACGACAAGGACTATGTCTTATTTATCTTTGTGTCTAGCCCAGAGCTTTGTACTTATTAGTAGCTTAGTAAATGTTGTTTGAATCGAATAGCTCTGTGTAGAGGCTGCTAAGGCAGATACAGAGAGCGAGTTCTTGACTTAATTAGGTTTAATCAATATATCATAAAATGCCCAGGGAAATTCAATGATAGGTCCAGGCTATGAAGGTTAACAGCAGTATCTAAAACAGCTGGGATTATTATCTATCTCTTCTGGCATTCAGAAGAAGTTGACCCCATGTATTGATGCCTACAGGAGTACAAAAAGGATCTGGCTGGGAATATAAGGAAAAGCATTTTACAGTAGTGCTTAAAATGCATTTTAAAGAATACTCCATACCTTTGGCAGCTTTTTAGGGGCAGACATATCCAGCAAAAAAATATATTGCCTGTAGAGCTTCCTGCCTGACTAGATCTTTGATATGGCATAAAATATAATTACCAGTTCCCAGAAGTCAGACACGTCACATAAAGAATATCTTTATGCCTCTGAGGGCTGCTTATTAGAAGGTTGCATGACAACTGGGATAAGGGTGAGTGAACTTTGAACTGCCTGGCTAGTGAAAAATTACTTCTAGTTTCGAGAAAGCCCTGGATGGATGATAATGTCTCAGACTCCTGTCTTCTTCCTTATTTGATTATTATGCTCCCTGACACCTGAATATTGGGTTAAAGTTTAAATACTACTTAGCTAGAACTACTTCCTGTAATTGTAGAACCCAACTGATGACAGATCTAGCTGTACTATTTTTCATGGCTTCCACTCTCACCCATGAAAGTGGGCTATAAACTCCAAGGATTTCAGCTCCATCAAGAACCTCTTGTCTGAGTTCCACCTCATTCGTTAATTCATTTAAAATTTATTTATTGAGCATCTCTTTGGTGCTGGAGATAGAAGAAGACACCATTCTTCCCCTAAGGAGTTCACAGACTGTTAGACTGTTAGGAAGACAGAAAAACCAGTAATCATGATATAGGTCATCAGGGTACAATAAAGGTATAACCAGAGGATTCTGGAAGCACCAGAGTTGAGGAGGAGACTTCCCAGGAGGAGATGACCTTTCAAGTGGCCAGTTGCACTTACCTAAAACTCAACATTTCAAATAAAAAATTCATAATTTTCTCTCCCCAACTCTCATTGTGTCCTAATATTTCCATTTCTGTCAATAGTGCTACTATTTATCTTCCCAGTGATTGAGGTTTAAAACCTTGGGTTTCTATTTTCTTCATCCCCTGGAGCCATTCAGCCATTACATTTGGTTAGTTCTTCCCTTTCGCTTCAGGTCACAAGTCCCTGGGTACAATAATGCCTGGAGCCTTTGTTTTCTGTCTCTAGTCATCACAATTCCAGGCACCCAGTATTATCAAAAGTAAAAAAACAAAACAGCCTAACTAGCTCAAACCACCTCCTCGTCCATACTCCATCACCTCACTTATGGACTACTGAACTAGCCTCCAGGCCTGCTGAGTACGATCCATCCTGGATCTGCCACCAGACCATAAAGGTATTTGCCTGCAGTCTGGCTGGCTAGAACATGTGGCTTTATGACGAAGAAAGCAGGAGGGAGAACATACCTACATAAACCTGTGAAATTAGGATGCAATGAGTATGAGTGGGCATAGCATCAAGGAAGGCAAAAGAGCAGGAATTACCTAGCAGTTCACCAGGAAAGCCGACAGGGAAGCAATGTGACCTTCCAAAGTGACAACAGGCCAAGGTAGAGAGCAGCATAATTGTATTCGTTTCCTGTGGCTATTGTAAGCTATTACCACAAACTTGGTAGCTTAGAGCAACAGAAATTTATTCTCTCACAGTTCTGGAGGCCCAGAGATCTGAAATCAGCATCACTTGGCTAAAATCAGGTGTCAAAGGGACGTACTCTCCAGAGACTCTAGGGGAGGCTCCGTTTCTTGCCTCTTCCGTCTTCTGGTGGCTGCTGGCATCCCGTGGCTTGTAGCCGCATCACTCCAATCTCTGCCTCCATGGTTACATTGCCTTCCCCCTTTTTTAGTCTAGGTTTTCTCTCTCTGCTTCTCTCTTGTAAAAATACCTGTGATTGCATTTAGGACCTGCCCAGACAGTGGAGGATAATTTCCCCATGTCAAGATCTTTAACTTAGACACATCTGCAAAGTCCTGTTTTAGCCACAGGAAATAACATTCACAGGTTCCAGAGATTAGGATGTGATCTCTTTTTTTGGGGGGGCGAGGCAGAAGGGAACATTATTCAGGTTTCTACACTAATAAAGTAAATTTGGAATCATGATCCAGGCCTATACATCTGATCTCCTGGTTGTCTCAGGACTAGAGCTGGGATTTGGAGATGCGGGTGAGGCACAGGGTATTTCTTTCCAGGGAAACAGTATAAGCAAAGGCCTAGCGGCAGCTGTGAGAATATAGAGAAGATAACAGGGACTAGGCCAACTGGACTGGAAACGTCATACATGATATATTGTTGTAGTGGGAGATGAAACTGGCTACTTAATTAAAGAGGGACCAAATAACAGAAGAGCTGGAGCAGCTGGGGACTGGATCTTAGACAGAGAGGATGCTGTTGCTTCCTGCACAGGGAATGGCATCTTGGAAGTTTTGTTGTAGGAGGATCAGTCTGCACTCTCCTTGTGAAGGCCACTCCATTCCTAACTAAGAAGCTTAAGGTAATGGGCCAGAAATCTAAATTCCATCTCTGGACACCATCTCAGATATTCCTCTCAACTTGCTGCTGACAGGTGTTGCCTTAGACAAAACGGTGAATAAAATCTAAACTTTAGGAAACCAGTGGGCTGAGTTCTCAGAAGAGCTGCTGTTTCACTTCCACTCTGCAGGTTACCCTTGATCGCCTCGCTGTGCTTCCCTGCCCTGTCTGAGCTAAAGCCCTGGTCCAGCTCACTCTGCACCACAGGACCTTAGCAATATTTTCTCGCATATATCTCCTCAGGAGAGGGGAAAAAATAAACAAAAGGGACTACATCAAACTTTAAAGTTTTGCACAGCGAAGAAACCTATCAACAAAATGAAAAGGCTACATACTAAATGACAGAAGATATTTTCAAATGATATATCTGATAAGAGATTAATATCCAATGTATACAAAGAACACATACAAGTCAACAAATCAAAGAACTCGATTAAAAACTGATCAAAGGACTGAATAGACATTTTTCCAATGAAGACATATAGATGACTAACAGGCACATGAAAATATGCCCAACGTCACTAATTGTTAGAGAAAAGCAAATCAAAACCACAATGAGATATCACCTCACAACTGTCAAAATGGCTATAATCATAAGAGCACAGATTGGGGCTTCCCTGGTGGTGCAGTGGTTAAGTGGTCCCCCAGTGCAGGGGACACGGGTTCGAGCCCTGGTCGGGGAGGATCCCACATGCCGCGGAGCAACTAAGCCCCTGTGCCACAATGGCTGAGCCTGCGCTCTAGAGCCCGAGAACCACAACTACTGAGCCTGCATGTGGCAACTGCTGAGGCCCACGTGCCTGGAGCCCGTGCTCTGCAGCAAGAGAGGCCACCATGGTGAGAGGCCCGTGCACCGCAGCGAGGAGTGGCCCCCATTCGCTGCAGCTAAAGAGAGAGCCCACACACAGCAATAAAGACCCAACGCAGCCAAAAAAAAAAAAAGATAAATAAAATAAAATTACTTTTAAAAAAAAGCAAATAAAAAGAACAGAGAGAAAAATGTTGGCAAGGGTGTGGAAAACAGGGAGCCCTCGGACACTGCTGGTGGGGATGTAGATTGGTGCAGCCCCTATGGAGAGCAGTATGGAGGTTCCTCCAGAATCAAAAGTAGAACTACCATATGATCCAGCAATTCCACACCTGGATATATATCTTCAGAAAATGAACTTATTTGAAGGGATACATGCACCCAATGTTCACACCAACACTATTTACAATAAACAGTACTTGGAGGCAACCCAAGTGCCCATCAACAGACAAATGGATAAAGAAGATGTGGTACATGTATGTATAATGGAATATTATTCAGCCATAAATAAGAACGAAGTTCTGCCATTTGCAGCAATGTAGATGGACTCAAGAATGCTATGCTTGGTGAAATGGGTCAGGCAAAGAGAAATAGTGGGTGATGTTACTTGTATGTGGAGTCTAAGAGGTAATGCTGGTGAATGTATGTGCAAGGGAGAAACAGACTCACTGTTATACAAAACAAACTAGTGGTTGCCAAAGGGAAGAGGGAAAGGAGGAGGGACAAATTAGAGGTATGGGATTAAGAGATACAAACTATTATGTCTAGAATAGATAAGCACCAAGGATATTTTGTATATCATAGGGCATTATGGTCATTATCTTGTAATAATGTATAATGGAGTGTGATCTGCAAAAACACTGAATCTGTATGCCGCATACCAAAACTAATATAATCAATCAACTCTACTTCAATAAAAAGTACAATTAAAAAAAAATCTAAACGTTACTGTAGTCTATTAGGTCCTTTATGATTTGGCCTCTGGATCCCTCTTTAACATCATCTCTTGTCATTTTTCCTTTTACCCCAACCACTTTCAAAACTTTGAAGACATCAAACTCATTCCTGCTTCAAGGTCTTTGAATGTGTTGTTCTTTCCTTCCAGAATGGTCCTCTGCCACCATTTCCAGGGCTGGCCCTATCTCATTCTTCTAATCCCAATTCTTTTTGAAGATCCCTTTTAACCACCCTATTTAAAGTGGTTTCTCCATCACCGTACCTGTTAGCTTCCTCACCGCACTCATCACCACTTGTAATTATATGTGTTTATTCTTTTACTTGTTTCTTGTCTGCCTCTTTTAATGATTATCTTCATGAAGGAAACCACTTCTTTGCCTTCATGTATTCAACAAATATTGAATGAACGTTTACAGCGTGCTGGGTGCTGTAACAGATGGTGGGAGACAGCAGTGAACAAACTGATGCACACCCTATTGTCAGAGAGCTCACATTCCAATAGGAGGCAGGCAATTAACACTGAAGTGAACACACAGCAGATGGTGATGAGCATCAGGAAGAAAAATCAAGCAGAAGAAGGGGATAGCAAGGTACAGAGTGCTCCTTTATAAGAGGTGGTCAGGGAAGGCCTCCTGGAGAAGGTGACATCTGAGCAGAGACTTGAAGGAAGTTAGAAAGCAAGCCATGCACATGTCTGTGAGAAGAGTTTTCTAGGTAGAGGCAACAGCAAATTTAAAGCCTCTGTAGGGACTTCCCTGGTGGCGCAGTGGTTAAGAATCCACCTGCCAATGCAGGGGACACGGGTTCGAGCCCTGGTCTGGGAAGATCCCACATGCTGTGGAGCAACGAAGCCCACGCGCCACAACTACTGAGCCTGTGCTCTAGAGCCTGTGAGCCACAACTACTGACAACTAATAAAACTCATGTGCCTAGAGCCTGTGCTCCTCAACAAGAGAAGCCACCACAATGAGAAGCCCGCGCACCACAATGAGAAGCCCGCGCACCACAATGAAGAGTAGCCCCTGCTCGCTGCAACTAGAGAAAGCCTGCGTGCAGCAATGAAGACCCAACGCAGCCAAAAATAAATAAGAAATAAATAAATTAATTAAACAAATAAAGCCTCTGAAGTGTGAGCAGCTTGGCTGATATGTTTTAGGAAAGCAAGGAGGCCAGGGACCAGGGTGGCCGGATTGGAGAGCACAGGGGAGAGTATGGTAGGCCTGGTTGATGCAGTAGACACTGTGGATTTCACTTAGAGAGAGATGGAAGGTGTTGGAGGGTTCTGAGAATGATATGCTATTGCTTACATTTTTCAAGGACCACTCTGGCTTTTGACTTAAGAATAGAGTATATAGGAAGGCAAGGATAAGAGCACAGAGACCTATTAGGAAACTATTGTAATAATCTCCCATATGAGATGACTGTGGCTTGACCCAAGGGAGTAGAGGTTGGGATGGAGAGAATGGTCAGAAAGTGGATGTATTTTGAAATAGAACTGATAGGATTTGCTGATACATTAGAAATGGGATGTGAGAGAAATAGGAGTCAGGACGATATCAAGATTTTTTTTTAACCTAAACAACTGGAATAATGGGTTTTCAATATACCAAGTTGGAGCAGATTTTAGAGAAGAAACCAGAATTTAGCTTTAGATGTTTTACATTTGAGATCCTACTACACATCTGAGTGGAAATGTTGAAGGGGGAGCTGGATATATGAGTCCAAGAGAGAGGTTGGGACCAGGCATTTGGTCATGGAGAAGACGAGGTGTTGTTGGGGCACAGATTGGATTCACAACCATTGGAAGAGAGCGATAATTTGGGGAGTTTGTGATGATAAAAAAGATGAGGTCTGAAGACTGAGGGAACTCCAAGATTCAAAGATCTGGGCAGTTAGGAACTAGTTAAGGAGATGGACTGGACAGTGAAATAGGAAGAACTAAGAAAAAGGGATGTCTATGGGCAACAAGAAGCGAGTTTTTCAAGAAGGAAATTTCAAGATGGACACATCAAATGTTGCTGGTAGACAGAGCCAGAGGTCTGCTTTGTTAGCTCTTCTCTTCAATGCTGGGCATGGAGTAGACATTACACAAATATTTGTTGAATGAATAAAGAAATGACGTGAGGTCTGCGCCCTTAGTAGTCTTAATAAAAGTCTAATTTTCTAGCTTCAGAGGAGGAGCTAGAGCAGGTTTTTTGATGTAGATGGGTGTTAACACAGAGTCGTGAGCTCCCTGAGAGAGAAAAGCACAAGTTGTTTTACTGGAGATCCTGTCCTCCAAGGCACCAGCTGGTGAAAAAATAAGAGAGTTAAGAGTTTCTGTTTCTCAACACATAGGCAGGAACCGTAAGGTGGTGATGGTGGAAAAAGAGATTCTCCTGCTGCCTAAGTGTCTTTTTGTGTGACAAGAAGCAAGACAGCACTTCCTTAACGGATCCCAACAGTAGGGATAAAGAGAATGTTCAGTTATTTTTAAAAATCTTTTTCCTTGAGGTATAGTTGATTTACAATATTATACAAGTTCAGGTGTACAACATCATGATTCACAATTTTTAAAGATTATACTCCATTTATAGTTACTATAAAATATTGGCTATGTTCCCTGTGCTGTACAATATATCCTTGTAGCTTATTTATTTTATACCTAGTAGTTTGTACCTCTTAATCCCCTATCCTTAACTCACCCCTCTCCCTTCCTTCTCCCCACAGGTAACCGCCTGTTTGTTCTCTGTATCTATGTGTCTGTTTCTGTTTGGTACGTTCCTTCATCTGTTTTGCTTTTTACATTCCACATATAAGTGAAATCATTTGGTGTTTGCCTTTCTCTGTCCGATTTATTTCACTTAGCATAATACTCCCTAGGTCCATCCATGTTGTCTCAAATGGCAAGATTTCATTCTTTTTTATGGCTGAGTAATATTCCATTGTCTATGTACCACATCTTCTTTATCCATTCCTCTGTTGATGGATACTTAGGTTGCTTCCATATCTTGGCTATTGTAAATAATGCTGCAATGAACATTGGGATGAATATGTTTTTTCGAAATAATGTTTTCATTTTCTTCAGATATACACCCTGGAGTGGAATTGCTAGATTATATGGTAGTTCTATTTTTAGATTTTTGAGGAACCTCCATACTGTTTTAGTAGCTGCACCAATTTACACTCCCACCAACAGCATAAAAGGGTTCCCTTTTCTCCACATCGTCGCCAACATTTGTTATTTGTGGTCTTTTTGATGATGGCCATTCTGACTGGTGTGAGGGGATATCTCATTGTGGTTCTGATTTGCATTTCTCTGATGGTTGATGATGTTGAGCATCTTTCCATGTGTCTTGGCCATCTGTATGTCTTCTTTGGAAAACTGTCTATTCAGGTCTTCTGCCCATTTTTAAGTGGGGTTGTTTGTTTTTTTGATATTGAGCTGTTTATATATTTGGATATTAACTCCTTATTGGTTATATCACTTGCAAATATATTCTCACATTCAGGTTGTCTTTTTGTTTTGTTGATGGTTTCCTTTGCTGTAGGGAACGTTCAGTTATCTTTGCCTGCCTGGAGCCACCACCCTCCCTCTCACCAGATGAGCTGCCCCTCTGTGATCAGCCAGAGGTCAGGTACTCACCAGACTGATTAATCACAGTGGGGGTGGCTGGACCTTCACAGGCTGGGACTCTTTGGACAAAACTAAGTCATCAGTCTGTCTAAAACAGTGCTGTCCAATAGGACATAACGCAAGCCACATACGGAATTAAAAAAAATTAGTAGTCACATTAAAAAAGCTTTAAAAAATCAATTTCAGTAAAACATTTTATTTAACCCAACATATCCTGAGTATTATTGATATCATTTCAACATGTAATCAATGTACAAAATTATTAAAGAGGCATTTTACATTCTTTTTTCTTTTTGTAATGAGTCTTTGAAGTCTGGTGCGTATTTTTTTTTTTCTTGCGGTACACGGGCCTCTCACTGTTGTGGCCTCTCCCATTGCGGAGCACAGGCTCCGGACGCGCAGGCTCAGTGGCCATGGCTCACGGGCCTAGCCGCTCCGCGGCATGTGGGATCTTCCTGGACCGGGGCACGAACCCGTGTCCCCTGAATCGGCAGGCGGACTCTCCACCACTGCGCCACCAGGAAAGCTCTGGTGCGTATTTTATACCTGTAGCACATCTCAGTTCGGACCAGCCACATTTCAAGGGCTCAGGAGCCATGTGTGGCTTGGGTTATTGTATGTTGCTCAGTACAGGTCAAAAACTTACCTTTGCAGGCCAACAATACACATACTCTTATTTTAGTTTATTTTATTTTGTACTGGAGTACAGTTGATTCACAATGTTGTGTTAGTTTTAGGTGTATAGCAAAGTGATTCAGTTATACATATACCTATTCTTTTTCAGATTCTTTTCCCATTTTGGTTATTACAGAATATTGACTAGAGTTCCCCGTGCTATACAGTAGGTCCTTGTTGATCATCTACTTTATATACAGTAGTGTATATATGTTAATCCCAAACTCCTAATTTATCCCTCTCCCTCCCCCACCTTTCCCACACTCATACATTTCTCATGTAGCTTTGGGGCCTAAATTGAAAGCCTCCTCAGCCAGATTATGCCCAAAGCTTAAAGGTATTAGCGTCCTCAGGGGAAGTCTGGAGACCAAAGGAAGAAGGTCCCGTCAGAGGTTTGGGCCCCAGAAAAAGGAAATGGTGGAGACAGTGTTCCTCCCCTTACCGTTCCAGACCATCTTGCCCATGGCCAGATGCCTGTAGTCCTCATGTTGAGCACTGAATCTAGAAACTAGATCTCATAAAACCCCAGTGTGAGCAGGAAGAAGAGAACAAATGCTGTGTGAACTTCCATCTTTTCCCAGTTTCTTCCCAAGTTCTCACAGTCCTAAAGATGCTTCGTCTCCTCTTCTGGAGCTGGCTGCCCCAGGTCTGGAGAAGGTCAGTGCCCACATGAATCCTCTGGGGGAGTTGCAGGCATCCCAGCAGATTGAGGTCTGGATGCATGAACTATGAGTGACTCGGTGTGTTCCACATCTTGCAATGCCTACATTTTGCACAATTATGCCTAGGGAGAAGAATATTTAATTCAAATAAATGAATACAGAATTGTGGAATTTTAGGTACCATTGGTCCTGAATTAAGGAGAGGGGATATTTTTTGGATGACAGGGCCCACTGGCTCCCAGAGTGATGAACTGTTTGGTTGCCTAATCCCACATCCCTTCCCTCTTTCTGCAAGGGTTGTTTGGACCCTGCCTGTAGACTCAGTGCTCCTTGAGTTGGAAACAGAGGCCAGTAAGTCAGTACCCAATAGCTGATTCTTCTCTGAACCTGAGCTCCCGTTTTAAGAAACTTAGCCCTTGCTTTTTCCGTAGGACCAAGCCCACTCCTGGTCCCTCTATCTCAGCACCATCCAGCTTTAAACCTCCACGCTGGGCATCATCCATTTCCTTTGGTGATCTGGACCAACCTGGCAGTGTATTAAAAGCTCCATCTGCCTCCCTCCCAAAAGGTGTGGTTTGGATTTAGTCTTAATGATAGTAATAGTTCTGTTTACAGAGCATCTATAATGGTGCCAGGCACCAAGCTTGGGGCTCCATGCACATTACATCACATAATCTTCACAACAACCATGTGCCAAGTACATGTTGTTATCCCCATCCGAAAGATGAGGCAACCACAATGGAGAGATGTTAATTAGCTGACAGTCTCACAGCCAGCTCATGGTAGAATCAAGATTAAAACCTCAATTAGTCTGAGTCGAGACAGAGGCCAGATTCCACCACCCTGCCGTCTTGCTGCCCCTGGCCAATATCGGGTGGACGTGGGCGGGTCCAACACACTCCAGCTACACATCTAACCTTGAATGTGTGTGCCTGTGCTTCTGTCCTGGGTCCTGACTTCTACTACGGGACTGAAGCCCCAGCATGACTCCCAGTCTGCTTTGCTGAGGCCCTCACATCCTGCCTGGGGCCTCGCCTACCTCCTCTCCTGGGGGGCTGCACCTGTTCCCTCCAGCCGCTAGGTGGAGTCTTGTGCTCAGCTGGCCAGGCTCTCCCAGAACCATGAACCCTCCTCCTGCGTGACCTCTACCTGGAGGTGGGGTTGCCATGTATCGTCAGCTCCTCTTTCAGTGGCTCAAGTGCACCTACGTCAGCCCATGTTGGGACTGCTACATATAAGGCCACCATCAGGGCTCACATTTTGTCATGAAATTGCCCTGGAAGCTGTCCTGTGTGCCCTGACCCTCCACTCTTCAACCTTTTCCTCTAGTTTCCTGATCTCCCATTGGGATCTTTAACTCAAAGCCTGTTCTCCATCAAACTCTTGTTTTATGACCTAGTTTTGTATTTGCTGTCTAAATTTTTTTGTGTGTGGAAATTTGTCATTTTTTTAACTTTTTAATTGAGGTATAGTTAATTTACAATATTATATTAGTTTCAGGTGTACAACATAATGATTCAAAATTGTTATAGATTATAATCCATTTAAAGTTATTATAACATATTGGCTCTATTCCCTGTGCTATACAATATATCCTTGCAGCTTTTTTATTTTATACATAGTAGTTTTGTATCTCTTAACCTGCTACCCCTATGGTGCCCCTCTTCCCTTCCCTCTCCCCACTGGTAACCACTACCTTGATCTCCCTATCTGCGAGTCTGTTTCTGTTTTGTTATATTCATTCATTTCATTTTTTAGATTCCATGTGTAAGTGATATCATATAGAGTATTTTTCTTTCTCTGTCTGACTTATTTCACTTAGTGTAATACCCTCCAGGTCCATCCATGTTGTTGCAAATGGAAAAATTTCATTCTTTTTAATGGCTGAGTTGTATTCCATTGTGTATATATACATATCCACCACATCTTCTCTATCCATTCACCTCTTGATGGACACTTAGGTTACTTCCATATCTTGCCTATTGTAAGTAATGCTGCTGTGAACATTACTAAGATTTGACATGATTCAAAGCCTCTACCTTCAGCCTCACCCACTGTAACCATCACCCTGGGGAAGTTGTGCTCTGCCCAGCGGCCTATCATAACTCATGGGATTTGCCCCAGTCGTTCTGCCTGGTTCTGCCTATCAGGAGAGACAGGGATTGGGCTCTTGCTGCCAGATCCAAGCACTGGTACCAACGCAAGTTAGACCCTAGTTTGTGGTTTGGACAGCTGGCTCCTCTCTTCAGGGTCATGCTCCAAACCAAATTAATCCCTCTTGCTTGGTCTCCGCCAACTTTCAACTCATTCTTTCAGTTCTCACCGACCATTGAGATCCCAGAATGCCCCCTAGCCAAATCAGCCCAAATTTTAGCATCCACTTTCCCCCAACTTTCAGAAAGTTCCTGCCTAAACCACCATGCCCTGTTCCTGCCTCAGGACTCCCCTTCTCCAGGGCTGGCGGTTGCATGGGGTTGTCCAGACCCAATGCCTGGCTTTCCCCTACCACGGTTAAGCCCACTGCTGTTGGTCCATCCACACGTGGACCTCGCTGACCCCACTGCCCGCCTGGATTGCTGCCGATTGCCTCACTCTATGGAGCTCTGCCAGCCAGCCAGACAGCTAAGCAGGCCCACACTCTGCTTCTCTGAAACTCGCTACCTTGTAAGCCCTGTCGTCCCAATCATGTTTCCCACTTGGCGGTCTGCCCATGTCTGGGTCCTGGCCATTGCTCATCTGGCTTCTCTCCCTGGCTCTGCTGTTCAAAACCTTATGTGCTAGGATGGGAATGACCACCTGCAGTACTGAGAACAAGGGATCTGGCTGTGGGCCTTCTCATTTGTCTCACAATTTACCAGCCTTCACTGCACGCTGGTCTGTATTGATTTCTAGAGACTTCATACATGTAAGTCATCACCTCAGTTAGGTCTCAAGCCCCTTTAGGTTAATAACTATGTCTTATTCTGAATTAATTTAATATACATTGAGTCCTTATTATGTCCTAAGCCCTATGCTGGTGGGTGTGGGGATGGGGTGTGAATGTGTAGGTGAAGTACCAGCATAGCATCATGAATCAAAAAGAGGCCTTAGGGCTTCCCTGGTGGTGCAGTGGTTGCGAGTCCGCCTGCCGATGCAGGGGACGTGGGTTCGTGCCCCGGTCTGGGAAGATCCCACATGGCGCAGAGCGGCTGGGCCCGTGAGCCATGGCCGCTGAGCCTGCGCGTCCGGAGCCTGTGCTCCGCAATGGGAGAGGCCACGGCAGTGAGAGGCCCGCGTACCGCAAAAAAAAAAAAAAAAAAAAAAAAGAGGCCTTGTATAGAGGGAAGTCATAGGATTATCATCACAAATTGGGAGACTTCTGAGAGTGAAAGCGGCCCTAAAAATAATTAAGTTAATTGGTCTACAGCACATGGAAACCAGGACTATCATGGGAAACTGGGAATCAGGGTCACACTTCTTATATACTATCTAGTTTGGCCTTTACAGGCCCAGCACACTGAGTGGGCTCATCTGCGAGGCCTGCCGAGTAACAGCACTGGGCCCAGAACCTCCCCCTCCTGGCTCCTAGCTCTTGCTGGTTTTGTTGTTTTCATTTGAGTCTTCGCCCTTTAGAAATTTGTAATCTAGTTGGCAAATCTACAAGAATCAGGTGGAAACATAAGACAGTGTATGCCAGTTAACTGCCAAGTAAATGCTATAGGCGAGTATTTTTCAAACAGTGTTCCAGGGTACCCCAGGGTTCCTCAGGCTATCAGTGGAGAGACGCTCAGGCTAGCACACCCCCACTTCTATCAGAGTCTCTGCTTATATCTGGTTTTCCTATTGGCTTGTGAAGATTTTTTTTTCTCAATAAAGGTATTTACAGCTTTAAAGAGTATGAAACCTTTTGGTAGACAAGAGATAGAATGGAAGGTCAGAGGAGAGAGAGATTCCTCTTGGTAGGTTTTTAGAACCCGTGGTACTTAAGTTAAGCCTTAAAAGATGGGTGGAATTTATATACTCCTAATGTACTTCCAACCTCATCCAACTCAATATTGTGATCAACTTTGTTGCTGTGGCTTAATGGATACTAGTTGACTTGTTTGGCTGTCATGTACACACAAGTACATTCTGTTTTTTTTTTTTTAAAGTACCATAATAATAGCTAACCAACATGACCTCATGCTTATCTCTCTGATTCCTGCTTCCTGAATCATTCAACATCCTCACTCTTCCTACCTTAGTCTTAAAACACACTTAGCATTGCTGTTCCCAGTAATGATGGTTTGAGGATCGTCCTCTGGTAGGACCACCCACTTGCCCCAATGTGAAGGAGTCCTGTTGTTTTGCTTCCTACTGGTGGTGTTGACCTTGTGATGGGGGTGTGATGCTGCTGCTTGTCCACAGGCAGGCCAGCTGGTGGCAGGTGTGTGTGTGTGGCTCATAGGTGGTTATGGGTCTGACTGCGGTAACCGACTTCCACCAATAGAACACCGTGGTCGTGGCCCCATTCACACAGAAAAGTGCTAATGAGCTCCATCCATGCCATGAGCACCAGCGATCTGATCCGCAGGGAATCTGCAGGGCTTTATACACCTGTAGCAGGGTGAGCCTGAAGCAAAGACTTGGAAACTCCTGAATAAAGTTTTGCTAGTGGCAGCTGCTGGTGATTCCAGCTGCCTCACTGGTTGTAAAAAGGTGCAGGTGGGCCAAAGGGTTTTCCTGCACATTTGCAGAATACACCAGACAGAACTAGAGATGGAAGAGAAACTGAGTTTGGGTTTCATCCATGCCCTCATGGCTCAGCCACCTTATGGCCACAGCAGTGTCAAGACGCATTGAAAGTTCCAGTTCTAGTTCAGTTTTTAGTAAGTAAGAGACTTTTTTTTTTTTGCCTTAACTCCGGAGCTTCAAATTAGATCATTTGCAAAAATAAAATTCAATTCCATCACATCTACAAAGATTTTCTACTTATAGAAAGGTAACCAGCTCAGTTGTCTAATCTTCGAGAATAGACCACTACCTTTCTGTGAGCTGGAGAGAATGGAAGGAACTCTTGTCTCCCCCCTCTTTGTAAAGACAGGAAATCAATTCTCTCATTTCTTATAGAAACATAAAGCTCTACCACTCACGGATCAGAGAACCAGACGGTCTGCACTCATTCAAATTATAAGTGGACACGTGGTGACTTGCTACCTTGTGCCTCATCTATACAATATACACAAAATGAACAGAACGGGATGCTGAGTTCAAGTTATCACCAATCATCAGTGACAAATCGCCTTGAATATTCTCGTACACACAAGTGCAATTAACAGCCTTTTTTTATTTTTAAGCATACCCTCAAATAGTTGCTATTCATGGAGTACAACAAGCATGCTTTACATGCTCAGTTCAGCTCCACTTGGATGCTAGGAATTGGGTACCATTAGCAATGGTACAGAGGTGAGGAGACAGGCACAGGAAATCAATTGACTTTCCCAAGGCAGCAGAGAGTTAAGCTCTGGATCCATATCTCTCTGAAACCCATTGCTGTTCATCAAAATTTTCTATCCTCCTATCAAAAGCCTAGTCAAATATTGATTCTTTATTCTCTGTACTTAATTTTCAACAATACATTTTTGATTAGGGAAACAGTGTCTAGAAGACCCTGACACCTAGAAGGTGATTAATGCTAAATAAACGCTTCCCCTCTTAGAATCTGCGATATGTTTAAGAACAAGTGATGTGACTAAGGAAGAGTTTGGTTTTTAGTGCAAGCCCTAGGAAGCTTTCTGAACATCTGCTGCCCAAAGCATATTTAAAAGCCAAAGATTCAACGTTTCTGTCACCTAACCATGAAAGGGCATGACAAGGACATTTTATTACAACCCCTAAGGAAAATTATGCTCCTGGGAAATTAATCGTTATTTAACCCTGGTTGAAAAAAATCAATTTGTCAAATTTAGCCCTACATCAGGGAAGAGCAGCCACATGCCTCCTGGAAATCAGGGCTGAATAGCATAAAACCTGTACACTCTGCACCCATAAACCTATGTGTTTTGATTTTACAACATTTTGTGCTCCACTTAACAGCTTAACTGCATTTCAATGTATGTCACAAGGATGTTGGCTCATGTCTCTCAGCTGGTAAAATAAATGCACTCATGAGCCTCAGGAACACAAACAGCAAATCTATTCATACTGAGAGACAACCAAGGATTAGGAAAATAAAAAGATTCTGGGGCCAGGAAGAGAATTGACATCTGAGAAGAAAACAAGAATGTCAAGGGAGACAGAAAGAACAGCAGCATGTGGAATAAACGTCAATAACCAAGCTGGGTGGGTCTTAGCTTTTAAAAATATGAGTAGGTTCTAGACTGATAATTAAGAGTGGATTTTATTCCCAGCATTATCCCTAATGTATGCAACTTTGAGAAACTCAATTATTCTGTGCCTCAATTTCTTTATCTGTAAAATGGAGTCATTAACCGCCTACTCAACTCCCCGTGTGGTCACAAAGATCACTGAGATAAGGATTACAACATTCTATGGAGAAGTGCACTGTACAGATATAGAATATGTCCCTTATCGTAAGCTACGCTGTATTTCACTTTCAGTTTCCTCTTACTGTAAAGACATACTTGAAGACAAATCCTCAGGCACCTGTTAAAATCCCCTGTCCTGGATGATTCTCTTTTTTCAAGTTCTTATTTGGAACGCATGAGAAATCAAAAGTTTATTAGTTACTCCAGGTTCATCTATGATGCCCGAACTGGAATACATATCTACAGTTAGTGTCTTAAATGTCAGGTTTATTTAAAAGAATATGGGTGGTGAAAATAGGAAATTGGATATTTTACCTTCTGGTGCACAATTTTTAAGATAAAGGTCATTGTTATATACACTGTAAATTTTTTAAATGAGTGCATCAATTAGGAAGAAATTTAAGAAAAATTAATTATTGTAGGAAAACAAAGAGGATGCTGGCATCCTGTTATGCTAACTTAGCATGTGAGTTTCATAATACAAGAAGATTCAGTCAACTCCAAGTTCTTTTGAGAGTAGAAGGTAGCCTCTAATATCACAGCAGCCAGGAAATGAGTGTATCTTCTTACAGATGCTATATAGGGTTTAACTATTGACTGTTTCAAGGGCACAATATTTCCCAGCCAATTAGTAAAATACTCTGAGATGGAACTTTACCAGTGCAGTTATAACTACTTAGACACTAACTGCTGGCATCTTGAAAGGCCCCTGGACTTATTCTCAGGATATCCGCCAGATAAACTGTGGAAAAGAAGCCCTGGGTTGCTTGGAAAGAGGATGCAATGGGGCAGCTCAAGAACAGAACTTCCGTTCTGGCATTCTTTTTTTTTTTTTTTTTTTGCGCGGGCCTCTCACTGTTGTGGCCTCTCCTGTTGCGGAGGCTCCGCGGCATGTGGGATCTTCCCGGACCAGGGCACGAACCCACGTCCCCTGCATCGGCAGGTGGACTCTCAACCACTGCACCACCAGGGAAGCCCCTGGCATTCTTTTACTTCCTGTCCTTCATCCTTGTGCAGCAGTGCACTCATCCCAGTTAGTGCCTCACCCAGAACAGCTCAGGTCCAGTTGAGTTCTGAAGACCAGAGAGGGAGGCAACTTGGACCTTTCCTTCTAAAGAGCTCAACCTCGGTGGAAAGAGGGTAGACTGGTCATGATTGGAAATAGAAGGCATGCTGTGAAGCAGAGGGAATTATCCAGGATCAAGTGTGGATCAAGTCAGAACTCAGAGGAGAGGAGCCGCGGGTAAAGAAAGCCAAGGTGGGCATCACTTCCCAACACCACAGGGTACCAGAGTCAAGGCACTGCTCCGAGCACAGGTCTACACTAGGCAGAACCTTCTCCGTCAACAGTAAATTGAATAAAGACTTCTGAGCTCCTACTACGTGCCAAGCACTGTGTTAGGGAGTGGGAATACTGCAGGAATATGCGTTCTTTTGGTTACTATCCATTCCACCTTTTCGTCAAGTAACAACTCCATGGATTTCTTTTAGGGAACTATTCCCACCCATCCTTGCTCAGTCCACGTGGTTTAGACTCGGGTCTCCAGCCCCAGCTTCAGAGAAGAAGCATGTGCCTCAGGGCTGGCCAATCACAGCACTGCATTCCCCTACCTAGTGATTGGTTCAGAAGTGGCTGAGTCACCCCAATTCCTCCAATCAGAATGAACCCAGAATTTAAGAGGGAAGCACCGGGAAGATATCTTTCTCCTGGGATTCATAACAGTAAGAATGAAGCGAGCCTGGAGTTGCCAGGAGCCAGCACACAGCACCTAACCCACTCCGTGGGAGGCAGATCTAAGACGGATAAAAATGGAATTCTGAAGATAGCACTTGAGCCCCTGGATCCAGGCTTTATCAGTCTGCTACTAGCCTTGAACTTTTCGGTTTTATAGAAAAGTTCCTATAGATTTCCTTTTGCGTTTTTTAAGACACCTTCCCCTTAGCTTATGCCAGTTTGAATTAATTTTTTGTCCTTTGCCACCAACACTTCAGAATTTTGATACAGAGACATAGATGAAAAGACGTCATTCCTGATACTGAGGTGGCAGACGTGTGGTTAGTACAAATTTAGAGATACCTTCCTAGTGTGAGGGCCGTAGAGCCACGGATTCTGTCTGGGGGGGTAAGTTTCCCCAGCCTGGAGAGCGTAACAGTTGGTGACTAACCTGCACTCCTACTGACCATAAGACATACAATCTCTCTTCCTACGTACCTCAAGCTAATTAGTTTGAGGAGGATCCAGTGGTCTGGAAAAAAATTTCTGGCAACTCCTTTTCTTCTCCAATTTCCCTTGTCTGTGCATTTCTGTTAACCGGTGTATATTGCTGAAGACCCTACAGTCTTAATCAAAGACTGAGAAGGTGAAAAGGGCAGGAGAAAATATTTTTCTCTCTTTAGGGCAGCAGTCATTGGCCTTAAACCCCCATCCACAGCAAGAATAGGTCATGTAAATTACCAAAAAAAAAAAAAGCAACTTATTGTACTGTCAAATATTTCTTCTGGTTGGATGTACTCTTGAGAAAGATGATTACTGAGAAACACTAAATTCCTGGATTCGTATGGCTCCTGTGCTCTCCTCCAAGCTGGACAGCCTACTTCAGCATCAGTTCTTACGGGGTGTTTGCTGTGGCTGTGTTTAGAATTTGTAAGATTTGCTTGGCAAAACTTAGGCTGGCAATATTCTCTAGGACCCAAGGTCTTTAGTGGTAGGCTGGTATGGAGGAACCAGAATAGTGAAGTGGGAAGACCGTGACCTTAGAGTCTGATGGATCGATTTTGATTTCTTACTGCACCCAATCAAGATAATTAACTTCTCTGAGCATTGATCTCATTTGTAAAATGAAGATAATAGTGCATCCCTCTCTGGGTTTCTGTGAAGTCTGAGTAAGATCAAATGCCTTGCACATTGCAGGTCACATTCTGTATTCATTATAAAATAAATGGTTATAATCAGTGTGTATATTCTATTCGAATTCTGCTTCTAAAAACCAAGATTTAACAACTATCTAACCAGACCTCTACTTCCCCTTCTCCAAGCTCACTGTACCCCAGCTTACTCTCTTCCATTCCCAGAGCATGAAGGCTAGAGTTCCTATCCATAATTTACAAAGTAACAGGGAAACTGGTGAGCTGTGTGTCCAGCTGGGATCACAGTGTGGAGAGCAGATTAGAGAGTGACAGCTGGTCTGAGAGAGAAGCCCTCCCTAAAAGGGCGAGGGGCTCTACTCCAGGCTGCAGAGCTGTCTTGGGCGGAGGTCAGGTGGCAGATCTCTTCTCCATTTTCACCTGCACAGACACCTCCACTTAGCTGATTCTGTAACACAGCTTGGCTTGCTGGCAGACGCTCCACCAGAGTGCCCGCTCCCTGAGGGCAGAGCCTGATCTTTCTTTCATTGCTGGGACTAAATTCCCAGACCGTGTCTGGCATACAGTTGATACACAATGAATATTTAGGAAGCTCTGTATAAACAAATGAATCCAGAGCCCTGACTGCCTTCCCTTCGTCAATTTCTCCCCAGGGCTTCCTCTGGATAAAGGGCTGATTAGAATCCCCTTGCCAGGTAATAGCCTTGACCCTCACCTTCTCAGCCTTGACCCCCCAGATAAACATCCAGACCTTAAATTGGCTCTCAAGATGGAGGGAGAGCCTTCTGATGGCCCGAAGGGTATTAGACTGGGCTGGTGAAAAGGCCAAGTTGATTTTCTAGTTCCCCTTTCTCTAGAGCTAAAAACACTCATAAAGTTTCACTTTCAGCTGGATATTTTGTTACATTATATTTTTATTATGAAGGAACTGCTTTAAATGCTTAGGAACTGAGACCCCCCACACACACTCTGCCCCCAATAATAGTAGCTTAAACACGATAAGCTACTATTATTATTATAAACTACTACTATTGTTTCTCTCTCACATAACAAGAAGGCTAGAGGCAGGCAGTCAAAGGCTGGTGTGATGGCACTACAGTGGCATCAATATCCAGCCTCCTCCAGCCTCCTCCTGGCTTTCTTCTCTGCCATCCTTAGCACATGGCTTCCATCTTCACAAGAGGTGGTGCTAAAAACATCTCATCCAAGTTGGAGGATGGTCTGAGGACAAATGAGTGCTTGCCAGCGAGTACAGGCACACCTTGTTTTATTACAATTCTCTTCATTGTCCTTCACGGATATTGGCTTCTTCCCCCCCCCCCCCCCCCGCCCCCAAATTGAAAGTTTGTGGCAATTCTATCATCGCCATTTTTCCAACAGCGTTTGCTCACTTCGTGTCTCTCTGTCACATTTTGGTAATTCTTGCAAGATTTCAAACTTGTTCATTATGATTATATTGGTTATGGTAATCTGTGATCAGTGACCTAATGAGACTATTGCAAAAAGATTACAACTTGCTGAAGGTTCAGATGATGGTTAGCATTTTTTAGCAATCAAGTATATTAAAATTAAGGTACATACTTTTTTTTTTTTTTTTTTTTTTTTTTTTGCGGTACGTGGGCCTCTCACTGGTGTGGCCTCTCCCGTTGTGGAGCACAGGCTCTGGACACGCAGGCTCAGCAGCCATGGCTCACGGGCCCAGCCGCTCCACAGCATGTGGGCTCTTCCCGGACCGGGGCACGAACCCGTGTCCCCTGCATCGGCAGACGGACTCTCAACCACTGCGCCACCAGGGAAGCCCAAGGTACATACATTTTTAAAGACATAATGCTATTGCACACTTAATAGGCTACAGTATAGTGTAAACATAACTTTTAGATGCCCTGGGAAACCAAAAAATTCGTGTGACTTGCTTTATTGTGCTATTTGTTTTACTGCAGTGGTCTGGCACCAAACCTGCAATATCTCGGAGGTCTGCCTGTAGATATTTCCCAGAAGCTGTGTCCAAACTCTTCCATTTCATTTCACTGGCCATTCATTCTTCAAAGGGATATGGAAATGGAGCACATGTTTGTAAAACATGACATATTTACACCTCCCAAATATAGAAATTAGTGAAGAAGAGAATGGATACAGGGTAGGCAATTTGCAGTTTCTGACCTATTATTCTATCACTTAAGATGAATAGATGAAGATGACAGAATCCAGACTGTAAATTTATGGAGAAATTGTTGGGAAAATGCAAGAGCAGATTGAGGACGCTATGCTTGGGGGACAACTTCTGGAACCACGCTGAGGACTGGCCTGCTCTGTTGGCTGCTGCTTCCAGGCCCCAGTCAGGTCTGCTGGCCTTGGAATAACCAAGTGTCTCCACTGCTGTGCTTGCCAGAAAAACCCCTCTCCCTATGCATGGTTTCCTCCTTCTGTGGCTCCATTCCTCCTTCCAAGTTGGCCAAACTAAGTTTCTCAGGACAACCCTCCCCTGAGGAAACCCAGCTTCGAGGGAGTCTAGGAAATGTAGTTGTAACCGTAATAAAAACTATAGGCTCTATAATATAGAAAGTAGGTTAGAATGAATGTTGAGTAAGTCAATTGGCCATCTTGCCCCAATATTTTAATCTGATCGTATAACACACAGCTTTGCCATTTTCAGTAACTATATGTTCTTTCCTTTATAAATTCATTGTCCCTCATTTACTTAATAAACGTTTATCGAGTATGTGCTTTGTGTCAGGTACCGTGCTAGGTGCTGTGCATAAAAGAATAAGAAGTGAAGGTCTACCCCGGGGTTGAGGAGAGGAGGCCCATAGTGAAGTGATTTGCAGAGACCTGGAGGCTGCAGTAACCACCTCTCAATGCCAGACGGCTTTCCTTGAAGGACAGCAGACTCAGTGTTGTCAGTTCTCCCCACGTGTCAAGAGAAGCCACATCTGAACTTTCATGTAAGCTCTTCACATTCTTAAAATCAATGATTTTTTTTTTAGCACTAGCTGGACTTAGAATAACTGAGGGACCTTTAAAAAATACCAATGTCTATATATCTGGAAAAAATGAAAACTCTAACTCAAAACAGTACATGCACCTCAGTGTTCATAGCAACACTGTTTACAACAACCAAGACACGGAAGCAACCTAAATGTCCATCAGCAGATGAATAGATAAAGAAGATGTGGTGTATATATACAATGGAATATTACTCAGCCATAAAAAATGAAATAAGGCCATTTGTGGCAACATGGGTAGACCTAGAGGTCATCATACTAAGTGAAGTGAGTCGGACAAAGAAAGACAAATACGATATCACTTACATGTGGAATCTAAAAAAGTGATACAAATGAACTTATTTACAAAACGGAAATAAGACTCACAGACATAGAAAACAAACTTACGGCTACCAAGGGGGAAAGGGAGCGGGGGATAAATTAGAAGTTTGGGATTAACAGATACACACTACTATTTATAAAGTAGATAAACAATAAGGACCTACTGTATAGCACAGGGAACTCTATTCAATATCTTGTAATAACTTATAATTGAAAAGAGTCTGAAAAAGAATGTATATATATATATACACACACACACATATATATGTATATGTATAACTGAATCACTTTTCTGCACACCTAAAACTAACACAACACTGTAAATCAACTATACTTCGATAAAAATAAATAATTAATTAACTAAAAACATATCAATGCCTACTGTAGTCTAACCACGAGGAAAACATCAAACAAATCTCAAGTGAGGATCATTCTACAAATCCCTGACCCTGCTCTTCAGGTCTGTCAAGTTTCCAAAACCAAGGTAAGTCTGAGAAACTGACGACCAAGAGGCGCCTAAAGAGACATAACAATTAAATGCAATGTGGCGTCTATGTGGCGTCCTGGATGGGATCCTGGAACAGAAGAGAATCATTAGGGAAAGAAGCCAAGGAAGTCTGAATAAAGTCTGACGTTAGTTGATAATAATGTATCAATATGGTTCATCAATTGTAACAAATGCCCCATGGTAATATAAGATGTTGTTAATAAGAGGTAAAACTGGGTGTGGGGCGTAGGAAATGACTCCAATAATTCTCTAAGTCTCACACTGTTCTAGAATAAAAAGTTTATTAAAGGGACTTCCCTGGTGGTCCAGTGGTTAAGACTCCACACTTCCACTGCAGGAGGCACGGGTTTGATCCCTGGTCGGGGAACTAAGATCCCGCATGCCCCCACGATGCGGCCCAAAAAAAAATGTTTATTGAAAAACAAACACTGATGTATTTGTACTAAACTAAGGCAGAATCGCTCAGAGGGTAGGACTCAGGCACTGACGTATTTTGAAAGTTTTCTGGGTGATTTTAATGTGCAGTTAGGGTTGAGAATCAGTGCTTTGCCTTTGGCAAGCAATTCATATATTTTAAAAGCACTGCGGTGGTAAAACAAAATGTCTGTGTGGCCATATGCAGCCTTTTGCCACCAGCTTGGGAATTCTGTTCTATACTTTCAAGAAATGTATAGTATAGTTAGGAAGAAACACGTAGAATCAGATACAGGAGCAGTGTCTGAAATTTGTACAGCATATAAGGACACTCAGAGAAGCAGGAGGGTTCCAGTGGGAGAGGGAAAGGTGGTGGTGGTTGGTGTGATTGAGATGATATTTGTGGAACATGCCCTGATACATTTTCCCATTGCTCATCTATTTTCTTTCCATGCACCACCTCTGCTATTATTGTCCCAGGGAGGTGGAGTGGGGGAAGCGAATACAGTCCAGTGAAAGAGGATTGATCAGCCTGGCTCCTGAAAGAGTGGTGGTTGACCAGCTTGGCTGGCATCACCTGGGAGTTTGTAAGAAATACAGACTCTCAGGCCCCATTCTAGAACTATTGAATTAGAATCTGCTTTCCAATAGCATTCCCCAGGTGATTTATGTTCACATCAACGTTTGAAAAGCATTGATGTAAGTAACTCCTGTAAGTCAGGAAGAGACATCAGAAACCCATTCCAGCACTAAGAGAAGGTGCTCAGGAGAGAGGAGGTGAAGGGCAAGGCTTGAGTTATAACTGTTGGACTCACTCTTCAGGGCTGGGATGGGGTGTAGAAGCAGCCAGGTAGTTTTGTGGCAACCAAGAATATTGGGGCAGATCCCTTGTTTCTTTGGGTATTATTTGAGGGCAGCTTATCACATCATCACATCCTGTATGACACAAAAACAATAGGATAGCATTGGCAGAGGGTGGATCTAAATGTATGAGTCTGATGCAGGGTACCAGGTGCCCAAAGCCTGCACATGGCATGAGGATTCCAGAAGCTCCACACATGTCAGAGCAGGGCTGTTCAGCCAGGAGACTGGAAAGGCTCCTGGGCTCAGACGGAGGAGGCTTCAGAAGATGGGGATGATGCCAGAGGTCGTGGATTTCTGCACCTGTTATTATCACAATGTCCAAAAACCAGGTCGACAAACCGTATCTCAGCAGCTACCAGTTCAGTACATTCAGAGATCTGACAAAGCAGGTGACATCTCAGCAAGGCCAGGGAAGAGACTGAGACACTAGTGAAGATACGTAACATCCCTGCATCCAGGTGTCATCTTGGGAACTGTTGGGGGTGGTGGTGCATGAGTTCCTTTGAAAGAGAAGAAACTGTCTCGTGAGGTGCTGGAACCTTCCCTGTCTTCCTGAAAGCAACAGTTTTCAACCTAAAGAGACCGAATTACCTTTTGGCACTGCCCCTATCATGGGCAGGAATAATATAAGTGAGAGAAAATAAATGTAGGAGTACATTTTTGCATATCTGAGATGAAGTGCATGCATTTCACCCCTGCTACATGAGGAAGGACTTATAAGGAAGTGAAGCTTGAGTTAAGGTCGAAAGATGAGGTGTGTGTGTCAGGAGGACAAGAGGGGGAGGGGAGAGCATTCCAGGCAAAGGCAAAGGCATTGTAGGTTGTCAACAGCGTGATGCACTTGTTGAACTGAAAATGGTCCAAAGGGTTAGAGAACAGGGTGTGTGTGTGTGTGTAGGGGCTGGGGGGGCAGGGTGAAGAAATAAACTGGAAGGTAGAGTCAGGGCTTGGAGAACTTTGGATGCCATGCTGTTTGGATTTTATTTTGATGGGCAGTTGGGGAGACAGGGATGGGCACTAAAGGATTTTTAAGTAGATTCGAGTTTCAGAATTAGCACTCTGGCACCGTTGCGGAAAATGAGCTGAAGGAGTATGATATTGGAGGCTGAGACCAGTTAGGAAGCTAATAGATGGGGGAAGGGCTGGAATACGGTAAAGAAAGGAGTCTTGGGCTTCTCTGTGGGGTTCGTGTGTGGGTGTTGCTGTCATTCGCTGAGGGAGGGTATGAGGGAGAAAGCAAGCACTCCACACGGTATTTACTGGCATCTCCTGAAGCATCTACCCGTAGTTGAGCATTTGCGCTGTTTGTAATATCTTGCTATTAAACTGCTGCCATGAGCATTCTTATATAAATTATTATTCCTGAAATTTGGAGTTTTGAGGGGAATGAGAGTAGATCTCCAAGCTATGACTATTTTGTCAACATGCAAAACAGTTTAATAATGCTTTTAAATGTTGTCAAATTGCTTTCTGGAAAGACATGCCACTTGATAGCTGTTAGTACAGCTATCTGTATGCAGTCCCAATGTATTGGATTTTTACGATCTAAATCAATTTTAGCTAATTTAAAAGGTGGATCCTAGAGTTATTAAATTTTGATTTCCATAATGAATGGTAAGCCTGTGACTTTTGTACACATTGTTTTGCTGTATTTTCTCACATACTTGTTGATCTCTTTTGACATCTTATCTTTGATTGACAACACCATCCATAAGTGATGACACACCATCCATAAGCTGTAATATTCTTAATAACTTCTAGTTTTTAAAGTAAGCTTTATTTCATTGTATGACATAAGGTAGTAATTGGTATAATTCTTGATACCAATATCTAGTTATCCCAATAATATTCATTAATAGTGACTCTTTTCCTGATTTCTGTTCTCTTTGATTATCATTGTTTTCTGATTTCTAGAACAAACATCTAATACACCTACTTTACTGGTTGTTTTTTAAGGTATGTCACTAACTTACGGCCATTCAATTAAGATGCATAATTCTTATAACCTGCTTCTTCGTGAAACTCATTTATAATATTTTGTAAAAAGTCATATATTATTTTTTCCTTTGTCTATATTTGCATCTCTTTTATTTAGAATAACAATGGATGACTTTTCTAGTACAATATTTAGTAGGACTAATGACAAAGGGAAATTTGATTTACTCCTATTTTGAAGCTGAACATTTCTAATGCTAAGTTCTGTGCTAAGTGTGATAGCTACTATCAGTTTTAAGTATGCATTCTTTTTTTTTTTGGTCGCACCTCGCAGGCGTGGGGGATCTTAGTTCCCTGACCAGGGATTGAACCTGCGCCCCCTGCATTGGAAGTCGGGGTCTTAACCACTGGACCGCTGGGGAAGTCCCAAGTATGCACTCTTTATCAAATTAAGAAAGAAAAATTCCTAGAGTTTTAATCAAGAAAATAATTTGTACTTAATCAAATACTTTCTTTGTACCTATTCATATAATTATATGGTCTTTACTCTTTTCTGTTAATATAATGATTGTCTTGATCATTTTTTTGTTTGTTTTTTTGTTTTTGCGGTGCACGGGCCTCTCACTGTTGTGGCCTCTCCCGTTGTGGAGCACAGGCTCCAGACGCGCAGGCTCAGTGGCCATGGCTCACAGGCCCAGCCGCTCCGTGGCATGCAGGATCTTCCCAGACCGGGGCACGAACCCATGTCCCCTGCATCGGCAGGCGGACCCTCAACCACTGCGCCACCAGGGAAGCCCTTGATCATGTTTTATGTGTTATATTAACCTTGCATTCCTAGAATAAACCTAACTTGGTCATCAGCGATCCTTTGTATTTAGATGTTTGGAACGATCTCATTTTTTTCCCTCCTGCTTCCTCACTTCCTCCCAACTTTTCCCCTCCTCTTTCTCTCCCCTTTCCCCTTTCTTCCTTTGCATCTATGCTGATAATTACAATTTTCTTCTTTGATATTGGCTTCAGGTTTGGGACACAAATCCATGTTTAACTTATAAAGTCAGTTCTGAAGCATACTGTTTTTCTCAGTTTTTGAAACAATACGTGACAAAATTATTTGTTATTTGAAAACTCTGCAAATTTAGCAGGGCCAGGGCCAGGTGCCTTTTCACCTCCTTTCTTTTCATTATATTGTAACAGCTTTTCCTATTTTTTTCTGCTTAATTCTGTTGTGTTTTTTCCCTCTACTATAATAAGTCTGTTATAATAAATCACCTGTTGTTAATTTTTCACTCAAGGGTAGAATAACAGGTACTTTAAAGATGTTCTCAGAAAGCCTGATGAGATATTCTTCAGGACGCTACACCAATCAAAATGAGAACTTGTATTTCTGCGAGTTCTGTTAGCTTTTATATTTTATATTTTTGAAAAGTCATCCATTTCGTTTTGGTTATCAAGTTTAACATACAGTTGAAAATAATAGTCCTCCATTTTAGTGAAATAAAAAGTTTGGGTTTGAATTGTGATAGCTTTTTTCTTGCACAGAATGTTACTAATCCAGGTTTTCCTTTTATTTCAATGATTAACACTTTAAAAAAATTGTCCAAGAGCCTCCTGTTATTGATTCTATAGCTTTTGCCTTCTTTATTTGTGCTTAGTTTATTAGGTCTCCTTTTTCTAGTTTTTCTTGATGATTTTCTTTCTTTTTAAAAAACAGGTCATTTAGAAAATTCATTAAATAAGGAAATTTAGGGCTGAGCCCCACAACCCAAAGACAACTATGTTTATTCTGATGCATTTACATAATTTTGTGACAGCCATATATAAACTTTATATATCGTGATCATATGTGGGTATTACACAATATAAATATGTAGTTTAAATTATATTGGAATTGTATAGCAGATTTCTTCTCTGATGTAGGTTATTAGTTAAGACGTTAGTTTAAAATTTTAATCAATTCTGCTATTGTTCATTATTTCAAGTTGCACTATTTTTTACTTTGGGAATGTGGTATGTAGAATCTCTTTTTTGTTGCTGTTGTTTGAAGAATTTTTTTTGTGCCTTATGTAATTGATTTTTTTATGACCCATTACATTAGAAAAAAAATGTATTAACTTCTGTGATTCTACATATCTGTTAATTTACCTAATTTATTATACTAATCAACCCCACACTTTCTTCATTAAATCTTGATCCTCCTGATTTGTCATGTGGAACACTGACATTTCAAAGTACAATTCCGTTTCTGCCTATTTTTCCCTTGCATGGTGTTCCAGTGTTCTTAGGCTTTTGTTGTTTACTATAACGTTTACTATTCTATGATGACTTTATTTCACTTTGAAATCAAACAGTAAGGTAGCAACTCTTATTTTCCTTATAATCAAACAGGCAAGCCTTGGGAACCGCTTCCTCAGTGTTTGCCCCAAACATATTCCTTGGCATATATATATATTGGTCTCCTGGGACTGCCTTAACAAAGTACCACAGACTGGGTGGCTTAAACAACAGAAATTTATTATCTCACAGTTCTTGGGGCTGAGTCCAAGATTAAGGTGTTGGCAGGCTCCGTTCCTTCTGAGGGCTGTGAGGGAAGGAGCTATTCCAGGCCTCTCTCCTTGGCTTGTAGATAACTATCTTCTCCCAGTGTCTTCATATTGTCTTCCTTTTATGTGTCTATGTCCAAATTTCCCCTTTATAAGGATACCAGTAATACTGGATTAGTGTTCCCGCTAATGACCTCATTTTAACTTGATTATCTCTGTAGAGGCCTGTCTCCAAATAAGGTCACATTCTGAGGTACTGGAGGTTAAGACTTCAACATATGAATTGGAAAAGTTAAAACATTCAGTATATGGGCTTCCCTGGTGGCTCAGTGGTTGAGAGTCTGCCTGCCGATGCAGGGGACACGGGTTCATGCCCCGGTCCGGGAAGATCCCACATGCCGCGGAGCGGCTGGGCCCGTGAGCCATGGCCGCTGAGCCTGCGCGTCCGGAGCCTGTGCTCCTCAACGGGAGAGGCCACAGCAGTGAAAGGCCCACGTACCGCAAAAACAAAAACAACAACAACAAAATTCAGTATATGATGTTTTGGAGGGATAATCAATTCAATCCCATTCAATTCAGCAAATCTTTATCGAGTACCCAATGTGGATTGGGTCTAGTAATTGAGCTAATCATACTCTTTCTTTTTTCTTTTTCTTTTTCTTTTTTTGTATCTCCTTGTTAAATGTATATTTATTTTTTCTATTCTTTCTTCTTACATTCATAGGGCTTTTAAAGTGTGCTTTAAACTCTTTATACCTTTTTGAGATGATGATGATGATCTTATCTAATTTGGTTACTTTTCTAACATTTTAAAACATTAAATATTTAAACATAATATTTACTATTTACTCCTATAAATTTCTCATAGAAACTGGGGAGCTTTCTCTCCTTCTGGGGGCGACGAGGAATCAAAAGTTTTTCTGTGAAGGTGCCATGCACCACCAGTGTGTGTGTGTGTCTGTGTGTGTGTGTGTGTTTTCCTTTACATCTATTAGACGCCCAGGTAAGATTTTGTTTGAAGAAAGCCATTAGTTCCCTGTCTAGATTTACCTTTCCCAGGCCTGGTGCACCCATCCCCCAGCTGCTGTGAACATTGGCTGCTTGTGACCCACCACTGCCCTCTTGTCCAGAGAATTGCCCTCAGCATGGGGCTGCCTGGAGGTTACAACCCCACTCAGCCGCCCTCAGCCAAAGACCAACTGATGGGATACAAAAGGCTGACCCCTTGCCTAGCAGGTAATTGAGTCTGTAGTGTAGATTGGCTCCCTGGCTCCCTGGGGATCAGGCTGAAGCTGAGACCACATCCTTGTTCAGCGTTTCCATCCCGCCCTGTCCTGCTTTCCCCTCTCCTCTTCTCCAGGAGCACTTCTTCCACAAATCACTTGTACAAGAATCTCCATCTCAGCTTTTATTTCTAGTGAACCTGTCCTTAGACAAAAGGGCTCCATAACTAAACACTGTGTAAAAATCATCAATCTAATGGAAATACGGTGTGATACATCTACCAGGGTCAGTAGAATCCTGGGTGGTTCTAAGGAAAGAAATTAGAATTCATCTTTCAGTGATTTTCTTGCTGTCTTCTGAGAAAGAGCCCACTGGAGACCACTTTTAATCAGCAGATATAAGATGAACCATAATAACTAATCATCGTTGTGGAGACATTTGAGACCAGTGGATACCATCAAATAGAAGCAGATGCTTCAGACTCTGATATGAAATTGTTAAAGATCTTCTCTAGGGAGAATTACATTATCAATCCTTCTCATAAGTATGTTTTTATTTTTATTTTTTTCCTCTGATGGGAAGTGAAGACCTGAGGTTGGGAGGCCTTAAACTCAGGAGAGAAAGAGGACAAGGAAGAGGAGGGAAGCAGGTCAGAGGAGGATGGCAGGAGGTGGGCAACTGAGGAGACATGGAAAGAGCTCTCTCCAGCTGGATATGTCATGGGTCCACCCAACACATGTGCAAAACGGAAGCATCTTGTCCCTAAATCATATCTGTTCTTCTTCCCTAGTTCAGTAGATGATGTGACCATCTATCCACTCCTTATCTTCTCCCAGACTGTTATCCTCTTTTCACTCCAGTCTTTCCCATGCCTTCCAATTCTCAGAAACCAATCTAACATTAATGTCAATTGCACCTTCTAAATATTTCTCCAATCCATTCACTGTTCTCCACCCTTCCTACTACCAGTCCTGTCTCCACCACCATTATGTCATGCCTGGACTATGCAATAGATTCCTAGCAGGTCCGTTCTCCACACTGTAGCCACTGTGTCTTCTGGAACACAAATCTGATCCTGCCACTGTCCTGCTTAAAGCTCTATGGCAGGTCTCCATTTCTCTCAGGTTGAAGGCTAAAAATACACTATAATGACCCACATGACCTCCCTTTATTTGGCCTCAGCCTATTAACATATTTTTAAATCATCTTTTAATTGAAGTTTAGTTGATTTATAATGTTGTGCTAGTTTCTGGTGTACAGAAAAGTGATTCAGTGGTGTATAGATATAGATATATTCTTTTTCAGATTATTTCCATTATAGATTATTACAAGATATTGAATATAGTTCCCCATGCTATATACAGTGAAGCCTTATTGTTTACTTTATATATAGTGGTATGTATCTATTAATCCCAAACTCCTAATTTATCCCTCTCCCCACCTTTCCCCTTTGGTAACCATAAGTTTATTTTCTATATCTGTGAGTCTGTTTTTGTTTTGTAAATAAGTTCATTTGTATCATTTTTTAAGATTCCACATATAAGTGATACCATATGATATTTGTCTTTCTCTGACTTACTTCACTTAGTATGATAATCTCTAGGTCCATCCATGTTTCTGCAAAAGGCATTATTTCATTCTTTTTTATGGCTGAGTAATATTCCATTGTTATATATATATATATAAAACAATGGAATATTATATATCACATCTTCTTTATCCATTCATCTGTCAGTGGACATTTAGTTTGCTTCTATGCCTCGGCTATTGTAAATAGTGCTGCAGGAACTTCCCTGGTGGCGCAGTGGTTAAGAGTCTGCCTGCCAATGCAGGGGACATGGATTCGAGCCCTGGTCTGGGAAGATCCCACTTGCCTCGGAGCAACTAAGCCCGTGTGTCACAACTACTGAGCCCGTGTGCCACAGTTACTGAAGCCAGCATGCCTAGAGCCCGTGCTCTGAAACAAAGACAAGCCACCGCAATGAGAAGTCCGCACACCTCAATGAAGAGTAGCCCCCACTCACCACAACTAGAGAAAGCCTGTGTGCAGCAACGAAGACCCAATGCAGCCATAAATAAATAAATAAATTTATTTTAAAAATAGTGCTGCAATGAACATTGGAATGCATGTATCTCTATTGTTTATTGAACTATTATTGTTCATAGAATTCATATGGATATCTAACATGGAGTAATTATGTAAAAACATATAGATGTCTAGGGAAAGATTGCATCTTCAATTCTTTGTCTTTCTGTCTCATCTATGATCAATTACATGAATTAAAAAGATTGTGTTTCTTACTAGAGTTTTATCATGTATTGATTATCTCCTAGAGCAGGAATTGGCAAATTATGGCCTATGGACAAAATCTGGCTCATGACCTGTTCTTGTGAGTAAAATTTTATGGGAACACCACCATACCCATTCATTTCAGCATTACCTATGGCTGCTTTTGTGTGACCAGGACAGAGCTGAGTAGTTGTGACAAAGACCACGTGGCCTGCAAAGCCTAAAATATTTACTATCTTACACTTCTATAAAAAGTTTGCTGACCCCTTTAATACAGTCTCATTTAATTCTACAGTAGCCGTGTAAGACATGTATCATAGCACCACTTAAGCAATAATGATGCTATAATATTTACATAGCAAGGTCAAGGTCACATAACTCATAAGCAACAATGCCAGGATCTGATCCCAAGTCAGAAACTCCACTGTTTATGCTAAGTCTCTTTTATATACACAGTGCCACAAATCTCACAAAAATGCTCTCATTCCTCTTTTTCAGACGAGGAAACCAAGGCTTTCTAATCTGTCCAAGTTCATACAGCTGGTAAGTAGAAGAGCTGGGATTTGAACCTACATCAGTCTAAAGCTTCATTGATCAGCCTGTAAATACTACCAGGTAAACCTGCCTCTAAATATTATGTTATTAAATGTATTACTTCTCAAAGTGTTTTGAAGAGCAATGATTTGATCCTAGCTTTAAGAAAGATTGTCACGAAATTAATACTTAATTCAATTCCCTTCAGATGCAAAGGTAAGGAAAATGGCTGACAGGGTTAACTTGTTTGACAGATCTGTTTTGTCCCTCCAGCACTGGGGTTTTCTAATCCTTAAATCATTTGAGGATATCATTTACCTAACAAAGCAGTTGTAGCAGGAAATTGTTAAGACTGAGCTAATTCATTGCATCATAGCACTATCATTCCCCCTATTTTTTTCCAGATTAGCAGGCAATAGACGCAAAATTACTTCTCATACAAGTTCACTATGTAATCCTATCAGATTGACTGGAAGCATACAGTTTATAAAAGAAACAGGATAAGATTCTCTCTCATGTATTTCTTTTTGACCTTTAAACCTGTAACACTCCAAATAATCATCATTTTATGATGTTCAAAGATTCCCATTTTATCAAAGTACAGAAACAATGTATAGGACAAATAGGGAATCCACATTCGAACTGTGCAGTGTTGGGTTGTAATTCCATCTGGCTCTGTGGGAAGGAATTGGCAGCCAGATGGAAGTGAGTAGAACTAGAGAGACAGTGTCAGCAGTGGGAATAGGAAAAGAGGCTGTGATCAAGACAGAGAAAGAAACGTAAATTCCCCTTGCAGATTTCCATGTGGGTTTTGCGGGCGCAGGCAGGGAAAGTGACACAGACGTAGACAGTAGCATGACTGTGAGGCCAACCCCCACTGATGTACCGAATGTGTGAGATTATCATCGTGCTTGTTTCACACCTGGAGAAGCAGAGGCCTCCTTTGACGTCTTATCCAGGGAAATAGGGGGAGAGCAGGGCACACAGCAGGACTGGTTAACAGAACTGATGTGTTCAAGCACCTGCCAATCACGTGACAGAAGCAGCCTCTAAGATGAAATCTTCCACCCATGACCTCATATGCCTGGTAATGTATTTTGTTTACATGTTGGTTTGTTTTTATCCCAGTGAGAATGAGCAGCTTGGGCTTGCTTTGCATCACAGACAAGAATGCATTTGCCTGTTGCTTGTTAGGCTTCTTCTAAGAAGTAACATTTTTAGGCTTGGAGCCCATTCTACAGAGGGCAAGGAAGAAATAGAAAAATACTAGTGGGACAAAGGGTCCCTTTCTAATTATATTACCGCAAGTCTCCTGTTGACTCCCCGGGCTGTCCTGAATCAAGCCTTGGGATACTGACAAGCGGCAGGTGAAATTCACACCAGGCAGTCTGCTGGGGTTGGGAATTGACACCAATAATTCCCAGTGAACTATTTTTGCAAGGTGTAAAGTTTGTTTTCTTAAATTACTTTGAACACTCTTCCCATGATTTTAGAGGCTCTTTTAACAGGACCCAAAAGGTCTGGCAGAAGGTAGGAGAGGAGATTGTGATCAGAAGGGCTTTTGAAATTAGTTATGACAACAACCTTAAGTGCCCCAAACATTGCTCTTATAATTGTCATGCTTTTTTCTTCATAAGCCACTACAACAGGACAAATAACAGATCGCTTAATCTGCCAGCTTCCACATACCACTGAAAAAAATAATTTGCAGAGTTAGTGGGGAAGTCTAATGCTGCATTTAATGAGAGAACAATCAGGTGATGTTTCATTTGTATTAAATAGAATAAACAAAGAAATTAATTCATGAAACAAAAATATAGACTGTGTCACAGTAGGGAACATTCATGCTCAGAGACCAACCAGATGCCCTTAGTGGCCACTGGAAAGTGCCACTGATGTGAAGGAAAGTGACCCAATGGGCTGCTTTTCTGGCTTGCTTTGACAAATTTTTCCTGTGTGTGGTTATGGCGGCGTGGTACGTACAGGTCGGCTGGTTTGGTGAGCTTCTAGGATTTCCACTACAGAAATATTGACACTGTTTTCCAACTCCTATCATTAGAAAAAAGATGACTTGATTTAAGAAATAGCTGATAGAGGAAGAGGACACATAAAACATGTACAGATTGTATTTATTTTTATTTTGTTATTCTTAAGTGCTAGAGTACTCAAAGTGTCTCACAAGAGTGAGAATGCAGAGGCTTCCTAAGGCAGGCAGGCGGGATCTAGACATGCTTGGGGCCGGTGTTGCTGCAGAATGTTTCCCAGAAGCCTGTCACTGGTGCCCGAAACAGTACCACCAGATTCGTTCCTATGGCTTTGAGGTGCTTATTAAGGAGGCAGTGCCCAGATGACATAACACCTTAAATCTAGGCTAAGTTATTCATGAAGGGCCTCTCTCCCCAGTGTGGCAGGTGATTGGCTGGGGACACATGTGTATAGACTTTCCAGGGGATGGTTCTGGGGGGGCAGAGAGTCACCAGGTGGCAACTGGGAGAAGCAGCAGCTCTGAGGGTACTAAGGGGTGTTCTAAAAGATCCAGGACAGGCCGACTTCAGCCGTTTCAGTGTTTCCCAGGCTGGTGGTCAAATCAAGGATGACAAAATATTGTTGAGACATCTGCCCAGCTGTTTCCTGCAAAGTCAGAAAATGCCTCTGGATTTCAAAGGCCTACTATCATTGTTATTTGTAGGACTGGGGGGAAACCCACAAAGGATCTAAGAAACAACCCAATGTTGGCAATATCTTGATTTTTGAATTGACGAGCATTGTCAGTCAGGGAGCTTTGGCCCCGCTGTGGTAGAATAGATTGAACCATGATCTTTGCATAGTGATGGATTCGGGGAAAGCCAGCAGATGGTTTGCAGTGATGCGGCCAAGGCACTAATAGCAACAGAGTCCAGAGCTTGCAGTTGCTTAGTCAGCTGAGGCTCTGCATACCGCACAGACGAGGGAGTGGGCTGTCACAGGGTCGTGTCAGGACAAGAGTGGAGCCTGAATCCCGGACTGGGCAAAGCAGATTTTCCCTAATCTCCTCAGCACGTGGTCATGGGGGTGCAGCCCTATAGAGCTTCACAAATGGTCTAAGAGTGTCTGTAACGGTTTATATAATTTCATGCTCCTAGGATATTTTCTGAAATTTGTTGGCAATATTCAGAGTTTAGCAAATTAGGAAAGATCATGTGTGTACGAAAGTTGTGTTCAGATACCAACTTTCTAGGTCATTTCTTTTTCATGCTTGATTATCGTGGTATAAAGAGATAAAACTGCACCTAGTAAGGAGAACATGATATACAGATAATTCCCAATTGGGAGAGGAGGTGTTGGGGACCATATATATATATATATATATATATATATATAGTGTGTATCCATATATACACACTAGGTTCTGCCCACAAATATTCTGATAGTTCCCATCCCATCCCCAATGCTTTCAATTTGAGTTATTTCATTAGTGTTTTGGCTACAATTGTATTTATTTTTTATTTTATTTTATTTTATTTATCTATTTATTTATTTTGTGGTACGCGGGCCTCTCACTGCCGTGACCTCTCCCGTTGCGGAGCACAGGTTCAGCGGCCATGGTGCACAGGCCCAGCCGCTCCGCGGCATGTGGGATCTTCCCGGACGACGGCACGAACCCGTGTCCCCTGCATCGGCAGGTGGACTCTCAACCACTGCGCCACCAGGGAAGCCCTGTATTTATTTATTCTTTAAAATTAAAATAATAAAACAATTTAGTTAAACTAAAACAACCCAATTCTCCCATTTCTCTCACCCCCTTACCCCCTCCATAATTAGACTGAATAATCTAATACAACTGTATTTAGATGTGGGAAACAGAACATACATCTACAGTGGCTTAAACAACAAGAGAATACTTTTTCTCACATGAGAAATCTGGCGTTGGTGGGTTTTGGTTCAGCAGTTAGACAATGGCAGGGCCTCTATTGTGTGATTCCCTTGGCCTTTTCCTTCATAAATGCAAGAAAGCTACTGTAGCTCAAGCCATCCTGTCCATAAGGAGGGAAGGGAAATGGGAAGAGGGTCATGCTGACTTTCCAGCAGCGGCCTGGGAAGACTTCTGCTTATGTCTCATGGGTCTGAATTGGCTCACTTGGCCATCTGCACTTCAATGAGGAATTTATAGTAGGACGGGGCAAGGAGAAGAGGTTGGAGAGGCTTTGGGGTAGCCATTTAAAGAATCTGCCACAAGTAGTTTCCACTATGGTCAGAAAAATTACCACCTCTGACTGAGTGGCCATCACAGTTGAGATGGTTCTTAATTCTGCCTCTAATGTAAGATTTTCTTTCTTTTTTTTTTAAACATCTTTATTGGAGTATAATTGTTTTACAGTGGTGTGTTAGTTTCTGCTTTATAACAGAGTGAATCAGTTATACATATGCATATATCCCCATATCTCTTCCCTCTTGTGTCTCTCTCCCTCCCACCCTCCTTATCCCACCCCTCTAGGTGGTCACAAAGCACCGAGCTGATCTCCCTGTGCTATGCGGCTGCTTCCCACTGGCTATCTATTTTACGTTTGGCAGTGTATATATGTCCATGCCACTCTCTCACTTTGTCCCAGCTTCCCCTTCCCCTTCCCCATATCCTCAAGTCCATTCTCTAGTAGGTCTGTGTCTTTATTCACATCTTACCCCTAGGTTCTTCTGACCTTTTTTTTTTTCCTTAGATTCCATATATATGTGTTAGCATATGGTATTTGTTCTTCTCTTTCTGACTTACTTCACTCTGTATGACAGACTCTAGGTCCATCCACCTCACTACAAATAACTCAATTTTGTTTCTTTTTATGGCTGAGTAATATTCCATTCTATATATGTGCCACATCTTCTTTATCCGTTCATCTGTCGATGGACACTTAGATTGCTTCCATGTCCTGCCTATTGTAAATAGAGCTGCAATGAACATTGTGGTACATGACTCTTTTTGAATTATGGTTTTCTCAGGGTATATGCCCAGTAGTGGGATTGCTGGATCGTATGGTAGTTCTATTTGTAGTTTTTTAAGGAACCTCCATACTGTTCTCCATAGTGGCTGTATCAATTTACATTCCCACCAACAGTGCAAGAGCGTTCCTTTTTCTTCACACCCTCTCCAGCATTTATTGTTTGTAGATTTTTTGATGATGGCCATTCTGACCGGTGTGAGATGATATCTCATTGTAGTTTTTTTTTTTTTTTTTTTGGTGGTACGCGGGCCTCTCACTGTAGTGGCCTCTCCTGTTGCGGAGCACAGGCTCCAGATGTGCAGCTCAGCGGCCATGGCTCACAGGGCGAGCTGCTCCACGGCATGTGGGATCTTCCCGGACTGGGGCACGAACCCGTGTCCCCTGCATCGGCAGGTGGACTCTCAACCACTGCGCCACCAGGGAAGCCCTCATTGTAGTTTTGATTTGCATTTCTCTAATGATTAATGATGTTGAGCATTCTTTCATACGTTTGTTGGCAATCGGTATATCTTCTTTGGAGAAATGTCTATTTAGGTCTTCTGCCCATTTTTGGATTGGGTTGTTTGTTTTTTTGATATTGAGCTGCATGAGCAGCTTGTAAATTTTGGAGATTAATCCTTTGTCAGTTGCTTCATTTGCAAATATTTTCTCCCATTCTGAGGGTTGTCTTTTGGTCTTGTTTATGGTTTCCTTTGCTGTGCAAAAGCTTGTAAGTTTCATTAGGTCCCATGTGTTTATTTTTGTTTTTATTTCCATTTCTCTAGGAGGTGGTTCAAAAAGGATCTTGCTGTGATTTATGTCATAGAGTGTTCTGCCTATGTTCTCTCCTAAGAGCTTGATAGTGCCTGGTCTTACATTTAGGTCTTTAATCCATTTTGAGTTTGTTTTTGTGTATGGTGTTAGGGAGTGTTCTAATTTCATTTTTTTACATGTAGCTGTCCAGTTTTCCCAGCACCACTTATTGAAGAGGCTGTCTTTTCTCCACTGTATATTCTTGCCTCCTTTATTAAAGATAAGGTGACCGTATGTGCGTGGGTTTATCTCTGGGCTTTCTATCCTGTTCCATTGATCTATATTTCTGTTTTTGTGTCAGTTAATGTAAGATTTCATTGCTGCAAGTGGTCACTAAATTTTGGTTCCTAGGGATATCATCTAATAATGCTTTTCCATGAAGCAGGAAACTCATTCAAGAAAAGCCTTGGAGTGGTAGCAAAGTCCAGACTTTAAATCTAAAAGGCAGAAATGGCTTGTACTTTTTAGTTATGTGAAATCCAAGTGTGCCTTGGAGCCCATATATTTATTCTCAAGCAGTTCTGCTATGTATTCAACTTTGCAGAAAGGTAATAAAGAGTGAAGACTCAGTGTCTGACAACAGGTTCCCTGGGTGGGACAAGTGAGTCACTGAAGGATATCCAGGTAGCTTTGGCCTTGGTAAACTGCATGCAGTCATGAAGAACAATTTTGAAGGAATCCTTCCAAAGATAAACCAAAACAGAAATCTAAACAATGTGCCCACAATTATGAACTACTTAGACACAGAGTAAGAGCTCTGGATTCTAGTTCTGATTCTGTTACGTCCAACTGTGTGACCTTAGGTGGGTGCGTCATTAATGTCCAAGGGATATTATTTCCACATATGTGAAATGATGGAGTTGGATTAGGAGATCACTTTTAAATATAAAGGATAATGATGTTCCCGTAAAGGCCAAACATTAATCTGTATATTTAATTAGGTGGATTACAGAATATATGACTTGAGGTTTGGATATAATCCATTAAAATTGACCCTGTTACATTAAAAAAAAAAGAGTAGTGTTACTCCACTTTTTTTTAAAAATAGAAATTTCATTTCCTGCATTCCTTCCTTACAGTTTAAAAAATATGACCAACTCGGCTGACTATGAGAACACATGAGTCTGAAGTTAATTGGCACCAATGAATATGTACATTTAAGTACTTATTCAAAAAGTATAACCTCCAACTAACTGCCGCTCAACGGTTATCAAAATTTCCACTGAGATTACATTTATGAACTGCCAAATCTGCATTTCTAGCCCAGATCCTCTGTTGAAGAAATACAACTGCCCACTGAACATTTCTATGAAGAAAGTCCACTCACTGAGTTTAAAATGGAGCTCACTTCTCCCTCACACCTGCTCCTCTTTCTGTGTCTTCTCCTTCTTTGAATGAACCTTCCATCCTGCCTCTTGATTCACTCTTCTAAATATCTCTGTCTCCCCAAATCTCCCGGTGACCCCCTGCCACTATCTGGGCCATCTTAACTGCTTGTGTGATTAAGAAACAGCCACCCAAGCTGGTATCTCCCATTCTAGTCCACACTGCAGTCTATCCCCACAATCTTTCTAAAACACAAATATAATTATTCTTTTATTCACCAGATATTTATTGAATGTTTCCTCCATGACCAGCACTGTTCCAATGACTGGGATTCAGTAGCACAGAAAACTAAGTCCTGGCCTTCACGGAACTTACATTGCAAGAGAGACTGACAATAAACAAGTTAACAGTTGGATATATACTAAAATGATGGACGGGGGTAAGTCCTATCAAGGAAAGCAGGGTAGGGATGTTTTTAGATAGGGTGGTCAAGAAAGGTGTTTGAGGGGTGATATTACCTTCATAAGGAAGTGAGGAAGCAAACTAGGTGAATATCAGAGGAAAGAATGTTCCAGAATGAGAAAGCCCCAAAGTGGGAGATTTCTTAGTGAGTTCAAAGAGGCCAGTGAGGCTGGAGTAGAATCAGCCATCAGAGATTGGAGGAGAAGAGGCCAGGGAGGTGACGAGGGACCAGATCACTAGAGGCCAGTCCAGCCACTGAAAACTGGGAGTCAGCAGGGGAGTCAGGTGACCTGACGCATGTTTCATCCATCACTCTCTCTGTTGAATAGAAAATAGACTATATATAAGGGATCAAGAATAGTCACAGGGAGAACAGTTAGGAGGCTTTTACATAGATTTGGCAAGAAATAATGAAGGGTTTATTTTATTTAATTTTATTCATTTATTCTTTATTGTGATAAAATATACATAACATACAATTTACCATTTTAACCACTTTTAAGTATACAGCTCAGTGGCATTAAATCCATTCACATTGCTGTGCAACCATCACCACCATCTATCTCTAGAACGTTTGCATCTTCCCAAACTGAATCTCTGTACCCACTAAACAATAACTCCCCATTCCCTCCTCCCCCAAGTCCCTGGCAACCACCATTTTACTTTCTGTCTCTATGAATTTGACTATTCTAGTTACCTCGTATAAGTGGAATCATATAATATTTGTTTTTTTATCTCTGACTTGTTCACTTAGCATAATGTCTTCAAGATTCATCCATGTAGTAGCATGAGTCAGAATTTCCTTCCTTTTTAAGGATGAATAATATTCCATTTATGTATAGACCACACTTTGTTTATCCATTCATCTGTTGATGGAGACTTGGGTTGTTTCCACCTTTTGGCTATTTTAAATATGGTGCTATGAACATGGGTGTACAAATATCTGTTCAAACCCCTGCTTTCGTTTCTTCTGGGTATCTACAGAAGTAGAATTTTTGGATCATGTGGTAATTCTTGCGGGTTTATTCTGAATGTAGAGAAGGTAGGAATCTACTCCTCTGCTTAAAATTTTTCAGTGGTTTTTCTATTGCCTTCAGGACAAAGTCCAAAGTCAGTTCTAACATCCTGCATGATCTCACCCTTTGCCAATCTTTCACTGTCATCCGTCCCCACATTCTAAATTCTAGTGAATTTTTTTGAAACCATAGAATAGGTCATGCTCTTTCCTCTTCTGAGAACTTCCCCTCACTCCAGCTGATTTGTACTTATTCTTAGTTCTCCCTTACAGGGCACCTCTCTGTCCCACCAAATTCAGGTTGGGTGTTAAGTGCCACTATCCTGTGTGCTCCCTGGACCTTGCTTTTCCCCCACCATATGCATCACCCATCCTTGCAGGGCTGTCATAGATTGATTGGTCTCTGCTGCCTTGAGATGATAAGTGCTCTGTCTGTAAGTGACCTGATACATGTAGAAAGAGTATTTATTGAATAAATGAACAAAAGAGGATATACCATAAAATGGCAATCTGTCCTTCCTCGAGACATGGTCCTCCCTCCCTTCCTTCCTTCCTTCTTTCTTTTCTTCCTTTCTTTCTTCCTTCCTTCCTTCCTTTTTTTTCTTTTCTTTTCTTTCAAATTCTTTTCCCGTTTAGGTTATTACAGAATAATGAGCAGAGTTCACCGTGCTATACAGTAGATCCTTGTTGGTTATCTATTTTAAATATAGCAGTAAAGACATGGTACTTTAAAACATGAGTTACAAAGAGAAACACCTCTAGGGGCCAGATAACCTAAATGTGTGATTTTGAGGGTGGGGTTTAATCAAGTAGAGAATGGTGGGACCCGTGGTTTTCTAGAGCTGTACTGCCCAATAGTGTCCCCACTAGCCACACGTGACTATTTACATTAAAGTTACTTAAAATTAAATAAAATTTAAATTCTGTTCCTCAATCAAACCAGCCACAGTTCACATACTCAGTAAGTATCTGCATAGGGTTGTCAGCTACCACACTGGACAGTGCAGATACAGAACATGTTCATTATTGCAGGAAGTTCTATTTGACAGGGCTATTCTAAGGAGTGTACGTGCCACCTGAAGGCATTCAAATGAAAAAATCTTAAATACTGTGCTGGCCCAGGAAAGTACTTTGGCACCTCGGTTTCTAACCCATGATCTCAAAAATGAATCTTCTGAAAAAGCCAGGCACTTGGACACTGAAACACGGAGATGTGTCTTTGTGGAAATAAGGGTCATTCTATGGATGGGTGAATGACATTGAGGATGTTAATTACCCACCTTACATGGTGGCCTCTTTCTGAAAACCCTGGGGGAAATTTCCCTCTGATCTTAGTGTCAGGAAGAGTTGTGTGTTTTTCCATCACAGTCTGATTCTGTAATTGATCAGATTTTCCTTTCATGCTGGCTGCTAAAATTTTAGAGCCAAATGTGATCCAGCACTAACAGGTAAACCAAACCTCACTTTGTGCATTAAACCCTTAGCTTAATCTTATTTTTCCTATTTTATCTCTCTTTAAAAAATTCTGTGGCAAGTTTTTTTTTTTTTTTTTCGGTACACGGGCCTCTCCCTGTTGTGGCCTCTCCCATTGCGGAGCACAGGCTCCAGACACGCAGGCTCAGCGGCCATGGCTCACGGGCCCAGCCGCTCTGCGGCATGTGGGAACTTCCCAGATCGGGGCATGAACCCGTGTCCCCTGCATCGGTAGGCAGACTCTCAACCACTGCGCCACCAGGGAAGCCCTGTGGCAAGTTTTGTAAATGCATTATTTCCCCTAGTGAATCTAATTTATTTATTTTAGTGCTATATGGTATTCCATTGTATATATGTACTATAGTTTAATTCCCCATCCCTTTATTGGTAGGTCTTTGAGTTGTTTCCATTTTTCCCAATTACAAACAATGCTAATGGATATCCCTGTACATATATCTTCACCCTGTTGTGTGAGAGTGTGCTGAGAAACCAAACTGCCAGGTGGGAGGGTATGCTTATTTTTAACTTTGAGATGTTGCCAAATTGCCCTCCAAAGCTCTTGTACCAATTTACATTCCCACCAGCTATGTATGAGAATCTCACTTTCACATCCTGCTATCATTTGGAATGGTTATAATTTTTTCCAGTATAATGGGTTTAAATATCTCATTGTCGTTTTGTTCTGCATTTTCCCCAACCCCTTGTGGGGAAACCTCTTATTTGCCAAATCGTGGTTCCTCTTCTGAGAGTTTCCAATGCATATCCTTTGCCCATTTTCTATTGGATTACTTATTATCTTCTTATTGTCAGATGGGAACCACGTAAATCCAGTTTTAAAATAACAGCTTTATTGGGATACAGTGCACATAACCATAGAATTCACCCTTTTAGAGTGTACAATTCAGTGGTTTTTAGTATATGCACAGACTTGTGCAACCATCACCACCACCTCGTTGTAGAACACTTTTATCATCCCCAAAAGAAGCCCTGTACCCTGAGCAGCCTCTCCCCACTTCTCCCGGTCTCCACCCTCCAGCCCCAGGCAACTGCCAATCTCCTTTCTGTCTCTATGAATTTGCTTATTTTGGGCATTTTGTATAAATAGAACCATATAATAAAATCCATTTTGAAATAATATTTCAAAAGTTATTTAATGAGTTATAGGATAATTCTGCATTTTTGAATTACATAAGTGGCCCTTCATGCTTAGATGCCTTTTACTTGCATCTAAATCTTTTTTTTCCCTTTAACATAAGTATGATGAACAAATACATGTACATATATAATTTTAATCTTGCCTTCCCGATCTTTGTCATCATTCACCTTCAAGGATTCCTAGAGATCAAAATCTCCCCCTTTGAAAAGCATTGGCCTGGAGCAAATCATAGTCTAAATACAGGTCTTGTAAGAGCAGAGCTAAAATTTAGTTCTGTTTATATTTGGCTGAACTAAAAGGGGTCATTTCAAGAAAGAGTCAAGGACTAGAAAAGGAAATGGCCTGGAATGACTCTGAAAGATTTAATGTTTAAAAATTGGGGAACTCTAAGGGAACTTCCAGCTATTATCAACTACATGATTGAAAAGGAATCAAGTGTTAGGGTAACTGGCCAAATCAAAGTTCTGTAAGGGTAAGCAGCACAAAGTATATATTTGTGTGTATACATAATACAGTGCACAGGGCAGAAATGAGAACACGGACCATAACATTCCTCTAGGAAATGCATTCCTTGTGAGTTGAAGGTTGGGGGTGGGGAGAAGAAAGGATGGTCTGTACTGAATGAGAAACAGAATTTTTCAGCCCACGAGACAAAAAGGATTGGGTTAAATAGAAATGAAAGTTAAATCTAATCATAAGTCAAGTATAATGTTCACATATTTTGTTTTTCTAATCGTTCCAAAGCAAACAATGGTTGTGGTAATTGGTTTTCTTTGTATACTCTGATAGGCAAAATGATGTTTTTAATTGTATGGATTTAAAGTTCAATATTGTGTTATTTTCAATGGGAGTCATCTTCCTATTTTTTTTACTTGGGTTTTAGAAATCCAAGGCATTCCAATATGTCTTTCAATCTGAACGTGGTGGGTTTTTTACCCCTAAAATGTAAATACTTATAGAGGTGTTGTAACTCACCAAGCATTCACACATGCCCACAAGGGCTTAACAAATGTGATTTGCTGCCAGACACAGATAATGACTGTGGATATTGTTAATAAATGTATATCACGGTCTTCTGGGCATGTGCTAAATCTAAGTATAAATGGGGTTATAAAATAAATGCAGTATGTTTTCTTGACTTGAAATTTCCACTTAATTCTCACTGGTTCACCTCTTCTGTTTATCCTGCTTTTAAAGAGAAAATTGAGAAGTCCTCTAGTGGTTTACTGAAGTAAGAATAAGGAGATTCATGAAACATAGACTGTAACACTTCAGTAACCTCAACTAAATGTGGGAGCACAATCTAAACTCTAGAATATTTTCAAAGAACTGTAGTTTATGACTATCTGGCACATACATGAACTAACACTTCAGGCAAGGTGTTTTCAAGTTAAGGGTCTCCTGGTCTTTGTTTCTGTCTCATTTGTGACAGACAGTGCAGACACTAACACACAGTGTGCTAACATGCTTACAGCAGATATTTTGGGCAAATAGAAATTAAAATATGATCAACCTCTTTTTTTTTAAATTAAAGTGCTTATCAAGACTTTTTTTTCAAGAGATGAGCAATAGTATGGCTTCTTTTGTAGACTTACACACTTCAAAGTATTTAAATTACCAAGGTTCAGTCAATAATATTGAAGGTTTGCACCCCAGGCACTTACCAAAGAATGCAGCACTTAATTGGCTGCCAAAAGCACAGCGAAAGCAATTAATATCAAGAGAGATGGTTTAAAGGACATGTTAATTATTCATTTTCCCAAATTCTCCCATTTCTGTTTCTGCATCCTACATGACCGAAAAGCAGCCATATTTTTCTATAGTGGTGGTTTTCAAACTTTAATGTACCAGATTCCTGGGCCTTGTCTATCCAAATTTTGATTTAGTTGGACTGGGATAAAGCTTAGGAATTTGAATGTGTATCAAGTAGCACGTGATTTTGACCGGGGGTTACCACTGACTATGTTTGAGAAACTAGATGTGAATACATCAAATTTTCCTACATACTATGTTCTGATAGATTATGTGGAAGACGGAATACAATGCAATTTCCTATGAAGAAATTTTTGCATCTCTGGCAAAACTGTTGTTTTCATGATGCTATTAAATATTGCTTATGGGTCTTCTGTATAAGGAATTATGTGACAAATTTATCTGAGAATTTAGTAACAGGAAAATGTTTTCCTCTCCTGAAAAACTGATTTTCCTCCAATTAACAACTAAAAGAATTTTCTCTTTTTGCCCTGGAAGATATATAGGAAGCTCAGAGAACAAGTAAGCATCTCATTGCAGGCTCTCAGCTGAATGTTTTCCTTGCTTCTTCCTCAATATGGCTTCTAAACATTCTCTCTGATTTAGGTTTTAGCTGTTCTGGTGCAAATGGCTTTTAAATTATTATAATATTTTCTAAGAAGTAGGGATGAAAAATTATAAAAGTGTAGGTAAAATATTGAATATGGTTATAACTTCATAATGTTACCAGTAGTTGTTCTGCCCTCAAATGCATTTCCTGCATTCAAGTGCAAGGCAGAGTTGTGTTGCCCTGGGCTGCCTTTCTGAGCCACACTGCTTCTCACACTGATTTTAGTTTCTCTTATTCCCCGTGGGTATATTATCCTAGTTGAGCTGGTCCCACGGTGGCCTTTCTTTCCACTTTCCTGATATCCCATCTTCATTGACTTTTCCAACAGTGTTGCTTGAATCTGTTTTCTTCGACGATGTCTAATATTTTGTGTTTATTCATCATGAGAATAATGCACTGATTTTCCAAAAATCCTCATTGCCAAAAACTGGAAACAACTTAAATGTCCTTTAGTGGGCAAATAAACTGTGGTGTATCCATACCATAGACCATTGCTCAGCATTATGCTATGTGAAAGAAGCCAGTCCCAAAAGATTACATATTATATGATTTCATTTCCTTGAGAGACTGGAAAAGATTAAACTATAGGAACAGAGAACAAGTTGCCAGAGGTTGGGGTGGGGAGAGAGTCTGACCAAAAGTGGGACGTGAGTGAATTCTTTAGGGTGCTGGAATGTTCCATATCCTATTTGTGATTGTTAGAAGAATCCATGCATGTGTTAAACACATAGAATTGTACACCCATGTGAGCTCTACTGTCTGAACATTTTTCAGAAAGACAGACCAGAGACTAGGAGAAAATATTTGCAAAGCATATTTGTTAATGGACTTGTATTCAGTATTATAAAGAAGTCTCAAAACTTAATAATAAAACAAACAAAACGATTAAAAATAGCAAAAGATTTGAACAGACATTTCATCAAGGAATATATATGGATGGTAAGTAAGCATGGGAAAAGATGCTCAAAATTTTCATTAATGCATATTAAAACACAATGAAATATACCTATTAGAATTGGTAAAATAATAAAGAAAAAGCAGAAAATACCAAGTGCTGTTAAGGATCTGGAGCAACTGGAACTGTCCTGTATTGTTGGTGGGGATGGAAAATGGTTACAGCCACTTTGGAAAACCGTTTGGCATTTCCTTTAAAAGCATACTACATGCTCCAACAATTCCACTTCTAAATGTTTATCCAAGAAAAATGAAAACATATGTTCACACAAAAACCTATACATGACTGATTTCAGTGACTTTATTCATAATTGCCCCAAACTGGAAACAGTTTAAATGTTCTTCAAACTGTAGTCCACCCATACAATAGAAAAAGGAACAAACTACTGGTATATGAAGCAAAATGGATGAATCTCAAATACATTATGCTAAGTGAAAGAAGCCATGCTCAAAAGGTCATATACTGCATGATTTCATTTATATGACATGTAGAAAAGAAAAAATACTATAGGAACAGGAAACAGATCAATGATTGCCGGGGGCAGAGAGAGGGATTGACTACAAAGGGACACAGGGAGTGTTTTAGTAGAGTGTCCTAACTGTTCTGTATCTTGAGGATGACAGTGGGTATGTAACCTTATGCATTTGTCAAAACGCAGAGAATTGTACACTATGCAGAGTAAATCTTACTGTACGTAAATTATGCTTCAGTAAACCAGACTTTAAAAAAGTCAATATGGGGGCTTCCCTGGTGGCGCAGTGGTTGAGAGTCCGCCTGCCGATGCAGGGGACGCGGGTTCGTGCCCCGGTCCGGGAGGATCCCACGTGCCACGGAGCGGCTGGGCCTGTGGGCCATGGCCGCTGAGCCTGCGCATCCGGAGCCTGTGCTCCGCAACGGGAGGGGCCGCAGCGGTGAGAGGCCCGCGTACTGCAAAAAAAAAAAAAAAAAAAAAAGTCAATATGGTCCTCAGAGCTGGAAGACTTGGAGCTATGTGAGTTTCACTCTTTCTTTTCTTTCAATTTTCTTTTCATATTGATTGAACAAGTGTTGAGTGTTTCCATGTAGCATCCACCAGGCTAAGCATTTCTGGGACTACAACAGAAATTTCAAACTAGGATTCCAACCTCAAGTTATTCATAATTACGAGGACAGGCATTGCAGTTTATATATATATATATATATATATATTTTTTTTTTTTTTTTTTTTAATTTGGTTGCGCTTGGTCTTATTTGTGGCACGCGGGATCTTTGTTGCCACATGTTGGGTCTTTAGTTGCGGCATGTGGGATCTTTTTTTTTTTAGTTGTGGCATGCGGGGTCTAGTTCCCTGACCAAGGATCGAACCTGGGTCCCGTGCATTGGAAGCACGGAGTCTTAACCATTGGACCACCAGGGAAGTCCCAGGTGTTGCAATTTAGACTTTACAAGTTCTTAAGTACAGAGATGACAAATGAATGCAACATCTTAGAAAGGTCAATCAGAAAGCTTTGTGTGGTCTAGATTATACTGGGAGGAACTGCAGGGGGAGACCAGTTAAGAAACAATGGTTTGTCACAGGATATTGAATACAGTTCCCTGTGCTATACAGTAGGACCTTGTTGTTCATCCATCCTCTGACAAACCATAATGGAAAAGAATATGAAAAAGAATGTATATATGTATAATTGAGTCACTTCGCTGTACAGAAGAAATTAATACAACACTGTAAATCAACTATACTTCAGTAAAATCTAAGAAATACATAAAAACAATGGAACTAACCTACAAGTGAGGTGGGTGATAAGAATGCACACAGGGGGATGGTGGTTTTGGATATCTGAGAGGCAGATTAAGCACATACCCAGGGACAAAAGAGGGGCCCCTAAAAATGGGAAATCTTCAGTTTTCATGAAGTTTTACAGACCTTTGCAACTTATAAAAAAGGGCACCAGGCATTTTTTTGGTCTTAGGGCCAGGTCTTAATCTGTGTTCGTGTCATGACAGCAGAGACAGAAAAGAGTAAATCCAAAGACTCCAAAAAGAAAAAAAGAAAAGAAAAAAAAGCTAGAACACAAAGAATGAACCAAAAAAGGAGCTTAAAAAATGATTTCAAAATTATGATCTTGGAAGAATTTAACATTGATAAAGAGGGAAAATATATGACAGAAGGTTTGAAGGGGGAAGATGCCATGTTTTGTCTTGTTACCTTCACCTGAAATGCCCCTCCTCCCACCATAGCTACATGGTGTCTCCCACACCTCCAGTTCTTTTCTCAAGCCCCACCTTCTAAATGAGGCCTACCCAGCTCCCTGTTTAAAACTGTACCGCCCTCTCCAGTCTCTGTACTTTGTTCTACTTCTCTTTTTCATGGCACTGATTACCTTCTTGCCTCCTAGCATACTTTATTTATTCATTATGCTTGTTGTTTACCATCTGCCTTTCCTCTCTAGAATGCAAACTCCCAATGGCAGGGATCATTCGCAATTTTGTTCATGGATGCATCTTGAGCACCCAGAATGGTACCTGGCACAGCATAGGTGATCAATAAATATTAATGAATTATTTTAACTGACATTTATTGAGCATATTCTTAGACTAAGCACTTTACTATGTGCTTTATATTATTTAATCTCATTGAGTCCTTACAATTGTTCCTCTTTTTTTTTTATTGAGGTATAGTTGATGTGTAATATTATATAAGTTTCAGATATACAACCCAGTGATTCACAATTTTTAAAGGTATACTACATTTATAGTTATTATAAACTATTGGCTGTATTTCTGTGTTGTACAATATATCCTTGTAGCTTATTTATTTTACACATAGTAGTTTGTACCTCTTAATCCCCTATCCCTATCTATGCTCTATTATTATTCGCATTTTACAGATAAGGAAACAAGAGGCTGAGGCATATTGAAAGACTAACCCAACGTTACATATACCTAGCAAGAAGTGGAGCCAGCGTTCAAACACAGAAATGCCTGATCCCAGAGACTCTTCTGGCCTCTAGGACACACACCACCTCTTGGCTCCTGGGCACCTGGTCACCTAACAGATTCTTGGTTGACCGATTAGATCTATAGGATGGATTTGTTAGTGGAAGCCATTAGAAGGAAAGTGTTATCCAAGACAAACCCTGTACCAATGATATGGAGACAGGGAGGCTGAGACAGCTGCTAACAACACTTTTGGAAGATAAAACTGGAATTTGAACTCGAGTTTTTCGCTCTCCAATAGTTCATAAGAAATTGAAATTGAAATTCACATCTTCCTTCCTTTCTAAAAGGGAAATGCAGGCTGAATCCCTTTAGTCTCCAGTTTTTAGTAAAGCCTACCTAAAATAAAATTCACTTATTTTTTTCACTGACGCTTACTGGAATTGTTTTATGTGAGCAATTCATTTGGTTTCTGTTTTACCCTACAGACAGGAAAATGTGTTTTTATTCTTTATAGAGTATCTCTAAGAATTCTTTACAGAAATGGGATTGACAACACAAAAATAGTATTGGAGGAAAAAAAATCTTAATTTGGATCGTTGTTTTACCAATTCTAGCAGCACCGCCTGATGATAAAAATATTCTCAAGCTTTTCAGACAGGGATTTACTCTTCCGGTGCTTATTTAGGGCAGGATGACCTTTCACTCCCTTTTGATGGGCGCCCTCTTGTGGTGGATTGTGAGTATGCATGTCTCCATCTTGCTCCAGCGTTCTTTGTGACACAGGACGAGCAGTGGTTTGTCTTGAGCTTCCTCCGATACCCCTGGTGAAGAGAAGCACGCCCGGTCTTGAGTAGTCTCTGGTGTTCTTGAAACATAAGGACAAATATGTTGTTTTTATTTCTAGACTTTATTTTTCTCTGTATCTTTTTCTGCCTACTGCTGTTCCCGTCACCGGTTTTAGTTACTATTTTCTCTTTCTATTTCATGGAGGATAATTGGTGAATGAAAGTAGAAAACCCATTATAAACAGGTTTTAAAAGGCTTTACATTTTAAACTATAAACTCATTCGTTACCCAAACAACTCTGCATTTTTGTGTTACAAGAATAATGTGAGTTAGAGGCTGAGAAATCTCAGAATGTCTTGGGATTGTGAGTTCATCTCGTTTCAAAGCTGTATGAAGGTCAGGGAGAAAATGGCAATATTCTGGGAGAAGAAGGAGGATGATGACTGTGTCAGCCTTTAGAACGTGTCTCCTGTGCGTGGACACTTGATAATATGCCTCCTGGAAAATGATAGATATTATGTATAGATCACCAATCTCGATTTAAATTCTGCTGTATAATGGCTGCCATTTTAATTTCACTAACTCAGGGGATGATGTCTTATGCTTATTTCAGGATCCACTGAAAAGGTCTTGGATCTTTGGAGTCAAACAGAACTAAATTTAAATCCAAACTCTGATGCTTAGCAGGGAGACTTTGGGCAAATGACTTAATCTCCCTTGTTGCAGTAAGGGCACACCCATTCCTACTTCATAGGGACATGAAACTCAAAGGAGGTCATGAGTGTAAAGGGCCTTTCACTTGGAAGGAAAATACCCACTCATCACTGATTTATTGTAATCTAGTTGGGATGACAAGACACATTGAAATACTGAACAGAGTATATAATACATTGAAATTATTTTGCATGTACACGAAAGTTTCCTTATTGTACTATCAATTTTTCTTTGTGTTTGGAGGCTATCTTAATAAGAACAGATAAATTTAGAATTGTTGTACCTTCCTGGTGAACTGAAGATTTTAGAAATATTATTTGGTAAACCCTAATAATGTTGTTTGCCTCAGAACCTATTTGGTTTGATATTACTTCAGGTATACCAGTTCTTTTGGCTAATATTTGCCTGCTTCAAGTCTGTAATTCCTTATTTGCAGTTCTGAAGACCAAAAAGCTCTGAAAAAAAAGGTGTGGTTTTTTTTTTCATAATTCATTTGGCAGGAAAACCTGATCTGTGCTGATGTGAGGCTGTTTAGTCTTTATTTATTCTACTTAGTGTGAATATTAATGTTTCTTTCAGAAATATTACTCTGCTTGGTTATGAAGTACCGCATCAAACCCCACTGGGGACATTATGCAGATGTAACATATACCTGTATTAATTTCTTAAAATAAATTAAAATTAATGTGAATTTGAAACACATTGTGTTCTAGGGTTTGGGTTAAGGACTTGTGTGTGTGTGTGTGTGTGTGTGTATACATTTTTTATATGACAAAATATTTATGATATATAAAATATATAAAAACTATATAACATACATAATATAAAATATATAATACACATTATATGTGTTACATATGTAACATACTAAAATATATAAAATATGTATAATATATTTATAAATTATAAAATATATGTACTATATATTCTATATAATTACATATATAATACATAAAAATATATTATATATGTATATTTTTCCCCATGTTCCCATGTTTTAGATATATATCTTTAAGCAGCATTTAGCTGGATTTATTTTTAATCTAACAATCTGTCTTTTAAAGGGAAGGTTTAGTCTACGTACATCTATTTGTGCTGTATTTGGATTTTTTTCTGTCCTCTCGCTTTTTTGCTTTCTAATTGTCCCACGTTATCTGTACTTTCCTTCTTTCCAACATTCTACTGGATTAATTGAGCTTCCTTTCTCTTTTTCTTAAGTTTTTGCTCAATTAACTAGGAAGTTATAACCTCTTCTCTTAATGATTCCTTTTGAAATATTTTCATGCATATTTAATTTACAAAGTCTGTAATCCATCAATATCTTTAGCCCGTGCCTCAAAAATTCCAAGGCATTTCATTGCTCTAATTCTGATCACACTCTCCTAGCTTACATGCTATTGTCAACTATTTTTGGTTTATCTTCTTTTTTTGCTTTTAATCATAAAAATTAGAATTTATTGTTTAATGAAAACGTTTATTTAGATTTATGCCCCTATTTACTAATTCAGCCATTTATCCAATGTGTAATTTTTGAACATCTATTCCAAACTAGGGACTCAGCCAGTAAGCAAAACAAAGTCTCTGACCTTCAGGGACTTAATTTCCAGCTCACAGTAACTGTTCTGTCCTACACCTCATATCTTTTTGCCCCTCCTGTTGCGGAGCACAGGCTCCGGACGCGCAGGCTCAGCGGCCATGGCTCACGGGTCCAGCCGCTCCGCGGCATGTGGGATCCTCCCAGACCGGGGCACGAACCCATGACCCCTGCATCGGCAGGCGGACTCTCAACCGCTGCGCCACCAGGGAAGCCCCCAAAGGTAGTTTTTATTTTTGAGATATAATTCACAACCATACAATTCTCTCATTTAAAGTATATAGTTAAATGGTTTTTAGTATATTTGTAGATATGTGCAGTCATCACCATAGTCAATTTTAGGACGTTTTCATAACCTCAAAAAGAAACAGTGTACCTGTTAGCAGTCACTTCCTATAGTGGGTTGAATAGTGTCTCCTTAAACTTCATGTCTACCTGGAACCTTGGAATGTGACTATATTTGGAAATAAGGTTTTGCATATGTAATTAGGTAAGATGACATCATACTGAATTAGCATGGGCCCTAAATTCAGTGACCAGTGTTCTTACAGAAGAGGCAAGGGCACACAGAGCTACAGAGAAGAAAGCTGTGTGAAGGGGGAGACGGAGATAGAGTGATGCAGCTACAAGCCAAGGAATGCCGAGGGCTGCTGGGAGCCATCAGCATCCAGAAAGAGGCAAGGAAGCGCTCTTCCCTAGAGCCTTCAGAGGGAGTATGGCCCAGCTAACGCTTAAGATTTCTGACTTCTAGCCTCTCGTACTGTGAGAGAATAAATTTCTGTGGTTTTAAGCTACGCAGTTTGTGGTACTTTGTTATGGCAGCCCTAGGAAACGAATACAGTTCCCGTTCCCCCTTTCTGCAGCCCTTGGCCACCACTAATCTAGTTTCTGTCTGTATGGATTTGCCTATTCTGAACATTTCATAGAAATGGAATCATAAAAATGTGGTATTTTGTATCTGCCTTCTTTAACTTAGTGTTTTCAAGGGCCATCTATGTTGTAACATGTATCAATACTTCATTGTGTTTAGTGGCCAAATAATATTCCATTGTAAGGTTATACCAATTTTGTTTACCCATTCATCAGTTGATTAACATTTGGGTTGTTTTCACCTTTTGGCTATTATGAATAATGCTGCTATAAACATTTGTGTACAAGTTTTTGTGCGGACATGTGCTTTCATTACTCTTGGGTATATAGGTAGGAGTGGAATTGCTGGGTCATATGGTAACTCTGTGTTCAATCATTTGGTGAACTGCCAGACTGTTTTCCAAAGTGGCTGCACCACTTTACATTCCCACCAGCAGTGTATAAGGATTCCAGTTTCTACATATTCTCACCAATATGTGTCACTATCTGAATTTTTGATTCTAGCCATATTAATGGTTGTAAAGTGGTATCTCATTGTGTGTGTGTTTTTTTTAAATTAATTAATTAATTAACTTTTGGCTGTGTTGGGTCTTCGTTGCTGCGCACAGGCTTTCTCTGGTTATGGTGAACATGGGCTACTCTTCACTGCAGTGCGTGGGCTTCTCATTGAAGTGGCTTCTCTTGTAGCAGAGCATGGTCTCTAGGTGCGCGGGCTTCAGTAGTTGTGGCGCAGGGGCTTAGTTGCTCCACAGCATGTAGGGTCTTCCTGGACCAGGGCTCAAACCTGTGTCCCCTGCACTGGCAGGGGGATTCTTAACCACTGCACCACCAAGGAAGTCCCTCATTGTGGTTTTGATTTGCATTTCCCTTTTGACAAATGATGTCAGACAACTTTTCATGTGCTTATTGGCCATTTATATATCTTTCTTGGAGAAATGTCTATTCAGATCCATTGTCCAATATTTTAATTGGCTTACTTGCCTTTTTATTGTTGAGTTGTAAGTGTTCTTTATATGTTCTAGATAACATGTTCCTTGTTAGATATATGATTTGCAAATATTTTCTACCATTTGTGTGTTGTTTTTACAGTTTTTTGATAGTGTTCCTGAGTTGTATCCTTTATAATAAACCAGTAATATGGTAGGTAAACTGTGTTCCTAAGTGAGCTGCTCCGGCAAATTGTTGAACCCAAGGAGGGGCGTCATGGGAACCTCCAATCTGTAGCTGGTCAGTTAGAAGAATGGGAAACCACCTGGACTTGAGATTGGCATCTGAAGTGGGAGGGGGGAGTCTTGTAAGACTGAGCCCTTGACCTATGGGGTCTTCGCTAACCCCAGGTAGACAGTGGCAGAGTTGAATTAACTTGTAGGACACTCAGCTGTCGACAAAATTAGAGAACTGCTTGGTGTGGGGAAAGAACCCACACATCTGGTGTCAGAAGTGTGCTGGGGAGAATGAAGAGTAGTGTGTTGAGTAGAGATACACAGAGAGTTTTTTCTTTCACTGAGTCTCAAAACCTAATGACGGAACCTGTGTTCGTCAAGGCAAAGTCAGTCAGCAAGTTGGTAGGCAGAAGACCCTGGAAATAAGATCTAAACAGAAGTAAAGGGGTTTCCCAGAACTGTGGGGAAGAGAAATCTAAGACAGTATATGTGCTGCCAGAAAGCAACCTTTGCAGACTGGAACCAGTGATGTAAGGGCTCCACAAGGATGTGTTCTAAGAAAAAGTAAATGAAACTGATAGGCTTCTCATCTGCCTATTGTTTAAATTTGTACCTACCTGATTAGCAATAATCAAGCCTTTTCCACATTTATTTGTCCTTTGGAATTCCTTTTTGGGTACTGACAGTTTATATCCCTTGTTCATTTTAGATATAGTTGTCTTTTTCTCATTGATTTATTAGATATCTTTATATATCTCTTTTCAGTTATATTCTAACTATCTTTTCCCCTTCTGTGTCATGCCACTTTGTTCAGTATACCCAAGAGATTAACCAGTCTTCCTTTTTGGTTTGTGCCTTTGGGTTTTGTTTATGGACTTCTTTCTAACTCTGAAATCAAAAATATATTCTCCCATTTCTCTTAACACCTATCCCGAATACTTCCTGCTGTAAAGATCTTAGATCTTAGAAATCCTTGATTTAAATTCTCCTCCCCTTCCCCAAGTTTGTACTAAGTAAGGAAAGATCATTTTATTTGGAGGAGGAAGGGGTGTCAGGATGGCTGATAACTTTAGCCTATGGGCCATTTGTCACCTGTAAAAATCCTTTTACCCTTAGAATCTCAGCCTAATACTCTCTCCTCCGTGAGACCTTTACTAACCTCCCCAATGGAATTCAATTCAACATACATTTATTGAGCACCTTTTATATACCTGGCCCTTTCCTAGAAGCTTAGGACACAGTGTTGAATAGTGTTTATATTTCATTAGAGAACATAGATTTTAGCCAGATTGAGGCACAAATTCCCCTGTGGTTCCACTATATGCTATAAACCTCCACCACAGTAATTATTATCTTAATAGAATAATTTATGCATGGTTTTCTCCTCCATCAGCCAATCCCATTGGCTCTGCCTTCAAAATATAACCAAAGTCTGAGGACTTCTCAAGATTTTTAAAACAGCCTCAAAGGCGTAATCTTCTGCTGGATTATGTAATAGCCTCCAGTTAATCTGCCTGCCCCTGCCTTTGTCACACCCACCAGTCTCTTCTCAACACAACTGCCAAAGTGATTCTGCTAAAGTGTAAACCAGCTTCTGAACACTCTTCGGCTCAGAACCCTTCAGTGGCTCCCATCTCACACGGGGGAGAAGCTGAACACCCCACCCCCATCCGTGCCCTTGGGCTCTGGCTGCTCTCCTTTCACTCCCGCACTCCTGGGACCCCAGCCACACCGATTCCCAACAGTTTCTACAACATTCTAAGCAATCACTGGCCTCAGGGTCTTTGCATTTGTGGTTTCCCAGCCCAGGGTCCCATATCCCCATGGCTTGACCCCCTCACTTCTGTTGTGTCTCTGCCCAAATAGCACAGTTGCAGTAGGTCCTGCTTTGACCAAAATTGAAGTTAAACATTAGAATTAAAATAAGAAAAATAAAATAAGAAACAGCATACACAGTCCTACTCTCTGTCTCTCTTAACCTAATTAATTTTTCTTTGACCAAAAATTAAGTTAAACATTAAATTTGACCAAAAATGAAGTTAAACATTAAAATTAAAATAAGAAAAATAAAATAAGAAACAGCACACACAGTCCTACTCTCTGTCTCTATTAACCTAATTAATTTTTCTCCACTGCACTTAACATCTGATCTGCTGTATGTTTCTTTCTCACTGTTTACCACCACTAGGATAAGCTCCCTGAATCTCAGGAATGGTGTTTATTCACTGCTATTTCACTACTGCCCAGAACATTGCCAAGTACATACTGCCCAATATATATTTATTGAATAAATAAATGCATGCACGTAGGAATGAATGAATGGCAGGTCTAGGTGTGTGTGGGACAGCATAAAATACTGGTTCTATTAGAAAAAGAATAGGTACAGAGGGGCGAAGAGATCATAAAGAAAGGAAGAGGGCAGATAAATTTCTCCCACTTTGCGATTTAGAGCCTTTGGGATAGCTGACCCCCTTATCACTGGCCTCTGTTATTGCCTTGGACATTAGTTTCCTTCCTGAATGTCCTGAAGGTGGCTCTCAATAAACACTTCTTGATTGACAGCTTAATTAAGTTATTATAAGAGTTTCTCCCCTGCATCACCCAGAAAATGGAATCAGCTTTCAGATTGCTTTGGTGGGCAGGCTTGCCCTCAGATCTACCAGGAGAGGGATGGACCAGGAGCTTCCTGTGCTCATGTTGAGAATGCTGAAAGTTGACCTCAAGGACACATGGCCTATGTTAGGAGAAGACTTCTCCTAACAAATAACCCAATGGAAAAATGGGCAGGAGACTTAAACAGACATTTCTCCAAAGAAGACATACAGATGGGCAATAGGCACATGAAAAGATGTTCAGCATTGCTAATTATTAGAGAAATGCAAATCAAATCTACAATGAGGTACCCCTTCACACTGGTCAGAATGGCCACCATTTAAAAGTCTACAAATAACAAATGCTGGAGAGGGTGTGGAGAAGAGGGAATCCCCCTACACTGTTGGTGGGAATGTAAATTGGTGAAACCGCTATGCAATCCTACTCCTTGGCATATATTCAGAGAAAATTCTAATTCAAAAAGATACATGTACCCCAATGTTCATTGCAGCACTATTCACAATAGCCAAGACATAGAAACAACCTAAATGTTCATTGACAGATGAATGGATAAAGAAGATGTGGTATGTATATACAATGGAATACTACTCAGCCATAAAAATGAGTAAACTAATGCCATTTGAAGCATCATGGATGGATGTAGAGATTATCACTAAGTGAAGTAAGCCAGACAAAGACAAATATCATATAATATCACTTATATGTGGAATCTAAAATATGACAAAATGAACTTACCTACAAAACAGAAACAGACTCATAGACATAGAGAACAGACTTGTGGTTGCCAATAGGGAGGGGGTGTAGGGGGAGGGATAGACTGGGAGTTTGGGCTTAGCAGATGTACACTATTATATATAGAATGGATAAACAACAAAGTCCTACTATATAGCACAGGGAATTGTAGTCAATATCCTGTGATAAACCATAACAGAGAAGAATATGGAAAAGAATATATATATAACTGAATCACTTTGTTGTACACCTGAAATTAATACAATATTGTAAATCAACTATACTTTAATAAAATAAAATTTTAAAAAAGACTTGTATTGGTTTATCATGTACAAAGCCATCTAAGAAACTCAGAACCAAATGAGATGGCTGGAATCCAAGATTTAGCTCTTAATTGAAAACTATGGGAAGAAATAATACAGGTGAATTAAATCTCAACTTTTCTTGGTTGTCATCTTCGACTCACTTATTTATACTTTCAAGTACGTCAATTTTTGTGTGTATATGTAGAGACAGTGTGGTCTACTCAAATATAAACTGAGGGAGAGAAGAGCTACTTATCTATTAATCAGCTGTACTGTAAGCAAAATATTTAGTCATACTGTGGCTCATATGGTAGGGATGAAATAGTTAAATAACAGAACTCCAAAGAGGAAGGAGGTGGCCAGTTTTTAACCCCAGCTGTCACAACCAGAGACTATCATCAGAGTGGGACAGACTTCTAGAAGAAAATTTTCCAGCCTATACCTTACCTGTAAGTTACTCATTTTCTGCTTAAAGACAAGGATTAAAGCTTTTCATCATCAGAAAGAAAAAGTACCCAAATTTGGGGGCATTTCCGCATTTTTTATAGATCTGTGCAATAACAATTAAAATGGGGATATCTAGAGAAATGGAAATATGAGTATCATCCATAGGTTCCCGAAAGCTAAACTTTGAAAACTGTAGGTGTAAATGACCAAAATCTCCTCTGCAATCCACGGATCAGATCGCAGAGCGTGTGATGTGGACAGACGTGAATCTGCACAGGAGGTGGACCGCCACAGCATGTGGTCCACATGGGATTCAGAAGCACCTCAGCAGCTGATTAGAAACCAGGACGGGATGATGGAGATGCAAAATGAGAGAAGAGTCTTCAGACAGGACACTTTGAACAGCAAGTGACAGAAAACCAATCCAAACTAGGTTAAACAAAACGAGTGGTTCATCTGAAGAGCATGGAAGTAGCTCAAAGGACCATCACAGGACCTAGAGTCTTTCTGGGGTCCCACGGACTGGAACCAGGAACCCAAACATTGTTAGCTGTCTCTCTCTGTCTGTCTCTCTCTCATCTGTTCCACTTAAGCTTCCTTCTCTGTTACTAGAGATGGACATTCTCTGCCCAGTAGGAAAAGTGACCTTCAGCAACTGTCAAAGTCACATCCTGAAAGATTTGCAGCCAGAGATGTCTATTTATCTCTGAATTTCAGTTGGAAAGATCCTAGGGAAGGACTCAGACTGTTCAGATAGGATTTTTTTTTTTTTTTTGCCGTACGCGGGTCTCTCACCGTTGTGGCCTCTCCCGTTGCGGAGCACAGGCTCCGGACGCACAGGCTCAGCGGCCATGGCTCACGGGCCCAGCTGCTCTGCGGCATGTGGGATCTTCCCGGACCGGGACACGAACCCGCGTCCCCTGCATTGGCAGGCGGACTCTCAACCACTGCGCCACCAGGGAAGCCCCCAGATGGGATTCTTACGCCCACCACTTGGATTATTGGACTATACTGTGGCCAGGGTGTGGGCTCTCTGTTGACCTGGCCGGGGTCATGTTCCTTCTTTGGGCCAGAGTGCGTAACTTCTATACCGGGTGATGGCTTAGCACAGACATGACCATGAGACCCTTGTCTGTGTGGCACAGCCCCTACAAGGCGGCCCTGACAGTTACCGCCCTGGTCATACCTAGCACCCTTCCAACGAGGATGGCTGGACAGTTACTATGAGAATTTCACCCTGGGGGTACGTGTGTGCATGTGTGTAGTCAGACCGACTAGATTCCAATGGCTACTCCCTCTACCACTTACTTGCCAAGTGATCTTTCTATGTATTAGTTTCCTTGTTTATAAAATGAAAATAATAATCGTACCAACTCCATGGGGCCGTTAATAGGATTAAATGACTTATACATAAAGCTCCTTGAACAATCTGGAATACGAAAGCTTAGTTGTCACTATGACTAAGAATAAAACCATAAAGACAACACACTAAATAAGGACACTTTTCATGATCTCGTCCATGCCCGTTACAGACTGTGAGGTCCGTGGAGTTGCTTTCCATTTATCATTGTTTGCTCACCAGCAGCTGTACAGGCTGTGCCTGCCAGATGCTCAGTGGGGCTCTGAGCCCGTCCAGTGTCTTTCTGGGCCTCCATCCCAGGGTGTCTTTCTCATTTTATGATCCCAGACAGTTTATTTCTCAACTAAATAAACTTTTATTATAGGGTCCCTATGAGGCCTCAGAGATAAAGCATCACTGAAAGCTGCCAGTGAGCAGAGCTATATCACCCTTGCTTAGCTTGCTTCCCCCGGTCAGGCCCATATTTCTGAGCAGCCTCCCCGACTCTGCTCACTCTGCTTCCTACTGTCTTTGGTGGCTTCATGTCAATCAATTCACTATCAGACACTCTTTTACCCATCACAGTCTTCTCATTCCTAATAGTGTGTTTCTAAGGCCTGGCTTTACTTTCCCTCAGCTTTTTTTTTTTTAATACATCTTTCTCTTCACTTTATTACTCAAACCTCTATGTCCTTATCTTGATCCAACTCAAGTCAGCAAATATTATTTACCAATAACGGTGCTTGTATTACTCCTTTTTCTTTTCTCTGCCTTTAATTCTCTCTCTTTCAGTTTCCTTCATGGAGGGAATCCAAACTTTTAATACACAACTTTTTAATACTTGAAGTAAAATTCTCCTAGTGGTTGAAGATACATTGGAAAATATATCTTCATATATTAGAACTTGGTGTGAGAGCAAATCCCAATCAGGAAGAGGTTACATACACCTGTTTCTTCTATCTATATGTCTGTAGTTGGTAAATTGTATATAGTTTATTCCATATAATGGGTTCATTAGTCTCAGTTAATCTTTTTGTTGAATTTATAAAGTCCTGAGTTTTGAAGTCATTCTTCATATACTTTTTTTAAATTTATTTTTTATTTTTAAAATATCTCCCCTGGTGTATAGTTGATTTACAATGTTGTGTTACTTTCTGACATACAGCAAAGTGAATCAGTTATACATACCCATAAATCCCCTCTTTTTCAGATTCTTTTCCCAGATAGGTCATTACAGAGTATCGAGAAGAGTTCCCTGTGCTATACAGTAGGTCCTTATTAGTTATCTATTTTTTATATAGTAGTGTTGATCCCAGTCTCCCATTTGTCCCTCCCCCACTTCCTCCCTGGGAACCATAAGATTGTTTTCTACATCTGTAACTCTATTTCTGTTTTGTAAATAAGTTCATTTGGACCATTTTTCAGATTCCACATATAAGTGATATCATACAATATTTGTCCTTCTCTGTCTGACTTACTTCACTCAGTATGACAATCTCTAGGTCCATCCATGTTGCTGCAAATGGCATTATTTCATTCTTTTTAATGGATGAGTAATATTCCATTGTATATATGTACCATATCTTCTTTTTCCACTATACTTCTAAGAGAGGTACCTGAATCAGATAGATCTATCAACATTTATGGTCTCTAATTGGTTGCTGAAGGTGGTTAAATCAGTCAAGAACTTTAGACTAATGCCCAAAGAGGGTTTACTCTCATGTGGGCGTGGCTTCTTATACTTTCATGCCTCTTAAAGTGAAAATAATAATACCTCATGTATGGAAGATAAAGGGTTAATTGAATGCCAGTAAGCCTCTTTGAATATGTTACTATGTAACTAGAGAAAAACATGTTTTCAATAATTTATCATATAATCATAACCCATGGAAAGGCAAGGATCCATAGATAAATACTATGTTTTAAGACATTTACCTAATTTTATTGTCTCTCATTCTTTTCAGAGAAAGTATTAGACGTCTGAGTCAATTTATATAAAATGGTACCTATTTGTTAAATAGTTATTTTCTTGGAAGACATTCTAGGTCTTCTGAAGAAGTAGAACAGAGAGGATTGAGGAAAAAGGGGAAGGGTCCACACCCTGAATCTTCTCTTTAAAAATCACATTTACATTCATTCATTAATTCACCAATCATTTATCGAGCATATATGTGTCAAACCCCATGCTTTGAGCTGAGGACTCAAAGATGAATAACATAAAGCAATTGCCCTTGAAAAGTTGCCTGTCTACTGGGGGAAGGGAGCAGACCTGTAAATGAATAATTATAGCACAGGAAGGTAAGTCCTAACAGACAAATGCACCCAGTGTTGTGAGAAGAGGAAGGAGTGAATGACTAACTGCTCGGTGGGGGGTCAGCAACATCTTTATTCATTTAAGGGATTAATGGTTCATGGAGAAGGTAGGGACCTAGAGAAGGGCACTTCCGGGAGATGAAACACATGCAAAGACTACTGAGGTCTGAAGGAGTGTGGAATGTTCAGAGAGTGGATGGGAGCTCAGTGAGACCCGTGGGTAGGACTGTGTATGAGGACAACCTGGGAGTGAAGCTGGAAAGGTAAATAACAGATTGCAGAAGACCCTGTGTTTCATGCTAAGGATTTCACACTTTCCCTTGGAAAGAAAGATTTACTGATATTAAATGGAGAAATGATTTGCTCAGAATCCAATAAGAAACTGTAGAAATATGTAGTGAATAGGACACTGAAACTACAGAGATAATTGAGTAATTGCCCTTCAGAGTAGCTTTTTGGGAATGTTCATTTAAAAAAGGAATTTTTGTTCAGATAAGGTTGAGAAAAACTGCACATTCAGTTCCCTCTCAGAGAAACATTATTTACCAGAATTTATTAGTGGCTCTGTGAAGACCAGCATAAAAGATATTTGTTTAACTTCACTTAAGTTGGTATTTTTATGTGGCCATAACATAGATTTGACAGATGAAATTCTGGACATCCAGTTTAAAGTTGAATTTTTAGATAAACAACGAATTAAGGGATAGTGCATGGAATATACCCTGTGAAATTAATAATAGAATTCTGAGGAACACTTGGACAGCACTTTAAACTTCAAAGATATTTTCTGTGTTGCTAATGAGACAACACAGCAAAGATATTTTCTATGTTGCTAATGAGACAAGAAAAGGATGCCACTCACCAGAACCCCATGCATCCTTAAGAGATCTGTTTGATGGAATATAAAACTCTTTATAATAATTGTGGTAGGTACTGATTCTGGTTATCTTTTTTTGTGTGTGTAATAAGAACTTTAAAGTCTCCTCTTTTAGTAACTTTCAAATTACAATACAGTATTATTAACTACAGTCACCATGCACCATGTTACACATTACATCCTCATGACATTTATTTTATAACTGAAAGTCTGTACCTTTTGGCCACCTTCACCCACTTCTGCTCCCCTCCCCAATTTGTTCTCCGTATCTATGAGCTTGGTTTTTTGATTCCACATATAAGCAGGATCATATGGTATTTACTTTTCTCTGGCTGACTTATTTCACTTAGCATAATGCCCTCAAGGTCCATCCATGTTGTTGCAGATGGCAAGATTTCCTTCTTTTTGTGGCTGAATAATGCTCCATTGTATACATATGCCATGTTTTCTTCATCCATTCATCCATCAGTGGACACTTAAATTGCTTCCATGTCTTGGCTGTTGTAAATACAGTTGACCCTTGAACAACATGTGTTGGAACTGCACAGATCCACTTGTACTGGATTTTTTTCAACAGATATGTACTATAGTACTGCATGATCAGCAGATGGTTGAATCTGCCATTGCAGAACCTTGGATGTGGAGGGTTGGCTATAAAGTTACAATGTAAATTTTTGACTGAGTAGGGGCCAGTGCCCCTAACCCTCAGGTAGCTCAAGGGTCAACTGTAATGCTGCAGTGAACATGGGGATACATAGTCTTTTCAAGTTAATGTTTTTGTTTTCTTTGGCTAAATACCCATAAATGGGATTGCTGGATCATATGGTAGTTCTATTTTTAATTTTGTGAGGAACTTCCATTCTGCTTTCCCAGGTGGCTGCACCAATTTAATTCCCACCAACCGTGCACAAAATTTCCCTTTTCTCCACATCCTTAGCAACACTTGTTATTTCTTTTTGATTATAGCCTTCTAACAAGTGTAAGGTGATATCTCAGTGTGGTTTTGATTTGCATTGCTCTGATGACTGGTGATTTTGAGCATCTTTTCATGCACCTGTTGGTCATCTACATGTTTGCTTTGGAAAAATGTCTATTCACTTAAGAACAACCCATTTTGTTGAAAGTTTTTACCATAAACACATGTTGAATTTTGTCAAATGTTTTTTCTGCATCTGTTGAGATGATCATATGATGTTTATCCTTCATTTTGTTAATGTGTTATATCACACTGATTGATTTGTAGATGTCAAACCATCCTTGCATCCCTGGGATAAATCCCACTTGATCATGGTGTATAATCCTTTTTAATGTATTATTAATTTTGGCTTACCAAGATTTTGTTGAGAATTTTTGCATCTATGGTCATTAGGAATATTGGCCTGTAATTTTCTTTTCTTGTGGTGTGCTTGTCTGGTTTTGATAACAGAGTAATACTGGCCTTGTAAAATAAGTTCAATTTCTTGAGAAAGATTGGTATTAATTTTTCTTTAAATATTAGGTAGAATTCTCCAGTGAAGCTATCTGCTTCTGGACTTTTTTTTTGGTGGGAAGATTTTTGATTACTGATTCAATCTCCTTACTAGTAATTGTCTGTTCAGATTTTCTATTTCCTCATGATTCAGTCTTGGTAGGTTGTATATTTCTAGGAGTTTATCCATTTCTTCTAGGTTGTCCAATTTGTTGGCATGTAATTATTCATGGTAGTCTCTTATCATCCTTTGTACTTTTGTGGTATCAGTTGTAATGTCCCCTCTTTCATTTCTGATTTTATTTATTTGAATTCTCTCTTTTTCTTGGTGAGTCTAGCCTCTTGGCAATTTTGTTTATCTTTTCAAAACAAACAACCAAAAAATTGCTTATCTTTAACTTAAAGTATCTTTTGTATTTTACATTTTTTTCATTTTGTAGTACCTGTATGCTACTATAAATAAAAGTTGTCCTTCCTGTAATTGATTTAAAAAGTATTCTCCTTCCAGTGATAGGGTTTAACTAATAAATTAATATAATTATCCAACACACATCTGTTGAGAGGCTACCATGTACTAGACATGGAGGATACAGAAATGTACAAGGAAGGTATGTTCTCTGCCCTTTGCGGCATTTACAGTACAGTGAACAGCCTAAGCCAATCTGTGGTCCTCTAAACTGAGCTTAGCATAGTAGCTTCTACATGGTCTGGCTCCAGATCATGCAACATTCTGCAACTTGCCTTTTTCTCTAGCCATGTTTGTAGTTCCCAGGACACACCAAGATTTTGTACCTCCATGATTTTGCAGGTAGTAAGGCCTCTCCCCAGAATGCCCTTACTCTCTTCTTCCCTCCTCATCTTCTCCACGTCATACTTGGCCTTTAATATTCTGTTTAGGGACTTCCCTGGTGGTCCAGTGGTTAAAACTCCGACCTCCCAATGCAGGGGGCACGGGTTTGATCCCTGGTCGGGAAACTAAGATCCTGCATGCTGCGTGGCACGGCCTAAAAAAAAAAAAAGATTCAGTTTAAACATGAATCTTGGAAGTATTTCCTGATAACACCTCCCCCGGTCTGATTGGATGCCCTTTTTTTTGGTACTCCAAATATTCTTCCCGACCCAAATATAACTCTACCATAACATTCACCGAATAAACTTGCTGCAATTGCTGGTTTACCTGAGTCTTTCCTCCACATTAAGCTATTAGCCACCTGAGACCAAGGACTGTGTCTTCCTACAGTCTTACCACCTAGCACCACCCCTGTTAGATATTCGTGCTTGTTGAATGATACATTGGGGGCCAATACCTGTCGGTCTTATATCAATAGACTCTCCTCCATTCTCTCCTGCTATCATCACGATACTGAATTATTCTGAAATGAATTATCAGTAAGAAAATATCATTATTTTCCATCTTGTGAACTATAGCACACTAAGTTGAAAGACGAAAAAGAAAAACTGCTAAGTACCCTCTGAAGAAGAATTTTAAATAGTGCTACTTTTTGATTACTAAGAACTGTCACCAAAGCCATGCCCGAGGTAGTTAGGAGGGGACAGCTTGACCCACAAAGTTTCTTTGTCAAAGAGGCTGATTTATATGCAGTCCCTATGATTCTGTAAATGGCAGCTGTGGTCCCAAACCAAGGAACAATCTTTACATCTCCTCAGAGTGGTAATATGGTTGGGCTTGTCTTGATGGGTATGGTCACATCCCACACTCAGATAAGAATTGTTCTGAGTAGTGTCACTTACAAATGCCAAATGCCAGAAGAGAGGTCAGAATTATCTCCTGTTAGAGGATAATGAAATTATAATTTAGTTAATTTTGACTTTATTGGACTAAGGGTTAAGAATGAACATGTAAGCATACCTTTTCTACGTCTTGTTCTTCTATTCCATTTCTGTATATTCATTTCTCCTGATCCCATTTTCACCACCCAACCAAGACAGGTGGGTAGCCATGGTGGGGCCATGGTTTGAAGGCTGAAGCCCTTTCAATGACGAGAATGGTTTCCACAGCAGGGATGTTATGCTTTGTCTCTTGCAGATCCAAACAGAAACATGCTTTCCCCTCATCTCCTAGTCACACCCCTAATTTTGAGTAGTTGTTTTGAAACCTCAAGACAAAAATTCAACCCAGCCATCTAACATAACCTGCATATACCCTGGGAGGCTGGGCCTGAAGACTGAGGGGGTTTCTCTTTGATCATAATTTGTGGTTGTTGGACTGGGAAGGTAGGTGATGGCTGGGGAAGAAGTTCTGGAGGCACACACTATAGTGTTGATAGATGCCTGTACCGTTTTTGCCCTAAGTTTTTGAGGTTCGGTTCAGTTTAGGGAAGATTTGTAGGGTGTGGTAGGACCAGGTGCTAGAGATATAACAGTTTGCAAGGTAAATACAATCCCTGCCCTCATAGCACTTGTGGAGAAGTAAATACAAGGAGATACAGACAGGTGTTGTGATAAGGGACTTATAAGATGGTAAAAGACCATCCTGGAGGAGAGGATATTACACAGCCTGCTAATCAAAGAAAATGAATGGAACTGTCTGACCTTTCTGTATAAACGGGTAGGTAGCTGGCTTGACTCATACCTCTCCAGTGAAAGAGCAATGTCAAGGATCTGCGTTGGGCAACAGGAAGTCTATAGCCCAGATGTCCCTTCTTTTCTCAGCTTCTCCAAGGAACTAGTATGGGTCAATAGAGCCAGTGGTGGTAGAGTCAGTGATGGCTGGCAGGGGTCAGAGTGAGGAATGTCATTGGCAGGGGAATGTCTGTGATGCTAGCTGTGACAGCCATGACTGTGTTCCAGCAGTCAGGAAGTAAATGCCAGTTTGGCGTTATACTGACAAGGCAAGGCAAGTAGCAGCCAAGAGATGCTGCCAAGAGATTGAAAGCAACATGGCACCCGAGGGCAAGGAAGAGCAGCCTGAACAATACCTGGGGTTTGTAAAAGGATTTACCTGGGGTATGTGTGTTCCTTTGGAAGGGAAGAAATGAGGGAGAATCTGTCCCCTTTTCCTGAAGTCTTTGGATTGGGCTATGGACGTTTGTTACTGGAAAGGGAATTAGCCTTATAACGTTGGGTTTCGTCTGGGTGGTGAGTGAACTTATATCCTCTTCAGGACATTCTTTCACCACTATACATTGTGTGACCAAACCAATAAGATGATGGAATTTAATATCTATTTCAAATAATTAATTAAATACACAAAGCCTAAATAATATGGTGATGAAGCTTAAGAAAAGTAAAAAATATCCTATCCCCTTTTCACAAGACTTTCAAAACATCTGGATTCTTGGTAATTGGCAGTTTACAATGATGCTGTTCCCCAAGACTGCTGTTAGGACTAGAGCACAAGCAAGATTCTGTGATAATGAGGTTCCTTGGCAACTAAGTCCCTTAAACAGTGTTAGAGACAGACTATAAAACAGAATTCTGTACTCTGTCAGGATGCATTTAACAAGACTTTGGTGTCTATTTGGTATTTTTATGACTTGTAGAACAGCAAGGCAAGTGAGCATGGCACCCAAGATAGTTACTATAGTAATAATAAGTGCAAATTTTGAGATCTACTAAACATTTTTTGGTATTAAAGATGTTTAAATATTTTGATAGTGCTCTCTCTAAAATAAACTAAAATACAGAAAATTCATTAATTTACTAAATACTCAGACCTCACAAAGTCCTTTCATAAAGACACTTAGGAAAAAAAGTGTCTAGAAATTTAAAGAAAAAGGGCAACTGTCACTAGAATTACTTCTTGAAACCATAATCCAAACTTACAACTTCATTTGCTTTTACATTAAAAACTATAGCCCCTCTTCTGGTATTGTTATGAATTATTGACATTAGGTTACAAAGTGCTCTAGGATGTAGAGCATAACAGTCCCTTTAACAGAATGAAAAATTGACATTGGACACCCTAGTCTTGCATACAAGCTCTGTCTACCTTCTACCATCTCCCCGAACAGCTGTCCCGCAGGGCTAGGAGTGGCTATTCTAGCTGTTCTGTCTGCCTTTGGGCCAGACCCAGGGAAGAGACCAGTGCAGGACATGAAAGAGGGCTCAGGGTCATTTGGGAAGGGAATTCCAAGGTCTTTGGTGCCTGTAATGTCATCTAGAGAGAGATTACGAGCTCCAGATTGGTTTTGGCCATGAAGGGAGGGCATGGGCCGAGAAGAGCAGGAGTCGGCATGCAGTCCAGGGAAGGAGCCTTTCTTGCCCACATCATAGAGTGGGCCCTAGGTAACTTCCTGGCACTTGCCTAAGGGCTGAAACCACCCTACTCCTATTTAGCAGTGTTCTATTCTTCCAGTGTGTCTCGTTTATTTCCCTAAGATAATTGCTTTTATAAGCTTCTGGACAAACATGACGATATGCCATTATCCATGGGAAGACAGGACAGGAGAAGGCAAAGTAGCTTCTGGATAATACTGGAAGTTTGAGTTGCAGAGAGGATATTGAAAACAGGGAACTGAAACCATCCTCTTACCTTTTAGGATCCTTCTTTAAACAAGGCAAACTTTCTAAAGCAAGCAAGTGCATCGATTCTTTCTGTCAGTCAGACCTCCTTCCCAACGGCACCTGTGCTACGTGCTCTCTGCCATCTCTTCCCTTTTAAAGGATGTCAGCAGGGCTAGCTGTGCTAGAGCATCCTCACCTCTCTCTGGTAGTCATCTCTTAGCTCTTGCCATCTGTATCTTTCTGTGTGACATCAACGATTTCTTTGTGGGTCAAGACCTGACCTGGTATGTACCTTTTCTCTGACAGAATGTCAATTCATCTTCCTCTGCTTAGCTCCTGTTAAGTGACTCATCTGGGGTGCAGTGGGAAGGCCAGCCACACCTGAAAAAAAATGTGCCTGTTGGATCCTAGAGATTTAATTGCTTTGTACTTCACCTTTGATTTTACCATTTCAACCAATGTGATCAGACAGATGGGAATAAAGCTACGTGTTGACATTTCCTCATTTCATATTGGGAACTAGAAAATGAAAAGAAGAACGATCTTTTTTTCTCGGGGGAGGGCATCTCCCTTTCACCTGTACTGTGTTCCTTAGCTCATTTCCTGCCAGGGCAATTTCAGGTTCAACCTATATTTTTAAAGTTGTGAATCATATCAGTGACTCAAAGCCAATTTGGGGAGAAAAAAAAGCTAAGCTGGCTGTTTATAAAGAATCAAGCCTAGTAGAGAATATGAATTATCATTCTTGGAACTTTTGGCAAACACCCACTAAAGTATTATTCATTCCTTCATTCAGCAAAAATATGTTGAAGCAAAAATATGCTCAATGGATGGTGTCATATATAAAGGCAATTAAATATTCTTTTCTGAAAGATGCATAGGTTTTTAAAGTTGGATTCTTATTCTTCTCATGAGAGAAACAAAATTTAGAAGTAGTGCTTACTATAAATTTGTCAACTGTGTTGTTGTTTTAAAAAAAGAGAGAAATTGGGCTTCCCTGGTGGCGCAGTGGTTGAGAGTCCGCCTGCCAATGCAGGGGACACAGGTTCGTGCCCCGGTCCAGGAAGATCCCACATGCCGTGGAGCGGCTGGGCCCGTGAGCTATGGCCGCTGAGCCTGCGTGTCCGGAGCCTGTGCTCCGCAGTGGGAGAGGCCACAACAGTGAGAGGCCCGCATACCGCAAAAAAAAAAAAAAGAGGAATTATGGAGTTCCTCAACCCAGACATAACTGTGATAATGAGTTGATACATTAAACATTTATTTTCTAATCACAGAGCTGGGAGAGACCTCAAGGATTATGCACACAACTTTTCAATTGCACTAATGAGAAGAGGGGGTCCCAGAGAGGGTGAATGACTTCCTCAAGATGGCACAGCTGGACAGCCTGTGGCAGAGCTGGGCCCAGAAAGATCTTGCATCTTTCTGTGAGCAAGCGCCCTCTCCAGGAACAATCATGTATACTTTATTGTTTATTTATTATGAGAGCAAGGCACTTTCTCTTATGCTGTATTGCTTAATATTCATACATCGTTGCAAAATAGGTATGACTCTCTTTACTTGAGAGAAAGGGAAAGCAAGTCTAAGAGAAAAATGTTATTTAACCAACAATTTCCTGATTGGCTGGTGACAGAGCTAGGATTGGAGAAGGCAAGAATCTCATTCCCAAGGTCATTTTCTTTTCATATTTCAGCACCATCTACCCTACATCATGCTACCAGGGAGCGTCTTCTTATGGTTGTCGTCTTTTCTTATATACCCAAGACTGAATGGAGATGAATGAGATTCTGCCCCCAAACTGATATGTTTGTTTATTTGTTCATTCATTCTTTCATTCATTATTCTCCTTGTAAAGCATTGAGTTAGGTGTTATGGAAGATGAAAAGAAATGGGTAACATATAGACCTGCCCCTTAAGATATCCAGTGTCTGTAAGGGGACGTAAGACTTGTTCACAAATAACTATTGTATAAGGTAGAATGTATGAGCAAATTAAAAGTGGTAGAAAATATTACAGAAATTTCTGTGTTGGAGGAAAAAAAGATAATTTTGTACAGTTGGGAAGGAAATATCTTGGAAGGATTATGAGTTGTTTTACTCTTTGACCTCTAGGTGGCGAAAGAGAGGGAGTGCATGTGTATGGAGATTTCCTTCTGGAAGAATGGGCATAAAATTTTATTGAAAAATAATTTGATTAATGAATTTAAGGGGAAGATGAGGAAGTTTGGATTTTCCAAATGGGTCCTTGGAAAAGTAACAAGAAAGCTTCTAAAATTCTAGATAGTCTAGTCTTCTAGGATGTGAAAATTTAGATGCTAACTAAAATTTAGTTAGTAACTAAAAATACATATTTATTACATTTGCAGGGCTCTCACCCTGAGTTATGAAATTTGTGGATAAGTAAACATTCATATTTTGATGAAAATGAACAAAATGTTGAATAGGAAGAGATTCAATTGGGCAAGAGCAGCAATCAGTTATTTTTGCAGAAATTCACAATTCTAAATGGCTACACTATGGGGAAATAAAATAAAAAATCAAATATCTTGTGAAATTACACAAGATTTTCAGCATGTCTTTGGGCATCTTAAACTTTAATAACTTAGATTGAAGGCAGGTAAAAATTTCAAAGCACATTTAGATCTGTTTTTTGTTTACAACCTAATAGCACAGTGAATCCTAATTCTGGGTTTGAGATTCTTTGAAAAAATGAAGAAGAAAAAGGCCCTATAAATGAGAAGGAAAACATGCCCTAAGACTAGTTAAAGCCCATAGCAACAGAAGAAAAATTTCACTTTACCTTTGAATGCTGTTTTCAGATTTATTACCACCATGCTCCCAACCTAGTGTTTATAAAGTTTAAAGAATAATAAGAACTGCAACTTCCAAAAGAGGTATAAAGAGGACTTCAAGTACATCTGTGATATTTTATCCCCTCAAAAACATCTGAAGTAAACATGGGGCAAGTGAGAACAATCTGGATGGTGGTGACTAAGAGTCTATTATTTTGTTCTCCTTGTTTATTGTCTGTTTGAAATACCTCATAATAAAACACCTGCACACAGGCTTCATGAAGCCTTGATCATTTTTATAAGTCATCAAATCATTCTGCACACCCACTCTTCTATTAGCATTTTGACTTACCACTGGGGAAATTACACCACAAAAATGACAGTATAGAGTGATGAGAACTTCCAACCCATTAGTGGAGGTAGGGAAAGTGACCGGAAGAGGAGTGGGGAATTTGGAGGGGCAAGAACTTGTCTATTCTTTAGCATCGCCAAAGCTTCTTGATGCGCTGTTGATGTCATTGTGCATGGTAGGTGCCAGGCGGGGAGGGGTCTGAGTCAGCTTCCCTCAGAGCAATTTCCCTTACCAGTAGGCTTTGGCTAGGCCCCTTCTGAGGTGGTTTGGCTATTGGAGGACTAAAGAATGTCTTTTCCAAGAGTCTAGGAAAGGTGTCCTACCCACAAAACTGGGGGGAACCTCTCAAATATTTTGTGAAATATCACATCGAGTTTAGATTTTCAAAGATACAGGGAAGAAAGGCCAAGTATATGATACCCAACTAGGATACCTGACCATCTTTTACTACTAGCTTTTCCTCCTGTCTCATAGTATGCTTTGGATGAGAGGGCAGGAGATTTAGCTGCAGAAGGCCTTACGGAAAAAGATGGTGGGTAAGGGAAAGCGCTTTAGAAAATGTTCAGATTTCTCACTAGTATTCTTTGATTTGACAGCTCTGCCAAGTACAGTTTAGTACATGCTAGCCTTGGGGTTCCTCGTAGCTATCAGATACAGTTTCAGGCAAATTTGTGAAATGCGTGAGGGGTGTTCTTACCACCTGATGTGGAAGATTGAGTGCTTCCAATGAGATGGTGACCGTGCTAAGCATTTCTTTGTGTGTATTACCTTATTTGATTCTCACACCATTCTTTAAGATAAGGAGTTTCCCTATTTTAATCATAGGCTCAGCGCTATGGAAAAGAGTACGGATGTTTCTTAAAAAGCTAAAAATAGAGCTATCATATGATCTAGCAATCCCACTCCCGGGCATATATCTGGAAAAGATGAAAACTCTAATTTGAAAAGATACATGCACCCCTATGTTCATAGCAGCACTGTTTACAATAGCCAAGACAGAAATAACCCAAATGCACATCAACAGATGATTGGTTTATATACAGTGGAATATTACTGAGCCATAAAAAGAATGAAATATTGCCATTTGCATCAACGTGGATGGATCTAGAGATTATCATACTAAGTCAGACAGAGAAAAGACAAATATTATATGATATTACTTATATGTGGAATCTAAAAAAATAATGCAAATGAATCTATATACAAAGCAGAAACAGACTCACAGACATAGAAAACAAACTTATGGTTATCAAAGGGGGAAGTTTGGGGGAAGCGATAAATTAGGAGTATGGGATTAACAGATACAAACTATCATACATAAAATCAATAAGCAACAAGAATTTATGTATAACACAGGAAACAATATTCAACATCTTGTAATAACCTATAATGGAATATAGTCTGAAAAAATATATATATATATCTGAATCACTTTGCTGTACACGTGAAACTAACACAATATTGTAAATCAACTATACTTCAATTTTTTAAAAAAGAAAGAAAACTATCTCAGAAGTTTAAATAACTTGACAAAACTCACTTAGTAAATGGTAGAGGCAGGATCTGAACCCAGGTCTGTTTGATGCCATAGGTTATGTTCTTTTAAAAAACCCCTCCCTTTATAATCATCTTTGGAGACTTTAAGCTTAGTTTATGTACTGTTTTTAGAGAGATGGGGATGGGGTACATGAAGATGGAGTAGAAGGGTATAGTGGCAGTTTTAGGGCTGGAGGAAGATGTCCCTCCTTCTCTTCAAGTCTGGTCCCTCCGGATCCCACATCCTCATATCACCTTTGTGTGGTACCCACTCTCCCTCTCCATCAGCAGCATCCCTTCCATGTACAATGTGTGCAGGTCTCTCTTTTCTTTTGAGAAGCTCCCCTATGACTCTGCATTTCCCTTTCACTACCAGTGGTATGGTAGCTACTAGCCACATGTGGCTGGGGAGTACTAGAAATATGGCCAGAGTAACTGAGGAACTGTGTTTTACATTTTATTTCATTTTAATTAATTTTCATTTTAACTTAAAAAACTGAAGCAGTGTGAAATATTTTCCCATTAAACACAACTCAACCATTTTGGTAGAACTGTATTCCAATTTAACCATTGCATCACATCATAATGTAGTGCATGTGTAATGCATGTGTGTCATTTAGTATTCACCTATCTATCTAATTGGTCAATGGATTGACTCAATTTGAACTATTTTTTTACATGCACCAATGTAATATGGTAATGTATTTGAATATCTTATGCAGAGATGACAAGTTACGCTGGTACCTATTGAATCATAAGTGGTAAATACATTTAAATGTTATTATTATTTTAATTATATCTCTAAATCATTTTTCTAGTTGTCCATCTTATAGTTATTTGTGAGTAAGTCTTATATCCTCTATTAAATATCAAAAATCTTAAGAGGTAGATCTCTAAGTGGGGAAAATTTTTAATTTAAAATGAAGGCCCATTACTGATGCAGAGTAGAGATGTAGAGGCTAGTACTACAAATGGAACAGTGATGAAAAAAAGACTGGAAAGAGAGATATCACAAATTTCACAATAAATGGTAATTGCAGTTTGCTTCAGCAGAGCAAAATGAAGAAGCTGTTAAGTGAAAAAACATGCACATGTGTTGTTTCCGTCATATAACTATTGAGTAGTGTTTCCTAAAGTGAGTTCCACAGAACATTAATCAGGAGAGATGTACACAAAAGAAAACAAAAAGCGTTTGTGGTCAAATAATTTTTGGAAGTGGTGATTATTTTAGTCCTTTATTGGAGATTCACAATATATCAATAACTTAGCATATTAAAAGCGTTGCAACATCTGGTAAAAAAGAAATTTTTAAAACTTGATTTAACCCAGTGTTCCCCAAAGCTTTTTTTTTTTTTTTTTTTTTTTTTTAATGGTACGCGGGCCTCTCACTGCTGTGGCCTCTCCCGTTGCGGAGCACAGGCTCCGGACGCGCAGGCTCAGCGGCCATGGCTCAAGGGCCCAGCCGCTCCGCGGCATGTGGGATCCTCCCGGACCGGGGCATGAACCCGTGTCCCCTGCATCGGCAGGCAGACTCTCAACCACTGTGCCACCAGGGAAGCCCCTTTGCCTATTTTTCAATTGGGTTATTTGCTTTTTGCTATTGAGTTGTATGAGTTATTTATATGTTTCGGATATTAACCCCTTATTAGATACATGATTTGCCAATATTTTTTCCCATTTTGTAGATTATCTTCTCACATTGTTTGTTGATGGTTAGAATCTACAATTTTTATGTATATATTTATGACCATAATTATGTGAAATAATGTTTACAGAAAAATAATGGAAAGAATGCAAGAGGGGGAAGATGGCAGCAGTGGCAAAGTGTGTGGATCTTTCCGAATCCCCACATAAAAGCAGATGGAGAACACAGGAGCTTTCTGAGCCTCACCTAGGTTTTGCAGGGTAGTAGCCAGGCACCCCTGAGTTTTCAAGATAGGATTTAAAAATGACAAGACATGTAACAAACAAATCAGTATTTTTTTTTTTTTTTTTTTTTTTGGCGATATGTGGGCCTCTCACTGCTGTGGCCTCTCCCGTTGCGGAGCACAGGCTCCGGACGCACAGGCTAAGCAGCCATGGCTCACGGGCCCAGCCGCTCCGCGGCATGTGGGATCCTCCCGGACCGGGGCACAAACCCGTGTCCCCTGCATCGGCAGGCAGACTTCCAACCACTGCGCCATCAGGGAAGCCCCCCAAATCAGTATTTTTATTTGGTAACAGTTTACCTTCAGAATCTACACTGATATCCCAGGGATGCTGCCACTGTTCAAATTGTTTTGGATTCCTCTTTTGAGTCTCTGGCATATTCTTTGGAGATCTTTCAATGACAAAATATCATCATTTGTGGACAGACATAATTTTTAGAACAAAAGTTACCTTGATCCCAGGATGGCAAATAAAGTTGGTTATCAAACAGGTCACATGCACAATTGATATACAGACAATAAAATGAGACTTATTTTATGGGATGTGTGCCAGACTGACCTTAGTCTGGGGTAAGAGGAGCCTGGATACTTGGCCCATAATTTAGAGGGCCCTGCATATATCATGAATGCACTAAAAAGTAAAAATCCATGGAGGCTCTATCCCTCAGGGTCTAGTGGTGGTCCAGTACAACTCATATCCTTAGAATATCTGCCCTTGTGATTAACACTGTTGAAGCCCCAGGGGGCTACTTCTCAATCTCCCTTGAGATTCTTTTTTTTTTTTTTTTTTTTTTTTTTGCGGTATGCGGGCCTCTAACTGTTGTGGCCTCTCCTGTTGCGGAGCACAGGCTCCAGATGCACAGGCTCAGCGGCCATGGCTCACGGGCCCAGCCGCTCTGCGGCATGTGGGATCTTCCCAGACCGGTGCACGAATCCGTGTCCCCTGAATCGCTAGGCGGACTCTCAACCACTGTGCCACCAGGGAAGCCCTCCCCTGAGATTCTTGAAACAAAAGGCAAATGTTTAAATGTTGTCAGGTGATCCTCTGCTGACACCGATTTGGAGAGACAGGCAGTTTCAAGCAGTAGACATAAAGAGAAATTAATAATCTAGTCAGATACATTTTCTCAGAGAGCTGAATACAATAGATTTTTTAAAAAATTGAAGTAAGTTGATTTACAATGTTGTGTTAGTTTCAGGTATACAGCACAGTGATTCATATACATATATATTCTTTTTCAGATTCTTTTCCATTATAGGTTATTACAAGATATTGAGTATAGTTCCCTGTGATATACAGTAGGTCCTTGTTGGTTATCTATTTTATATATAGTAGTGTGTACATTAATCCCAAGCTCCTAGTTTACCCTCCACCCCAACTATCTCCTTTGGTAACTGTAAGTTTGTTTTCTATGTCTGTGGGTCTATTTCCATTTTGTATATAAGTTGATTTGTATCATTTTTTTAGATTTCACATGTAAGTGATATCATATGATATTTGTCTTTCTCTGTCTGACTTACTTCACTTAGTATGTTAATCTCTAGGTCCAACCATGTTGCTGCAAATGACATTTTTCATTCTTTTTCATGGCTGAGTAATATTCCATTGTGTATATACCACTTCTTCTTTATTCATTCATCTGTCGATGGACATTTAGGTTGCTCCCATGTCTTGGCTATTGTAAATAGTGCTGTTATGAACATAGGGGTGCATATATCCTTTTGAATTTTGATTTTTTTCTTTATAACAATAGCTACTTATGACTGCTCATGTGTTTCAGCATGAACACTAGATATATGTGTTCCTAAAAGGTAATGTGTAAATTAGATTTCTTAAGTGATTTAGAGGGCTCAATTCTTGAAAGACTGCTTGTGATCAATTTAGCATTGTAGAGCAAAGATTCTTTTAATAAAGCAAGTTATCATCTTTGTAATTTACATATTTTTGGAAATCCATGCTTGCTTAAAACAGTGGTTCAACCTTGAATGCACCATAGAATAATCTGGAAAGAGTTTAAAAAATATTAGTGTCCTGTCTTACCTCAGGAAATTTTCATCTAATTTGTCTGGAATAGGGGTCAAGCATCAACATTTTATTAATGTACCTTTTTTTTTTTTGCTTAAAAGTTTTACTTCAAAATAGTTATAAATTCACAGGAAATTGGAAAAAACGTACAGGGAGATTCTGTGTACTCTTCACCCAGTTTCCCCCAGTGATAATCTTGCATTAAGTATAGTATAATATCAACTCCAGAAAAACAACATTGGTACAGTCTACAAGAGCTTATTCAGATTTCATCAGTGTTAGTATGCTCCTGTGTGTGCATGTGTGTGTTTCTATGCAATTTTAGCACCTGTAGAATTGCGTAACCACCATCACAATCGACATACAGAGCTGTGCCGTCACCACAAGGCTACCTCATATTATTCTTCCACCTCTAGCCCCTGGCAACCACTGATCTGTTCTCCATCCCTATAATTTGGTATTTCAAGAATGTTATGTGGATGGAATCACACAGTATGTGATGTTTTGAGGTTGGCTTTTTTCACTCAGCATAATTCCCTTGAGACCCATCTAAGTTGTTGATGTATCAACAGTTGGCTGCCTTTTATTGTTGTGTAGTATCCATGGGATGGGTGTTTCACAGTCTGTTTTACTATTCACCCACTGAGGGATATTTGGGTTGTTTCCAGTTTGGGGCTGTTATGAAGAAAGCTGCTATAAATAATCATGTAGAGGTTTCTGTTGAACCTAAGTTTTCATTTCTCTGGAATAAATGACCAGCTTTGGAATTCCTGGGTCATATGGTAAGTACATGCTTAGTTTTATAAAAAGCTGTCAAACTATTTTCCAGAGTTGCTGTACAATTTTACATACCCACCAGCAACATATGAGCGGTCCAGTTTCTCCTCATCCTTGCCAGCTTTAGATGGTGACACTTTTTTTTTTAATTAGCCATTCCAGTAAGTGTGTAGTGATATTTCATGATTTTCATTTGCAGTTCCCAAATTGCTAACAATGTTGAACATCTTTTCACGTGCTTGTTCACCGTCTGTATATCCTCTTAGGTGAAATGTCCCTTCATGACTTTTGTGCATTTAGAAATTGGATTGTTGGCTTTTTACCATGAGTTTTGAGTTCTTTATATTTTCTAGAAACAACTCTTTTGTAGGATATATGGTTCATAAATATCTTCCCTCACTCTGTAGCTTGTCTTTTTATTCTCTTATAAGGTTCTTTCACAGAGTAAAAAAATTTAATTTCAATGAGATCCAATTTTTCAATACTTTTAGTGGATCATGCTTTTGGCCTCAAGTCTAAGATCTCTTTACCTAACCCTTGGTCCTGAAGATTTTCTCTTATGTTTTTTCTAAAAGGTTTGTAGTTTTATATTTTATATTTAAGTCTGTGATCCATCTTAAGTTAATTTTTTGTATAAGACATGAGGTTTAGCCTGAGATTCATTTTTTGCCTTTGCATGTCCAGTTGTTCCAACACCATCTCTTGAAAAGGCTATTCTTTCTCACCAGAATTACTCTTCCATCTTTGTCAAAAATAAGTTGGGCATATTTATGTGGGTCTATTCACAGGTTTTTTTCTGTTGCATTGATCTGTGTATCTATCCTTCTATCAGTAACACATTATCTTTTTTTTTTAATTACCACACTATCTGGATCACTGTAGCTATATAAGCCTTAATATCAAGTGGAGTGACTCCTTCCACTTTATTCCTCTTTTTCAAAATTGTCTTAGTTATTCTAAGTCCTTTGCTTTTCCATATCAATTTTAGAGTAAGCTTGCCTTTGTCTTGCTGGGGATCACCTCACTTTAATTGGCTTGGAATACAGCCCTGGCATCAGTAATTTATAACCCCCCCCCAGGTGATTCTGATGTATAGCCAAGGTTGTGAACTTTGGTTTAAAGCTTAAACATAAAGCTTAAACATAAACATAAAAAACACATAAACAAAAATTGCCAGTAGAGAATAGATGACTCAAGCCTTGGCTTGAGAGTTTGAAGAACAGGTGGGATCTTCTAAGACAATGGACCATGAAATGAAATTTAAAGAAGTGAAAGGAAGAGAGAGACATAGACATTTCTTTACAGCCCTGTAAAGTAGTCTCTATTAAATGCCCATCTGTGTAGGAGGAAGCCTAGGTTTGAAAAAGTAGCTCAACGAATCTTGATGAAGCTCCAAAAATGGAAAGAATTGGTCTCCAGCCACAGAATTCTCGCTTGGCTTGAACACAAAAAAGACTTAGGTGTGGCCAAGGCCACACCTGTTTGAGACAAAATACTCTAAATAAGTGCGGTACAATCTAGTAATGTGAAAGCATTTTTCCTCTATGCAGATGGTGCTAAAAAGAAGTGCTGAAACTTTAAAGGATTTTATTTTATTTTTTAATTTTTTTCCCCTTAATCCATTTTTATTAAGAATTCTGTTGCCTCACCAACAATATATTTGCTTGAAGAAAACAGATTTTAAAAGGTATTTTGAACCTTGAGCCACATTCAGAAGTCCCTCTGGACTAAAATTAAAAATGGCACACATAGTAATATATTTATTGTTATTTTCTTTCTATTCTTCTTTTTTAAACTGAAAGCCTTTATTTTTTATTTTTTTAATTTTTGGCTGTGTTGGGTCTTCGTTTCTGTGCGAGGGCTTTCTCCAGTTGTGGCAAGCGGGGGCCACTCTTCATCGCGGTGCGCGGGCCTCTCACTATTGTGGCCTCTCTTGTTGCGGAGCACAGGCTCCAGACGTGCAGGCTTGGTAGTTGTGGCTCACGGGCCTAGTTGCTCCACGGCATGTGGGATCTTCCCAAACCAGGGCTCAAACCCGTGTCCCCTGCATTGGCAGGCAGATTCTCAACCACTGCACCACCAGGGAAGCCCTGAAAGCCTTTTTAACTGTATTCAGTGAGCATCAATGTTATTACTTTTCTTACAATTTGCCTATAGTTCATAGCTGCCACTGGTGAATAGATGACTATGTTCTTGAGGGGGTATCTCTCCCTTTAAATGCTGTTGATAGTCTTCCCCTAACTGCAATTAATACATATTTCCCCCATAGTTATAGAAAAGGCAGAATGATTGAAGTAATACTATTTCAGAGCAAAATACAGTCCTTTTTCTATTTTTAAAATTACCAAGTAGTTGGCACCACAAAAGTTTGCATCTGAAAACAGATATCTAAGGAGTCTAAATGTTAGCGATCCCGTTTATGTTTCTCAAGGCTGCTTTCTGCAGTGGCCACAGTACCGGGAGACAGAAAGCTTCTTTCCTTTACATCTTCTTCCTACTGGCCCAGTTCACTGACCTTCACCTGATGGTGAAGTGTTCATCTATTTTCAGTGATCTTTCTTACAGGGAAGGATTTGGACCACCTGCCTCCCTGGCTTTCAATTTCATCTCCTTGGGGAATTTTGGTTAAAATGAAGATTCCTGGTCCCCAGCGCTAGCCATTCTGCTCTGGAAGGTCTGCCCCAAAGCCCTCAAATCTGCATTTTGGACAAGTACCTCAGAGGGTTCTGGTACTGGTAGGGTCTGAGCCTGCTTCGGGGCTTGCGGCAGCAGAGCGCTGGCCGTGATAAAGATGCTTTTAAAGTACACCTGGCTTGGGGATGAAGTTGGCAACCACGGCTGGAAGAGCCTTCCATGAGAGGCTCTCCTGGTTGTCCATTCTCTCTTCAGATCCTTTTCTCTGCAGTCGCTTCTGCCATGGACTGCCCTCTGTTCTCTCTCAGCGACCACAATAACGAGCCTCTGTTTCAGTTCTCATGACTTCATTGAGAATTTGACTATTTCGGTCCCCATGGCTCTCTCTCTTCTCTAGACTTGCTACCATTACAATGAATGAAGCAGAAGCATTCTGAGGGTGCGCTTCTTGTCCAAAGTTTCATGAGGAGGAGTCCAGGCTCTGGCCTGCTCAGGAGGCATCTGTGCTCAGAAGCGGTTCTTCCCTGATTAGAGCCTTTTGCTGCCTCTTCTGCAACCTCCACAGTACCTCTCCTTCCGTCACCCTGCCCGGGCCTTCCCTGCCTCTGTGACTTCACCCCAGCACATGCCACTGCTTCCCCTCCTTCTGGGACATCACTTTCTCTGTGTTGTCCAGCGCCCCAAACGGTTCCGGACCCTCCCCTTTTGCGTGCAGGAATTAGAAAATTGTTTTCACAAGCACAGCAGTGAGAGGACTAAACATTAGCACTAGGTTTCCACAGCCAGAGAGTTTGTAAGCTGAGGTATAACTGTGATGTCTATTATGGGCTGTGTCACTTGCAAACCCAAATTGGGTGTTACACTTTATACGAGTTCTTCTCGCCACCTCAACTTCTCTGGAACCTCCTTAACAGCAGGGATCATGTCTTCTCTCTCTCTCTCTCTCTTTTTTTTCTTTTCACATTTTCCATAAGCTTCACTGAGAATTGGAAAGAATGTTGGAGAGGCAGTGAGAAGGGAGTATGATGTAAAGAAAAGAGGATGGGCTTTGGAGCCTGTGTGGGTAGAATCATGGCCCCCCAAAGATGTCCACGAACTGATTCCTGGACCTGAGAATATGTTAGGTTACTTGGTGGGGTTGTCGGGGGTGGTGGTGGTGGAATTAAGGTTGCAGTTGGAACTAGGTTTGCTAATCAGCTGACCTGAAAGTAGGTATATTACCCAGGTGGGCTGAATATAATCACAAGGGTCCTCAAAGATGAAAGCTGAAGGAAGAAGAGTCGGTCAGTATCAAAGTGATGTGACGTGAGAAAGACTTGACCAGCCCATTGCTGACTTGAAGATGGAGGGGGTCTACGGGCCCGTGAATGTGGGCAGACTTTAGAAGATGGACAAGGCAAGAAAATAGATTTTCCTCTGGAGTCTCCTGAAAGGAATGCGGCCCTGCTGACACCCTGATTTTAGCCCAGTGAAACCCATTTTGGATGTCTGACCTCCAGAACTAAAAAATTTCTGTTCTTTGAAGCTACAAAGTTTGTGGTAATTTGTTACAGCAGTAACAAATGAATACAGACTCTGACAATCTAATCTCTCTCTGCCACTTATTAGCTTCGTATGAATCTTTGCAAGTTACTTGACTTCTTCGTCTTCAAAACAGGGATAATGTTACAAACTCTGAAGGACTCTTATCAGGATTAACTCTTATCATGAATTAACAGTATGTTAACTCCCGCACAATACCCAACACATAGTCAATGCTTAATAAATGTTAACTCTCTTTCCTATAGAGATGATCAATTCTAACTTTACTTGATCTATGAATTTTTTTTTTTTTGCGGTATGCGGGCGTCTCACCGCTGTGGCCCCTCCCGCTGTGGAGCACAGGCTCCAGACGCGCAGGCTCAGCGGCCATGGCTCACAGGCCCAGCCACTCCATGGCATGTGGGATCTTCCCGGTCCGGGGCACGAACCCGTGTCCCCTGCATCGGCAGGCAGACCCCCAGCCACTGTGCCGCCAGGGAAGCCCTGTTTGTAGATTTTTTGATGATGGCCATTCTGAATGGTGTGAGGTGATAGATATCTCATTGCGGTTTTGATTTGTATTTCTCTAACGATTAGTGATGTTGAGCGAAGATGCGGCACATATATACAATGGAATATTACTCAGCCATAAAAAGGAAAAAAACTGAGTTATTTGTAATGAGGTGGATGGATCTAGAGTCTGTCATACAGAGTGAAGTAAGTAAGAAGGACAAAAACAAATACCATATGCTAACGCATACATATGGAATCCAAAAAAATGGTACTGATGAACTTAGTGGCAGGGCAGGAATAAAGATGCAGACATAGAGAACGGACTTGAGGACACGGTGGGGAAGGGGAAGCTGAGACGAAGTGAGAGAGTGGCATGGACACATATACACTACCAAATGTAAAATAGATAGCTAGTGGGAAGCAGCTGCATAGCACAGGGAGATCAGCTTGGTGCTTTGTGAGGACTAGGGGGTGGGATAGGGAGGGTGGGAGGGAGGCACAAGGTGGGGGATATGGGGATGTATGTATATGTATAGCTGATTCACTTTGTTATACAGCAGAAACTAACACACCATTGTAAAGCAATTTTACTCCAATAAAGATAAAAAAATACCAAGTGTGAGTGAGGATGTGGAACACTGGGAGTTTCATACGCTGCAGGGGGAGGGCAGCTTTGTACAACCACTTTGGGAAACAATTTGGTTTCATCTTGAAATGTTGAATGTGCATTTACCTTATGATCCAGCAATATTCACTCCTAAATCTTTACTACCTTCTTATCTATGTTTACCACGGGTTGAGAATATTTACATCAGCATTGTTATGGTTTTATGTTAGTGTTTTTAAAAGCAAAAATCTGGAATCCATTGTTTCCAGATATCAAATGAACCAGATAATTGTTAATTAATTTATTAATTTATTTATTTTTGGCTGCTTTGGGTCTTCGTTGCTGCATGCGGGCTTTCTCTAGTTGTGGCGTGTGGGCTTCTCATGTTGTGGAGCACGGGCTCTAGGCACCTGGGCTCAGTAGTTGTGGCATGCAGACTTCAGCAGTTGTGGCTCATGGGCCCTAGGGTGCAGGCTCAGTAGTTGTGGTGCACAGGCTTAGTAGCTCCGTGGCATGTGGGATCTTCCTGGACCAGGGCTCGAACCCATGTCTCCTGCATTGGCAGGAGGATTCTTAACCACTGCTAATGGTTAACTTGTGATAATTAATTGTTAAATAATTGTTAAATTGTGATATAGTTTATATAAAGGAATACCACACAACAGTGAAAATGATTAAGGTATTTTAACCACATCCCTATATGGATGAATTGCCTTTTGAGTGTTAAAAAACCCCCACAAGGAATGGGGAATTCTTGTACAGAGATCAAAACCAGCTAAATCTAGCAATTATGCTTAGAGTTATATACATACATGGCAAAGTTACAAAAAGAAGCAAGTACATACTTAATATAAAATTCAAATAATTGTCACCTTTGTGAGATGGTAATTCATTGAGAAGGGACACATAGGGCTTTTTAGTTCAAATCTTTTGTTCACTTATTCCCGTAAAGAACTTTGAGAAACTATGTATTTGTTCCTACATTTAAAAATTACCATCTAAAAATGTTCATTACAAGTTGAAAGAGTTGCAAAGAATGTAATTTCCAGTGTGTTGTAAAATTTGACATTTAAAAATAAAACTGTCATATCTTGCTTTTAAAAGTATTCAATTAGATATAAAACCATAATAATTTTATACTATTACCAACGACCATTTAAAACATACGTAAACAAGCTTTTTAACTTGTGAAAGAATATGAGGAAGTGGAGGAGGGATAAATTAGGAGTTTGGGATTAACATATACACACGACTATATATAAAATAGATAACCAACAAGGGCCTACTGTATAGCACAGGGAACTATTCAATATTTTGTAATAACCTATAAGGGAAAAGAATCTGAAAAAAATAGGTATATATGTAGGTATAACTGAATCACATTGCTGTACACCTGAAACTAACACAACATTGTAAATCAACTAATCTTCAGTAAAACAAAACATTAAAATATGTAAATCTTCCCTTTTTCTCTTTGAATAATATTTCTATTCTACTTCCTCCACAAGCTTTTGTCCTAATATATCTTTATGATTGAAACTCTTCTCTTGATTATTCTATCATACTTATCTAAAACAAAATATGTGTATATGTGTAATCTTAACATTTATCTCATTTTCTGAAGTCATGAGCCTCCAGGATTAAAAAAAATTACCTTTGTAATTATTATTAGTACCCACTTTAAATTCTTAAATATGTTATAAATGTTGATAAATAATCATTAAACACAAGAAGTAAAATTTATTGGAAATAAATCCTATTTTTTGCTTATTTATTTATTTATCAATTTTACACTTCACTGAAGTATAGTTGGCTTTGGAAATAAATCCTTTTATAAGAAGAATCATGACCTTACTTCTTCTATGCTTTTAATAAAGAGAATGGTTTATACTGGTAATAACTGGTGGGACTAGCAGTTATTTCATATACTTTTTTTATTAATAGGAGATATAAAATAATAAACATTTCATAGGATGAAATAATATGATTCACTGTAATTACAAAAAATTCATAATATAATTGATAAAATGGGTTTTAATTAGTACATTGAGTACCACATACCAAAATGGAAAGAAGTTACATAAAAATTTTATCTTTGGATTTTACCCAAAGTTATCCTGATATTTTTGGCAGTCCCAGAAAACATTCCAGTAACACTGAAAAGAAGCAGAATCATTCTGCTTCTTCAGCTGATCAAGATGTTTTTATTTCCAGCAAATGACACACCCTAGGAAAGAGTATTGAAAATAGCTGAAAAGAAATGCTTTTAAATATATGAAAAAGGAAAGCCCAAGTTTTCAGTGTTGAATATTTCTTATCCATGCTTTCTTTGTTTTTCTCTCCCAGGACTCTTCCTCATTCTTTGAAAATAAACTGGGGAAGAAAGAGGTAGAAAATTATCATTGCCACCCCCATCCTTATCACTACCATAGATCTGATTTCAGAACATCTGGACAGGAGCCACAATACTTGATTCTAAAATTCATGCTTTACCATTGACAGAAATATGCATAAAATGGGAAACACAGAAAGGCCTGTGGGTTTATGGTACATTGCTTAATCCTCAGGAGACCTGGCCCATTTGGAGATGAGAGGGGTTCACACCCAGGACCCTAGTGCACTGTAAGATTTTTCAATGGGTGCTTTGGTCAAGTGGGAGAAGGACTATTGGGAACTCAAGAGTTCTCAGGCAAACTGGGTTTAGGAAGAGTATCTATGGAATTTGCTTATCTAGAAATAATTTACTTAAACTGGTGGATGCTTAGGTACCCCCAGAAAGTCCTTATGTACCTGAGTTGGGGTAGGGGGGTGAGGGCGGTACAAGCCTTGGTTTGGAGAGCACTGTTGATGGTATTCCTGATGTTCTATTTCTTAAAAGAGTTGTGGGAACATGCATATATTTTTAATTTGGTTATTTTAATTTAAATTATATATATATTATTACATTCACATATATAATGTATCTCTCAATAAATATAGTTTAAAAAATCTACAGTGGTTGCGGGGCAGTTTTATTTCTCATCCACATACATGGAAACTGCAGCCCAGGGAGACTGAATTCATAGCTGTGAGAGTTGCCGGAAAATCTAAAATTTTTACAGCTGGCAGGAGAATCTCTTTCAGGGAGAAAATTATGTAGGAAAATAATAAGTCCTTTTATAGGCTGGATTTTAAAGAGCTTGGAAGGAAAGAGACAGCTTAATTGTTTTACATTAAAAGATGAGGGAATTCAGTTAAACCCTCACACATATGGTCAAATGATCTTCAACATGGGTGTCAAGACTACTCAATGGGAAAAGGACAGTCTAAGATTGTGTTGAGAAGCTGGAAATCCATCTGCAAAAAACTGAAGTTGGACTCTTATCTTACACCATATCCAAAAATGAACTCAAAATGGATTAAAGACATAAACGTAAGACCTAAAACTGGAAAACTAGAAGAAAACATAGGGGGAAAACATTATGACATTGGATGTGGCAATGATTTTTTATATATGACAAAAAAGCACCAGTAACAAAAGTAAAAAGGGAGAAATGGGACATCAAACTTAAAAACTTTTGTGCATCAAAGGATACAATCAACAGAGTGAAAAGGCAACATACGGAATGGGAGAAAATATTTGAAAATCATATATCTCATAAAGGGTTAATAGCCAGAATATACAGAGAACTCCTACCTCTCAACAAAAAATCAAATAACATGACCAAAAAACAGGTAACGGGCTTAAACAGACATTTCTCTAAAGATGATGTAAAAGGGTTAACAAGCATATGAAAATGTGCTCAACATCACTAACCAGCAGTGAAATGTAAATCAAAACCGCAATGAGAGGGCTTCCCTGGTGGCGCAGTGGTTGAGAGTCCGCCTGCCGATGCAGGGGACGCGGGTTCGTGCTCCAATCCGGGAAGATCCCACATTCCGCGGAGCGGCTGGGCCCGTGAGCCATGGCCGCTGAGCCTGTGCTCCGCAACGGGAGAGGTCGCAGCAGTGAGAGGCCCGCGTACCGCCAAAAAAAAAACAAACCCGCAATGAGATATGAGATTACCTCACACCCATTCGGATGGCTACTACTGAATAAAAACAAAACAGAAAATAACAAGCGTTGGTAACAATGTTGAGAAATTGGAAGCCTTGTGCACTGTTGATGGGATTGTAAAATGGCGTATGGAAAACAGTACGATGGTTCCTCAAAAAATTCAAGAGAGAACTATACCATATCATCCAGCAATCCCACTTATGCGTATATATCCAAAGGGTTGAAAGTAGCGTCTCAAAGAGATATTTACACACCCATTTTGATAGCAGCACTATCACCATAGCAAAGAGGTGGAAACAATCCAAGTGTCCATCAACAGATGAATGGATAAACAAAATGTGGCCTTTACATATAATGAAATATTGTTCAGCCTTCAAAAGAAAGAAAATCCTGTCACAGGCTACAACATGGATCAACCTTGAGGACATGAAATAAGCCGGTAACCAAAAGAAAAATATTGTATGATTCCACTTATAGGAGGTATCTAAAGTAGTCAAATTCATAGAAACAGAAAGTAGAATGGTGGTTACCAGGGGCTAGGGGGAGGGGAAAGGGGAGCTGTTTAAAGAGTATAGGCACTCCTGCTCAAATCCTTGCAGTGGCTCCCAATCGAGATCAGAGGAACAGACAAAGTTGTTGTAATGGCCCCCAAGGTCCCCATAGGCTGGCTCTCCACACCTCTCTGGCCCATCTCCTCCCTCTCTCCCCTCAATCACTCTGCGCCAGGCTTCCTGGCAGCCTGTTGTTTCTCCACTCTGCCAGGCCTACTCCTGTCTTTGGGCCTTTGTGCTAGACAGTTCCTCTTTCTGGAATAGTCTTTGCCCAGAAATCTGCCTGGCTAACTCCTTAGCTGCTTTCAAGTCTTTGTTTAAATGTGATCTTAATGAGGTCTACTCTGGCCACCCTATAAAACACTACAACATATGTACCCTGCATATACATATCATATACATATATACATATATATATATATTTAATGTTTTTGTTGCCTTCCCCTGCTAGAGTATAAGCTCCATTGGGGGAGGTATTTTTGTCTGTTTGTAGTTTAGAATAGTACTTTATAAATAACAGTTCCTCAATAAACATTTGCTGAATGTCAACTCAATCTTCACAAGCAACAGCCCTGTTTCCTCAAGTGAATCTGGGGAATGTTAATTCTGAAGGATGCACCATGAACACACAAAAAAGTCCTGTGGTCAACGGAGCCTCATGTTCCTTTCTTAGAGACTGCCAACAGGAGCGCCTGCTAGTATGTTTTTGAGATACTCTGAAATAACTAACCAATAATGATGGAAATTGTTTCAAAGTAAATGAAAGTTGCAGAAATGGCACAATAGGAGTATAGGAAAGGCTTAGGGGATAGGGACAAATACCTACTTTAGTCCTATAAATAACAGACTACAGTGTACACTCAGCATTTAGGGCTGGCCAGCCTAATGTGCTGACACGGAGAGCCACACAGGCTCTGAACAACAGGCCGGGTCATGAGGATTTAAGTGAGAAGTCATGAGTACCACTGGCTGCACTGATTGCCAGGAAACCATCCATCCCTTCATTCTAAAGCATTGTTGTGCTTGTCACTACCACTGGGCCTAGGAATCAGGCAGCAGAACAAAGAGTGAAGAGTAAGGTAAAAATATGAGTTGAGGGAGCATCCAAGTGGCCTCTGATCCGAATACGAGGTCTAGGATTAAAGGATTAAGGCTGGGCAGCTCCCTGAAGCCTAAGATGGCAGCGGTCTCAGCAACGACACCCACAGTGGGGCTGGGGCACAGGATGGAGAATGTCAGGACATCCAAAGCATATCAGGACACCAAGCATGTCAGGACACCCAAAGGAAATAAGGAAAAAAAAAAAAAAAAAAAAAAAAAAAAACCTCTGAATATCCGAGATAGATAGCATAGAGCTTACTTAAAAACGAAGTACAGTCGGCCCTCCGTACATATAGTTTGCATACAGTACTACGTTTTCCATCAGCAGTAGGTTGAGTCCGCGGATGTGGAGCTCGCAGATAGGAGAGTCTACTGTAAGACTTGTGCTTCCATGGATTTTGATGTCTGCCGCACGTCCTGGAACCAACCCTCCCCGGATACTGAGGGACAACTGTACTTGACTTCTACAAGAACTCCTTAGGCATTCAGCCAAAGCCTAGGGATTTTACAGAGTTCCCTAACTCATAGGAGAACCAAAATAGCAGTCAAGGCAGCAACAACCAAAATATGAGAGGAGATTGAAAAACTAGAAAGTAGACACAGTAATTGAAAAAGCTGACCTCTTTGGGCATAGTTTAGTGTACGGACAAATCCTTGACAAGTCAATGGACTCCAAGACATCACTCTATTGCAGGATGGGTTCTTGACTCATCAGCAAAAACTCAGTAATGGTCACGAACTCCATTTAAGTATGCAGGGACATGTGCGATCCATTTTAGAAACCTCTCCTTCCCCAAAGACTAAAGTTAAAATAAAATGTTAGTTTGTAGAGGGTAAGCTCCGCTGAGCAGAGTTAATTAATATTTTTTCAACAATTACTTGATGACGGGTTATTTCATATATAATCTTTCCTTCAGTCCTTACACCAGCCACAAGAGACCGTAATTCTTATTTCCACATTATAGAGGAGGAAGCGGAGATTTGAAGAAGATAATTGATTTGCTCAAAGTCACAAAACTAGTAAAAAGCAGTACTGGTTTTCGGGTCCAGTTTTGCTTTGCTCTAAAGGCTGGGTTCTTTAGATTTTCATTACCCGTTTCTTTTCTACATTTTAGCCTCCAATCCTGCCCACTCAGAAGTTGTGCAAAATCGTATTTATAAATATTGTTCTGTGTATTTTTAGTTAATGGTGTTTTGTTAGCGGGATTTATTTCTGCATTTGCTTATCCGTGACTAATTTCTGCTTTGTATTTCTCATAACTGGTTTCTTTCAGAGGTTGGCATATTATTTTGGATTCTTTTGTCTTTAGACATATCAGCATCTCCCTGACCTAAGTACAGAGGTTAGCAGGCTGAGAGGATTTGTGTTGATTTATCTTTTTTTTTTTTTTTTTTTTTTTGCGGTACGCGGGCCTCTCACTGTTGTGACCTCTCCCGTTGTGGAGCACAGGCTCCGGATGCATAGGCCCAGCGGCCATGGCTCACGGGCCCAGCCTTTCCGCGGCATGTGGGATCCTCCCGGACCGGGGCACGAACTTGTGTCCCCTGCATCGGCAGGCAGACTCTCAACCACTGCGCCACCAGGGAAGCCCTGTGTTGATTTATCCTGAATGACTAAATGATAGTATTCTCAGAGGAAAATGCTATATTATGGAGCAGTAAGAGCTAAATCTGGTAGGTGTTCAGTTATATTAATTTCTTAATTTTCTGAACATGAACAAATATAAAAACGATGTTTAACTGTGACCTCAACTCAGGAGATACGTTAGGCAGGTAGGAGGTAACAGATGCTCCAAACAAACGCAGAATGGTTGAGCTAAAATGTGACAGAATAGGGCACTGATTGCAAAATCTAAATTCCCTGTGGTTTTGTGTGGATGATGCTTAAAGAAACTGCTTAAAAAGCAAGAGTGATACCCATCGTGGGTCAGTTCAGACCATTCTCCGGATCAGATCTCAAATGTTAGGCGTGGAGTTAAATGTTCTATGCAGGCAACAGTTTCTGCTGTTTTCCTGAAGGTGGACTCCTAGTATAATAAAAAGATCTCTGTGTAATAAAAAGAACAATGGAATAGCCACGTTTGAATCCTACTTTTGCTGTTTACCAGCTGGATAAGCTAGCTGCAAGTTACCAGAAACTTCGTATTCTTGTGAATAAAAATGGAGAGGGTGATGACATAATAATAAAAGTGATAACACCTGCCTTTTCAACCTCATAGAATCGTTGGGAGGATCAAAGGGGATGATATAAATGAGTGTGCTCTGTGAATACACAATATCATTACACAAATATGTGGTATTATTAGCATGGTATTTTATTTTTACGTGGGTTGTGTCATTGTAGATGGTTTTAATTCGTTTTTGTTGGTGATTATTTTTGATTGAATCATGAGAATTTATCTTCTTGAAGGGTTACACCTCTGTAAACTTTGAGGCTGATTTTAATTCAATTTTGTTGTTTGAGCATCTTTGGCTGGGTCTGGATTGGCATGAGACTGGTGTTGAATTTTTATCAGTTGACAGTATCATGCTGCCTCCCTGAAATATGCCAGATCCTTTTTCAGGTCTTTTTGTCTGGCCTTTAATTTTAGACCAGTCATCAGGATAAGCACTGGATCTTCTGGATGACTTCACATTCTGAGTATAGCTTCAGAAAGGAGATTAGAAACTTGACCTTGATATCAAGCCTGATTCTACGGCAGACAGAAAACAGGTGAGACGGAGTGCCTGTAGCATCACCCCAAGCCACCTCATTTTTGAACAGTAAATGCAGTGCTTTGTCCACAGGAATGACAGGCCTGTGGGTGTATGAGTGGGCCTCTTGATAAAGAGAGAAATGTTTTGTTTTAGAGGAGGCAACGTGGCATAATGACTGAGTGCCCAGGTTCTGGAATCAGACAGGCATGTTTGATTCAACCTTCCTAAACACAGCCAAGATACTTAAAACTCCCCAAACTCCAGGCTTCTCATCTATAAAATAGAGATTATAATAACAACCACATGGGTTATTGTCACTGGTAAATGAGAGAGCTTTTTAAAAGGTATATCTAACATGTAATAATTATTATTATGAATTGATCTCTGATGGAAACAGAGATAAAGGGGAAGGAAAAGAGAGTGATGAGCCCATGGTGCAGCTCTTATACATCTTAGAATCATATCCCATCCTCCAGAAGCCAGCTGAATTAACCGATAGTGTAACTGGTCCATTCTCTTGATGCTGCATCACCTAATAGTTCTTTGAACACTAATTGTACTACAGTATCAGTAAAACAGAATTATTAAGATTTAAGTTCTGTGATGTTTTGTTTTCAAGATCTAAGCGTAGTTCCTCCATTTTTAAGGGAAAATCTTAGACTAGATGATAATCTGTGTTTTGTTGAGTGGAAGAAAATCCGCGTAGGACTAATCTTCTGTTTTTAAACCTACACCAATGTGAAGACTGGTGTTTGAAGTCTGAAGAGCATAGCTTTGTGGAAAATTATGAGTGGTCTGAGCATTTGCTTCATAAATACTACCCAAACTGGCCTACTTTTCTTTTCTGGCAGTTCACATTTAAATGTTGATTTTTTTTTTTTTTCTTTTAACAATGCTTTCAAGCTCCTTCTGCCCTCAAAAACCTCATGTAAGCTGTCATTTTGCTCAAGATAAGAGGAACATTGCTTCAATTCTGGTCAGTTTCTAGAACTGTGTGATATTTAATGAGCCTGTCTAGCCTAATTGATCCTCAAGCATATGCCTGTGTGTGTGCGTGTGAGTATGTGTATATGTGTGTGTGGTGTAAAAAGCAGATTGTCATCTGGTGGTGGTGGCCTCCTATAAAATATCCATGGGGACAGGGAGTGGTGGGGACATGAGTTGAGAAACTCTGGACTGGCCATTTAAAGCTCTGTGCAGCTTTTTGGTGATGAAACTCTTCTAGAAGGCCAGGGTGAGGCCCAGCCTTGGAGGGGAAGTTGTTGTGACTGTCTGACAGGCCTGCAGTTGGATTTGAAGCTGGAGGCCATGTTGATGACAATGTTAGTTCTGCCCCAAAGTTACTGGCCCCCTGTTTGGTCCGATTCTTCACCAACTAATCTGTGGCTCTTTGGGCTTGGTTACCTGGTGAAGCCTAGAGATTGACACCAACTCAGTTTTCTTTGTTTTTTGTGTCTTCCTGCCCATCTGATTTCCTGCTTTCCTGAAAGCCTTCTTCATCAGCGAGCATACAACAGTTCTTGGAAAGGATCAAGACTTTTATGATTCTCAGAACCTATTAATCAACTGAAAGTTTTCCAAGTGCCAGTGATACACTTGGGTGTCTGAGGACAGAGAAGCCAAGGGGCCAGGTACCTCTTTTTAGAACCGGTTCTGGCAAAAGCTGATCAGAATGCACATAACAGTAGCGCCGTTTCTTACAGGGGTAAAAATTCATAATCCAAAGGGCTGGACATTAATGGTCAGAAGTTAGCAGTCCTAGTGTCTGCGCCTGTGTGACACAGACCATGTCAGATCAGGGTGTAGGAAACTATGTCTTGCCCACAGGCATGTAAGCAGAGAAAGGAGGCTGGGTGCTGGGGTGCTGGCTGGGAGCCTCGGGGTGTCCTTGGGCTTCGAGCCCCTGGCAGATTAACCCTTTGCCGCAAGGACTGCGAGGGGGAAGCCTTGCAAGGAAAGCGCAGGAAATCTTAGCCGGCGCGGGGACCGGGAGGGCCGGGGTGCCGACGCTGCGACGGAACCAGAACGGGGTGGGGTCAGGGTGGCTCCCTAGCGCAAGGAGCCCGCCGGGGTGACCGGGATGGAGGTCGTTTCTTGTGGCGGGGAGGGAGGATGGGGAGCTCGGGCGAAGGAAGAGCAGAGGCTCCTCCCGCCCCCGGGGCCGCGCGCCACCAGGCGCCGGGCTAGGCGGCGGCGCCCTTGTCGTCGCTTTTCCTCTCGGGTCGGCCCGGGCAGGGCGGGCCGGGTGGCGCTCGAGGGCCGGGCTCCGAGTCCCTACTTTTCCTCCCTCCCTTCCTCCCTCCTCCCGGGCAGTCCCGGGCGGCCGGGCCAATGAGCGGCGAGAGGAGGGGAGCGGGAAGCAAGCGCTCTCGGCCGCAGCCCTCCTGCCGCGCCCGCGGCCACTGCGCCAACGCCAAGTTTGCGCGCCGAGAGTTTGCGCTGGGTCGCGTCCTCCGGCTCGCCGCTCGGTCCCCGCGAGCCAGGCGGCCGCGCGGCCCTCGGGACAGCCACCCGCGCGCACTCGGGCGGGAGGACGCCAAGCGGGGTGGCGCGGCCTGGGGCCGGGGCTGCCGCCTCCCGAAGATGCAGGATGGCAGCAGAGCCTCCTCCCAGCCTCTCCTACCGCACCACGGGCTCCACCTGTCTGCACCCGCTCAGCGAGCTCCTGGGCATCCCTCTGGACCAGGTAACGGCGGGCGGGCGGCCCGCGGCTGGGGCGGGAGCGCGGGAACCCTCCCCGAGCCGGAGCGGGCGTGAAGCCTGCGGGGGGGTTGGTGGGGATGTTATCTACCTCCGTCCCCGCCCCCATAGCAGATTTCACTGCTACAAACTAGACAGGTGGAGTTTTGTTTGTTGGTCTTCAATTGATGTTTTTCTCATGTAAGTGTGAAAAAAAATTGGTATACCTTGTACAGAAGGTTCGAATAAACTTTTTTGTTTTGTTTGAAGTTTGGGGTTTCCTCGTTTCCTGTAACCCAGGGCTAAAACATTCTGATAAATGACTCAAGTGTTTCTTTCATCAGTGTAGTCAAGTCTTTATTATTTTTAAGTTAGATGAAACTACTTAGAAACTGAACCTGAGTGATCTATAAGCAAAAGCCTGTAGCTTTTGAATGAGAGACCTGGGTTTTCTGCAGTGAGGCTTGTGGAATCGGGGTGACAGTTATTTTGTACCACCTGTGATCAACATCGGCAAGGGAGGAGGGACACAGGATGCTGTGGTTTTCCGAGGGCCTTAGGTTATTCAGTCAGTCTACCCTCGGGGGTCCAGGCTCCCTAGTAGGACAGGTTAGTGGGAGAAGAGAGGCACTGTTGCAGGTATTTGGACTGTCCAGCAACTGTCTGCTACCATTAAAACTGAAAATGGCAGCAAACAACAGTAATTCCAGGTAAGAAATTTTCCCAAGGGTTGAGGCTATCTTAACCCCTTTTCTTGTCTCTTTAGGTGCTGCAGGCTAGATAGGCCCTGTATTTAGCAGTGAGTCAATAAATATAGTTGACCCGCGAACAACACGGGTTTGAACTGCATGGGCCCACTTATATGTGTGTATTTTTCAATAGAAAATGCTACAGTACTGTATCATCCGAGGTTGCTTGAATCCGCAGATTTTGAGGAACCACAGATACAAGGGGCCGACAGTAAATTATAGACAGATTAACCCTTATGTAGTTCAAGGGTCAGCTGTATGTTATTTAAATGGAATTCGGTAAGGCATGCTGGGGGAGGGCCCACTAGTGATCTTTTAAAAAATTCTTTTTTCCTTCAAACAAGAGTATACCTGTGGCTCTTTCCCCTCACATTCCCCCAGCAACGAGGAAGTGAGACCTAGATGTTTCCCTCATTCAGATGCTGTTTACTGAGCCACCCTTCCACCTGGCTCCCTCTGAGGATCTGATTCAGAACTCCACCTGATCTGACTGTCGGCCATCAATTGTAAAATCCAGATGGTCAGGAAATTGGGAGAGGTATCAGCTGCTAACGCCTGTTCTTGTAGTGAGAGGGTAGTGACTGCCAGGGACCTGCAAAGGCAGAAATAATAGCAAATTCTTTAGCCCTGAAATGAAATATAACTCAGAGCTGAATTTCCTTCAGGGGACTTTGTTGGTACGTACCCCTCTACTATCCATCACAATTTATTTTAATTGCATTTTCCATTTTCAGCAGTTCAGCACAGCTAGAGAGAAGAGGAATCCAGGGAGGTTTTTTGTATGGAAAGAGTTAGATTGTTAATGAATCCCAGAGATTGACGACTGAGAGGTGCCTAGGATGATGTTATTAAGTGCTTTGTAACCGCATCCACCCTCATCCTCCATCTCCTGGAGTTCTGGCAAAGGAATTCTGGTTTTAATTTATAAAAAAGAACAAGAGAGCCTGTGGGATGTTTAAGGCTGGAAGGGAGGGATTTCTGGGATGAACTGAAGGAAAAATGTGGGCGATAGGCAAGGAAGGAGCACCTGTGATCTCTTAGATCTTAGGAAACCCCACTGCCCTCCAGCAGGGTCAAATCTAAGTGATTCTCTGTGGAAGAAGTACTTAAAGGGCAATGCCCCAGCTGGCTCATTTCAGGCCGAGGGAGAACCCCAAACCATAAATAATGTGGTTTGAGGCTAAACTGTGGCTTGAGAGTTTGGAAGCTTGATGTGTTTTTCTCCCTCGCACTTTCAGGGGCTTTTTGGTTGTTAGACTGACTTGGGGGTAATTTGTGCTCTGCCAGGAAACTTCCTTTATGACTGCTGGCTGGTATTCTACCCTCCTGGAGCCTCAGTGTCTTCACGTGTAAAATGGGAGACGACACAAAGACCTACCTTTTGGAGTCGAGACATTTTATATAGATATTAAATGCCCTACAGTCCTTGTATCAGACAGGGTCCTGGCAGGAAACAATTCAACTCAATGGATAGCAATGAAGAAACTTTGATGAACTACTTAGAGAGGTGTGGGTGGCATTAAGGGAACCAATAGAGGATGTTCAGGTACCAAGACCTGGGCAAGGGAAAGGGGAGAAAGTCCTCTTGCCAGGATACAGGGCGGAAGTGAGAGAGAACCTCAGCCCTTCTGCTCCCGGTCCCCTGGCCCTTCCATCTCTTGCAGTGGCCCCCAGTGCGTGGCTGGCCTGGGGCACCTGGGCGATGTGGTCTGCAGGGGCTCCCCCTGGGGCACAAACTTGGGAAGAGAATAGTGGAGCCAGATCTGGAGGACAGTCCTAGGATAAGAGCCCAGTCCTTGATACATGTTTGCTCCTGGCCCATTAAAGAGTGACTTTTTATTGGCCTTCGATTTGCTAACAATGATAGAACATATACCTCAAGTTGCCCGAGTGGTTCTTCATATGCCACTTAAAGATAGTGAATCCTTTTCTTAATGTCTTAACATTTCACACGTATATTTGTAATTTCTGTATTGATTGCACTTGTGAGAATGTCTTTGGCTTCTGGGTCTCCCTGTGTCAAGTTGTTTATTATTTGCAAAACCTGAAATATCTGTTGAACATTCTACTATGTGAGTGAAGAACTCTTTTTTAAAATATTTTTACTGGAGTACAGTTGATTGAAATGTTATGTTAGTTTCAGGTGTACAGCAAAGTGAATCAGTTATACATATACATATATCTACTCTTTCTTAGATTATTTTCCCATATAGGTTATTACAGAGTATTGAGTAGAGTTCCCTGTGCTATACAGTAGGTCCTTATTAGTTATCTATTTTATAAATAGTAGTGTGTATATGTCAGTCCCAATCTCCCAATTTATCCCTCCCCCAACCCTTTCCCCCTGGTAACCATGTTTGTTTTCGGTATCTGTGACTCTGTCTTGTAAATAAATTCATTTGTACCATTTTTTTTTAGATTCCACATATAAGCGATATCATACAATATTTGTCTTTGTCTGACTTACTTCACTTAGTATGACAATCTCTAGGTCTATTCATGTTGCTGCAGATGGCATTATTTCATTTTTTTTTATGGCTGAGTAACATTCAATTGTATACATGTACCACCTCTTCTTTATCCATTCATCTGTCGATGGACATTGAGGTTGCTTCCATGTCCTGGCTATTGTAAATAGTGCTGCAGTGAACATTGGGGTTGCATGTATCTTTTCAAATTATGGTTTTCTCTGGATATATACTCAGGAGTGGGATTGCTGGATCATATATATGGTAGCTCTATTTTTAGTTTTTTAAGGAACCTCCATACTATTCTCCATAGTGGCTGTCTTTAATTATTTTTCATCTGATTCTTCCATTTATCTGTTCTGTTAGCTTATGAGGGGGAGCCTGTGTGCAATTGTGGCCATACTCAGGAAAAGTCTATGATTTTAGTTTCCAGGGACTTTTACTAGCCTGGTCTCCTCCTAAAGATGTTAAATGCAAAATCATCTTATTAAATTAGAGACTCGAGCACAGCAGTTCAAATCCAGAGTATAGGAAATGGATGACTTAGGGGCCTTCACAGGTGCCTCACAGATGAGTTTGGTGAAAACTGCGTTTCTAGAATGAGTTTCTTTCGAGCAGATGTGGAGCTCGGGCAAAGAACTGAGGATGACTGTTTTGTTTGATTTTTTTGTTTAAATCATCTGCTCATGCCCTCTCCACTCTGTTTTGGTCGTGGGGTATGGAATGATCTGTCTTTAAACTATCCTAGCCTTCGAAGTTTGCAAAATTGACTCAGCTACCAGGATAGACACGGTAATACTGACATTTCTAATTTGTGTGGTACACGGTCATATCCTAGGAGCTGTGCAAGAGGAGAAATTCCTGGCTTTAAGGAATTTGCAGTTTGGTGGTGGGGAACTCTGAGTGCCAGGAAATGATTTTTGAGATTAAAGCAGTCCAGGTTTAGGCCTATTTATGTAAGCTTGTGTTACAGTTTAAAAGGCAGGATCAGTGAAGACCAGCTCTGAAGGCCTGACCCTCTCGACTCACGGTGATAACAGCAGTGGGTTTCGATGATTCCACCGGGGCCTCTGACCACAGTTTCTGTACCTGCCTGGAGCTTTCAGTCACCTGGTTGGTTCTTTTGCCTGTTCTTGGAAAGCCCAACCCTCAATTTTCTCTTCTTATCTAAATCTTGCCCTTGGTTAAAAGCTCAGCTCACATTCCACAGTCATTATTAAATCTATTAAATATTTATTTAACACTAGTAGTGCCAGGGACTTGGTCAGGTCTTAGAAATATAGGGATTAAAAAAAAAATCAAGGTTTCTATCCTTGAAGAGTTTATACGCCCATGGAGGAGGCAAAAGACCTATAGAAGTGCTGTGTCCTCACAGACCTATGTAGGTACTAATAGAGGTTTGTAGGTGGTACCTTAGTGGAACGGAGAAGGGAAAGCCACAGGACACCTTGGACTCTTGTGGAATTTACTGTTTACCTTTGACACGGTTTATATTTGACACTTGACACAAAATGTTACCTTATTTTGTTAGGTATCCTGCCTGGTTTATAATACTGAGTTTCAAACTAATTTAAAGTCTCCTTGAAGTCTAGGTTTTATCTATCCTGGTATTCCAAGCAAGTAGTAGCGTGCTCAACAAATGCTTACCATTAGTAGCAATATATGCCAATGCTAATGATATGCATTATCAGACTTTGATACAGAATCTTGTTTTTAAAATGGAGGGAGATGGATCTTTGTGGGAGGGGTGGGGAGGGTCCTCTACGGAACATTCCCCCTGTTGGCGCTGCCTCCAGGCTGTACTCTTGGGTTTCTGACTTGAACAATCTACTCTCCACCCTGGGGCTTTCCAGCTGACCCCACTGGCTCAGGATGCATATGGCAGGTCACAGAATGTCCATCCTGCAGAGAGCCACTTCATTAATTTTTTTGGCCTCAGTAGTTCCTACCGGGCTAGGTCTCCTCTCCCCACTTAATTTCCCTTTCACTGTCTGATAGTGAAATCATTGGCTCATGGGAGGAGCATCATGTGGTTAGACTACAAACAGCAAATACTGAGTTTCTGCTGTTCCAGGAATTCCTGGGACTGGGTGAGGCTGTTATCATTCAAACATGAATAAAATAGGGTCCATCCTCGAAAAACTCATTGTTGGGTGGGGTGGGGACACAGAAGCCAACCAGTGTTGCTCCTGTGTGGTGCCTGGACCAGCAGCATCAGCCTTGAAACTTGTTAGAAATGTTATTCTCTGCCTGGCACCCTGTCTGCTGCTCTGGGGGCAGACCCAGCCAGCGGGGGATTTAATGAGCCCTCTAGGTGGTGCTGGGATGCCCAAAAGTTTGAGAACCACTGCTGTATACAGATAATTGGGATACAAATTAATTAAGCGCAGTGGAGGGGGTGAGGTGTGGTTGTCAGAGAACATCTCACAGGTGGGGAGGACCACGAATTGGGTCTTGAAGGCCGAAGCAGTATTTGTCAGGCAAAGTGGGTAGAAAGAACGGCACATACAGAGATGGGGAGGTGTGAAACTGTGCACTTCGTTCAAGGAACTGAGTCCACTGAAGTGGCTGGTGAGGCTGCCCTTGTGAAGATTTTGGGACTCTAGGTTGGGGAGGGAGGCAGGGGTCACATCATGAGGAAGCTGGGAGGCTCTGGTGAGGTGTTTGTACTTCGTCCTGCAGACCAGGGGGAAGCAAACTGTTTCTAGAAAGGGCCAGACAGTAAATATTTTCGGCTTGCAGGCAGTACAGTCTTTGTTGCGACGACTCAGCTGTGCCATTGTGCCGTGAGACCTGCCATAGACAATATGCAAATCGTTGGGCCTGGCTGTGTTCTCATGAAACTTTATTTATGGACTGAATTTGAATTTTATGTAATTTGCACATGTTGTGAAATTTTCTTCTTTTGATTTTTTCCCCCAACCCTTTAGAGATGTAAAAACACATAGTTAACATGCAGGCCACACAAAACAGGCAGGGACTGGATTTGGCCTGGGGACTGGAGTTTGAGACCCCTGTTCTAGACTAATTTTCCTCACATTTGGTGGATGGACCATCATCAGTATCTATTGCCAACTATGCTTCTGGGATTTGACTCAGACCTAGTGAATCCAAATACATATCCGAGTGATAGGGCTGCCCAGGTGATTCTTGTGCTACCTGAAGTTTAGAGGCATTACTACCATCAAAGGGAAGGCATTGAAGGGTTTAAGATGTGAAAGGATTTTCATTTTGTGAAGTGGGGCAGGAGGTCATGGCTGAAGGATGCAGGGCTGGAGCAGGGGTTTTTGACAATGAGTGGATGTTTAGAGTAGTCCTAATGGGGGAACAGAGAAGGAGCGGCCTGGGGTCAACTGAATGGGTTGCTGAGTATAATCAATGCACTGAAAATAAAAAATTACAGGATTTGTGCCAATATGTGGTTTTTGTCTTTCAGCAGCTCCTTGTAGGAGCAAAAGTGAAATAAATAGCTGGACGTTTGCAGGGAAGGTTGTTGGAACGTTAAGAAGTAAGGGTGTTGAAAGATGCTGACAAGTAGTTGGAGGTGATGGCAGTGAAAAGGGAACATTTGGAGATTGGAGGGACTTTGAGGGGCGGGTGCAGGGGAAGTGAGAGAGCCGGGGGCCAGGATATTTAAGCTGAAGATTCCTAGTGAAGCTTCCCTGGGCAAGGATGAAAGTCAAGGTGTGGCCATGGGAGAAGGGGTGAAAGTCGATTCAGTTTAGCAAGCCAAGGAACTGGGGGATTTGATTGATCGCCCTCCTAAACATTGAAGCTGCCCAGGTGACTGGGCATGTGAGGTGGAGAGAAAGACTCTGTGGTACCTAAACTCTCCAGGAATGTGGAGGTAGATTGGTAGATCCTGACAATGAAGAAGAACCAGAGAGGGTATGACAGGCTCTGCTATCAGGCACTCAGCCAGCCACTCTCCAGGGCGCATCTCATTTAATGTTAGGACCCAGAGTGGGGTCTGGAGGGAGGTACTTCCTGGCTGGAAGGACGGTGCCTCTCAAAGGGCGTTGGAAGAGCTCTCTTAGCCCCTTTATCAAAGGAGGCAGCGGCTGAGCCTGATGAGCGGGGGGTCAGCCTGCTCTGTTCTTTCAGTCCCACCACCCCCTGTTCCCTCCAACGGACACCATCCTAGGGCCCAGTTCACACTTGGCACCACTTAAACACTTTATTGAATAAATACAGAACCAAACAAAATGCATTCAGATGCTTTCTAAAGAAGTCAATTTTAAAGGTCTTTCCATTCAGATTAATGACAAACCCAGTAAAGGCAGATACGCTACTTTCACATAATTGGCTGATTTTATACAGCACTTATATCTTTTAGTCCACAAGTATATTCTTAAAAGACAGAAGGATGGTGGAAGAAAAATGGTCCAAAGCAGCAATGGGGGAACCTGGAAAAGCAGTGACTTTCTTCTCTCTCCTTGCCGTTTGTGGTGGTAAAATGGGGAAGCAAACGCCTGGGGGCGGACAGTTCTCCCGCAAGGCTAAGAGGGAGGGAGAGAACTGGGAAAGGCTAAGAGAGGGAGGGAGAGAACTGGGAAAGACACCGAGGCTTCCGGAGCAGGGCAGACTGAGGGCTTTGAGGAGGATCTCGGCAGTGGGAGGGAGGTGGGCGGGGGGAACATAAATCGCGGAGGCGGAGGAGGAAGTCAGGAGCCCATGACTGCAAGCCTGCATGCCGGGCAGGAGGCTCAGGGATGAGCCTCGGGGTGCTGGGCAGGTAGAGGTGTCCCCTGGGGGCCCAGAGTCCTGGTAAAGGCCGCGGCCAGCGACTGACCCTGAGCCCTGTGGTCTTTCCTGGAGCTGCACACAAAGAGGGTGGGCAGCCTGGGAGCTGGGCAGGGGCAGGGGCAGGGCTCGAACCCAGGACTGCCTCTGCAGACTTGGCTGCCCCGCATCCCAGCCACTGCTTCCCTGGGCGCTGTACCGTCAGCGCACTGGATGCGTTCTTCCCTGCGCCTCAGATCCACTGCGTCGTTCACGCCTTCCAGCCTCTGCTCACACTTTTCCCTCTCCGTGACATTCGTCCTCATCCTCATCTCCTTTTTCATCCCCTCCTGTCTGCTCTCTGTAACCCTGGCCTTGCTCTCTCCTCTCCCCTTATAGATCATCCCCCCACCCTCCCCCAGGGCCAAATGGATCCGATTTTATTTTCTTTGTTTCTCCATAGCACTCTCTCCATACTGTATGTGCTTCTTTTTTTGGTGGGGGGGATTATGTTTATTGACTTTGTATATGCATATCTACTTGTCTGCCTATTGGTTATGTGTGTGTTTCTGTCTTTTTTAAAAAATTGAAATATATAGTTGATTTACAATGCTAGTTTCAGCGGTATAGCAAAGTGATTCAGTTATATGTATATTTTTCAGAGTGTATTCCATTGTAGGTTATTACAATATATTGAATATACAGTACATATATGCCCTGTGCTATACAGTACCTCCTTGTTGCTTACCTACTTTATGTATAGTAGTCTGTATCTGTTAATCCCATACTTGTAATTTATCCCTCCCCCCTCCCTTTCCCCATTGGTAACCATGAATTTGTTTTCTATGTCTGTGAGTCTCTTTCTGTTTTGTATATAAATGCATTGGTATTATTTTTTAGGTTCCATATATAAGTGATATCATGTAATATTTGTCTTTGTCTGACTTACTTCACTTAGTAGGATATACACTAGGTCCATCCATGTTGCTGCAAATGGCAATAGTTCATTCTTTTTTCCCACATGGTGCCTCTTACTTTATGTCTCAGATATTTATCGTCTTTCTGCCCTGCCTGATTCTGAGAGGCTTCTCTCTGTAGTTGCTTATGGAGTACCGGATGCCAAATATTGGGCTAGAAGCGGGATACAGAGATTAATTAGGATCTCTGCCTTCTAGGAGACAAACCCATACGTACTTGGTAAATTACTTTATTACGTGTAAACTCTTGTAAAGCATTGTGCTCAGTGCTCCAGAAAATGTGTACGCATGGGCCTCAGCACTCCTGGGCCTGTCCTGGGGAAGGTGAGGGGAGCTTCCTGGGAGCTGCTGCTTTAGAAGGAGAAGGGGAAAGTGCAGGGGTGAGGCCAGGTGGGACAGGCAGAATATGCCAGGAAGAGGAAGCTGTTTGAGCAAAGGTACTGAGGCTGAGAAAAGATGACCTTTCTTCTTGGGCAGTGAGTGAGGCTGAATCTTAGTCATCTTGGTATGCTTATTAGTATGAAGTAAGAACTAGATAAACTTGGTTCCATTGAAGTGGAATTTTATTCACATAATTTGCATTGGAATGGATGACTAAGTGATGATAAAATTAGGAGCCAGTTCTTTTTACCAACTGGTTAGGCCTGTTTATTATTTGGACCCTACATTTCAGATTGAATAGGCCTAATTTCTGATTTGAGAGTTAATTAATGGCCCAGTTACTGATAGTTAAATGTGAATCTTGGGTTGTTTAAATATAAAATTCTCCATTCCCATTTTCATTATGTGGAGTTGATAGATGCATTACTTACCATTATAAAGGCAGATATTAATATCATTTTTTTGGACCAGTTGTCTCAAGTTGTGTGTGAACAACGTGTACAATTTTCCTTTTGCAGTTTGAAGTCAAGTCACTTATATATAAAAAGTGCTGTATACCCAAGTAGTCCCAAGTGTTTTTGAAGCACAGCCTCTGAATTACATTTATAAGGAAAAATTTCATGGAAAGATTATATCTAAGGAGATACAATCTGGAAATATCTTTTTGTAGCAGCAACTTGTAAAAAGAATTCAGTCTGTGTAATTTAATAACAGTATTTGGTTGTATGCTTTTCAGAGGCTTTCTATTTTAAGTAAGTCAACCCTTTCAGTAAACAAGACAAAGAGAGAACTTGCTGCAGTCTTGTTAATGACAATTTCTAGTAGTTTTGCCAGGATAGCAGAAGGATAGAGACTAATCAGCGGGAAAAGTAACTTCAAGTAGTTTATTCGGGTTAAAAATGTGCTTTATTAAAAGCCCACTATCCCATAGGGCTTAGAAACGTGGTCATCTGCCACAAGATTCAGTGCGGGCGGGGTGGGGGGGGCGATCGGCCCCCCACCCCGCCCCGCACGCAAAAAATAGGCACTTGGTTAATCATTTACCAACTTCCTTATAATAGTGGGGCTCTGCCTATAACTTTGTTATCAGTGGTTAATCTTTTTTGAAGTATTATTTTGAAAGTCCACACAGCATAAAAGGGGCTCTAAGTGTTGAGTTAGGATTTCTGGCTGGGGGGATGGTGCTGGGGATTTCGCAACCATCGTATTATTACAGATATTCCATTCTCCAGCCTATTTACCAAAACAACAACACAAAGCTCGGGTTTGAAAGCCTCATTTGAAAAAGGAGCAGGGGTACATTGGAAAAGTTTTGTTCAGGGAGTTCTAACTTCTTATTTCAAACAAGTAATTAAAAAATGAGTGGTTGTCTCCCCCCACCCCCATTTTTGTCTCATTCATCATTCCGTACTTCTCATTTGAAACAGTCAGCAGAGGTATACAACACAAGGTTGCTAAGGCCTAGAGGAAGTTGCTAAATTCAAAAGTCATTTTGTGAAATTTCATGAAGTGGTTTAACTGTGAGTGTCACTGCGTTGAGACTTCTTTCCTCCAAAGACTTTTTTTTTTATTCCTGGCATCATTTTTTGCTCTGTCTTTTTAAAAATTTAATTCCATTTATTTAAAATATTTATTTATCTGTAATGTTTTGTGTTTGATTAATTTTTTTGGTTTTTATTTTGTATAAATACAGTTTAAAGACTAGGTAGCTTATGTACTTAGTATCAAACCACAAGGTAGAAAAGGGGATGTAATGAAAGGTCAGTCCCTGTGGTGTACGCCCCCCTCACGCCCCCACCCCCAACCCCAGTTTGCAGCTGCTCAGATCCGCTCCCCGCTGGCGGCCAGTGGCATCCTTTCAGAGGTAGGCGAGGCAGCCATGTACACAGAATCTTGTTGTCTTTTCTGACACAAACGAGAGTGTACGGTTCTTCCACTCTTCGCCTTTTAAAAAAAACTTAACAGTGTCTCTTAGGGATTGATTCATATCTGCATCTACAGAGTTCTTGTGACGTTGACTTCCTTTCTGCCTTTTCTGAGAGTTCTGCTTCTCTGCTTACAGGAACGGCCTTGTCCTTTAGCAGACGCTGAAAGACGCTGGTGGGGGTGGGTGATGGGTTTGGGGAGGGGTCTCCCACATTGGCATGGTCCCCAGGAACATGGAGAACATGGGGACCACGTACAGTGGGGCGGGTGGGGCGGCGGGATGAGCACTGAGCTCCGGGCGAGCAGAAGATGGGCTTTGCCTCCAATTTCCCTGGGAGGGAGAGCGTACACTCTGGACTTAGGCATGAGGACATTGAAGATTCCCTTTCCCTTGTGCCCCAGGAATGAAGATGGCGCTGCCTCCCACTGACCCGGTGTCAGCGGAATTTTTGGTCTCTCCGTCTGCTGGAAGTGATGCTCTTTAAGCCCAATGCAGCTCTAAAATTCTGTGATTCCAGTGCCTTCAACAGTAGCAAGGAAGGCTTGGTTTTAGATTGTAAAGAAACCCTTCTTGAGGGTAAAGGCCCCCCTCCAAGGCCTTTTCTTTTTCTTTTTACTTTTCAGTGGATGTAGCTAAAAGGATTGTATCTGTATATTTTTCCTTTCTTGTTTCTCCCAGTCGAAATGTGCATTTCCATGCGTGTTGGCTGAAGCGAATTGACCTTCAGGGCTCTGGAATCTCTCTTCTTCCACCTCCTCATTAGAGTAAGGTCAGAACGCCTTAGGAATTTGTGTGCTTTCCTCTGGAAATAAGACGGTGTGAAAAAGAGCTTCTGTTTCTTGTTTACTAGAGATGTTGAGCTGGCTTTCCTCCCTTCTCAATTCCAAAAGAGAATCGCCATTCATCTCCAGACAGTAAGTGTTAACCTGCCTGCAGGTTATTGAACAAAAGGGAAGCAAATCAATTTGTGTATGAAATTCTACTCAGAGAGCTGTTTTCTATACATTGTGGAGGGAAGAACAAAAAGATTTTTCATTTTCTTAATGTGTAGGGTCTGGGGGTGGAGTTTACAAAAAGAGTATAATAAAGGACCATTTTGTAATCTCAGCCTTATCGAGTTAACATTTACCTCAGTTTTATAGTGAGCCTAAGTTGCAAAACTTAAGTTGACTCATGTGTTTATCTTTCTACTGAGGTACTGAGAGCCTTCATAGATGTCTTTATCTGATGGCCAGTTTTGTTATCTTAGTTTGAAAGAAGGGTGAGAAAGGAGGCTATAAACTAAAAGTAATCATTTCATCAAGATACCAGATGGGACCCAATTTCACTGTCATAACCAATAATGAATTATGCCTGTGCATCTTAGCTAGTGGAAACTGCAGAGAGAATTAGAAAGACGGTAGTGGGCTGTAAAATGATTCAGAAATGGACCACTTACAAGTTTTTAGGAGAGCTGGAAAACCATCTCTTGTGTGCTTGGCAACCCTCAAATATTTATTAGAGTTATATGTGTTGAGATTTGGTTCTCTGTTGCAAAGTTTTTAGATGATATGGAGAAGTTAGAAACGAGCAGGAAAAATGGTTCTAAGAACAACTGGACTGAAGGTTCCTAAACAAAAAAAGGAAATGAACTTGAATAAAAGAGTTGACAGAAGATGGCAAGAGCCACAGACTGTGGAGCAGCCGTCAATGAGGACCATAAAATGCCGGTTAGGTAACCATAGATGCGGTGTGCCACTGATGCGCCTCATTTCCTGAAGAAGGCCTTGAACTTGATGGCCTCAGAGAAGTCCTTTGTTGTGTCACTTTGTAATTATCCCTCTTTAGCTCGAGTGAAAATACTAAGGGTCTCACCAATATTTCAAGAAGCGACTTGCACCTCATCTAAGGTTTGCCCTTTGCTTCATAATAATAGATCACATTCTATGGTAATTAAAAAACAAAACAAAACTTATTTTGGAATAATTTAAAATTCACAGAAAAACTGTACTGATAGTACAAACAGTTTTTATATGTGCCTCCCCCGGTTTTCCTCAATGTTAGGTACACTTGTCAAAAGTAAAACATCAACACTGATAGAAAACCATTAAATAAATTCCAGACTTTTTGAATTTCGCCAATTTTTCCACTAATGTCCTCTTTCTAATCTAGGATTCTGTACCTTACAATTCACCCATTTCAAGTGTACAATTCAGTGTTTTTTTAGTATATTCACCAGGTTGTGTAACCATTGGCATAACCAAGAGAAGTCTCAGGAGACATGACAAGTGAATGCAGTGTGGTGTCCTGGATGGGATCCTAGAGCAGAAAAAGGGCATTGGGTAGTAAGGAAATCTGAATAAAGTATGGGCTTTAGTTAATACTAGTGTATCGATATTGGCCCACTAACTATGACAGATGAAACCTTTATATGTAAGATGCTAATAATAAAGGAAATAGGTTGTAGGATATATGAGAACTCTCTGTATTATCTTTGCAATTTTTCTGTAAATCTAAAACTGTTCTGAAAAATAAATTTTATTTAAAACATGATGCTTTTTATTTTAAATCAAGGATTATTAGTTGTGCTATGTCTATGAACATTGGGACCAGCGTGCTTTTAGAGAATTTTCAAGTCAGAAGAACGGAAAGAAAGCGCACAATTACACTGGTATGTGTTTGTGCTTTAGATTCACTTTTGCTTTAAAGTCAGATTTATTAAAATCATTGCATGCATCTAAGTCACTTTCAGTAAAGATATAAAGGACTTTTGGTTCATCCTGAATCCTCAGGCTCCTCATTAGGTAATCTTCATGAATGAATAGTTGTTTAGTAAGATAAATATTTCTCTCCCTGTAACATCAGACAGCAGAACCACCCCCGGACAAAACTCTCTAGGCATTTACCATTGCTCAATGAGATATTTCCTCATTATTTTGACCATAGAAATGCTATTCTGCATCTCAATTGTCCGTTCAACAGGACCATTCTGAGTGTATATTGCTTAAGCCACAAGAATTCATGCGAAAATCTTCTCAAGGAAGTATGGAGTGCAAGCTGTAAAAAGTGACAAAATTTTAGACCCAGGCTGTGTAATGAATGTTTGTGTTTCCTTCTGAGTTCTGTCCTGTGAACTTACCTTGCTCTAACATAGTAGGGACAATGCTGGAATAGACTTTGAAGAGCTGGGTTCTAGGCTTAGAGCCAGTCTTTGTAGATGTGTGACCTTGGACAAGCTATTTAACCTTTCAGAGCCTGATTCCTTATTTGTAAAATGAGCTAATATATATACATTAGGGGTGTCTGTGTATTTCAAATGAGGCAGGTGATCCATAGGGAAGATTTTAATAAACTGCTCAGTAATTATGTGGATGTTGTTTGCTATCATTTCCCCATCACCACCTTCATCACATTTTTGAAGCTCATAGGGAAAAATGCTTATGGCATAGCACTGAGCTTAAGTGAGGTGGGTGTAGGTGGCGTTTGGAGGGGAAGTTGGGTTTTCAGTTAGCATCTGGTGAAGAGTAAGAAAAGACTGGACTTTGGGGATTCAATGGGATGAAGGAATTTCGTACTTCAAGGCAGAAAAGATGGGGCAGAAGAAGGCAGTGAGTAAAGAAAGGGGCGACAGGGCTTCCCCGGTGGCGCAGTGGTGGAGAGTCCACCTGCCGAGGCAGGGGACGTGGGTTCGTGCCCTGGTCTGGGAAGATCCCACATTGCCGCGGAGCGGCTGAGCCCCGTGAGCCATGGCCGCTGAGCCTGAGCGTCCGGAGCCTGTGCTCCGCAACGGGAGAGGCCACAACAGTGAGAGGCCTGCATACCGCAAAAAAAAAAAAAAAAAAAGAAAGGGGTGACAGCTGAAAAGAAAACATTTTTTTTTTGACTGTAGTGAAATGGGAAGGTGGGGATCCAAGCGGAAACATTAGTAAATTTAGTGAGAACCCAGGAAGTGAGAAAGAACCTCACATAGGAGTGACTCTTTTTATCAGGTAAACATTACCTGTGTTGGAATCAGATAAGGTGAGAGCTTTTGAACCTAGTTCCTATGAGGAGGATTACAGAAGGAAGAAGAGGTGTTTAACTTAAAGAAGAAAAGCCTTGGGCTTCCCTGGTGGCGCAGTGGTTGAGCGTCCGCCTGCGGATGCATAGGACACGGGTTCGTGCCCCAGTCCGGGAAGATCCCACATGCCGCAGAGCGGCTGGTGAGCCATGGCCAGCCGCTGAGCCTGCGTGTCCGGAGCCCGTGCTCCGCAATGGGAGAGGCCACAACAGTGAGAGGCCCGCGTACCGCCAAAAAAAAAAAAAAAAAAGCCTTAGATAGGATATAATAGTAGTTTTCAGATATTTGAAGAATATAATTATGATGTGTCCTCTGCAGAATTAAACTCACGGGATGGAAACTTTAGCGAGGTAGGTTTCAATTGTCAGAAAATTTCTTATTAATGAGAGTTGTGTAGATAAAAGAATTGATCATCATTGGAGTTCATGAGTCCCCCATCCCAGGCAGTATTCAAGCAGAGGCTGTGTGGTGATGACTCCTATTGTCAGGGCCTACTCCCTTCCTTCCTGATGTCCTTCCCTGCTTGCCCTGAATTCTTTCTTTATCTAGCTGCCAGTCCACAGTGATCCTAGTTTTAGTATTAATTGACAATAAGTTAGTGGTTTAAGGAGTGACCTTTCTCAATGGGCATTTAAAGATAGAAAGATCCCTAAATGTTAAGCAGTAGAGGAATAGTTAGATTGAATTATGGTATACTCAAGCTGTGGAATTATATACAAGTATTAGAGAAAATAAAGTCAGATAGAAAGATATTCATCATATTGAGTGAAAAGAGCAAGTTGAAGAACAGTATGTATATTATGATCCCATGTCCTGTTTAAATTTAAAAAAATAAAAATGCTCTCTCTTTCATCTATTTATCTACCTGGTTTTGGAATGATAGTCACCAACGTGTAGCTAGTGGGCACAGTGACCTTGACCCTCTTAACAGTCACCCCGATTGCTGCAGAGGATAAAAGAAACTTTAAAATGTTTACATCTGTGTTTTATTAAGCAAACATAGTATTTGGGTATTTAAAAACATTAAAAGGAAAGATCTTCAAGACCCAAAGGAATGAAATAATTGTGCAAAATATCAGGTTGTCTGGTGGTTATTTTGGGGCTCTCCCAGTCATAAAGCCAATGGGGTTGCAGAGGGGGTTATAAGAGTGTCTTGGCGAACGGAACTCCTTTTGACATAAATGGAGAAACTGGAAACAGAAGTTGACTAAGAGGTGAACTAATGACTTCTGCTTGAGCCATATTAAGATGAGAGCTGGATTTCAAAAAAGAAATGCCCTGAAGGCAGTGTGAGACATGAGGGATCAGAGCTGGGGAGATGGAGATTTGGAAGTCATTGGCATGGGTTGGGGTGGGGTGGATGAAACCAGGAAAAGGAACAAACTCACTGAGGGCGGAAATGAGATGAGACCGCAGCAGAGACTTGTCCTGGTGAACACTCCCCATTGAGTGCCCGTGGAGGAGCCCAGAGAGAACGCAGCATTAGAAAGGTAATTTAGTAGCACAGAAATGGGTGAGGGTGGGAGGGGTGTTGCAGGGCCCTCAAGGGATTGAATTTTTTGAGAAAAATGTTGTTTGGGATAGTGGAGAAGGCAGTTTTAGAGAAGTGGTGAAGAGGGAAAATGATACAGTGTTTAGGGAAGAAATGGACATATGTGTAGACCATTCATAAGAGAAATCTGATGGCTTTGAAGAAGAGAGATGAGACAATGGCAGGAAGGGCCAAGGGGAGGTTTGTTTTCGGTTTTAAAGATAGAGGGGAGGGCTTCCCTGGTGGCGCAGTGGTTGAGAGTCCGCCTGCTGATGCAGGGGACATGGGTTCGTGCCCCAGTCTGGGAAGATCCCACATGCCGTGGAGCGGCTGGGCCTGTGAGCCATGGCCGCTGAGCCTGAGCGTCTGGAGCCTGTGCTCCACAACGGGAGAGGCCACAACAGTGAGAGGCCCGCGTACCGCCAAAAAAAAATAAATAAATAAAAGAGGGAGTTATCCATATCTGAAGACAGAAGCGAAGAAATCACAAAACCTGTGGAGAAGAAGTTGACAGAGACTTGATGCAGAGTGGGTTAAATGTGAGAAGGGACAGGATCCAGCACATGGTCAGCTGAGGACACGGAGACAAGGTCCCCTCTGCACCCGGAAGGGTGGGTGTGGGCCTGAATCACTTCAAGATGGAGACAGGAAGAAGCATGGGGTGCTCTTGCTGAATAGCTTTAGCTTTGGTTTTTCATTTGACTGAAGAATACCTGGATGAACGTGTGAAAACAGATTTATCAGCATTTGTTCTTCAGAAAGAGCTGAGTAGATGGGAACCATCAAAAGGGTGGGATGGGGCTCAAAGTATCATAAGGACTTAAGGCATCCTAAGGACATAAGGTGTCATGAGGTGGCTCAAGTTGTCCTTCTTTACAGTGGTCACCATCAGAATCACCTGGGCAACACTTTAAACACAGGGATTCCTAGGCCCTACTCCTGATCTTTCTGAGTCAGAATTTCCTAAGAAGTCCCAGTCTAAGACTGAGGGAGTCTAAAGAATCAACCTACATCAGCGAGCAGGGAGACAGAGTAGTGGAAATCAGTGAAGGAGAACAGAAAAAAAGAATGAAAAGAAATGAGGACAGTTTAAGAGACTTCTGGGACAGCATCAAGCATACTAACATTCACATTATACTGGTCCCAGAAAGAGAAGAGAAAGAGAAAGGGGCAGAGAACACATTTGAAGACATAATAACTGAAAACTTCCCTAACCTGGGAAAGGAAACATGTATTCAGATCCAGGAAGCACACAGAGTCCCAAACAAGATCAACCCAAAGAGGACTACATCAAGACACATTGTAATTAAAATGGCAAAAATTAAAGAGAGAATCTTAAAAGCAATCAAGGGAAACACAAGTTACAGGCAAGAAGGGAGTGGCATGATCAGATTGGATTTATCCAAGGGGTACAATATGGTTCAATATTCACAAATCAATCAGTATGATGCACCACATCAACTGAAGAATAAAAATCATATGATTGGGACTCCTTGGTGGTCCAGTGGTTGGGACTCTGTGCTTCCACTACAGTGGGCAATGGTTTGATCCCTGGTTGGGGAACTGGGACCCTGCATGCTGTGCAGTGCTGCCAAAAAAATAAAAAATAAAAAAAATAAAAATCATATGATCATCCTAATAGATGCAGAGAAAGCTTTTGACAAAGTCAACATTCATTTATGATAAAAACTCTCAACAAAGTGGGTATAGAGGGAACATACCTCAAAATAATAAAGTCCATATATGACAAGCCCACAGCTAACATCATACTCAATGGTGAAAAGCTGAAAGCATTTCCTCTAAGATCAAGACAAGGATGCCCATGCTTGCCACTTTTATTCAACTACTATTAGAAGTCTTAGCCACAGCAATTAGATAAGAAAAAGAAATAAAAGGAATCCAAATTGAAAAGGAAGAAGTAAAACTGACACTACAGATGACATGATACTCTACATAGAAAATCCTAAAGACACCACCAAAAACTACTAGAGCTCATTAATGAATTTAGTAAAATTGCAGGATACAATTAATATACAGAAATCTGTTGCATTTCTATATACTAACAATGAACTATCAGAAAGAAAAATTACAAAATTAATCCCATTTATAATTGCATCAAAAAGATTAAAATACCTAGAAATAAATCTAACTAAGGAGGAAAAAGACCTGTATTTGAAAAACTGTAATACACTGCTGAAAGAAATTGAATATGACACAAGCAGATGACACAAGCTCATGGATTGGAAGAATTCATATTGTTAAAATGACCATACTACCCAACGCAGTCTACAGATTTAATGCCATCTCTGTCAAAAAACCAATGACATTTTTCATAGAACTAGAACAAATAATTCTAAAATTTGTATGGAAAAACAAAAGGTCCTGAATAGCCAAAACAATCTTGAGAAAGAAGAACAAAGCTGAAGGTATCATGTTCTCTGATTTCAAACTATACTACAAAGCTACAGTAATTAAAACAGTATGATATTGGCACAAAACCAGACACACAGATTAATGGAACAGAATAGAGAAACCAGAAATGAGCCCACACTTAAATGGGAAATTATGACAAAGGAGGTAAGAATTTACAATGGGGAAAAGACAGCCTCTTCAATAAATGGTGTTGGGAATTTTGGACAGCTTCATGCACAAGAATCAAACTAGACTACTCTCTCACCATGCACACAAAAAAATTCAAAACGGATCAAAGACTTAAATGTAAGATCTGAAACCATAAAACTTCTAGAAGAAAACATAAGCAGTAAGCTCTTTGACATCAGTCTTAGGCAATATTTTTTTGGATATGTCTCCTCAGGCAAGGGAAACAAAAATGAAAATGAACATATGGGACTACATCAAACTAAAAAGCTTTTTCACATTGAAGAAAACTATCAACCACACAAAAAGGTCACCTAATGAATTGGGGATGATATTTACATGCAGTATATCTGATAAGGGGTTAGTAACCAAAATATACAAAGAACTCAGAAAACTCAATGTCAAAAAACCAAACAACCTGATTAAAAAATAAGCAGATGTTCATGTCCCTGTTTGGGTCCCAAAAATGGGGGGGGCAGACAATCTGCATAGACATTTTCTCAGAGAAGACATACAGATGGCCAACAGGTACACGAAAGGATGTTCAACATCACTAATCACCAGGGAAATGCAAATCAGAACCACAGTGAGATACTACCTCACCCCTGTCAGAATGGCTATTTCAGAAAGACAACAAATAACAAGTATTGACAAGGATGTAGAGAAAAGAGAGCCCTTCTGAATATAAACTGGTGCAGTCATCATGGAAAACACTATGGAGATTCCTCAAAAAATTAAAAATAGAATTATATAATCCAGCAATTCCTCTCCTGGATATTTACTCAAAGAAAACAAAAACACTACTTAGAAAAGATACATGCACCCTTATGTTCACTGCAACATTATTTACAATAGCAAGATATGGAAGTGACCTAAGTGCCTATCAATAGATGAATAGATAAAGAAGATATATATACACAATGGAATATTACTCAACCATGAAAATAATGAAATCTTGCCATTTGTGACAACATGGGTGTACCTAGAGGGTATTATGCTAAGTGAAATAAGACAGAGAAAGATAAATACCGTATGATTTCACTTATATGTGGAATCTAAAAAACAAAACAAATGAACAAACATAACAAAACAGAACGAGTTATAGATACAGAGAACAAACAAGTGGTTGCCAGAGGGGAGGGTAGCGGAGGGAGGAAAGAAATAGGTGAGGGAGATTAAGAAATACAAACTTCCAGTTCTAACACATATATATGGAATCTAAAAAAAAAAAAGTTCTGAAGAACCTAGGGGCAGGACAGGAATAAAGATGCAGACGTAGAGAATGGACTTGAGGACATGGGGAGTGGGAAGGGTAAGCTGGGATGAAGTGAGAGAGTGGCATGGACATATATACACTACCAAATGTAAAATAGATAGCTAGTGGGAAGCAGCCGCATAGCACAGGGAGATCAACTTGGTGCTTTGTGACCACTTAGAGGGGTGGGATAGGGAGGGTGAGAGGGAGATGCAAGAGGGAAGAGATATGGGGATATATGTATATGTATAGCTGATTCACTGTGTTATACAGCAGAAACTAACACACCATTGTAAAGCAATTATACTCCAATAAAGATGTTTAAAAAAAAAGTTACAGTAACCAAAAAAAAAACCAAAAATGAGTTACAGGTATAAAATGTACAGAATGGGGAATATAGTCAATAGCTATGTAATATTGTATGGTGATGTAACTAGACTATTGTGGTGATCATTTTGAAATGTATAGAAACATCGAATTATTATGGTGTAAATGGAGCTAACATAGTGTGATAGGTCAATTACACTTCAAAAGCAAACAAAGGATCTCGTAGAGAAAGAGATCAGATTTGTTGTTACCAGAAGCAGGGGGTGGAAAGAGGCGGAACTGGATGAAGGTGGTCAAAGGGTGCAAACTTCCAGCTGTAAGACAAATAAGTATTAGGGATGCAGTGTACCACATGATAAATAGAATGAACACTGCTGTATGTTATATATGAAAGCTGTTAAGTGAGTAAATCCTAAGATTTCTCATCACAAGGAAAAACTTCGTTTCTTTCATTTTGTATCTATAAGAGATGATGGATATCCACTAAACTTATTGTGATAGTTGTTTCATGATGTATGTAAGTCATATCATTATGTGGTACACCTGAAACTTCTTCAGTGCTGTATGTCAATAATATCTCAATAAAACTGGAAGGAAAAAAACCAGACTCAATCTACACTTCAGGAGCTGCCTGGGATGCTAGGAGTCATTTAAGAGGAAGCATGCCTCTCTGGAGCATAAATACTTTGCATATTGTCTGAAGGTTTGTCTGAGCCTTTACTTCTCTGGGGTCTTGTTCTGAATTTTTGCTCACTTAGGGATGTCACGTCTCCCATGGTGATCAGGCACCTTGCTATTTCTAAGGCTGAGCTGGCATTTGTAGGTGTGGATATGTGTTTGGCTGTTTACTGTTCTTAGCCTGCCACAAAGACTCCAAGGCATTTCTGAGCACCCTGGAGTCCTTTTCTCTAGGTGCTCTTCCAGGTTCACAGGGTTGCCTCTTAGGCCTCACACAGGCAGACCTCAGATACATTGGGGGTTCAGTTCCAGACCACTGCAATAAAGCGAATATCTCAATATAGCATTTTTTTTGGTTTCCCGGTGCATGTAAAAGTTATATTTACACTATGCTATAGTCTGTTAAATGTGCAATAGCATTATGTCTAAAAAAACCAATGTGCCCACCTTAATTAAAGAATACCTTATTGCTAAAAAATGCTAACCATCATCTGACTACACAAGGTTGCCACAGACCTTCAATTCGTAAAAAACATTATCTGCAAAGCACAGAAAAGTGCAGTGCAATCAGATGAGGTATGCCTGTATAGTGTTCCCATTTCACTTTTAAACTTCGGTAGAAAACCAGTGCGCTGTTAAGTTTCTTCCTTTCTTGACCTGACTTATGGAAATTCTTTTTCTGCTTATTCTTTCACAGTCATTAATCCAGGAGTCTAACTCTTAGTGACGAGACTCTCTTTTCTTTCTTCTCTTCTTGCCGAAGGTAGAGATTGCTGAACCTCTTCTGGTGTTGTGAATTGTTTTAAATTTGTAAAATAAGAATTTGGAACTATTTTTGTAGGGGAAGTGGGAAGAAGAAAGTGAGCTCTATGGAACCATAGTAGACATTTGCCCTGGAAAACACTCCCCATAAACTGTGGAAGAGCCATTTAGGTGCTTGTACTAGATGTGATCCCTATATTTTGTTATGGAATTTTCAGAATTATCCTAACAATTATTTTTTTCCCTTCCTCATTTTAAAGACAAGAAGATCTAGGCTCATTAAGATTAGATCACTTGTCCAAGGACACCCTAGCTAGCTAGTGGCAGAACTGGTTGTCTGCAATCATTTTTTCCACAATCATTTTTTCCTCATTTTAAAGACAAGAAGAGCTAGGCTCATTAAGATTAGATCACTTGTTCAAGGACACCCTAGCTAGCTAGTGACAGAACTGGTTGTCTGACACCAAAATTGATGCTCCTTCCTATATGGCATGCTTACTATTTTGCTCATATCTTCAGAATTAATAAAATGTGGCCATGGTGAGAAGGCTAGACCTCTGTATTACATGGTCATTGCACACAGAGTTGCTGTTGATCGGTGTTTAAACATTCCAGGAAGCTTGGGAATCCTCTCATGTCTCAGAAGGACGTTATATTCGTATCTGAATGAACAAGTTGTGACGGTCCAAGATGTTTTAGCGGAAAAACATAGGAAGGTGTTTTTATCCCAAAGATGTTTAGGTTTGAAATAAATGTTTCCAACCAACTTGGTAAATAGTTTTATAACCATATTTATAGGCTGCAGGTTTTGCTTAAAACTGAGTGGCTTATGCTTTGCTTTCCACATGTCAGAGTGTAGAACTTGTTTAATTAACTAGAAATTAGTCATTGGGAATAACTCAAGGTTCTATGTTTTTTCTTCTGAATTTCTGGTCAGTTTATTTACTTTCAGAAGTAGATGTTCTCTTTCTCATGTGGTTTTCTTAAGTCCCAGACTCAGATAGAGTTAAAAAGCCTTTACATTGTCCGAGGTGTACCTTTGATGGAATATTCTTATCTGTGCTACATCTTCAAAGGTTCCGTCAGGGCTCTGCTTCACAGTGATGGCATTTCAGTCTGGCCTCATTGACCCTCCAGATCTAGGCCCGGCAGCCAGCCAGGGAAGAACTTGCCCGGCAAACTTGCTTCAAAGAGCAAGTGCTTATCTATTCTACACCGGGTCACACTATTGCCTCTCCTTCTGTTTCTCATTCCCTTGCCCTAAGCTGAGGAACAGTGCTGAAACTCTGCAAACTCTTTGTAAATGGTTGGACCTGGAGAATGACGACAGTAGGAATAGGTGTGCTAGAAGCATCACTGAAGATGGAACACTTGTTGGTACAGCCACTATGAAAAACAATGCGGAGGTTCCTCACAAAACTAAAAATAGAATCACTGTATGATTGAGCAATCCCACTTCTGGGTATACTTACAGAAGAAATGAGACCACTGTCTCAAAGAGATATCTGCATCCCCATTTTCACTGTAGCATTATTCACAATAGCCAAGACATGGAAACAACCTAAGTGTCCAAAGACAGATGAATGGATAAAGAAAGTGTGGTTTGTATATGTACAATAGAATATTATCCAGCCCTCCCCGCCCCACACCCCCCAAAAAAAGGAAGTCTTACCATTTGTGACAATGTCGATGAACCTTGAGGGCATTATGCTAAGTGAGATGAGTCAGATACAGATAAGCACTGTATGGAAGCTTCCGGCAAACTCCAGCCCTCTTACCCACATTTCCTTCCTCCCAATCATTTATTGATGTACAATAGTAGTTAAAGGCAGGGAGTCAGAGCTGGTATTAACTTCCTGTGAGGGCAATTGGCTAACCCTCCCTGCATTTTTTTTTTTTTTTTTTTTTTTTTTTTTTTTTGCTGTACGCGGGCCTCTCATTGCTGTGGCCTCTCCCGTTGCGGAGCACAGGCTCCGGACACACAGGCTCCGCGGCATGGCTCGCGGGCCCAGCCGCTGCGCGGCATGTGGGATCTTCCGGGATAGGGGCACGAACCCGTGTCCCCTGCATCGGCAGGCGGACTCTCAACCACTGCGCCACCAGGGAAGCCCCCTCCCTGCATTTTTAAAAAATGTTTTATTTTATGTTGGAGTATAGTTGATTAACAATGTTGTGTTAGTTTCAGGTATACAGCAAAGTGATTCAGTTATACATGTATCTATTCTTTTTCAAATTCTTTTCCCATTTAGGTTATTACAGAATATTGAGCAGAGTTTCCAGTGTTATATAGTAGGTCCTTGTTGGTTACCTATTTTAAATATAGCATTGTATACATGTCAATCCCAAACTCCCAGTCTATCCCCCCTTCCCCCCAGTAACCATAAGTTCCTTCTCTAAGTCTGTTTCGGTTTTATAACTCAATTCATTTGTATCTTTTTTTAGATAATGCATATAAGTGATATGATATTTGTCTTTCTCTGTCTGACTTACTTCACTTAGTATGACAATCTCCAGGTCCATCCATATTGCTACAAATGGCATTATTTCATTCTTTTAATGGCTGAGTAATATTCCATTGTATACATGTACCACATCTTTTTTTTAAACACCTTTATTAGAGTATAATTGCTTTACAATGGTGTGTTAGTTTCTGCTTTACAACAAAGTGAATCAGCTATACATATACATATATCCCCATATCTCCTCCCTCTCGCACCTCCCTCCTACCCTCCCTATCCTACCCCTCTAGGTGGTCACAAAGCACCGAGCTGATCTCCCTGTGCTATGTGGCTGCTTCCCACTGGCTATCTGTTTTACATTTGGTAGTGTATATATGTCAGTGCCACTCTCTCACTTCGTCCCAGCTTAACCTTCCCTCTCCCCGTGTCCTCAAGTCCATTCTCTACGTCTGCGTCTTTATTCCTGTCCTGCTCCTAGGTTCTTCAGAACCTTTTTTTTTTTTTTTTAGATTCCACATATATGTGTTAGCATAGGGTACTTATTTTTCTCTTTCTGACTTACTTCACTCTGTATGACAGTCTCTAGGCCTATCCACCTCCCTACAAATAACTCAATTTCATTTCTTTTTATGGCTGAGTAATATTCCATTGTATATATGTATATATGTATAATATTCCATTGTATATATGTGCCACATCTTCTTCATCCATTCATCTATCGATGGACACTTAGGTTGCTTCCATGTCCTGGCTATTGTAAATAGAGCTGCAATGAACATTGTGGTACATGACTCTTTTCAATTACGGTTTTCTCTGGGTATATGGCCAGTAGTAGGATTGCTGGGTCATATGGTAATTCTATTTTTAGTTTTTTAAGGTCCTCCACTATTCTCCATAGTGGCTGTATCAATTTACATTCCCACCAACAGTGCAAGAGTGTTTCCTTTTCTCCACACCCTCTCCAGCATTTATTGTTTGTAGATTTTTTGATGATGGCCATTCTGACCAGTGTGAGGTGATACCTCACTGTAGTTTTGATTTGCGTTTCTCTAATGATTAGTGATGTTGAGCATCCTTTCATGTGATTGTTAGCAATCTGTGTATCTTCTTTGGAGAAATGTCTGTTTAGGTTTTCTGCCCATTTCTGGATTGGGTTGTTTGTGTTTTTTGATACTGAGCTGCATGAGCCGCTTGTAAATTTTGGACATTAATCCTTTGTCAGTTGCTTCAGCTGCAAATATTTTCTCCCATTCTGAGGGTTGTCTTTTTCTCTTGTTTATAGTTTCTTCTGCTGTGTAAAAACTTTGAAGTTTCATTAGGTCCCATTTGTTTATTTTTGTTTTTATTTCCATTGCTCTAGGAGGTGGGTCAAAAAGGATCTTGCTGTGATTTATGTCATAGAGTGTTCGGCCTATGTTTTCCTCTAAGAGTTTGATAGTTTCTGGCCTTACATTTAGGTCTTTAATCCATTTTGAGTTTATTTTTGTGTATGGTATTAGGGAGTGTTCTAATTTCATTCTTTTACATGTAGCTGTCCAGTTTTCCCAGCATCATTTATTGAAGAGGCTGTCTTTTCTCCACTGTATATTCTTGCCTGCTTTATCAGAAATAAAGTGACTATATGTGCATGGGTTTATCTCTGGGTTTTCTGTCCTGTTCCATTGACCTGTATTTCTGTTTTTGTGCCAGTACCATACTGTCTTGATTACTGAAGCTTTGTAGTATAGTCTGAAGTCTGAGAGCCTGATTCCTCCAGCTCCATTTTTCTTTCTCAAGATTGCTTTGGCTATTCGGGGTCTTTTGTGTTTCCATACAAATTGTGAAATTTTTTGTTTTAGTTCTGTTGAAAATGCCATTTGTACTTTGATAGGGATTGCATTGAATCTGTAGATTGCTTTGGGTAGTATAGTCATTTTCAAATGTTGATTCTTCCAATCCAAGAACATGCTATATCTCGCCATCTATTTGTATCATCTTTAATTTCTTTCATCAGTGTCTTACCGTTTTCTGCATACAGGTCTTTTGTCTCCTTAGGTAGGTTTATTTCTAGGTATTTTATTCTTCTTGTTCCAATGGTAAATGGGGGTGTTTCCTTAATTTCTCTTTCAGATTTTTCATCATTAGTGTATAGGAATGCAAGAGATTTCTATGCATCAATTTTGTATCCTGCTACTTTACCAGATTCATTGATTAGCTCTAGTAGTTTTCTGGTAGCATCTTTAGGATTCTCTATGTATAGTATCATGTCATCTGCAAACAGTGACAGCTTTGCTTCTTCTTTTCCAATTTGGGTTCCTTTTGTTTCTTTTTCTTACCTGATTGCTGTGGCTAGAACTTCCAAAACTATGTTGAATAGTAGTGGTGAGAATGGGCAACCTTGTCTTGTTCCTGATATAAGAGGAAATGTTTTCAGTTTTTCACCATTGAGAATGATGTTGGCTGGGGGTTTCTCATATATGACCTTTATTATGTTTAGGTAAGTTCCCTCTATGCCTACTTTCTGGAGGGTTTTTATCATAAATCGGTGTTGAATTTTGTAGAAAGCTTTTCCTGCATCTATTGAGATGATCATATGGTTTTTCTCCTTCAATTTGTTAATATGGTTTATCACATTGATTGATTTCTGTATACTGAAGAATCCTTGCATTCCTGGGATAAACCCCACTTGATCATGGTGATGATCCTTTAATGTGCTGTTGGATTCTGTTTGCTAGTATTTTGTTGAGGATTTTTGCATCTATGTTCATCAGTGATATTGGCCTTTAGTTTTCTTTTTTTGTGACATTTTTGTCTGGTTTTGGTATCAGGGTGATGGTGGCCTCATAGAATAAGTTTGGGAGTGTTCCTCCTTCTGCTATATTTTGGAAGAGTTTGAGAAGGATAGGTGTTAGCTCTTCTCTAAATGTTTGATAGAATTTGCCTGTGAAGCCATGTGGTCCTGGGCTTTTGTTTGTTGGAAGATTTTTAATCACAGTTTCAATTTCAGGCTTGTTATTGGTCTGTTTATATTTTCAACGTCTTCCTGGAAGGTTGTGCTTTTCTCAGAATTTTTCCATTCTTCCAGGCTGTCCATTTTTTTTTTTTTTTTTTCGGTACATGGGCCTCTCACTGTTGTGGCCTCTCCCGTTGCAGAGCACAGGTTCTGGACGCGCAGGCTCAGTGGCCATGGCTCACGGGCCCAGCCGCTCCGTGGCATATGGGATCCTCCCGGACTGGGGCACGAACCCGTGTCCCCTGCATTGGCAGGCGCACTCTCAACCACTGTGCCACCAGGGAATCCCCAGGCTGTCCATTTTATTGGCATATAGTTGCTCGTAGTAATCTCTCATGATCCTTTGTATTTCTACAGTGTCCATTGTTACTTCTCCTTTTTCATTTCTAATTCTGTTGATATGAGTCTTATCCCTTTTTTTTCTTGATGAGTCTGGCTAATGTTTTTTTTTTTTTTTTTTAGTTTCTGCTTTATAACAAAGTGAATCAGTCATACATACACATCTGTTCCCACATCCCTTCCCCCTTGCGTCTCCCTCCCTCCCACCCTCCCTATCCCACCCCTCCAGGCGGTCACAAAGCACTGAGCTGATCTCCCTGTGCTATGCGGCTGCTTCCCACTATCTATCTACCTTACGTTTGGTAGTGTATATATGTCCATGCCTCTCTTTCGCTTTGTCACAGCTTACCCTTCCCCCTCCCCATATCCTCAAGTCCATTCTCAGTAGGTCTGTGTCTTTATTCCTATTTTACCCCTAGGTTCTTCATGACATTTTTTTTTCTTAAATTCCATATATATGTGTTAGCATACGGTATTTGTTTTTCTCTTTCTGACTTACTTCACTCTGTATGACAGACTCTAGGTCTATCCACCTCATTACAAATAGCTCAGTTTCATTTCTTTTTATGGCTGAGTAATATTCAATTGTATATATATGCCACATCTTCTTTATCCATTCATCTGATGATGGACACTTAGGTTGTTTCTATCTCCAGGCTATTGTGAATAGAGCTGCAGTGAACATTTTGGTACATGTCTCTTTTTGAATTATGGTTTTCTCAGGGTATATGCCTAGTAGTGGGATTGCTGGGTCATATGGTAGTTCTATTTTTAGTTTTTTAAGGAACCTCCATACTGTTCTCCATAGTGGCTGTATCAATTTATATTCCCACCAACAGTGCAAGAGTGTTCCCTTTTCTCCACACCCTCTCCAGCATTTATTGTTTCTAGATTTCTTGATGATGGCCATTCTGACTGGTGTGAGATGATATCTCATTGTAGTTTTGATTTGCATTTCTCTAATGATTAATGATGTTGAGCATTCTTTCATGTGTTTGTTGGCAGTCTGTATATCTTCTTTGGAGAAATGCCTATTTAAGTCTTCTGCCCATTTTTGGATTGGGTTGTTTGTTTTTTTGCTATTGAGCTGCATGAGCTGCTTATAAATTTTGGAGATAAATCCTTTGTCAGTTGCTTCATTTGCAAATATTTTCTCCCATTCTGAGGGTTGTCTTTTGGTCTTGTTTATGGTTTCCTTTGCTGTGCAAAAGCTTTGGAGTTTCATTAGGTCCCATGTGTTTATCTTTGTTTTTATTTCCATTTCTCTAGGAGGTGGGTCCAAAAGGATCTTGCTGTGATTTATGTCATAGAGCGTTCTGCCTATGTTTTCCTCTAAGAGTTTGATAGTTTCTGGCCTTACATTTAGGTCTTTAATCCATTTTGAGCTTATTTTTGTGTATGGTGTTAGGGAGTGTTCTAATCTCATACTTTTACATGTACCTGTCCAGTTTTCCCAGCACCACTTATTGAAGAGGCTGTCCTTTTTCCACTGTACATTCCTGCCTCCTTTATCAAAGATAAGGTGACCATATGTGCGTGGGTTTATCTCTGGGCTTTCTATCCTGTTCCATTGATCTATCTTTTTGTTTTTGTTCCAGTACCACACTGTCTTGATTACTGTGGCTTTGTAGTATAGTCTGAAGTCTGAGAGCATGATTCCTCCAGCTCCGTTTTTCGTTCTCATGATTGCTTTGGCTATTCGGGGTCTTTTGTTTTTCCAAACAAATTTTGAAATTTTTTGTTCTAGTTCTGTGAAAAATGCCAGTGGTAGTTTGATAGGGATTGCATTGAATCTGTAGATTGCTTTGGGTAGTAGAGTCATTTTCACAATATTGATTCTTCCAATCCAGGAGCATGGTATATCTCTCCATCTATTTGTATCATCTTTAATTTCTTTCATCAGTGTCTTATAATTTTCTGCATACAGGTCTTTTGTCTCCTTAGGTAGGTTTATTCCTAGATATTTTATTCTTTTTGTTGCAATGGTAAATGAGAGTGTTTTCTTGATTTCACTTTCAGATTTTTAATCATTAGTGTACAGGAATGCCAGAGATTTCTGTGCATTAATTTTGTATCCTGCTACTTTACCAAATTCATTGATTAGCTCTAGTAGTTTTCTGGTAGCATCTTTAGGATTCTCTATGTATAGTATCATGTCATCTGCAAACAGTGACAGCTTTACTTCTTCTTTTCCAACTTGGATTCCTTTTATTTCCTTTTCTTCTCTGATTGCTGTGGCTAAAACTTCCAAAACTAAGTTGAATAAGAGTGGTGAGAGTGGGCAGCCTTGTCTTGTTCCTGATCTTAGTGGAAATGGTTTCAGTTTTTCAGCAATCAGGACGATGTTGGCTGTGGGTTTGTCATATATGGCCTTTATTGTGTTGAGGAAAGTTTCCTCTATGCCTACTTTCTGCAGGGTTTTTATCATAAATGGGTGTTGAATTTTGTTGAAAGCTTTCTCTGCATCTATTGAGATGATCATATGGTTTTTCTTCTTCAATTTGTTAATATGGTGTATCACGTTGATTGATTTGCGTATATTGAAGAATCCTTGCATTCCTGGAATAAACCCCACTTGATCATGGTGTATGATGCTTTTAATGTGCTGTTGGATTCTGTTTGATAGTATTTTGTGGAGGATTTTTGCATCTATGTTCATCAGTGATATTGGCCTGGAGTTTTCTTTCTTTGTGACCTCTTTGTCTGGTTTTGGTATCAGGGTGATGGTGGCCTCGTAGAATGAGTTTGGGAGTGTTCTTCCCTCTGCTACATTTCGGAAGAGTTTGAGAAGGATGGGTGTTAGCTCTTCTCTAAATGTTTGATAGAATTTGCCTGTGAAGCCATGTGGTCCTGGGCTTTTGTTTGTTGGAAGATTTTTAATCACAGTTTCAATTTCAGTGCTTGTGATTGGTCTATTCATATTTTCTATTTCTTCCTGATTCAGTCTTGGCAGGTTGTGCATTTCTAAGAATTTGTCCATTTCTTCCAGGTTGTCCATTTTATTGGCATAGAGTTGCTTGTAGTAATCTCTCATGATCTTTTGTATTTCTGCAGTGTCAGTTGTTACTTCTCCTTTTTCATTTCTAATTCTATTGATTTGTGTCTTCTCCCTTTTTTTCTTGATGAGTTTGGCTAATGGTTTACCAATTTTGTTTATATTCTGAAAGAACCAGCTTTTAGTTTTATTCATCTTTGCTATCGTTTCCTTCATTTCTTTTTCATTTATTTCTGATCTGATCTTTATGATTTCTTTCCTTCTGCTAACTCTGGGGTTTTTTGTTCTTCTTTCACTAATTGCTTTAGGTGTAAGGTTACGTTGTTTGAGATGTTTCTTGTTTCTTTCTTTTTTTTTTTTTTTTGTGGTACACGGGCCTCTCAGTGTTGTGGCCTCTCCCATTGCGGAGCACAGGCTCCGGACGCGCAGGCTCAGCGGCCATGGCTCACGGGCCCAGCCGCTCCACGGCCTGTGGGATCTTCCCGGACCGGGGCACGAACCTGCGTCCCCTGCATCGGCAGGCGGACTCTCAACCACTGCACCACCAGGGAAGCCCTGTTTCTTGTTTCTTGAGGTAGGATTGTATTGCTATAAACTTCCTTCCTAGAGCTGCTTTTGCTGCATCCCATAGGTTTTGGGTCGTCGTGTTTTCATTGTCAGTTCTTTCTAAGTATTTTTTGATTTCCTCTTTGATTTCTTCAGTGAGCTCTTGGTTATTAAGTAGTGTACTGTTTAGCCTCCATGTGTTTTTATTTTTTACAGATTTTTTCCTGTAATTGATATCTAGTCTCATAGCATTGTGGTCGGAAAAGATACTTGATACGATTTCAATTTTCTTAAATTTACCAAGGCTTGATTCGTGACCCAAGATATGATCTATCCTGGAAAATGTTCCATGAGCACTTGAGAAAAAAGTGTGTTCTGCTGTTTTTGGATGGAATGTCCTATAAATATCAATTAAGTCCATCTTGTTTAATGTATCATTTAAAGCTTGTGTTTCCTTATTTATTTTCATGTTGGATGATCTGTCCGTTGGTGAAAGTGGGTTGTTGAAGTCCCCTACTATGAATGTGTTACTGCCGATTTCCCCTTTTATGGCTGTTAGTATTTTCCTTATGTCTTGAGGTGCTCCTGTGTTAGGTGCATAGATATTTACAGTTGTTATATCTTCTTCTTGGATTGATCCCTTGATCATTATGTAGTGTCCTTCTTTGTCTCTTGTAATAGTCTTTATTTTAAAGTCTATTTTATCTGATATGAGAATTGCTACTCCAGCTTTCTTTTGATTTCCATTTGAATGGAATATCTTTTTCCATCCCCTCACTTTCAGTCTGTATGTGTCTCTAGGTCTGAAGTGGGTCTCTTGTAGACAGCATATATATGGGTCTTGTTTTTGTATCCATTCATCCAGTCTATGTCTTTTGGTTGTAGCATTAATCCATTTACATTTAAGGGTGTTATTGATATGTATGTTCCTATTACCATTTTCTTAATTGTTTTGGGTTTGTTATTGTAGGTCTTTTCCTTCTCTTGTGTTTCCTGCCTAGAGAAGTTCCTTTAGCAATTGTTGTAAAGCTGGTTTGGTGGTGCTGAATTCTCTTAGCTTTTGCTTGTCTGTAAAGGTTTTAATTACTCCATTGAATCTGAATGAGATCCTTGCTGGGTAGAGTAATCTTGGTTATAGGTTTTTCCCTTTCATCACTTTAAATATGTCTTGCCACTCCCTTCTGGCTTGCAGAGTTTATGCTCAGTGATCAGCTGTTAACCTAATGGGGATTCCCTTGTATGTTATCTGTTGTTTTTCCCTTGCTGCTTTTAATATTTTTTCTTCGTATTTAATTTTTGATAGTTTGATTAATATGTGTCTTGGCATGTTTCTCCTTGGATTTATCCTGTATGGGACTCTCTGCACTTCCTGGACTTGGTTGACTATGTCCTTTCCCATATTAGGGATGTTTTCAAGTATAATCTCTTCATATATTTTCTCAGTCCCTTTTGTTTTCTCATCTTCTTCTGGGACCCCTATAATTCGAATGTTGGTGTGTTTAATGTTGTCCCTGAGGTCTCTGAGACTGTCTTCAATTCTTTTCATTCTTTTTTTCTTTATTCTGCTTTGCAGTAGTTATTTCCTCTATTTTATCTTCCAGGTCACTTATCCGTTCTTCTGCCTCAGTTATTTTGCTATTGATTCCTTCTAAAGAATTTTTAATTTCATTTATTGTGCTGTTCATCATTGTTTGTTTGCTCTTTATTTCTTCTAGGTCCTTGTTAAACGTGTCTTGTATTTTCTCCATTCTATTTCCAAGATTTTGGATCATCTTTACTCTAAATTCTTTTCAGGTAGGCTGCCTATTTCCTCTTCATTTGTTTGGCCTGATGGGTTTTTGCCTTGCTCCTTCATGTGCTGTGTGTTTCTCTGTCTTCTCATTTTGCTTAACTTACTGCATTTGGGGTCTCCTTTTCACAGGCTGCAGGTTCATAGTTCCCATTGTTTTTGGTGTCTGCCCCCAGTGGCTAAGGTTGGTCCAGTGGGTTGTGTAGGCTTCCTGGTGGAGGCACTGGTGCCTGTGTTCTGGTGGATGAGGCTGGATCCTGTCTTTCTGGTGGGCATGACCACGTCCGGTGGTGTGTTTTGGGGTGTCTGTGAACTTGTTATGATTTTAGGCAGCCTCTCTGCTAATTGGTGGGGTTGTGTTCTTGTCTTGCTAGTTGTTTGGCATTGGGTGTTCAGTACTGTAGCTTGCTGGTTGTTGAGTAGAGCTGGGTCTTAGCGTTGAGATGGAGATCTCTGGGAGAGCTTTTGCCGTTTGATATTACGTGGGGCCGGGTGGTCTCTGGTGGACCAACGTATTGAGCTCGGGTCTGCCACTTAAGCGGCACATGCCTGACACCTGGCTGGAGCACCAAGACCTGTCAGCCACATGGCTCAGAAGAAAAGGGAGAAAGAAAGAGAGAGAGAGAGAGAGAGAGAGAGAGAGAGAGAGAGAGAAGAGAAAGGAAATAAAAAGAAATAAAGTTATTAAGGTAAAAATTTTTTTTAAATATTAAGTATTAAGAAAATTAAAAAGTAATTTAAAAAAAAGAAGGAATGAAAGAAGTGAGCAACCAAACCCAAAAACAAATCCACCAGTAATAACAAGTGCTAAAAAGTATACTAAAAAAAAGAAAAAAGAAAAACGGACAGGCAGAACCCTAGGACAAATGGTAAAAGCAAAGCTATACAGACAACATCACCCAAAGAAGCATACACATAGAAACTCACAAAAAGAGAAAAAGGAAAAAAGTATATATATCTATATTAAAAAAAAAAGAGAGCAACCAAGTCAATAAACAAATCTACCAATGATAATAAACTCTAAATACTAAAGTAAGATAAACATAAAAGCAGAAACCAGTCAGTTGCATATAGCAAACCCCAAGTCTACAGTTGCTCCCAAAGTCCACTGCCTCAATTTTGGGTTGATTCATTGTCTATTCAGGTATTCCACAGATGCAGGGTACATCAAGTTGACTGTGGAGATTTTTTTTTTTTTTTTTGCGGTACGCGGGCCTCTCACTGTTGTGGCCTCTCCCGTTGTGGAGCACAGGCTCTGGATGCGCAGGCTCAGCAGCCATGGCTCACGGGCCCAGCCACTCCGCGGCATATGGGATCCTCCCGGACCGGGGCACGAACCCGTATCCGCTGCATCGGCAGGCGGACTCTCAACCACTGCACCACCAGGGAGGCCCGACTGTGGAGATTTAATCTGCTGCTCCTGAGGCTGCTGGGAGAGATTTCCCTTTCTCTTCTTTGTTCGCACAGCTCCCGGGGTTCAGCTTTGGATTTGGACCCGCCTCTGCAAGTAGGTCGCCAGAGGGCATCTGTTCTCCGCTCAGACAGGCGGGGTTAAAGGAGCAGCTGATTCAGGGGCTCTGGCTCACTCAGGCCGGGGGGACGGAGGGTACGGAATGCAGGGGGAGCCTGCGGCAGCAGAGGCCAACGTGACGTTGCACCAGCCTGGGGAGTGCCATGTGTTCTCCCGGTGAAGTTTTCCCTGAGTCACGGGACCCTGGCAGTGGCGGGCTGCACAGGCTTCCGGGAGGGGAGGTGTGGATAGTGACCTGTGCTCGCACACAGGCTTCTTGGTGGCGGCAGCAGCAGCCTTAGCGTTTCATTCCCGTCTCTGGGGTCCGCACTGAGAGCCGTGGCTTGCGCCTGTTTCTGGAGCTCATTTAGGCAGTGCTCTGAATCCCCTCTCCTCGTGCAACCATAAACAGTGGTCTCTTGCCTCTTCGGCAGCTCCAGACCTTTTCCCAGACTCCCTTCCGGCCAGCCGTGGCGCACTAACCCCTTCAGGCTGTGTTCACGCCGCCAACTCCAGTCCTCTCCCTGCGCTCCGACCAAAGCCTGAGCCTCAGCTCCCAGCCCTGCCCGCCCCGGCGGGTGAGCAGACAAGCCTCTGAGGCTGGTGAGTGCCGGCCGGCACCGATCCTCTGTGCGGGAATCTCTCCGCTTTGACCTCCGCACCCCTGTTGCTGCGCTCTCCTCCGAGGCTCCGAAGCTTCCCCCCTCCGCCACCCCCCGTCTCCACCCGCGAAGGGGCTTCCTAGTGTGTGGAAACCTTTCCTCCTTCACAGCATCCTCCCACTGGTGCAGGTCCTGTCCCTATTCTTTTGTCTCTGTTTTGTCTTTTTTCTTTTGCCCTACCCAGGTATGTGGGGAGTTTCTTGCTTTTGGGGAAGTCTGAGGTCTTCTGCCAGCGTTCAGTAGGTGTTCTGTAGGAATTGTTCTACATGTAGATATATTTCTGATGTATTTGTGGGGAGGAGGGTGATCTCCATGTCTTACTCCTCCTCCATCTTGAAGGTCTCCCCCGTACCACATCTTCTTTATCCATTCATCTGTCATTGGACATTTAGGTTGCTTCCATGTCTTGGCTATTGTAAACAGCACTGCAATGAACATTGGGCTTCATGTATCCTTTCTAACCATGTTTTTCTCCAGATATATGCCCAATGCATATATTTGAGAAATGCAACTGAAACTATTTTTACTTTTTTAAGGAACCTCCATACTGTTCTCCATAGTGGTTGTACCAACATTCCCACCAACAGTGCCTGAAGGTTCTCTTTTTCCACACCCTCTCCAGCATTTATTGTTTGTAGATTTTTTTTTTTTTGCTGTATATGGGCCTCTCACTGTTGTGGCCTCTCCCGTTGCGGAGCACAGGCTCCGGACGCGCAGGCTCAGCGGCCATGGCTCACGGGCCCAGCCGCTCCGCAGCATGTGGGATCTTCCCAGACCGGGGCATGAACCCATGTCCCCTGCATTGGCAGGCAGACTCTCTACTACTGCGCCACCAGGGAAGCCCCTTGTTTGTAGATTTTTTGATGATTCTGACTGGCATGTGGTGATACGTCATTGTAGTTTTGATTTGCATTTCTCTGATAATTAGCTTTGTTGAGCATCTTTTCATGTGCCTCCTGGCCATCTGTCCTCCCTGAGTTTTAAGTCTTTTCATTTGTTGAATGGAGATGAGCATACCTGCCTCACAGCTTTCTTAAGAGGATGGAATGAAAAAATATGGAAAGTGCTAAGACTATAGAGAATAAAATTAATTTTGCTTATCCCGTTGTGGGCACTCTCCTAGGTGGTAGGCTTACAGAGATGAGTAAAACTTGTTCCTTGCGTACAGAGAATTCAGACATAGCTAGAATATAGACACACACACAAAAACATTGCAATTATGTGTGCCAATTAAAATATTAGATACATACGGTAGTACAGAGGTAATGTAGAGGCAGATACCTAGCTCTGTGTGCATGTGTGTGTCCAGAGATGGGGTTGGAGGATGGGAATGAGGAGATGGTTTCCAAGAGAATGGAGTTAGGTAGGGAGTTAGGGGTCAGATGATGTCAGATGCTGGGCTGTATCTGAAGGGCTTTAAGCCTGGGAGAGACGTGGCTGGGTTGTTCTAAGCAGTTCATTTGGTGGAGGATGGTTTGGGTAAGTATAGATGAATTGCTCACCACAAACTTTGGTGAATCTTATAGTCACACAGGGGCTAGTTATCCAACCAGTGATTGAGGCCCAACCCTCAGCCTTGGCTTAGTGACTAGAGTCCTGCTCTCCAGGGTAACTGCTCATCCCTTGTGTGCCTGTCTGCTGGTGTGGGCTTCCAGTCTAGTCTAGTCTACCTGCATTGTCCCAACTATTCTCTGCCTACTTGTTTTGAATGGCATCACTGTAGACAGAGTCCCATCCTCCCCCTGTGCCACCACCTACCCCATCTGCACAGTGACCAGGGATGCTGTGATCAACAGAGCTGGCTTTGGCAGCCAGGCTGGACTTCCCTGTTAACACCAACCCCTAGATGGTCCCCAGCATGCTCCCCTCCTGGGTAACCCTGATGCTAGGTCCCTGCCTCTTCCCTTCTGTCTTGCTGTGAATTATTGGCTATGGATTCCTAAGATACCGTTCAATTTAAGGAGAAGCGATGTCAAAGATTTTGGAGCTGAGTGGCAAGCCTTTGGCGCAGGGCCTTGTCAACAGTAGTAACAACTGTCCAGGTCCTATTGTTAGCTTTGCTAATTAGTCTAGCATCTTGATTTTTGTTGGTGAACTTACACTTGATGGGACTCAATGATAGACTCCAACCAAACAGAATGCCATCTTATCCATTCACTGCGACTAATACAACTGGTAAGCCGGATGGAAATACTGATGTTGGGTAGTCATTCTATTTATCTCCCATATAGGAGACTTTCTCTGCAAATTCAAAGCCGGATCAGAAATAAATGGAGTCAGCTGGGTGTGGGCATCATGGTCACGGGTGATTGAGCCAGGCTGGCCAGATGGACCTAGTATGGCTGTACCTGAGTCAGCTGGTTGTTGTACCTGTTTACCTAGTGGGTGCTCACGTAGTCAACTCTTTTGTCTTTTTTAATTTGTTTTTTAATGAAATCCTTGCAGACCTCCCCTTTCTGTAAACACATTATCTAGATCATAGTACCATGGATTAGATTACAGTTTATTTTAGTTACATTCCAGCCTGGAGGACAAGGTGGCCTGCCAGTCACCTTGAGTGAGAGAGTAACAGAGGGGAGAAGACGATGGGGAGTTCTCTTTGGCTGTAGCTATAGCTCAGCTCTCTGAAGAGGAGTGGGAGATAAGGTGGGGGGATTTTCAGTGTCTGGAGAGCTCTGTATGTCAACTTGTTCTTTTTATAAATGTAATACCAATTTTGTTCCATTCTGATTACCAGATTTTTCTTCATCAGTGAAAAATTCCCCATCATTTTTCATAATAAACATTGGGGTTTGAGAGTTCCATTTTCATCCCTTCCTATGGGTTGTGAATTGATTGAGAAATGTGCACAGGTGTCAGCTAGCGTTCTAGATAACACCTTTGCTAGTGAGAAAGCTCAAATGGAGAGCTCCTGCAACCTGAATTGAGTTGATTTATCCCAGTGGCGGGTAGAGAGCTGCACGGTGCTGCCTTGGAGGTTTGCCCCCTGAAGGGAGGAGAGGGGGAGACTGGGCAGCCTTTCACCAGGCGTCTCAGGAGAGGGGGCCGGAGGGTGGACCCTCAATGCATCACTCCCCTCCTCTAGAGGGAAGAGGTTCTCCCTAGTGTCCATCCTACCATTCCTCGTGCAGACTGAGTGTGGGGGAGGAGACCATGGAGGATGGTTTCTTCCCAAAGTTCTAGAGATGAGAAGTCTTTGATTATGTATGGGCCCAGGAGGAAAGGTTAACAGCTTGTAAAAGTTTTAGTAACCGAGCATTACTCAGATTCCCCCGACAACTCTAGAAGTAGGCCAATACTCACTCCCACTTTATAACTGAGGAACTTGAGTCATTTGTCCAGGGTCATCCAGATCTATGTAGGAGAGCAGGGACTCAAAACCTAAGTCCCCCAGACTCCAAAACTCAGGCCGCCAGGTCACCTATGAGAAAGCGTGTATGCTGTTATCCCTTTCTTAAACTTACTATAGGTGTAAAATAGCCTCTCAGGGATCTGAGGTAATAGATCATAAATATATACACCTGTGCCCTTGAATTGTGTTCTGTGTTGGAAGCACAGTCTCCACTTCAGATGGTCCCTCCTGTATCACCTGGTCCCCATGCAGACGTGTGCTCTCTCCTCTGGACGCCCTTGGGCTTCCTGTCTCCTGTATGTGAGGACCGATGATGCCTGTGCTTTGTGGTCTGTTGCACTTGCTTTACCCCTTTCTCTAGAAGGTGGGCACCAAAGTGCCTGTCGTTTTTGTACATATGGTACCATGTAGCACAATGCCTGAACTCAGACGGGCTCTCTGGGATTAGTTTTTTAGTTGAATAAATTTAAGTGACTACTTTTCATCTACTTTAGAGTTTAAGAGAGAAGAAAATATAATGGAGAGGAAAGGCCAGCAGTTGAAAACAGAATGAAGTGGGAACAGGAAGAGGACAGAGGGAAACTGATAATGAGGAGGAGAAAGAAAAGAAATTTTAAAAAGAAGAAAGAAGTGACACAGGTCCGGGATGTTGTGCTTCCTCCTCCACCTGAGATGGTCCTACCCTTTTGAGTGGCTCTGATCACTCTTGTCTTAGTGGGGTGGGTGGATGCTTAGGGAGGGGAATCACTACAACAGTGGCCAGAGGTCATTCCTAATTCATCCCTCTCTGTTGCAGCCACCAGGATGGAAAATGCCCTCAACGGGCAAGTCCTCTGGCAGCTGTGAAGTAGACACGATTAAATTATCTGGTTTCTATTTTTAGCCTGCTGTTAGCACTGTCTAAAACTGATCAGTTCAAGGTAATCATTTGCTACTATTTCTATTTTAATTATAGTCTCCTTAAACTCAGTTTGGGCGACATCAAACTGGTTTCTGGTCATTCCACTTTCTTTCATTCTTAGATTTTAAGTTCTAATGAACTTAAAATTCTATACCTCCAATTGGAAAACATTTTACAAGTTTGCATAAGAGATGCCATTTATTAAATAGAAGTTTTCATTAAATTCACTTGCCCATGGATACTGTATGTTTTGAAGTTAAAAAATGAAAATTAACAAATAATTGGTATTAAAATATAATTGGTATTTGTTGGGTGGTAGAAGGGAGAGTTGGTGTCATATTTAAAGGCAGGAAATTTAAATAATGTTAGGGTATAACTCAAAGTGGAATTTTGTGGGCAGATTCACCAAATGCAGATGACTCTTTTTTTTTTTTTTTTGTGGTACGCGGGCCTCTCACTGTTGTGGCCTCTCCTGTTGTGCAGCACAGGCTCCGGACGCGCAGGCTCAGCGGCCATGGCTCACGGGCCCAGCCGCTCCGCAGCATGTGGGATCCTCCTGGACTGGGGCACGAACCCGTGTCCCCTGCATCCGCAGGCGGACTCTCAACCACTGCGCCACCAGGGAAGCCCGCAGATGACTCTTGAGTTTAGTGAGCAAAATATCAGAGCAGCTGATTCTTTGAGGGGCAGAATGTGGGGTGCAGGCAATCCAGGGCCACTGGTGGTTATTGGAACAAGAAAGGGGTTAGTGAGTTGCCCATGAGGCCTGAGAATCCACACTGGGAGGCCCTGGGGAGATGGCAGGGGTGGGCAAAGGATGGAAAATGGCAGGGCCAGCGTGGGGAAAGATGGGCAGGAGAATCGGGAACATATGAAAATGGCCAGTAGTAAGAGCAAGGGGGATTGGAAGTGGTTGGAAAAAGGAATGAGGGGGAAATTAAAACAGGTTGGAGGGTATTAAACTACATCAGAGGTTTGTCAAAAAGAGCCGAGAAGTGTCTACTTTCTGGACAGTGCAAAGATCATCCGGGTAAGGATCCACTCTTCAAGGAAGAAACAGCCTAGTAGTGGAGATGGCATGTACACAGATACTTAGGGGACTAGATAGGACGTGATGGGTGCAACAGGCTGGCATAAGGCAATTGCAGTGGCTGCCGAAGGGAGGGAGAGATTCAATGCTTGCCTCTCTCTGATTCTTTGAGAGAAGCTACTGGCTTTTTCTTTTTGAAAATCCAACTCTTAGCAAGTCCCTGATACCAACGAGGCACCCACTGTAGGTTTGGTTTTCTGAGATGGCCATTCGGTGGGATGACTGTGCTCTAACCATTCTATTGGTGTCAGTATAATGGATTTATTTCCCATGCTGTCGGTGTAGACACCAGTGACTTTACATGAAGTGGATCAGTTCATCATTGCCTGACAGATGGCAGCCAGCCTGCTTCCCTAGGCTAAGTCACTTCATCCCAGCCAAAGCATTGAAAACATTTATAAGAATTTTTTGAGTTAGAAAGGATCTTATGGATCATTAGTATGATCTCCTGATTTTTCCACTTGGAACGCTTAGGACCTCAGGGGTTAGATGAGTTGTCTGATGTTCAGTATATAATAGTCATTGACTGCAGCCCACGATGAGCCTATCTCAGAGCCAGTCTGTGTCTGGTCCAAGATCAGGGAATGGAGATCCTTACTCTGATTCCAGGTGTCCTTGGAAGGGCCAACACATTTATAACAACAACTAAATATTTCCCAGAGTCCTATGATCCTTCTCTAACACTGTCCTCTTTCTGTAGCATTAGCTACTTGCTAAGTATTGCAACAGTGGAATCTTCATAGAAGTAGGTAGCCGTGGCAAGCTTAGCTTTTGCTCTAAAGAAAAATGGTGTCATGTGGGATGGTGTTAGGAGTCCATTCATTGAATAAACAAGTCATGGCTGTGTGTACAGTACGTACACATTGTAGGGACTTTCCTGGTCATCATGTGCAGGTGCCCCTCTTCCTCTGCCTCTTTCCCCATAGAATTTACATCATTGGAAGCCAGTAGCAGGAGGCAGTAACTTCTGCCTTATACTGTGGAATGGTCAGATTTAAATGTAAGACAAATAGAAAAACCACAGTAGGAGACAGGAAGTCGCATCTTGGCTTAGTAGGCTTCTGAGGTGAGTAATTTTTTTTTTTATGTTTACACTACCGAAAAAAAATAAATTACATACTTTAGAGGATGAATGGGTTGCATATAAAACCCAAAGGTCTTTTCCCTCCACACCGACACGGAGTAGCTTTAATGCTCACCTGCACCTGTAGAACCTTTTAGACAACTGTGGGATGTGAGTCTTGTGACACCTGATGCCAGTTAATCTGCCCCATCGTCATTCATCCTGCTACCAGGGACTTAGAGAAGCTGGCATCAGAGTAAAGGGAAGGAAGGAAGCAAGGTGGTAGAGGTGGCGGCAGACAGGCTGAGCTTTGGGGGAAAAAACAAAAGTGAGAAAATAAAGTTTTCGAGAAAGCAGACGTTTTAGGATGATGCGTCAGAAACATTTGCCACGTTTCATAAGAAATCCAGTGTCGTGCTTCACTGTATTGTCCATATCGACATACCTTGGTGGGTTTTTTTTTTTATAGGCATACTTGTTATTATAACGTCCCCAAGGCAGGTCTGAACCCCTCTGTTTGCTGCATAAGTTCATGGAGCAGGAGAGAACGTAAATTCCTGAAGATCAAAGGCCAACTCACTGGCGAAAGGTGACTAAGCACCAGCCTATTTTTAATTGCCGAAACACCAACAATTAGGGTCTTTATTAGTGTTTTCATCCGGATAGTGACTATGGGCAGGTAATTCTTGATGGTAGACTAGACTGTTAAAAAAAATTTCAGGGTTTCTACTATGTATGAGATAGCTTTGTAAACTGTCCAGTTCTATCCATTTTTATGGTTAATAATTATGAGGCTAGACATCTTTATCATCTTTGAAATGGAGTAAAAACTGATGGTAAATGCCAGTATCCCTTCTGCATCTTACTTTAGGACTGCTTAAAGCTTCAGCTTTACTTTTTTTTTCTTTTTGCGGTACGCAGGCCTCTCACTGTTTTGGCCTCTCCCGTTGCGGAGCACAGGCTCCGGACGCACAGGCTCAGCGGCCATGGCTCACGGGCCCAGCCGCTCCGCGGCATGTGGGATCTTCCCGGACCGGGGCACGAACCCGTGTCCCCTGCCTCGGCAGGCGGACTCTCAACCACTGCGCCACCAGGGAAGCCCAAAGCTTCAGCTTTAAAAAAAATTAGCTTTTAACCACAACGCTGCACTGTATTAATCCTAACACAAACAAAACCAAAAACGCGCACGCCTTCGTAATCAAGCTCCAAATAGCTCTTTGCCAACAACATTTGTGATGCTTTTGGGCTACTTGATATGTGCTGCAATTATATATATCTTTTTCAATATGTAGTATTTTTTTCTTGAATTTCTCTTGAAGAGAAAAATACAAATTTCTCTTAAGAACCTAAGCTTAAAATTCTCCATTTAAGAGAAAGCAGTGTCAGTGCTACAGATAATTTCTCTCCTAGGGCCTTTCTGGCTATATTATTTTTATTAGTTAAAAAACATATTTTTGTGGGCTTTTAAAGGGGACCAGATTTTAGGGGAGGGAATGGTTTTTGGTTACTTCTCTCTTTCCCCTCCTTGCCCGCAGACATCTTCATTCCGCATTCTGAACTTACCAAGCAGCGGCTCTGCTGTGAACTCTCTTTCTTGACTGTCTTAGTAAATGATATATCCAGGGTTGATTAATTTGCCTCTCGTGGATGTCACTGCCCCTCTTCTGGTGTGTCCCCATCATGTCAGACATGAAAATAGAAATTGAAGGAATTTAAAAATAGTAACTAAATTTTTGCTTTGAAAATTCCTCTCCATAATTGGCTACTTGGTATTATTTTTATTCAACGTGGATCCCATGAGTGGAACTGTTTTCAAGTACACTTGACCCCCCAGTGTTGTACACAGCAGGGCACCTGGTGCTGTGCGTGACACCAGGAGGGGCCGCCTGGAGGTGACCGGTGTGGCCGTGCGACACACCCTTCTATAGATTGGTGGCCTGGGCACCTGGACACGTGATACTTTTTTTTCCCCATTTCTCCCTCAGATGTTGTAATTTTCCTCTTTCGAGCATACTAAACAGCATGAACCGTATTATGAGGCTCAGTTTTTATCTAAGAACAAGTCCTTACCACCTGGAAGAGGTGGTCCACTGACATCCACGTACATTGTGTATATGCGTACACACACACACACATACACACACACGTCTTTCTTGGACCGCGATGGATCTGGAGGACACCACAAGCATTGCGATTAGTGCCATCGCAGATTTGTTGAGTTACTGTGTTGTCATTTCCAAGGTTCCTTCAAACCCTTTGTTTTTTATAAAACATGCAAATCTCTGCAGAAGTCCTGATGGTTATTATTAGTCCCGTTTTTCATTTGAGTCTGCAGAGGCCCCAGTAAGTGGCTGGCCCCAGGTTACTGGGACAGGTAGCCTGTGGAGCTTGGTCCACAGGATGGAGAGAGAGCTGCTCCCCGCCCCCCCGCCCCCCCCCCCGGCCTGGTGCATACTGTGATGTGTTAGACTGGTTGGTCCCTTGGGCATTGAGAAGGGGTGGGTGGAGTGTGAGAACATCAGGGTAGATTGACCTTTGCTTTTCAACTCTAGAGAGAAAAGAAGTCAGCAGTCTTCCAGTCAGCAAAGCCTGGGTATCATTTTGCCTTTACTCACATAGCTGTGATCTACTGTAAAGCCAAGAAGGGAGAGGAACTAGTTAGAGTCATTCTTTGGAGCCACCAGTTGTGGGCACCACTGAGTGATACCTGTTGTAGCTGTCTTAGTATTTCTCCTTTCTTTCCTAGGTTTTCTTTAGCTTTCTTTTTTATGCCTTTTCTCATTCATTCATTTATTCTACAGAGATTAAATGCTTATTCTGTGCCAGGTACTATGCTAGGTGCCAGGGATCCAAAGAGTAATAAGCCACTAGGTTTCTGTCCATGAGACCCTCACATTCTATTCGAAAAATAGACTTTATCTAGAGTTTTAATTGTTTACACTATTCTGCCAATTCTAGGACCTCATCTGAGTTTTAGAACAGTCTTGTAAGAAGCAACAGTTAAGCCATATCCTTTTTGTCTTTTCCCTTCTTGTTTATTTATTTCCCTTCCCCAACATTTTTGACTTTCTCCTTTCTCTGTACTTTAAACCCAGTATTCCTAAATGTTTACTGGCACCGCCTAGTTCTTCATGTAATACTCAGATTTAAAGATTTGTCCGATTTCTGTTCTGTCTCTTCTAAGTCAAACAAAATTTTTAATCTCTTTTGTGTCCTCCTACTTATGAACAGCCAAATGTATTCTGACTTTATTTCAGGTATTTTCCAAAATGAGTCAATCATTTCTGATGAAATGTTTCCATTTAATTATGGTGTCTTTTAAAAACCGGTTTGAATCTCTATGATTATTTTATGGAATTTTAAGATTTAAATCCTGGATTAACTTTCAGAAGTTTTTTTCTTGTACGGGGACAGAGGTCTAGAAAATACCAGTTTCTATTACTCAGAGACCACAAAATTCCAGTTTTGTGTGACATGGAGGAGAACTTGCCTTTTCTTCATAGAGTCCATCCAGGAAGAAATGTTCATACATTTCTACACTTTTGGCCTTTTTTCCCATATGTTTTAGTGCATCCTATCATACTGAAATGTTTATTAAATATACGATTGATGATCTGTAGATCTACACCAAGGTGTTGTATACATATATATGTATATGTGTGTATACATACACACACATATTTTACATTTATGTGTTTGCAGGACTTTTCACTGTAGTTCTGAGAATTTACTTTTCTTGGAACAAGAAAATGGTATTTGCTAACTACAGATTTGGAAAGGCAAGAAAGCTGATTTCACGTTCTGTTTGGTTTTAAGAGCAAAAGTTGAGAAAGCAAGGCAGCAGATCCTCCGATTTGCAGGTAGAGTGTTGGAAAATTGAGGCATTCCTAGGAATCAGTTTCTCATAGCAGTTTGTACCACAGCATATTTATTATCCTCTCTTTTGTTTTCCTTCTGTTCAAGAATGTATAAGGGTCCCCTGCTGTTAGCAGTGCTGCTGGGGTTGGATTGATGGGGTTAACTGTAATGTTTACTGTTGAAGTTGGGAGGAAGGATTAGATTGGAAAGAGATCGTTCGGTTTGGTTTGTATTAATTTCCTCTAAATGTATGCACATGAAATAACATTGATCATTTTAAAAAGTGACACCTGTATCTCAAAGAAGAACACTTCTGATGAAGTCACCCGTGGCTCCAAAACAGTCCATCTTTGCACATCAGCTTTTTAGCAAATGTTTTCTGAATGCCCAGTAGAGGCCTGGAACTGTATTCCTTACAGAATAAAGAGTAAGCATGGCCTTCAGAGCCCTTTATTACTTATTCTCTGCTCTGCCTTTCCTTTACCTACCTTTTCTTATCCCCCTAATGTGCTGACTAACCTCCCTTGCTCCTGAGCCTTTCATTCATTCATTCGTTAATTCATTCCAATATTGAGAACCCAATATATAGCAGGCTCTATGGATACACTGATCAAAAGGATAGACCTGACCTCTGCCTTCTTGAAACTACTGCCCAGGCAATGAGATCATTACAACACAGTGCGAGAAGTGCTGTGACCGCAGAAGCTTGGGTGCTGGGGAGCAGCAGAAGGGAAGACTTCCTGTAGGAGGTGACTTCTAAGCTGCAATTAGGAGGATGGAGGAGGAGGGGAGGGAAGGGTGGGCATGGTCAGAGGCTGGGAGATTAGTTAAATGGCTGTTGAAGTTGTCCAGGTGAAATGAATGATGGCCTGAATTAAGGTAGATGTAGCGAGGGAAGCAAAGGGATTTGAGAGACTTAGGAGGTAGAATTAATATAGTGAGGAGATTGATTCCATTTATGGGATTTAAGAGAGAGGTACAGTTCTCTGGTTTCTGGCCTGAATAATTGGATGGTTGAAGGGCCCACCCTTAGATAAGAGGCCTGGCAAAAAGGACTAGGTGAGGTGGAAGATGATGAGCTGTTATGGACCTCGTGAAATTTAGGCATCTGTGGTTTATCCAAGTGAGGATTCCAGTAGGCACGGGGGTGTATGCCTGGGAATTTAGGAGAGACATCTGGGTTGCAGAAAAAGATCTGGAAGTCATCGGCTGGTAATTGGAGGCACAGGCGTAAGAGAGATCCTTTGGCATATATTGGCAATCACTCGGCATGAGAAGCGAAGCTGGCCTGGGATGGCCCCCAGAGGGCACCATCTTAGCAGGGGTGGGCGGCAGGGGAGCAGCTCCCAAAGGAGAGGGGTAAGGAGTGATCAGAAGGTAAAGACAACCAAGGGAATGTCAGGGAGTCAAGAAGAAAGAGCAGAGGATAATGCACTGTGTCAGATGTTGCTGAGAGCTCATGGCAGGCAAAGACTGGGTAAGGTTCATTGACTCTGGCAAACAAGGAGATGGTTGGTGACTTGCTCAGAGCAGTTGTTTTGGAGTGTTAGGGAGATGTCGTGATTTATGGCCTGAACGGGAGGGGAAGAAATAGAGTCTGATTTTAGGGGTTCTTTGTAATTAAATTTTAAAAGTACAAATCCTTCCCCCAGTCCCTCCCTATGACTCTATAGGTGGGAGAATTAATAAGCACCAAAGAAACGTTTGCCTACTACTTGAAATTTTTTTTTTAACCTGTAGTTGGTCATTTGTTTCCTGCCTTTGAAAACGGTTGTCTTGTTTCCTGTTGAGTAGGCTAAGGTTGTTTTTTGTTTGTTCGTTTGTTTGTTTTAAAAAGGGATGCACAGTTCCTTTGACTCGTGGTCCAAATTGGAGTTTCCCTTTTATTATAAACATATTTTAGAGAAGGTGATTACATAATAGAAACTGGAAATAGCTTAGTACTTAGGGACAGGCAGAATCACAGATATTCCTATTTTGATGTTCCCTGGTTGTACAATGGCCACTAGGCCTTGGGTCTGTGTACTCTTGGAATTGTGGCGTTTGTGTTGCATCCCGTCTGGCTCCACAAGAGCTCTGTTTTATAAAAGCTAAAAGATGATATGTTTTATTTTCAACTTAAAACTGAATTAAAATTAATTCTGTGTTGAGACTTTTGAGAATTTCATAACAGTCTGAGATAATTGGTCACACCCTAGGGTGTTGCATAAGAAAATATAATCCTGGTTCTGCATTTTCCCTTGTCCCCAGAGATCTCACTCACAGTAACATCTTAAATAGTAAGTAGTATTATGGGTAATGGGAAAGCAGATCCATCTGTGGAAGGCACTTTCTTTGGAGTGGTAAAGGTTTTTTTTTTTGTTTGTTTTTTTTCTGTACGTGGGCCTCTCACTGCTGTGGCCTCTCCCGTTGCGGAGCACAGGCTCCAGATGCGCAGGCTCAGCAGCCATGGCTGACAGGCCCAGCCGCTCCGCGGCATGTGGGATCTTCCCGGACCGGGGCACGAACCCGTGTCCCCTGCATCAGCAGGCGGACGCTCAACCACTGTGCCACCAGGGAAGCCCTGGAGTGGTGAAGTTTTTACTTAAGTCCACCAGGAAAGAAATTGTTCAGGTCAGGTTTTTTGTTTACGAGGCAGTGATAGGTTGTTGGGGAAAGAGGTGACTTGGGAGTCTGTTTTCCTCTCTTTCGTTAAATAAACCTTATTTAGCCCTCCATTTTACCCACTGGGGAAACACTGTTGATATTTGTACATACTGCCTCCCTAGGGACATGAAATAACCAAATACAGTGTGTGTGTGTGCGTGTGCGTGTGTGTGTGTATCTAGTTACTTTTTTTATAAGATGACACTATAGTATCATAGTGTAATTGATTCATGCTCCATTCCGGTTGGGCTTATGTTTATTGATTAATTCTATTTCAGATCGGTAATGTCTAAGAACTTTTAAATAATAAGGAGATTTTAAAAAAAATGTTAGAGTAATGAATGTGGCCTCTTCAAAGTATTCAGTTGAAGCTCACTTGGGAGAGAAGATGGACTAATTGCATTTTTACATTTAGGACAGCTGCTGACTATATAGGAGCTTCTTATGCATTTGGTAGGCCATAAGTGATGGGGGGACGTTCATCATTTATATGCTTTTTACTAAAGGATGTGCAGAGAAATTGATCAACTCTAATGAGTACATTTGAGCTTTTCTTCTTGTTACTGTCTTGGGTAAACAGCTTGATGGGGAAAAAAAGATAATATTTAGCACACTTTGAGCATTTCATGCTGGACAGGCACCGTGCTCATCACTTTACATGTATTAACTCATTTAATTCTATGAGGGTAGCTATATTATTATCCTCATTTTACAGAAGAATTGGAGTACAGGTTAGATAACTAGCTAAAGTTGTACAGCTAGGAGGTAAGTTAGGGTGGGATTCAATCCTCCGTAGTCTGGCTCCAGAGCCTGTACTCTTACCTCTATACTCTGCTAGCTGTCATTACAGTGTGCCCTCCTTTGCCTGTGGATCTGAAGTTGGTTGAACCCGTGGATAGAACCTGAGGATAAGGAGGGCCAACAGTCCACAGATTTTGGTATCTGCTAGGGTCTTAGAACCAGTCCCCACAGATACTGAGGGACCCTGGACTATTGATTAAATCTGAGTGCTTAATTGATCTGCATCACTCCCTTTTTACTGTAATGAAAATGTTAATCCAGTGGCTAATAAATTCATTGGCCAAAGGCCAATAATGAAAAGATGCTCAACCAGTAGTCAGGAAAATGCAAATTGAAATTAATATACTACCAGTTCTCTACCTGATCGGAAAGATTAAACAGATTCACAGCATCTGCTGCAGGCAAGGGTATCGGGAAAGGACACATACTCACATGTAGCTGGTGGGAGGGCCCGCAGTTATTACAAAACTGCTTAAGTTTTAGAGAAAGTAACCTGGTCATATTTATTGAAATTTTAAATAAATATTCTGTTTGATAGAACTCCTAGGAATTTATCTTAGAGACATAAAATCACCAGTACATAAGGATGTATGTACAAGGATTTTTTTTCTTTTAATGGTGCTATTTGTAATGGTCCCAAACTGGAAACCACTTGGCAGTTGGAGGATGCTTGCATAAATTATATCACATACATAATATTGGCGTTTGGGGAAACTAATCAACAAAACCCTTTTCTTCCTCTCCTAGATGTGGAACCAGTTAGGAAATAAGACCCAAGAGACAGCCAGAGGGAGATCAAAATATTATCTTTAGTAGTGATAAAGCTGATGGACCAGAAGTTTCCTGTTTCTTTACCCTTGAATGAGAAAGACTTATGCCCCCAGCTACTGGTACTGATGGGAGAAGGGCATCAGGGCAGGGAGCACAGAGCAGAGAATGTCCTTGTTTAAATGCAGACTGGCCTCCAAAGACAGAAGTCCCAGGGGGCTGAACCAGGCGTGCCCAGTGTCTCCTCTGCGATTCACCAGTTGGCTAAGTCATTCTTCCTTCCCTGGGGAGGAGGAAGCAAGGGGTCAGGATGGACAGAAGGTGGAAATTCTCCTTTTGTATTTTCCCTCCTAGGGAATGGAGTGGAAATTATTTTGTCCTTACGGAAATCTACGAAGTGGGGAGTGTTCCCCTCTCCCCCAACACGTATTTTGGAATATCATGCAGCTTTGTACTTTTTAAAGTATAAACTAGCTCAATGTGAGCAGACTTGGGAGGATATCTATGATATTTTGTTAGTGAAAAATTGAGTTGCAGGTAATTTTTATCCCGTGATTATATTCAAAGGAGAAACCGTGTTTATGGGTATATTTTTGCAAATAGAAAAAAGTATCTAAAAACATACTGTAGTTTGCTAAGAAGAATGGTGGAGAGTGTGTGTGGAAGGTTGGCAATGGGGAAACTGGGCTTTTACCCTGCACATCTCTGTATTTGTTCAGTTGTTCAAATGAGCAATTATTAATTTTATAAGAAAATGAAATGTATATTTGAAAGTTGCTACCATATATATATATTTTTCAGATTACTGTTCCATTATAGGTTGTTACAGGATATTGAATATTGTTCCCTGTGTTGTACAGTAACTATGAGATAGATCTTAAAATTTCTCATCACAAGAAAAAAAGTTGTAACTGTGTGTGGTGATGGCTGTTAACTAGAATTACTGTATTGATCATTTACAATACATGCAAATATCAAATCATTATGTTGTACACCTGAAACTAATATAATGTTATATGTCAGTTGTATCTCAATAAAAAAAAAGATTATAAAGTCATCTGCAGACGTTGCACGTGTTTGTTCAGTGGTGTTTTCTACAGCAGCCTGTTTCCCCTCCCCGCTTTGGCGGTCCAAGGATCCTTACTCAGAACTTATTTCTAGATGGGCCTGTCTGACCCCCTGCACCCTGTTTTATTTCCATCCCGCACCCAAGGCTGGTGGGGAATTTCGGAAAGTTGTGCTGGCCTCCTTAGTTCTTGTCCCAGTCTGATTCTCAGTGACTGTGTGACCCAGGCTGAGTGAGTGGGCATCTCCGGGCTCCACTTTCCTTACCCGGAAAATGAGATGTTGGAATTACATGAGAAGATTGAACTAATTGAATCATTCTGGGGTGGCTGAGCAGATGGACTCTGGACCCAGTATCTCCAAGCTTAAATTCCAGTGTTGCCACTTACCAGGTGTGTGATTTTTGGGAAAACTTCTTAACCTCTCTGTGACTTACAGGCAGAAGGACTTAGAGCAGTGCTGGGATATAGTAAGCACCCTAAATACTAGCTATTATTATTATTATTATTAATATTTTAACTGGCTAACAATGGAATTAATTCTAATGGCGAAATGATATCTCCAGAGGAGGTGGGTGACAGCATGCTTGTGGACAAGGTTTTTCAGGATTCCTCAAATAGTCCTGAATTCTATCAAGTCTTCCCTGTACAGAGGTATCTCCAGGTGAGGAGGGGGCTCCAGCTTATGCCGAGACACAGCATCCCTCACGGTTTGGTTTGGGTCTTGCTAACTTCCCACCTGCAGGAGCAAGGAAAATGAGGTCTGTTTCATTCCATGCCTTTGAGTAGAGGATTTTTATTGGGAAGTGTTAGAGGTTGAACTGTGTTCCTGCAAAATCCAAATATTGAAGTCCTAACCCCCAGTATCTCAGAACATGACAGTATTTGGAGATAGTGTCTTTAAAGAGGTAACTAAGTTAAATGAGGTCATTTGGGTACGTCCTAATCCAATGACGGATGTCCTTATAAAAAAGAGGAATTTGGTCACAGACACGGACAGAGGGAAGACCCTCTGGGAGGGAGAAGACAGCTGTCTACAAGGCAAGGAGAGAGGCCTCAGAAGAAAACAATCCTGCCGACATGTTGAATTCAGAGCCTCCAGGATTGTGAGATAATAAAGTTCTGTTGTTTAAGGCCCCCCCGTCGGTGGTACCTTGATATGGCAGCCTGAGGAAATCCAGGCAGCTACTAAATTCTCCCTGAGTGACAGTATTTCTGGGGAGAATGTTTGAAGTTGAGGGGAAGCAGTACGGTGTAATGAGTGAGGGCTCAGGCCAGGTTTTAAACCCTGGCTGTGTCACTCACTAGCTTTGTGAATTCAGCCTTTGTTTTTCCTTCTCCTACTGTGTAAAGTGGGAGTAAGCGACTTCATAAAGTTGTGAAGCTGAAATTACATCATGTATGTAAAGTTTATCACTGTGCCCGACACTTGGTAAGCACTCAAAAAAAAAAGCACGTTTATTGTTATGATGAGACAGAATATCAACTAGAAGTCTGTGTGGTTATACATTACACACATTGATTATCAGTCTTAAATCATATTTGTTCATCTACAAGCTTGGAAAACACTGGCTTATTACAGATTTAAAAGCATTTCTTGCTGACATTCCAAGGAGTTTAGATTTAAAGTATAACAAGGATGTCTTTGAAAGTGCGAAGTAGCTAAAGACTATGGGACAGACGCTTTCTGTTCTGTGGTACAGAAGGGAATAGCATTTTTCAGACTTTCCTGGGCCACACGCATTTGTAGGAGGCGGTGCACAAAAAGCACTGTTTGTGGAGGAGGGACAGCCCGCCTTTAAATAAGGAATTGCTTAATTAGATTGGTTTTGTCTGGGAACATATAAGGCAGCGTTGCTGAGAAGAGCATTCCAGGCCTGGACAGTTGCCTCGGTCTCATTGGTGAACCTCTGGTAAATCACTGTAGCAGGGAAATCATTTTGGACTGTTAATCTTTGCTGTTTGTTAAAAATAGCCTGCTTGGGGGCTTCCCTGGTGGCGCAGTGGTTGAGAATCTGCCTGCCAATGCAGGGGACACGGGTTCGAGCCCTGGTCTGGGAGGATCCCACAGGCCGCGGAGCAACTGGGCCCGTGAGTCACAACTACTGAGCCTGCGCTCGGCCACAAGAGAGGCCGTGATAGTGAGAGGCCCGCGCACCGCAATGAAGCGTGGCCCCCGCTCGCCCCAACTAGAGAAAGCCCGCGCGTAGCAACGAAGACCCGACACAGCCATAAATAAATTAAAAAAAAAAAAAAAAAAGAAATAGCCTGCTTGCATCTCTTCATTAGGAGGAAGGCAATGTTTTGTGCTCCTGGCAAAGTTTGGTTTTTGGGGGAAGCATATGAAGGCCACGGAACAGAAATCCCCAAGAAATGCCTTTCTAGCAGCACATGAGAGCGGAAAGATTGAAAACTTACACTGGAAAATTGCAGCTCAGTGTGATTGGGCTTTGGTGAAATAAGAAGTCAGACCCTTGGGTACGTGACTTTGAAATCTTGCGAGAGCAGTGAAAGTTGAGCTCCTGCTGAATCCAAGTTATGTTTGGTCAAAACAGCTGTGCGCTACTGCTTCCTTCTGCAGAAGGGCCCACATAATTGTTTAATTGTGGAGGGCGTACTGTTGGAGATCACGAATGAAAGTGCAGCTTTCTTTCCTGCTCTAGAGGGAGGGCATCAGTAGAAAAATAAAAACTTGGCACACCTTCCTTTTTTTTTAATTTTAATTTTTTTACTAAGGCAAAAACAAAATAATTTTGTAATTTTAGAGGTCTAGTTAGTAACAAAATTGTCCCGTAAAAATTTACAAATACACAATTGAAATATGCAAATACAATTTACATGTTTTAAATGAAAATACAGTGGTCTGTGCTATTGACAGAATGTAATATTCATATATGAGTTTAAATAGTAGAATGGAACTTGAAATTAACTTGCCGCTTGGCATGTTTGTTTCAAAATAGTAAAATTTAAGAAATGGAGAAGGCTTTAAAAGCGATTTTTTAAAATTAAATAGTGCATCCAATATAGCATTACCAGAACAAATATGTTTATAAATACATTTATTCATGTAGTTTCTAATACTAAAAGTAAAAACTTGACTCTTACCTTTGACTACTGTGTAGAGTGATATCGAGAATTAACACTTTCCTTTTAAATGTGAAGAGATTATTAAGTGTAAAGGTGCCTATTTTCATCTTCTCCGGCCATGCACATCACGGTTACTCCTGACATTTTGCTGCCTGTAAAAAGGGCGTTTTTCTTTAAGGTGAATCTTTTTGCAAGTTGACTTCTATTTATGCATAACTCCTCCCTAAACTTTATGTATAGTAGGTGCTAATAAATGCAACCCTGAGGATAGAGTAGAATTAAATAAGAATTGTTGTGAGTTTCTTAGAGTGCCCTGATTGTGTGTGTGTGTGTGTGGGGGGGGTGTGTGTGTGTGTGTGTGTGTATGTATGACAAATTCATTATGGAAATTACATTATGAGTTGAAAAAAAATTTACAAAGAATTTGCCTGGATTCCTGTCATATTGATAAAACCGCCATATTCAATTTTACATGTTATCTTTGCCTTTTTCCATATGCCATTATTGTTTTTTTTAAAACATGGTTGTACATGTCCATACAGTTTTATATTCTGCTTTTTATTAGTTACAGCAAATGTTTTTCATTTCATTATAGGTGCTTTGTAATGCCCATTTTAATACTCTTATACTGAACAGGTTTACCATTAATTACTATCCCTCTATTATCCTATATGTAGGTAGATTTTGCTTTATTTTGTCTTGTAAATAATGCCTTGACATTTTTTCAGCATTGAGCTTTTTATCATCCAATGAATACATTTCCAGGAATTGGTCAAAAGTATGACTTGTAGCAAATACTACCATATTCCTTTTGAAAAGGATTCTAGCAAATACTACCATATTCCTTTTGAAAAGGATTATAGTGCAAGGTGCATCCTTTGTTTTATATGTTAACCAGCGTCTTGAACTTTTAGGTTCCTTCTTCTTGCTATTAGAAATAATACTGAGGTGTACTTTTTTTGTGTGTAAAAATTTGGTGCACATTTCTAATAGAGGTAATAACAGTGGGTTTAAAATTGACAGCCATGGACAGATATGCAAAAATGGAACTTTTAAAATTTCTCCCTTCTAAACTTAATTTACCTTTCAAGCTAAGTTGCCAGTTTTAGGCAGCTCACCTCCCATTTAAGGCTGTAAAGCTTCGTTTCCCTCTGCACCTGGGACTGAGAAGCAGACCTTCCCTGTGGCCTTGGCAGGCATTGGGTTCCTGTGCCATTGGAACCTTGCTGGCCTCTGCTCAAGAGGAGCCCATCTTGTGGTCCTCTGGAGTGCTTCTCTACAGGGCTGGCCATCTCCCTGGGCTGCCTTCTGAGAAGCCGGGCCACCCTCTCTTCTTCCGTGATAACCTGCATCCTTCCTCCAGACTTCTCTAGGGATGCCATCCATTTCGATGGTCTGAGCATCTTTGCTCTTTACCCTTTTGTCCCCACGTCTAAGTGCTAGTCCTGCCCCCCGGAATCCCTCCTTCAGATCCCCGGCCAAACTCTTTATCAACTTTTGTGCCGAAAAATAGCTCTTATATCATTAAGAGCTTTTCTTCCCTCTGGGATTATGGTAGAAACTCCAATGCTTTAAATTCTTCAGTTTTGCTCCTGATCTATGAAGATAAGCTTTCAGGATTAAAAAGGAAAAAGAGAGCTTTCCTAAATTTCTGGAGACTGCTTTGACTTTCAGATTTACCTCTGCTTTAGGTTTAGGAGACTCTAATCAGGAACTGGAAAACCCAGGGGTTGACTCTTTCGTCCTAGGCTGCATTGCCTCTCCCTGTGGAAGAAAGGGTATGTGTAAGACTCAGGCAGCTGCCTGAATGATGGGTGGGAAAGGGCATCAGTCCAAGAGCCGCAGGGAGGAGACTGGGGAAGCTGATTCTTAACAGCCCAACAGTGGTGACTGCATATTGAGTTTAATCTGTGCACAATTTGTGTGTTAACTTAGTGGATATAGAATAATATTAATAGCAAGTGCCTGTCAGTGCCAGGACTGTTTCCAGTGATTTTCTCCATTAACTTCTTTAGCCCTCAAAACAACCTGAGAAGTGGTACTACTGTTACTGCCTCCATCCCATGAACCAGGGGCCAAGACGAAGCGAGCTTTGTAACTCTTCAACCAGTAAGTGGTGAGGCTGGGTCTTGCAGCCCAGCAGTCTGCCTCTGCTGGTAACCGCTGGTTCTATTGCTGGTCACGGGCTGGGAGGCCACAAGTACTTAATTTGATGATTATTGAAGGGAAATCCTTTTCTCTTGCATTTGTTATAATTTGGTTCTCTTCTTTCGGGAGTTTGATCATTTCATAAAAGGTGGTTCTTTTCCTGTTTAGGAAGGCGTCATCCCTTTATTGTTTTGGTTTGTTTCTATACTTACGTATTTTTCCTCACTAACTTAGCTGTTTCTCTGATGTGGCTAAAGAGACTTCCGTTTCAACTACTTGGAATCACTAGGGTTTAAACTCTGTATCATCTCAGGCCAGTGATTTGCTTTCCAGAGTTGTGTAGTTTTAAAAACCTGTTTGTTAGGGAAAAGGGCAAAAATATGTGAAAGTGGAGAGATGAGTAGAGTGAACTTTTCATGTGCCCAGCACTCAGCCTCAGCAGTTTGAAGCTCATGGCCAATCTTGTTTCATCTATACCAGGAGTTCTTAACCTTGGCACTACTGACATTTTGGGCTGGAAAATTCTTTGTGTGGGAGGCTGCCCTGTGCCTTGCAGGATGTTTAGCAGTATCCCTGGCCTCTACCTACTAGATGCCAGTAGCACCAACCCCCCACCCCCTTTCTGGTTATGACAACTAAAAGTGTCCCCTGGGGAGCAATTCATCCCTAGCTGAGGACCACGGATTTATGCTCACTCCACTCTTCCCATCCCCTCAAGATTATTTGGAAGTAGATCCCATACATTAATTCAAACCCATTTGGGGATATATTTTTAAAATATAATGTCTCAAGTTTTGTTAGTCCGTTAGAGAGGAAGGGAACAAAGATCTAATTATGTTCCTATACGAATTGTTGTCACGGCAGCTAGCCACTGTTGGCTGCAGAGATGGTCATAGTTCCTACCAGCTACCAGTATCGATATGAACTAGGAAACACAAAGAAATCGGTATTGTGCTCCAGCCTGTACATTTTAAAAAACTGTAGTAAAATATACATAGTGTAAAATTTTCCATTTTACCCATTTTTAAGCATATAGTGCAGTTCAGTGGCATTAAGTACATTCACATTGTTATGAGACTATCACCACCATCCATCTCTCCACGCCTCAATCCCTGGCAACCACTATTCTACTTTCAGTCTTGATGAATTTTACTCTTCTAGGTACCTCATATAAGTGGAATTAGATACTTGTCCTTCTGTGTCTGGATGATTTCACTTAGCATAATATCTTCAAGGTTCATCCATGTTGTAGCATGTGTCAGAATTTTCCCCATTTTAAGGCTGAATAATATTCCACTGTATATATATATATATATACCACATTTTGTTTATCCCTTCAACTATTTATAGACATTTGGGTTGTTTCCACATTTTGGCTATTGTGGTTAATACTGCTGTAAACATGGTGGGCAAATATCTCTTCAAGACCTTGCTTTCAGTTCTTTTGGGTATATACTCAGGAGTGGAATTGCTGGATTGTATGTAATTATATTTTTAATTTTTTGAAGAACCACTGTTTTCCATGGCAGCTGCACCATTTTACATTCCCACCAGCAGTGCACAAGGGTTCTGATTTCTCCACATCCTTGCCAATGCTCATTATTTTGTCTTTAAAATAATTACCATCCTAATGGTGTGAAGTGGTGTCTACTTGTGGTTCAGCCCGTACCTTTTAAGGTGTACCTCTGGTAATTGAAAAGCAATTCTACTAGAACCTTCCTGCTAGATCTAAGTCTTGCTATTGTGTATTTCTACTTTTACCTTGGAACAGTTTGCCCTGAACCCTCAGCTAGCCATCTGTGACTTAATCCTGGGAAGAGGCGGGGGGAGTGGGTTGTGTTTGTATATAGGGGAAAGCTTTTAATCCATATTGAAGTGTTGCATTTGCGCATTTACCATGAGCACTTAAGGGAAAAGATTCTGGTTAGATATGTATGGAATCAGAGACCATTAGAGCTGGAAGAGGCATTAGAGACCAGTTCATAAAAGGAAATTGAAACCCAGAGCATGTAAAGCTCCTCTTCTTGACTTGAGGGTAGTGACAATGTCTTGCTCACTGTCCCCAGTATCTAACGTATAGAGTCAACCACTAAATGTTTGTGGAATTAATCCATGAATTACCTAAGCCTGACCAGTTGGCTTTTCAGTGTCAGGACTAGGGCATTCAGTTGGTTACATATGACATTATGTGACTAAATAATGGCAGTTTGCTTCAATGGCCAAGTGAGTCTTCTCTTTCTCCTTTTCAGTTGCTGGTGTGACAAGATTAGATGTAGTTTTCCCACAGTGAGGCCCTCTCTTCCTTGGAGATAGGTCTGAAGGGGTCTTGAAGACGACCAGCCCAGCTCAGGAGCCCTGAGGAGCCCTGGGTTGGCTGAGTGGTGGCAGTCAGGCTTTGATCACTCTTAAATCTCTTCCACTTCATCCTTGCCTCAAGCTTGCACGGTCCAACCTCCCTGTCCTGTATTTGTGTTTTGCATTCTGGGAAAGCCCAGTTCCTAATGGGTGCCTCTGTAGGTCTCTCTCTTTATACTTCTAATCTAGGAGGTCGCCATCCTGCCTGCATGTTAGAATCCCCTGAACACTTTGAAAAGGCCTGGTGACAGGCCACATAAATCAGAATCGTTGAGGATAGGACCCAGGCATTATTTTTCAATTTTTTAATGTTCGTAACATCCCTCAATTTTCACCTGTTTCAACCATTTTCCTGATTGTCTGCCTGAATCTCATCCCTCCTTAACCGTGAACTTCTTGTCATTTACTTTGGATCTAAAGGCACACAATGTTAGTGTTACTTTACAATTACTTGTAGGTTATTTGTGTTCTCTTGCCAGTTAGATTATAAACTCCTGAAGGCAGGGATCATGCCTTTTTTCTCCTCTGTCCTATTGGATCTCAAACTTGAGTGTGCATCACAATCACTTGGGGGATCTGATAAAACACAGATTGCTGGGCCCACTCTGGGAATGTCTCATTTAGTAGGTCTGGGTAGGGCCGGAGAGTGTGCACTTCTAACAAGTTTCCAGGTGATGCTACTCCTGCTGGTCTGGGGACCATACTTTTGAGAACTGCTGCTCTAGTCCCTGAACCATTCTTCATGCACAAGGATGCTCAATAATTACTGGCCAGCCAAAAAGAATGGAGCAAATTTCCCCTTGCTTGCTCTTCTGAGTAACTATGTTCTGCTCTCACTGTGGGCTGGTCTGCAGGCTGAGAGAATGAAAGAATGTGTGACTGATCATCTACAAATAAGCATAACTTTGACTTTCTAGTTGCCAATTCCTTTACACTCTGAACCTTGCTAAGACAGTTATTTTTCTATTTGTGTATACGTGTATGTGTGTGTGTGTGTGTGTGTGTGTGTGTGTTGTTGGTTGTGCATTTAGGCTATAAAGAGATATGGCCGGGCTTCCCTGGTGGCGCAGTGGTTGGGAGTCCGCCTGCCGATGCAGGGGACACGCGTTCATGCCCTGGTCCGGGAGGATCCCACATGCTGCAGAGTGACTGGGCCCGTGAGCCATGGCCACTGAGCCTGCGCGTCTGGAGCCTGTGCTCCGCAATGGGAGAGGACACAACAGTGAGAGGCCCGTGTACAGCAAAAAAAAAAAAAAGAGAGATATGGCCACATCGTGCAGGATAGGATCCCAGTTCACCTCCTGTCTTTCAAGGTAGAAATTGAGCATGAGCAGTAGTAGGAATAAGTTTTTGGAAAGACTGGTGAAGGGTGATCTCCAAATACAGGGGAAACTCAGCACAGTCAATTTTAAAAACAAGAAATTCTCTGAAAGTGTTATTTTCTATGAATTATTAGGAGTTTAAAGTATTCTTGTTATTGGGAAAACAAATGAGCTTGGGTGGAGCTGACATTGGCTACTTACAGCCCTACCTTGGAGCATAACCCTGATGAATTTCACTAACAGCCACAGTTTTTTGTAGCATGAAAAACTGTCGAGGCTGAAGTTGAGGGTTTATTCAGATACTCATATCCTCCATCCGTTCTAAAAGCAAATTGATACCGAAGTTTTCACTCTGAATACTCTGAAAAGCTTAAACTGCTTTTCCAATGTTAATTAATGGTTAAACCACTTAATGTATTTTGGTTTTGTGTTAAATCAGCTGATCTTTTCTAAGGGTATTGGGGAATTATTTTATAGTTCCTTTTAGGTAAAATATTTTTGAGAGAGAGATCACTGAGATTTTTCTAAGGAGATGTGGTGACTGTTTTGCATAACTGGATAGTTTTGGTGTTGAAAGTTCAATGCAGGGCTGGTTCTTACTTTGTGGGTCTTTAGTGGTGCACCTTGGATTTGAGCAATGTTCTTGCTTATTTCATGTTCATTTAAAATGAGAAAAATTAGACTCAGAAAACAGCTGATGATTGTTTTGGAGAAGCATTTGTTTTCTGAGGTACCAATGAGGGAAGCCTCATGGATTTGATTCATCTGCATCTCAAGAAGAACATAATGCTGGGTGGTGGGGGAGGGGAAGACACCCAGCAAAGTGATCTCACAGTCTGATAAGGCCCCTTCCAATAGAAAGTCTCCAGTTTGTTGGTGGGAAAGCAGCTTTGGCTAGTCTCAGAGATTGGAGAAGAAAGTTTTGGGTTTGTCACTTCTTATACCAGATGAGGGTATGGTTATCTTTTCAATCTCTCGCACCTCCTCCAAACAAATGCTCTACCGAGGAAAACATCCAAGTCTGAGACGCACCTTGACGTAGAATCTGAAAGAAGTAGGGAAAACTCACACACAGGCCAAACAGTAAAAGTCTCGATTCTCTCTTCTTTTTCCCATACAGGTGAATTTTGTGGCATGCCAGCTCTTTGCTTTGTTTGCTGCTTTCTGGTTCCGCAGCTACTTGAGTCCTGGTAAAACCAGTCCTGATGTCCGACATGCATTTGCCACCATTTTTGGCATCTATTTTGTCATCTTTTGTTTTGGCTGGTGAGTATGAGCCTCCTGAATTCTAATATTTATCATGTGGTTTTGTAGCGATATTCTTGGCATTTCCCAGGCACTAAGAAAAAAAAAAAAGGTATTTACTCGTATTGTAAAATGTTGGGGATGTTGAGAAATCTCCATTTACTGTAAGAAACTGGAAGGAGTAAACGGACTCTATTAGAAATCAATTCAGTGAATTTTTCTTAAAATTAGACTTCTGCTGATCTCACCCTGGGTCATGTAAATGGAATGTTCTAAGGTTTAATTTTCCCAACGAGGGACCTTTCCTAACTGTTGTAGATATTGGTGTTTTTCTTGCATCACTGCTAGAGATACTGGTGTTAATCCTGCATTTAGAGTAGAACAATAGTTTTCGTGCTGGTGTTAGGGCATGTGTCATTCTTTAACAGAGAAAGCCTGTGGTCTAAGACGTTCTCTACTAGGAAAGCTGGGCAAATCCCCTGGGAGGGGTACTTCTTGAGGAATGAACATTTCTAGAAGTACAGCTTAAGGGAATTTGTGACTTTGTTCAAGGTAGTAGATTATGGCTCTTCCTCCTTCAATGAAAATTTGAGAAAGGATAATGAGTATTTTGGTATCTGGGGCAGCTCAGTTGTGGTCTTGATACTTTAAAATTGAAAGAAAGAACTCTCTTCACTGCAGTTGGCAGACTATGTCATGTCTTCCTAGTGTCCTACAGTATCTTAATTACATAGAACGAAAATACTTCATTTATTTCCTCCTACATAAACATGGGGTAACTGATCACTTGCTTTTTTGTGGGAGTGGAGGTGGAGGTGCAGTATGGGTGGCCAAGAGGTATGTTCATATGAAATAAATTCTGTGTTTCTCTTTCCTCCCCATGATGGCCTACAGGTACTCTGTGCATCTTTTTGTGCTGGTGTTAATGTGCTATGGAATCATGGTCACTGCAAGCGCATCCAGTATTCACAGGTAAGACCCTGGGAATGAGCAATGCAAGGTGAGGCTTTTCATGATCTTTGGAATATATTTCTAGGATGAAGGGATGCCCTCCCCATCTGCCACATGTGGCGTATCCTAAGTGCTCTGGGATATCAGAAAGGAGGGATGGGAAACCTTAAATGCTGGGAGTCTTCAGAGAAAGCTTTACGGAAAAAAAAAAGTGTGATGTGAATTGGGACTCAGGTGAGAGAGAGTTTGTCAGAATTAGGCAGCCTCGTGCGTGATAGCACCAACCTGGAAGCAACCCAGATGGTCAGACTATGGAATACTGCTCAGCAATAGAAAAGAACGAATGATTGCTACACACAGTGCCATGGATGAATCTCAAAATCCACATGCTGAATGAAGAAGGACCCACAAATTCTGTTCTCAAAAATGCAAGCTAATCTGTAGTGACAGAAATCAGATCAGAGGTAACCAGGGGTGAGATGGCTCAGGGAGATGTGAAAGGAACCACAAGAGGCATGAAGCAACCTGGGGGGTGATGGATATGTCTGTTATCTTGAACTTGGCTGAGGTTTTCTGAGTATGAAATAGGTCAAAATTTTGTATACTTTACATATGTCCAATAAGTGTTTAAAAAAAAAGGAAGAAATATTCTTACTATGCTATTTTGACTTCAAAGTGCAGAAGTAATTTCATTCTCCCTTGAAGGCTACACGCTTGAACAATCCAGGGAGATACCTGGAAGAGCTGTTTTGCACTGTCTCTGTTTCCCATGGTCTTTCTGAAACCTCAGAATTAATTCAGCCTCAGTAACACTGGAATGGAAGCTCTGTGGGAACAAAGACTTTTCTCTCCTGTTCACGGTTATAGCCTCAGAGCCTAGAACAATACCTGGCACAAATAAAGGCTCAATAAATATTTATGGAATGACTGAATATACTTGAAAAGAGCTTCACCCTTCTATGGCTTCCTTTCTGATGGCTCCTCTTAAAAAGCAGATGCCTTATTTCAGCCTCAGAAAGTTCTTTGATTAATAAGACTATGAGCACAATCGTTTTCCTTCTTAAAAGCACTGTAATTTAATTTTTGAGTGTATAATCTTGTAATTACTTCCAATAAATTTCTGATTTGTAAGGGACAATATTTTTGCCTGGTTTTAACTTGGATAGTCATTCAACTTTGTATTTAAAGGAGCTCTGGAAATTTGAATTCTAATCATCTCTCTTCTAAGTGCCCTCCTTGAAGGGGATAGAGTCATTCCTTCAGAAGGGAAATAGGAAATCCGTATTTCTATAATTTGGTACGAATGGGTTTGGGAAATGCTTCATATTATGATAAAATGCTTTTTTCACTGGGAGGTAAAGATGCCTGGCTTTTCCTGCACTTGATGTTGGAAGCAATTAAATGATTTATAAAAGTCTTGTTGCATCTCTAGAGCACATTTCCAGCTACCTGACCAGTTGTAATTTGTCCGCTTTCCCCACACTTGTGTGATGTTGGCGAGGTGCAGTCTGTTTTGCAGGGGGTCAGGCTGCATTTCCAGGTCCTCTGTGTTAGTCTCCGGCCAGGAGTGGAATCTTCCAGCTTTGGCAGAGACTTTACAGACAGGCTCTGATAGTTTCCCCAAAATCATGTTGTGGTAGCAGAGAGCCATGTCATAAGACCGAAAAGAAAAAATGCCAGAACAAGTTCTTCCCCTCTTTCTTTGCTTGTGTGGTTGCCAATACTGCAGAAATAGGGAGTGGTTCACATTTCCCCATGGATGGAAGTTGTTTCCTATTGCTGCTGGGAAAGAACACGAAGCTAGAGTCAGGAAACCTGGCTCTTTCCAGCAGTGTGGGTTTGGAAAAGCCAGGCAGCTTCTTTGCATGTCAGGTTTCCTGCCTACGAAATGTAGGGTTTGTGGTGGTTTGAGCTTAAGGTCTCTTCAAGACCAGGATTTCTGGGTTCTTTGTGAATTGTTTTCCTCTTCCTTTCACCAAGTTATGAGGAGGGGACAGTTAATATTTGCAGCTATGTGGAACTAACCCATTTCAGGACTGATTGTTGTTATTCAGGATTTATCTAGAGAGTTCTTGGGGTACCATTTCTGTTTCCTTCCCAAGCCACTCTGTTGGGCAGAGATCACAGGTAGTCACTTACCTCATATGAACCAACTGGAACAGAATATAATATCTCCTGGGATGGAAGGCCTCATGTGGGAACTTGGTGATGCAGTTACCAATTTTGGAGTACTTGCTTGGTGCCAGGTGCTAGGCTGAGCACTCGTAAATATATTATGTTTCATTATTTTGATCTATAGACTCTTATTTAGTATATCACTTAATATACTATTACATTTAATATTTCCTATCATTATTGATAATATATTCTTTCTAGGACAACTCTATAGGATACAGATTTTTTTCCTGAGATGGAGAAAAATGAAAGCTCAGAGATGGGGAAACAGATCCATACATATGATTTTAACATTATAATTATATATGTTAGCATGTAGCACTAGAGAAATACAGGCAGTGGAGCAGCGAATTGTGTTGGGAGTCGGGGTGGGATGGATAGAACAAGACTATGCCAGGTGACATTGGAGCTGAGCCTTATCTGATAGTTAGTTTCCAGATAGACCATAGGGGAGGGAGCAAGGAGTTGCAGGCAGAGGAAGGAGAAAGATTCCTGGCCTGAAAATGCAGGATGTAGTTGTGGAAAGGGAGCAGTCCCCTGTGGTTTAACACAGGGTGGACATGGAACATGGCTGGAGATGAGTCCAGAAGGAAAGGTAGAGCTTAGCATGCGAATCACCTTGGATGCTGTGTTCAGGAGTTTTAAAGTGATTAGATAGTGGGATCCACTGGAGACTTTTAAGACCAGTAACATTCATTTATTGTTTGTTCACTCAACACACAGTAGGTTCACTCAGCACACAGTGGTGAATGAAACACACATGGCCATCCTTGCTTTCATGGAGCTTTCAGGCTTGTAATGGAGACTGTAGTTCATCAGATTATCACCTATCTTTATATGTACAAGTTGATGAATGTTCTGAATGGCGTGTGTGTGTGTGTGTGTGTGCGTGCGTGCACTGGGGGTTTATACTATAGGATGGTCAGGACCAGTCTCTGAAGGAGGCCAGGGAGTGAACATGAGTAGGTGGTAATTGAAGCCTCAGGCATCAGTAGGGAGGGTCCTAAGCAGAGCACTGGGAATGCTAACACCTAAGGAGTAGATTGAGGAAGACGAGCTGAGCAAGAGCCTTGGAAGAATTGACCAGAGAGCTGGGAAGGAAACAGGGAGAATGAAAGCCAAGAGAACAAATTGTTTTGGGAAGGGAGTGGTTGGCTGTATGATGATGGTTTGTATTTTAGGAAGATCGTTGTGTAAACAGGATGGTTTGTGAAGAGGAGAATCTGAGTGAAGGACCTTACAGGCCAGCGGTTCCCAGCTCTGGCTGCACGTTGGAATTATACCTGCTAGGTGCACCCCATCCCAGTGAAATCAGGGTATCTGGGGGTGGGGCCCGGTGCTCCCCAGGTGATTCCATTACATTGCCATAGTTGAGAACTACTGCAGTGGTCCAGGTGAGAAAAGATGAAGGGCTCAGAGCAGTGGGTGTGAAAGTGAGGAGAGGGGATGGGCTGGGATGGAGATGGACCACATAGGACTTTGTGACTAATTGCATGTGGAGGGTGAGGGAGAGAAAGAAGAAAAAGTTGATTGAGTGGGTGCGCAACAATCTGATCCTCTGTGTTTTTGGTTCCAGATACTCCTTTTTTGTAGCAATGGGCTACCTTACGATATGCCACATCAGCCGAATATACATCTTCCACTATGGCATTCTCACTACAGATTTTTCTGGGTGAGTATCTTAGTTTGTGTGGGGACAGCCCCTTGACTGCTGAGTCCCTTGACTCGGTCCCTTGGGGTCTGTAAAGATCAAGTATGCACGTAAGAGTCATCGGCAACTCATTAAATCAGTTGGTAAGACTGTGCTAATGAGGTTGCGGTTGAAGATTTGATTGCTCTGTGGGACGGTGAGCTCTGCTATGGCCCATGGGCTATATCTGTCCGGCCACCTGTTTTTGTAGTTACACTGGAACATACCCAGGCACTTACTCATTTATGTGTTGTCTCTGGCTGCTTTTGCACTACAGTGGTAGAGTTGAGTAGTTATGACAGAAATTATATGACCCACAAAAGCCAAAATATTTACAATCTTGCTCTTTACAGGAAAAGTCTGCCAACCCCTATTCTAAGGCCCTTAACACAGAGTTGGTGTTTATCTCCTACTGGTTAATAATACAAAATTGTTCCATACTAGCTGATGAATAGCTGCTATCCTGAGCCCGTTGAGTGGCCCCTGGCTGCCCTGGCCTCCTCCCCAGATCCCCCAGACTTCTAGTGATGAGAAGGGCAATGCCTGGCACAGCAGGGGTCTCCATACTTCTAAAAATTTTGTCTGTTACCATAGCCTTAACCTGGGGACCACCCCTCTCCTGACTGGTCACTGGGTGAAGGCGGTGGTGGATCAGTGAAAATTCTTTTGCTCTGTTGGTATTCATTTAGGAGCAACTTTTTATGAATCTTGAGTAATGGGTACTAAAGCAGAGCTACTCCTCATGACACATTGTATATTATCCATGTTACTTCCTTAGGAGTTTGGTCCTGGTCTCCACAGGCAGCCTGGAGTCAGGGAGAGCTGGGTTCTCCTCTCAGGTTGAATTGCCTTTCATTGGATGAGTTGGTAGAGAACAGTCAATGAAATAAAGAGCTACAAATTACTGCCCATTGGTGTGAACCTTGCAAGTTGTACAACTAAACTGTCCCACTGTGAAGAGGCTTCAGAAGGCAAAGTGTTGTTTGGGACACAAAAACTGTTGCATTGGGATTTCCATGACCGTAGTTTGGTCTCAGACTAGCTTTTTGGACATCGGTTCCTCTTAGCCTCGGCCCTTTCGATTTTACCTTTTTCTCTTTGAATTGCCTCCTTTCTTTATTCCTTTCCTCTCAGATTGTAGAGCATAATTTTTCAATTTCTCTGAAACATGTTCACAAACTTCTTTACTTTTTAACAATGTTTACTGCTAACAAAATATGGAAGATATGGCAGCAACAAAGATAACAATATAGTCATGAAGTTATAGCATTAAAAGTAATTTTATTTTATTTTTAACAATAACATACATGTGTCCTTTAGAGGATTAATTGTAATCCCTTGTTTTTTTTTAATATATTTTTAACATCTTTATTGGAGTATAATTGCTTTACAATGGTGTGTTAGTTTCTGCTGTATAACAAAGTGAATCAGCTATACATATACATATATCCCCATATCTCCTCCCTCTTGCATCTCGCTCCAACCCTCCCTCTCCCACCCCTCTAAGTGGACACAAAGCACCGAGCTGATCTCCCTGTGCTATGCAGCTGCTTCCCACTAGCTATCTATTTTACGTTTGGTAGTGTATATATGTCCATGCCGCTCTCTCACTTCGTTCCAGCTTACCTTTCCCCCTCCCCATGTCCTCAAGTCCATTCTCTAAGTCTGCGTATTTATTCCTGTCCTGCCCCTAGGTTCTTCAGAACCATTTTTTTTTAGATTCCATATATATATATCTTAGCATATGGTATTTGATTTTCTCTTTCTGACTTACTTCACTCTGTATGACAGTCTCTAGGTCCATCCACCTCACTGCAAATAACTCAATTTCGTTTCTTTTTATGGCTGAGTAATATTCCATTGTATATATGTGCCACATCTTCTTTATCCATTCATCTGTTGATGGACACTTAGGTTGCTTCCATGTCCTGGCTATTGTAAATAGCACTGCAATGAACATTGTGGTACATGACTCTTTTTGAATTATGGTTTTCTCAGGGTATATGCCCAGTAGTGGGATTGCTGTGTTGTATGGTAGTTCTATTTTTAATTTTTTGAGGGACCTATATACTGTTCTCCATAGTGGCTGTATCAATTTATATTCCCACCAACAGTGCAAGAGGGTTCCCTTTTTTCCACACCCTCTCTGGCATTTATTGTTTGTAGATTTTTATATGATGACCATTCTGACTGGTGTGGAGTGACACCTCATTGTAGTTTTGATTTGCATTTCTCTAATGATTAGTGATGTTGAGCATCCTTTCATGTGATTGTTGGCAATCTGTATATCTTCTTTGGAGAAATGTCTATTTAGGTCTTCTGCCCATTTTTTGATTGGGCTGTTTGTTTTTTTGATATTGAGCTGCATGAGCTGCTTGTATATTTTGGAGATTAATCCTTTGTCAGTTGCTTCATTTGCAAATATTTTCTCCCATTCTGAGGGTTGTCTTTTTGTCTTGTTTATGGTTTCCTTTGCTGTGCAAAAACTTTTAAGTTTCATTAGGTCGCATTTGTTTATTTTTGTTTTTATTTCCATTTCTCTAGGAGGTGGGTCAAAAAGGATCTTGCTGTGATTTATGTCATGGAGTGTTCTGCTTGTGCTTTCCTCTAAGAGTTTCATAGTGTCTGGCCTTACGTTTAGGTCTTTAATCCATTTTGAGTTTATTTTTGTGTATGCTGTTAGGGAGTATTCTAATTTCATCCTTTTACATGTAGCTGTCCAGTTTTCCCAGCACCACTTATTGAAGAGGCTGTCTTTTCTCCATTGTATATTCTTGCCTCCTTTATCAAAGATAAGGTGACCGTATGTGCGTGGGTTTATCTCTGGGTTTTCTATCCTGTTCCATTGATCTATATTTCTGTTTTTGTGCCAGTACCATACTGTCTTGATTACTGTAGCTTTGTACTGTAGTCTGAAGTCACCGAGTCTGATTCCTCCAGCTCCATTTTTCATTCTCAAGATTGCTTTGGCTATTTGGGGTCTTTTGTGTTTCCATACAAATTGTGAAATTTTTTGTTCTAGTTCTGTGAAGAATGCCATTGGTAGTTTGATAGGGATTGCAATTAATCTGTAGATTGCTTTGGGTAGTAGAGTCATTTTCACAATGTTGATTCTTCCAATCCAAGAACATGCTATATCGCTCCATCTCCTTATATCATCTTTAATTTCTTTCATCAGTGTCTTATAATTTTCTGCATACAGGTCTTTTGTCTCCCTAGGTAGGTTTATTCCTAGATATTTTATTCTTTTTGTTGCAGTGGTAAATGGGAGTGTTTCCTTAATTTCTCTTTCAGACTTTTCATCATTAGTGTATAGGAATGCAAGAGACTTCTGTGCATCAATTTTGTATCCTGCTACTTTACCAAATTCATTGATTAGCTCTAGTAGTTTTCTGGTAGCATCTTTAGGATTCTCTATGTATAGTATCATGTCATCTGCAAACAGTGACAGCTTTACTTCTTCTTTTCCGATTTGGGTTCCTTTTATTTCTTTTTCTTCTCTGATTGCTGTGGCTAGAACTTCCAAAACTATGTTGAATAGTAGCGGTGAGAATTGGCAACCTTGTCTTGTTCCTGATCTTAGAGGAAATGGTTTCAGTTTTTCACCATTGAGAACGATGTTGGCTGGGGGTTTCTCATATATGGCCTTTATTATGTTGAGGTAAGTTCCCTCTATGCCTACTTTCTGGAGGGGTTTTATCATAAACGGCTATGGAATTTTGTCGAAAGCTTTTCCTGCATCTACTGAGTTGATCGTATGGTTTTTCTCCTTCAATTTGTTAATATGGTTTATCACATTGATTGATTTCTGTATATTGAAGAATCCTTGCATTCCTGGGATAAACCCCAGTTGCTCATGGTGTATGATCCTTTTAATGCGCTGTTGGATTCTTTTTGCTGGTATTTTGTTGAGGATTTTTGCATCTATGTTCATCAATGATATTGGCCTGTAGTTTTCTTTTTTTGTGACATCTTTGTCTGGTTTTGGTATCAGGGTGATGGTGCCCTCGTAGAATGAGTTTGGGAGTGTTCCTCCCTCTGCTATATTTTGGAAGAGTTTGAGAAGGATAGGTGTTAGCTCTTCTCTAAATGTTTGTTAGAATTTGCCTGTGAAGCCATGTGGTCCTGGGCTTTTGTTTGTTGGAAGATTTTTCTTTTTCTTTTTTTTTTTTTTTTTTTTTTGCGGTATGCGGGCCTCTCACTGTTGTGGCCTCTCCCATTGCAGAGCACAGGCTCTGGATGTGCAGGCTCAGCGGCCATGGCTCACGGGCCTAGCCGCCCCACAGCATGTGGGATCTTCCCGGACCGGGGCACCAACCTGTGTCCCCTGTATCGGCAGGCGGACTCTCAACCACTGTGCCACCAGGGAAGCCCCTGTTGGAAGATTTTTAATCGCAGTTTCATTTTAATGTTTGTGATTGGTCTGTTTATATTTTCTATTTCTTCCTGGTTCAGTCCCGGAAGGTTGTGATTTTCTAAGAATTTGTCTATTTCATTGAGGTTGTCCATTTTATTGGCATAGAGTTGCTTGTAGTAATCTCTCATGGTTCTTTGTATTTCTGCAGTGTCAGTTGTTACTTCTCCTTTTTCATTTTTAATCTATTGATTTGAGTATTCTCCCTTTGTTCTTGATGAGTCTGGCTAATGGTTAATCAATTTTGTTTATCTTCTCACAGAACCAGGTTTTAGTTTTATTGATCTTTGCTATCATTTCCTTCATTTCTTTTTCATTTATTTCTGATCTGATCTTTATGATTTCTTTCCTTCTGCTAACTTTGGGGGGTTTTTGTTCTTATTTCTCTAATTCCTTTAGGTGTAAGGTTAGGTTGTTTATTTGAGGTTTTTCTTGTTTCTTGAGGTAGGATTGTATTGCTATAAGCTTCACTCTTAGAACTGCTTTTGCTGCATCCCATAAGTTTTGGGTCGTCATGTTTTCATTGTCATTTGTTTCTAGGTATTTTTTGATTTCCTCTTTGATTTCTTCAGTGAGCTCTTGGTTATTTAGTAGTGTATTGTCTAGCCTCCACATGTTTGTATTTTGTACAGACTTTTTCCTGTAATTGATATCTAATCTCATAGCGTTGTGGTCGGAAAAGATACTTGATACGATTTCAGTTTTCTTAAATTTACCAAGGCTTGATTTGTGACTGAAGATATGATCTATCCTGGAGAATGTTCCATGAGCACTTAAGAAGAAAGTGTATTCTGCTGTTTTTGGATGGAATGTCCTATAAATATCAATTAAGTCCATCTTGTTTAATGTATCATTTAAAGCTTGTGTTTCCTTATTTATTTTCATTTTGGATGATCTGTCCATTGGTGAAAGTGGGGTGTTAAAAGTCCCCTACTGTGATTGTGTTACTGTCGATTTCCCCTTTTATGGCTGTTAGCATTTGCCTTATGCATTGAGGTGCTCCTATGCTGGGTGCATAAATATTTACAATTGTGTCTTGGATTGACCCCTTGATTAGTATGTAATGTCCTTTGTCTCTTGTAATAGTCTTTATTTTAAAGTCTATTTTGTCTGATATGAGAATTGCTACTCCAGATTTCTTTTGATTTCCATTTGCTGGAATATCTTTTTCCATCCCCTCACTTTCAGTCTGTATGTGTCTCTAGGTCTAAAGTGGGTCTCTTGTAGACAGCATATGTATGGGTCTTGTTTTTGTATCCATTCAGCCAGTCTATGTCTTTTGGTTGGAGCATTTAATCCATTTACCTTTAAGGTAGTTATCAATATGTATGTTCCTATTACCATTTTTTTTAATTGTTTTGAGTTTGTTTTTGTAGGTCCTTTTCTTCTCTTGCGTTTCCCACTTAGAGAAGTTCCTTTAGCATTTGTTGTAGAGCTGGGTTGGTGGTGCTGAATTCTCTTAACTTTTGTTGTCTGTAAAGGTTTTAATTTGTCCATCGAATCTGAATGAGATCCTTGCTGGGTAGAGCAATCTTGGTTGTAGGTTTTTTTCCTTTCATCACTTTAAGTATGTCTTGTCACTCCCTTCTGGCTTGCAGAGTTTCTGCTGAATGATCAGCTGTTGACCTTATGGGGGGTCCCTTGTATGTTATTTGTTGTTTTTCCCTTGCTGCTTTTAATATTTTCTCTTTGTATTTAATTTTTGATAGTTTGATTAATATGTGTCTTGGTGTGTTTCTCCTTGGATTTTTCCTGTATGGGACTCTCTGTGCTTCCTGGACTTGATTGACTATTTCCTTTCCCATATTAGGGAAGTTTTCAACTATAATCTCTTCAAATATTTTCTCAGTCCCTTTCTTTTCCTCTTCTTCTTCTAGGACCCCTTTAATTCAAATGTTGGTACATGTAATGCTGTCCCAGAGGTCTCTAAGACTGTCCTCAATTCTTTTCATTCTTTTTTTTCTTTTTTCTTCATTCTGCTCTGCAGTAGTTAATTCCACTATTTTATATTCCAAGTCACTTTTCCCTTCTTCTCCCTCAGTTATTCTGCTATTGATTCCTTCTAGAGAATTTTAAATTTCATTTATTTTGTTGTTCATCATGGTTTGTTTGCTCTTTAGTTCTTCTAGGTCCTTGTTAAACCTTTCTTGTATTTTGTCCATTCTATTTCCAAGATTTTTGATCATCTTTACTATCATTACTCTGAATTCTTTTTCAGGTAGACTGCCTATTTCCTCTCCATTTGTTTGGTCTGGTGGGTTTTTACGTTGCTCCTTCACCTGCTGTGTATTTCTCTATCTTCTCATTTTGCTTAACTTACTCTGTTTGGGGTCTCTGTTTAGCAGGTGGCAGGTTCGTAGGTCCTGTTGTTTTTGGTGTCTGCTCCCAGGCAGACACCAAAGGTTGGTTAAGTGGGTTGTGTAGTCTTCCTGGTGGAGGGGACTGGTGCCTGTGTTCTGGTGGGTGAGGTGGATCTTGTCTTTATGGTGGGCAGGACCATGTCTGGTGGTGTTTTTTGGGGTGTCTATGAACTTATTATGATTTTAGACAACCTCTCTGCTAATGGGTGGGTTTGTGCTCCTTTCTTGCTAGTTGTGTGGCATAGGGTGTCCAGCATTGTGACTTGCTGGTCGTTGAGTGGAGCTGGGTCTTAGCATGAGATGGAGATCTCTGGGAGATCTTTCACTGTTTGATATTACTTGGGGCCGGGAGGTCTCTGGTGGACCAATGTCCTAAACTCAGCTCTCCCACTTCAGAGGCTCAGGCCTGACACCTGGCCAGAACACCAAGACCCTGTCAGCCACATGGCTCAGAAGAAAAGGGAGAAAAGAGGAAGGAAGGAAGGAAGGAAGGGAGGGAGGGAGGGAGGGAGGGAAAGAAAGAAGGAAGGAAAAGAAAGAAAGAAGGAAGGAAAAGAAAAATAAAGGGAAAGAAAGAATAAAATAAAGTTGTTAAAATAGAAAAGAATTATTAAAAATAAAAAAATAATAAGGCTTCCCTGGTGGCGCAGTGGTTGAGAGTTCGCCTGCCGATGCAGGGGATATGGGTTCGTGCCCCGGTCTGGGAAGATCCCACATGCTGCGGAGCGGCTGGGCCCGTGAGCCGTGGCTGCTGGGCCTGTGTGTCCGGAGCCTGTGCTCCGCAATGGGAGAGGCCACAACAGTGAGAGGCCCACACACCACAAAAAAATAAGAATATAAAATCAAAATCAAATAAAAAAGTAATAAAAAGGAAAGAGAAAGAAAGAAGAGAGCAGCCAAACCAAAAAACAAATCCACCAATGATAACAAACGCTAAAAACTATACTAAAAAAAACCCCCAAAAACGGACAGTCAGAACCATAGGAGAAATGGCAAAAGCAAAGCTATACAGACAAAATCACACAAAGAGGCATACACATACACACTCACAAAAAGAGAAAAAGGAAAAAATATATATATAAAAAAATTTAAAAAGGAAGAGAGCAACCAAATCAATAAACAAATCTACCAATGATAATAAGCTCTAAATACTAAACTAAGATAAACATAAAACCAGAAACAAATTAGATGCAGAAAGCAAACCCTAAGTCTACAGTTGCTCCCAAAGTCCCCCACCTCAATTTTGAGATGATTCATTGTCTATTCATGTATTCCACAGATGCAGGGTTCATCAAGTTGATTGTGGAGATTTAATCCACTGCTCCTGAGGCTGCATGGAGAGATTTCCCTTTCTCTTCTTTGTTCGCACAGCTCGCGGGGTTCAGCTTTGGATTTGGACCCGCCTCTGTGTGTAGGTGACCTGAGGGCGTCTGTTCTTTGCTCAGACAGGACGGGGTTAAAGGAGCAGCTGATTCGGGGGCTCTGGCTCACTCGGGGAGGGGTGGAGGGGTATGGAATGCGGGGCGAGCCTGCGGCGGCAGAGGCCGGTGGGATGTTGCACCATCCTGAGGCGCACCGTGTGCTGTCCCATGGAAGTTGTCCCTGGATCACGGGACCCTGGCAGTGGTGGGCGGCACAGGCTCACGGGAGGGGATGTGTGGATAGTGACCTGTGCTCGCACACAGGCTTCTTGGTGGCGGCAGCAGCAGCCTTAGCGTCTCATGCCCGTCTCTGGGGTCCGCGTCGATAGCCGCGGCTCGTGCCCGTCTCTGGAGCTCGTTTAGGCGGTGCTCTGAATCCCCTCTCCTCGTGCACCCTGAAACAATGGTCTCCTGCCTCTTAGGCAGATCCAGAGTTTTTCCCGGACTCCCTCCCAGCTAGCTGTGGTGCACTAGCCCCTTCAGGCTGTGTTCACGCAGCCAACCCCAGTCCTCTCCCTGGGATCTGACCTCTGAAGCCCGAGCCTCAGCTCCCAGGCCCCGCCCACCCCGGTGGGTAAGCAGACAAGCCCCTTGGGCTGGTGAGTGCCGGTCAGCACCAATCCTCTGTGCGGGAATCTCTCCGCTTTGCCCTCCGCACCCCCGTTGCTGCGCTCTCCTCCGCGGCTCCGAAGCTTCCCCCCTCTGCCACCCGCAGTCTCCGCCCGCGAAGGGGCTTCCTAGTGTGTGGAAACCTTTCCTCCTTCACAGCTCCCTCCCCAAGGTGCAGGTCCTGTCCCTATTCTTTGTCTCTGTTTTTTCTTTTTTCTTTTGCCCTACCCAGGTACGTGGGGTGTTTCTTGCCTTTTGGAAGGTCTGAGGTCTTCTGCCAGCGTTCAGTAGGTGTTCTGTAGGAGTTGTTCCACATGTAGATGTAGTTTTGATGTATTTGTGGGGAGGAAGGTGATCTCCATGTCTTACTCCTCCGCTATCTTGAAGGCCCCCTTTTTAAAACTATTTATTTATTTATTTATTTATGGCTGCATTGGGTCTCAGTTGTGGCACGCACCCTCCTCTGCAGTGCGTGGGCTTCTCTCTAGTCGTGGCGCGTGGGCTCCAGAGCGCGCAGCCTCTGTAGTGGCAGCATGTGGGCTCTCTGGTTGTGGTGTGTGGGGTCAATATTTGCGTGCCAGCTTAATTGCCCTGCAGCAGATGGGATCTTAGTTCCCCAAACAGGGATCGAACCCGTGTCCCCTGCATTGGAAGGTGGAATCTTAACCACTGGACCACTAGGGAAGTCTCAAAAGTAGTCTTAAATGGTGGTCATAACTTCCCCTAGTGTTTAATCAAGAAACTTTATTTTTTTTGGTTCAACTTCAGGACTGGGTCCCCCCACCCCATCCGCCATACTTAGAAGAGTTCCTGGCTCTTCATAGATGTTCACTAAAGGAATGAGTTAAATACTCTAGTATTTGTCAGTCCTTTTTTTTTTTTAATGCTTCCAGGAGCCTCAATTAAACAGCCCCTCCAGCCATATTTGGTTGGGATATTGAACAAAAAACTCTGACTTTAGCCTAAAGTAGATTATTACTTGTTTCTCATCTATATCATCTTTCTTTTTAGGACACAGGTGTATATTCATTCATTCTTTTCTACAACAGTTTTTTAGTCTGCAATATGCTATGCACAGTGCCAGGTGTCAGAGACACCGTGCCTTTTAGCAGGAGGAGGGGTATTCCTGGCAAAGGGAATAGCTCTGCAGGAGCACAGAGATGTGAGGTGCTTGTGGAGGTCCCAGAAAGCCACCTTCCTTTCCCTGCCACCCACATTCTCATGTCAGCAGCCTGGCAGTCCCTCGAATCCGTCCACTGCCACTCATGCCCGCTGCCACCGCCCTGATCCCCATGTCTGCACCTGTCCTAACTGGCCATCTTTCCTGCCATCCTGCACCTCTCCTCCACTCTGTGCTCTCTGGAGTATCCAAGCCAATGGTGATTTGGACCTGCTTCCTCTGCTGCATCGCCTCCCTGTGTGCACTGCAGGTGGCAGCGACGCAGAAAAGCTTAGGGTCTGTGCGTGCGCTTGGTTAGTTCATGTCTCTGCGCCTCTGCCTTCCTCGTTCCCCTGATTAGAAGCCCCTTTTCCATCCTTAACTGCGTGGAAATCTCTCACTTCACTTTTTATAACCCAGCTCAAAGATTACTGCTTCACAGAGCTTTCCCTGCCGGCCGCCTCCTCCCTCCCCCGCCCGCTTCCTTCCATCTCGTGAGTCCCTGCAGTTGGACCTGTGTAGCAGGAGGCCTCTCATCTGCTTTCACTGGCTGGTGCTGCCCATTACCCGTGAATCATACTCACAGAGAACCCAGTGCACGGAGTGTTTGTAGGTGGTGAGCATGAGCACTTCTGCCCTCATCCATTGATTTGTACGCTTAGGTAGTGTCATGTGTTTATCCCCAAATTTGTTTATTCCAGTTTGTACTTATTATAAATAAGCTGATTATATATGGATGTGAAAGGAGAGAGAGTGGTTTCTCTAAATCTAGATAGGGTCCTTTGGAAAGCCACCAAAGCAAGTTTAGTATATTAACAGTAATAGTGGTTGAATTAAATGTAATGTGGCTGAGAAAGCCGAAAGGATCTGAGGGAGGGTTATACAAAGTAAAAATGCTGCGCTCAGATTGCTCTGCAAGCATCTCTACTTCCTTTTACCTTCTCAATCCTTGTTAGAGGAAACAACTCTGGAGATAGTGGATGGGGTTTATATAAGAGAGTAGCCACCGTTGATCAGATCCATACTCCAAGGAAGAGCTTTGGTCCTGCATTGAAAGGTTCATTCATTCATCATTCAGCAGACCTGACTGAGAACCTATATATGGAAGGCACAATTATAGGAGACAGAGGTGACCAAAGACTGTGGAATGAATGTAGTTACCTATTTCAGGTTTGTATAGGAAGGCCAGATGTGAGCATGTCATTGTGTACTGGCTTGACGCATGTTCCTCCAAATTCGTGTCCACCTGGAGCCTCAGAATATGTCCTTATATGGAAATAGGGCCTTTGCAGATGTAACTAGCTAAAGTGAGGGCATACTAGATTCGGGTGGGCCCTAAATTCATTATGACTGGTGTCCTTCTAAGAAGGCCACGAGAGAGACAGACACAGAGACACAGAGAGGGAAGATGGCCACGTGAAGGTGGAGGTGGAGATAAGAGTGATACAGCTACAAGCCAAGGAACTCCAGGGATTGCCATCAGCCACAGAAGCTAGGAAGAAGCATGGAACAGATTCTCCTTCAGAGCTTCCAGAAAAAAACAACTCTGCCAACACCTTGATTGGGACTTTCTGATCTCCGGAACTGTGAGACATTACGTTTCTGGTTTTAAACCCCCCAGTTTGTGGTCATCTGTTACGGCAGCTCTAGGAAATGAATACCCATTTTTACATGATTCCATACCCTTTGATGAGCTGATCCTGCCTCCACTGTCCACGTTTCACTCTGCTCTCGTCACATCTCCGCCTCCAGTGGTTTTGTCCATAAAACTGTAAACTTGTGGGGCTTCCCTGGTGGCGCAGTGGTTGAGAGTCCACCTGCCGGTGCAGGGCCGGCCCTGGTCCGGGAAGTGCCCTGGTCCGGGAAGGTCCCACATGCTGCGGAGCGGCTGGGCCCGTGAGCCATGGCCTCTGAGCCTGCGCGTCTGGAGCCTGTGCTCCGCAACAGGAGGCGCCACAACAGGGAGAGGCCCGTGTACCGCAAATAAACAAACAAAAAAACAAATAACAAAAAAACCCTGTAAACTCGTGAATGATTGTTATGTCATTTCTAATATAATCAGGATTGTGGAAAGTTACCGAAAGGAAAAAAGAAAGAGCAAATAAAGGGAAAACAGTCATGTGCTTGTGAAATGGGGTGGATTTGGGGTTTGACAGCAGGGGAGGTTGGAAATCAGTTCCTGTCCATTCCACTTTCAGTGGCATGTGCATAGTCATGATAAATTTCCTTCGGTGATGTTTGTTCTCTGGCATTTTTTGGATCTTCTTGTATTAAGAAATCTCTGACTTTACACACAGAAGTGTAGACTGTTTGAATGAGAAAGGACACTTTTGTTTGGGAAAGGATACAACAAAAATGTGTCTGCTCCTGTAAGTAGAATGTGATTTAGATCCCTGATTGTGGACTGACCCTACTTTATCCGGTTCTTGGAGGGAATGTCTTTTTAAAAAGAATTATAGGGCATTATTAAGCAGCAGAATTATTTTTTTTTCTTGTCACCATAAATGCACCATGCCTCACTGATATAAATCCATCTTCTTGGATAATGTCAGAAACATAAATGGAGGGGGTACGTACTGAAATTGACAAGATGTTTTAAATCACAAATGGTCAATAAGGGAGATTCTTTTCCAGTGTCTAGTCTCATGAAGACATGCAAGCAACCACCAGTTCTCCTTCAGAATGGACTTTGTTTAACACTACTATTTCTTTCGGCCTAGAAATCTTATTTAGGATTTTGTTGAGGAATCCAGCCGTGATTTGAAGTTGAACTTGGCGTTTTAAAGCAGCCTGATGTCACAGCTGTTCTCTGTGAACCTATGTGCTTAACATGCTTATTTAGAGTAAGATTGAACAGGAGTGGATTACGTTAGTGTTGTGTCCAACGACATATATATGTTTTTAATTTGGGGGGAGCACACAAACTTGTACTTCAGATGATTCTGGGCCTCGCAAGTTTGTTACCATTCTGAAAGTGATCAAGACTGATGTTAAATGGTGAGGATGACACACAAGATACACTTTTTGCGTGTGTGTGGTACTCACTGTTATGGCCTCTCCCGTTGCGGAGCACAGGCTCTGGACGCGCAGGCTCAGCGGCCATGGCTCACGGGCCCAGCCGCTCCACGGCACGTGGGATCTTCCCGGACCGGGGCACGAACCCGTGTCCCCTGCATCGGCAGGCGGACTCTCAACCACTGCACCACCAGGGAAGCCCAAGATACACTTTTATTAGTGCTGCTAATGTAGTTTGTATCAATACATGTAGAAGCCAGTGTCCTCCGTGTTTTCTCTGTGAATATGGGTTATTAACAATACTGGAACATTTACTGTTCTCCCCGGGGAAGCTCAACAACTGCTTGTAATAAAGCTGATTCCTTTTAAGTTGGTGATAGTGAACTGATTCCTTTTTGCTCACAGAAGGGTGCAAATCGAGTTTTCTTCTGAGGGAAGCAGCAAGAAGGAACCTTAATTCCTTTTGCAGGCGAGGCCAGATTCAGGCAGATAATTGCTCTCCCATCATGTTGGCAATTTGAGTTACCCATGTGTTTTTGAAAACATTATGAAGTGAGAACTCATACGCTGCTAGTGGGAGTATAAACTGGGACAACCGTTCTGGAAGGCAAGTTAGCCATAAATTTTAAGCAAGAATTTTTTTAAAGTTTATATCCTATAATAGGATAAATTCCTCGGAACTGAATTACCTTAAGGAAATCAAATGTATTCATAAACGTGTTCAACTGTTGTCGATAATAGTGCAAAATTGGAAGCTCCTAATTCGTCCAAAAGAGGTGAATGATTAAATTATGGTACTAATATACATCCATTAAAAATGACATCTTCAAAGAATATTTAATGACACTGGAAAATGCTTACAATATAATGGAAAATCAAAACCACAAAACAAATACATGTATTAAGATTCCATTTTTATGAATGTGGACATGTGTAGAAAAAAGAGTGGAAGGAAATAATAAATGCTAAGACAGTGATTCTGTCTGGGGTTGGGGGGTGGTCTTTATTGGTGATTTTAATCATTGTTTTATTATTTTATATGATTATAATAATAAATTCTAAATGTTATTTAAATATATTTGAAAGCATACTATGCATGCATATCATGGTGAACTGCAGCCTACACCAGTGGAACAATAGTCGTTTGTGTTCCTGGTTATCCTGTTGGGCATTCTAGAAGTATCACTTGCTCACATCCCTTGGAGTAGTGGAGATCATTGCCCTATTGTTCCAGGCGAGATGTTTTCCTCTGTTGGTTTATGATATCCTGATCACCCTACCTAACCAGCCCAGTATGTGCAAATAACTGGGTTCTATAATATGAACAAAAGAAGAGATTTGCAAAGAGATTTCCAGATTAGCGTATTTCATGCTTCTCCTTCAGTCTGCTGCCAGCTTGTCAGTAATTAGCACCATCACTTGGAATGTAATTCTGAGGACATGAGTATAAGTTATACCAAGCATATCTGGTGGATTCCTGTTAAAATGGAGAGCTGGTGATTTTGTTGTTGTTGAGTGCCAAAGTATAGAGATTAGATGGGTCTGAACAGATACCAGTGAACTCTGAAGTGAGTCCAGAGGAGTTTCCATTGCCTTCATCTGCAGCCCTAGGAAGCCTGGTGGAACCATGTCCTTTCTTTGCTGTGACTCCAGGAGTCCCTTGTTTTCTTCCCCCAGGCTGGCATAGTTGATAGGAGTTTGGGAGCATTGTACTGAAGGTATAATATCATCACCCCCCTCTTCAGTAATCCAGGGAGCAGAGGGGTACTGGAGGGGCAAAAGCAACAGCCTCCTGTCTGTCCCTCAGCTCTTGGGTCTGGGCCACGGGCTGCAGTTTGCATTGTATCTTGGTGCCCCTAGTTGTTGTGCAAGATCCAGCCCTGTCCTAGATTGCAGTTGATAGGCAGTTTGTTGTACTTGGATTCTCCCATCCTGTCAGACTTCTTGCTGGCCTGACTCCTTGCTTTCCTAGTATGTATGCATTGTTAAGTGGATTTGTATTATAAACAAAGAACTGATGAAAATATAAAGTATAACTTTTTGCGCCTAAAATTACCTGTTAGGGAAAATAAGATCCGTGAATGTCAGATTTGGCTTGATGCTGTCCAGCCAGCTGTGATTGGTTGGCTCTTTTGACACCTCTAACTGATGACTGCATCATCTCATTGTTCCATCCTAGCTTTACCAGGACAGAGAACTTAACCACTTAAGGTTCAAAGATTAAGGTGAAATAGGTAGGTAATACTGGAATACTGCTCAGAACAGAGTTTTGCTTAGTGTTTTAAAAACAGGTTATTTTTTGTTGGGAGTTGATATGGGAAATGGAAATGGATGAATGGGTACCACTACTGGTAAATTGCCTGAAATCTGTATCAGAAGGCATTGATTTTGCGTGTGTGTGTGTGTGTGTGTGTGTGTGTGTGTGTGGTGGGGAGAGCAGAGTGGCATAGTTCTTTCTTTTTACTCTAAACATATCTCCATCTGCCTGTTTTCCCCATACTTTATTTCCCCCTATATTTCTTTATCCAAATTAGACTAATAATTTTAGGTTCAGGAAGAAAAAATTTTCTTCAGCTTTTTTTTTTTTTTATCATGAAAAAAATTCACAGGACAAAAGAGAAGTGGCCCCATCTCAACCCTGCTAGATTCAAACCTTGGTTTCCGATTGGTCAGATGGTTCCCATAGATTCAAGGGCAGAGCCTCTGACTGGTGAGTGTGTAAAAATCCAAGGACAGGGGCTACTTCTCAGGGGGTGGATAATCTGAGTACAGCTAAGCTTCTAAGGCCTCATTGTCCTGAGGAAGTCCTTTGGCTGCATCAAGGAGCCTTTCTGTGTCCTTCATGTGCTTGTAGTATGTGCTTCTATCTCCTGGGTTTTGTATTTTTGCCGGAAAAAGCATGAATTCCGATCACAGACCAACAAACACGTCTTAGATTATATTATGTTTTGATTGAAATGCAACATCGATGGTATTTGAGTGTTTTTTAAAATATATTTATTTATTTATTTATTTTGGCCGCGTTGGGTCTTTGTTGCTGTGTGCAGGCTTTCTTTAGTTGCGGCGAGCGGGGGCTACTCTTCGTTGTGGTGCGCGGGCTTCTCGTTGTGGTGGCTTCTCTTGTTGCAGAGCATGGGCTTTAGGCACGTGGGCTTCAGTTGTTGTGGTACACGGGCTCAGTGGTTGTGGCTCATGGGCTCTAGAGTGCAGGCTCAGTAATTGTGGCACACGGGCTTAGCTGCTCCGCGGCATGTGGGATCTTCCCGGATCAGGGCTTGAACCCGTGTCCCCTGCATTGGCAGGTGGATTCTTAACCACTGTGCCACCAGGGAAGTCCCGGTATTTGAGTTTTATCCTAAGTCGGTAACTCTATGGATTTGACTCTGAAATCTCAGTAAGCTGTGCAGTCTGAGTTTGGCATCTGATCTACCCATCGGTTTAAATAAATTGATCAGTGAAAAGCGTTCAGAATGGACTTCCTCTGTGCAGGAGCGTATGGCGCTCTTCCTTACACCCACAGAAAAGTAAGAATGTAGGAGGAGTCTAACTCCATTTCCTTTTCTGCAAGTTGTCAGTATGTTGTGTTTTATAAGCCCATGGTCACATGTGTGAGTCGCTTCTTATTTAAGTTGCTAGAAACTTCTTCAGATGTTTAAAACAGAAACAATATATTATTAAAAGTATAGTCTAGATGATGGGTAACAAAATTTGATCCATAGCTTCTTATTTTTTCCCCCCAAAAGGGAGAGTTTTTTCCCTTAAAGAATGATAACAATGTGGTTCTTACATAGGCCCAAAGGTACAGATTGAACATGGACTAATTATTATTTATTTACATTGATCTAGATATTCAGTAGTGTGTCTTGCATTAGTCTGGGTTCTCTGAGAAGCAGACGCCAAGGTGGGAACAGATGTATGAGATTTGTTGGGTGAAATACCTGTGAGGGAAAACAGGGAGGCAACTGGATGAGGCTGGGAGAGCCATCAGATTAAAATGCACGTCTCACCCCTGAGATGGGAGAGGGAAGGAAAGAAGGGAGGTCTGGGACTGCAGTGCAGTTCTGAGCCTGTTTCAGTGAGTTCAAGGATGAGTCCTCGAGCTGGAATTCCCTGGCTGAGGAGCACCACGCCTGGTCTGGAGGGCGTGGCTACCCTGCTGTGCTCAGTCATTGGCTGGACGCAGCCTCAGGGAGGCGTGGGCTGAGCACCAGCAAGTGGTGGAATCAGAGGCTGCAGCCAGTCAGTTTTGCACCCCCAGCAGCCAATCTGAGAGGTGCTTTCTCATGCCCACCACTTCTGTGAATAGACTCTAAATGCTTTGCTGAACATGTGCCTAATTATGGAATACATTCAATCTAACCCCAGAAAGAGGAAGACAAATGTTACATTTCTCTAGAGGCTGAAGGTCAGGCTAATTCCATGACACATTTCCTTTATGGATATACCAATGTTTTAGACCCTTTTAAAATGAAGTTGTGAATTAAATCAAATGTAGGAACTTGGTTTGCAAATTGCATGGTCACCAGAATGTGTGTCTCAAAACACAAAAAATTTGTGCTGGGCTTTGTGTAAAGAAGGCTGGGAGTTTAAGTCCTATTACTGATTCCTCAGGCTTACAATCTTACAGGAAAAAAAAGCACAAAGAGGCTTTGAAAACAAAAACAGTCATATTTGGCAACTACATTGAATGTGATGCTTAGTGTAAGTCCCTTTCACGAAGAACAGCTCTCGGCATCTGTTATACATTCTGGGTCAGAGGTTGAATATCAAGAAGATGAGCTGTGAAGTTATATATTTGTAAGACGAAATTGCTCTTATAGAAAGTTTTGATGTAATCCTTATTTCTAGGACCCAAACCTCGGTGTTCTGGAAGCAGTTATTTTTTTCACTATACAAGAGAGTGGTCAAAATTAGTGTCAGCTGTGAGCATGTCTTGCTGCCCTAGAATGACCACTTTGGGGGCTCCCTTGTCGGCTACCCCCCACTTCTCCCCAGTCCTGGAGCGCAAGTCACCCCTCCTTCCGCAGTCAGACAAATCACTTCTCCTTCTCTTCGCCTTACACAACATTAGGAATCTTGTTTCAAACGTTGGCCACTGGACTTTTACAAATAAGATATAAAGTTGGGTGTAGGTGTTAAGATTTCAAAGGGCATTTGTTGACACTTTCTTTAAAATAGTTTATCTTATTAGTTTATATTGACAGTTTAAAATATTACATGCTTAGTATTTTAAAGAGATGGAAAATGGAAATGAGAATGAGAGGAATTAAAGAAAATGGACTCACAAAGAGATGGCCAAGTGCAGTGGACACATCAGCCTTGGCCTAAAGATGGTTTGCGTCTGATCCCATCCTGCCACACCTGGGTGTGGCCTGAGCTCACGGCACAGAGGCTGTGCGGCATCCTAGGTTCATCCCAGGAATGCTGTCATAGGACGTTGACCAAACCTCAGCTTTCTATGTAAATGAGTCATCAGTCCATACGGCTCAGAGATAGCAAATTCAATAAGAAGCTATGAGAATGGAGATCAGATACCAGGCTAAACTTAGAAGGTTTGAAGGAAAGTAGGGTAGTTGGGCAGTGGGATTTTATCTCGTCTCACTGGGCGAGGATAGAGCTATTAAAGATACTAAGCTAGGCTAGGTGATTGGAAAAACAGATGTCTTTTTTTAAATTAATTTTTTATTGGAGTATAGTTGATTTACAATGTTGTGTTCGTTTCTGCTGTACAGCAAAGGGAGTTGGTTATACATACACATATATCCACTCGTTTTTAGATTTTATTCCCATATAGGTCATTACAGAGTATTGAATAGAGTTCCCTGTGCTATTCAGTAGGTTCTTATTAGTTATGTGTTCTACATATAGTCGTGTGTATATATCAAACCCAACCTCTCAATTTATCCCTCCCTCCCTTTTCTCCCCTCGTAACCACAAGTTTGTTTTCTACATCTGTGACTCTATTCTGCTTTGTAAATAGGTTCCTTTGTACCATTTTTTAGATTCCACATATAAGCGATATGATATTTGTCTGTCTTTGTCTGACTTACTTCACTCAGTATGATAATGTCTAGGTCCAACCACGTTGCTGCAAATGGCATTTTTCATTCTTTTTTATGGCTGGGTAATATTCCATTGTGTGTGTGTGTGTGTGTGTGTTGTGTGTGTATATATATATGTACACACTACATCTTCTTTATCCATTCCTCCATTGATGGACATTTAGGTTGCTTCCATGTCCTGGTTATTGTAAATAGTGCTGCAATGAACATTGAGGTGGATGTATCATTTCGAATTACGGTTTCCTCTGGATATATCCCCAGGAGTGGGATTGCTGGATCATATGGTAATTCTATTTTTAGTTTTTTAAGGAACCTCCATACTGTTCTCCATAGTGGCTGTACCAATTTACATTCCCACCAACAGTGTAAGAGGGTTCCCTTTTCTCCATACCCTCGCCAGCATTTATTGTTTGTAGAGTTTTTTGATGATGGCCAGTCTAACCGGTAGCAGGTGATACCTCATTGTAGTTTTGATTTGCATTTCTCTAATAATTAGTGATGTTGAGCATCTTTTCATGTGCCTCTTGGCCATCTGTATGTCTTCTTTGGAGAAATGTGTATTTAGATCTTCTGCCCATTTTTTGATTGGGTTGTTTGTTTTTTTGATATTGAACTGCATGTGCTAATTGTATATTTTGGAGATTAATCCCTTGTCAGCTGCTTCACTTGCAAATATTTTCTCCCATTCTGTGGGTTTTCTGTTTGTTTTATTGATGGTTTCCTTCACAGTGTAAAAGTTTTTAAGTTTAATTAGGTCCCATTTGTTTATTTTTATTTTCATTACTCTCAGAGGTGGATCAAAAAAGATCTTGCTGCAATTTATGTCAGAGAGTGTCCTGCCTATGTTTCCAAGAGTTTTATAGTGTCTGGCCTTACATTTAGATCTTTAATCCATTTTGAGTTTATTTTTGTGTATGGTGTTAGAGAATGTTCTCGTTCCATTCTTTTACGTGTAGCTGTTCAGTTTTCAGGTGTCATTTTAATTACAGCTTTATTGAGATGTAATTCACATACAATGCAATTCACCCACTTAAAGTATACAATTCAGCAGGTTTTAACACATATGCAGAGTGAATTTACAGAGTGTAACCATTTTACCACAGTTAATTTTACAACATTTTCATCACCCACCCAACCCAAAGAAACCTGTATGCATTAGCTATCGCTCCTCATTTCCTCCCAATTCCCCGAGACTCAGGCAACCAGCAATCCATTTCTCTGTGGATTTGCCCAGTCTAGATATTTCATATAAATGGAATCTTACAATATGTGGCCATTTATGTCTGGCTTTTTTCTCTTAGCATAGTGTTTTCAAGGTCTATCCATGTTGTAGCATGTATCAGTACTTTATTGTTTTTATTGCTGAATAATATTCTATTAGAGGGACATATCACCTTTTATTTATCCATTCATCAGTTGATGGACATTTGGGTTATTTCTTTTGGGGCTGTTATGAATAATGTTGCTCTGAACATGTATGTACAAGTTTTTGTGTAGACATGTTTTTATTTCTCATGGGTATATACCTAGGAGTGGAATTGCTTGGTCATGTGGTAATTCTATGTTTAACGTTTTGAGGAACTGCCAGACTGTTTCTCAGCTAGCTGCACCATTTAATATTCCCACCAGTAATGTGTGAGGGTTCCAATTCTCCACCTTGTGGCCAAAACAATCTGTCTTTTTGATTCTGGTCATCCTAGTGCTTGTGAAGTCATATCTCATTGTGGTTCTGATTTGCATTTCTCTGATGGCTGATTACTACTGAGCATCTTTTCATGTGCTTATTCACCATTTGTATATCTTTTTTTAATACAAATGTCCATTCAGATCCTTTGGCCATTTTTAAATTGTTACTTTTGTCTTTTTATTATTGAGTTGGAAGTGTTCTTTAGTCTAGTATGAGTTCCTCAGCAGATATATGATTTGCACATATTTTCATGCATTCTGTGAATTTCACTTTCTTGATTGTGTGTGTCCTTTGAAGCACAAAATTTTAAGCTTTAATGATATCCATTTAATCTATCTTTTCCTTTTGTTACTTGTGATTTTGGTGTTACATCTAAGAAGTCATCGCCAAATCTAAGGTCATGAAGATCTATGCCTATGTTTTTTTCTAAGAGTTTTATAGTTTAGCTCTTACATTTAGGTCTTTGAACCATTTTTAGTTACTTTTTGTATGCTTTTTATGTGGATATCTAGTTGTCCCATCACTATTTGTTGAAAAGACTATTGCTTCCATTGAATTATCTTTTTGTGTGTGATTTTTTTAACATCTTTATTGCAGTATAATTGCTTTACAATGTTGTGTCAGTTTCTGCTGTATAACAGTGAATCAGCTATACGTATACATATATATGGGGATATAGGTATACACTGAATTATCTTGACATGCTTGTTGACATGGGTGTCACTTCTTAGGCTTGTATTTGATGGCTTTTTTCACAATAAGATTGGTGCTCTTTTTGGTCACTAAATGGTTTATTTACAGGCAGCTATATTTTACAAATGTATCTTTTACTATGTGTGCATGAAAGAATTGCCTTTAAATAGAACAAAGCATTTTAGAGCATATTAGCATGAAGAAGCCAAAACATATATCCATCCAGGTGGAACCAGGGCTCTGGATTAGGTTATCTCCCAAACCAGTGCTGCTTACACTTAAATGTGCATTTGAATTCCATGGAGATCTTGTGAATATGCAGGTTCTTACTTTCTGGGTTGGGAATGGAGCGTGAGAGTCTATGTTTCTCATAAGCTCCAGGCGATGCTGGCAGTGTTGGTCCTAGAACTTAGCTTTGCGTAAGAACACAAGAGGGAGTTTCTACGGTGATCTTCTTGTTCACTGTTGCCTATCTACTTATTTAAAGTGATTTGGAAGGGGAAAAAATTGTTTGAATTCTGTGTTTTTGTATTTTATTTCATAATCTTCAAGAAACACTACCATGCCCAGAAATGGAATAAATGTTTTCTCCAGTGGCAGTCCTGCCAACCTTGATTGTTTTCTATCTTCCTTTTAGGCCTTTGATGATTGTCACTCAGAAGATCACAACCTTGGCATTCCAAGTTCATGACGGTGAGAAAAACAGCCCTCCTTTTGGTTCTAAGAGTGAGCCTGACCTTCAGAGCTCTTCTTTTCTACTGTACACACAGTCCAAAAGTTAGACAAGGGCTGGCAGATCTTGCAAAAAAATTTGCAGCCCACTTTAATCATAGCTTTTTACTTTCCCAGCTATTATTTACCATTTCCCTGCTGAATCCGTAGTCTTGGCTAAAGTGTTTGTACTGAGAATGGTGGGTTTTCTGTTTAGTTTTACAGTGTTTTAAATTTAAGTTAATGTATGGTGCTCTCTGCCCTCCATTTCCAAATCCATTCAGAAGAAATGGAATCCTTTTTCTTTGGTTTAATCTCTGAGAAGCTCATGAGGTAATAAAATGTTAAACAGCATTGGCTAGTTAACCATTTTTTGGGGTGTGGGGGCTTGTAAAATTATCTAATGAGATTAGCCCAACCCTATAAAAAGCTGGGAAGAAAAAGAATCTTTTCTTTATATAAAACTGAACATTTTCTTTGCTCAGGCCCTTCCTGGTAATGGCCAGAAAGTGTGATTATTTCCACTGTTAATACTGGGTTCCAGGAAAGGAGGATGGCCCTTCCATCCATGTGGAAGGTTTCAATATGGGCTTAAGAGATGCCAGGTGCAATTAGTAAAGGTATCCTCTGTGGATTTGTACGGCTCTGGCAAATGCTTTCCGACTGTTGAAACTTCTTTACGTGTTGACGGGTTGGGAAGATTTAGTCTCTGCTAGTGAGTCTTCCTGTTTTTCCTTACAGCTGGGGAGCTGATTTAATTTCATTTTGACCCTGTTTATTCCTAGTTCATACTTGGCGATTTAGTCATTCTGTAGAGAACTGAGTAATTTTATTCTGAGGATGGAGCCTTTCTAGGGTGAGCAAATGTCCTGGTTTGCCCAGAACCCAGAGGTTTCCCAGGATATGAAATTTTTAGTGCCCACATTGGCAAAGTCCTGGGCAAAATGGGGTGAGTTGGTCAATATTTTTGTACCTGAAAACCATTTGGTAGTCGTTATAGACTCACATTAGCACCGTAAGTCAATAGCTAAAATCAATTTAATTCCTGAGATTGCCAGAGCTGTACTATTTGATAAGATCTTAGAAAAAAGTGTGTGACTTTTTTTATTAACATTGCTTCTTGGTTTTGTTTTGCTTTTAATACACAGGCTTTTTGCCTAAATTTACTTTTCAAAGCATTCTCAGTTTACCCTGTTTTTTGGAACATCCCTTACATGCAGCAAAATGTTTATTTGCCTTTTCCTTTTTTTTTTTTTTTCTTGTGTGTGGGAGGGACAAGTAAGTTCCAGAAACAGTCTGTCTTCTCTTAGGCATGTTTTTGAGTTGCCTTGACGGTCGGTAACCCTAATCAGTCTTAGCTGAATATACAGTTTTAAAGTCGACTTCTTCTGCTCTTAAGATGACAGTTCGGTTTCCTTGACTATTAGTTAACATACAGATTTTATAGGAAGCACAAATGTGATTTGGTTGGGAGTTTTTCTGGCATGGATGAGTTTTAAAAGAAGAAAAACCTCTTGATAATTCTTTTGTGTTTTCCGTGCATTCAGGGTTACGTTTCCTGTTTCTTTGGAAGAGGAAAGTCCCCTATTCCTTTCCCCATCCATTCCATTGCATTCCCAGCTTATACCAGGTATCTGCACCCAGCATAATCAGGAAGAAAGTTAGGCAGGTGCAGGCTGCAAAGGCAGGCTTATGTCTCTCATGGAACAATGAAAACGTATACAGTGTGGTAAGGAGTGTATGAGGTGTGAAGGGTTCTCTGGGATCCATGTTCATACTGTGTGAATTAAATCGGGGTAACCCCTGAATTCTCCCCTCTTCATAAGAACCTATAGAGACTTTCTTCCTCACACGTGTCCTTATAGGCAGCCCTTTGATCCACTGAAAAAAACGGAGAACGGGGACTACTTATGATTGATGAAACAAAAACGAATCACTTCTTTCAAATGAGTTTTTATAAGCCTCTTTAAGGATTTAGTTATCTACTTCACTTAAAACATCTTATTTCTCAATATTTCTTTTCATAGGATTAGGTCGGAAGGCTGAAGATCTTTCCACTGAGCAACATCGGCTTGCTGTAAAGTAAGTTTGACAATATATTCTTGAGCCCTTTGGGTATCAGTATCCAGAGATCTTCCTTAATGTTGTTTATTGAATGAATCTGCTATTGATGGACACTTGGGTTGTCTACCAGTCTTTGGCTCTTATAAATGGTAAGCCATGATAACCTTGTCCATAGGTCATTTTAAATAGGTTTGGGTATAGCTGTGGGATAGATTCCCAGAACTGAGAGCGCTAGATCAAAGGGTAAATGGCTCTGTATTTTGTTAGTTTTACAGGATTCTCCTTCAGTGGGGTTGTTCTCTTTATTCCAAAATTATTTTTATTGGGCATGTGTCTGAGGGTTGTCAAGAAACAGTTAATTATCAGTGCCTATCAGTATGATTATTCTGTCATGAAAAAAGATAGGAAGTGGGGTTGGAGAGATGAATATGGGCTGGCGAATAGGATGAAGGAGGAAGCTGAAGGCTGAAGGTGGACTTCGGCCAGTGTTGATGTGTAGTAGAAAGGGGATGGGTATCGGAGAGGAAGGGAGGCCGTCTAAAGTAGGAGAATAACACTGACAGAGGAGCAGAAATGGCTTATGGGGGTAGCACATGGGGGAGAGTGGTGCAGCCATGGTGGAGGGTTCCTACCAGAAAGTAGCAGGAAATAACTGGGATATGTAAGAGAGGGTCCAGCTTCATTCCTTCATTAAGAAGTTGGGACTTGGAAGCAACGTAGAAAGTATCATTGCAAGAGTCTAATGAACCAAGTTCTTTGCTAAGCATCATGGGGGTGTAAATGCTATAGGGCATAATTCCAGTGACTGGTTAGCAATGGCATTTGAGGAAGCCTTTCCCCACAATTCTGTCCTACTTGAAGACCATGCCCTTTAAAAGGCCCTTAAAACACTAGACAGAACTGGTCTCTAGAAAATTTTTTCCTGCCACTGCCCTTGTCTGTTGTCCAGGACCTTGTGCCTGGATGCCAAAGCAGACACGAGGCTGTTACAGCGGTAGTTTGTGTGGCCTCAAGTGGAAACCGGTTCTACCCATCATTTGTTTTGTATTTATTTTGGCAGTTGGGAGGGAGTTTTCCCATTTCAAAGCATCTCAACCAACTCACGTTAGGTCGGGTACCCACCCTGCCTTATGTTTAGTACCTTCATTTTCTCTGGTAGACAGACAGCCAAGGTCGTTGAGAAAGAACATTTCCCAGCCTCAGGGTTGCCTTTGGCCCACTCCTGGCCCTCCGCGTTTATAGCTGTGGGTGGCCAGCAGAGGGCGCCACGGAGTGCTGTGCCTTCTCTGCGCCGCCCACCTCAATAACTTCCTTTCAACTAGGTTTCTTCTTAGACGGATTTTTAAAGAACCAGAACAAGGAAAGATCACGCTGTGTTTAACAACCCACAGAGACAACACCTGTGTTTACGATCGACATATCTGCAAATATGAACAAAAAATCAAAGACTGAAGACTCTTCAACTTTTTACTTTATTTTCGCAGAGCAAAACCCTCCTTTTTGGAATACGTAAGCTACCTTCTCAACTTCATGAGTGTCATAGCGGGCCCTTGTAACAATTTCAAGGAGTATATAGCCTTCATTGAGGGGAGACATACACACATGAAGTTGCTGGAAGTGAACTGGAAGGAAAAAGGCTTCCACAGCCTGCCAGAACCTTCTCCCACTGTAAGTTTTTAGTGCCAAGTATTTACCCAGAGGTCCAGAAAATAGAGCTTTGCTGCCAGGGCTGACTGTCACTTTTAATTGTTCGAATTAAAAAGCCAAACAGTTTACCAGAAATCTTGGCTGGTAACTTTTCCCCGTTTGTTTAAAATATCAGTATTGGTATTTATTTGCAGTAGTTCTCTGTGTTGGAGCAACAGATGTTTATTTCACAGAGAAGCTCATTGGCTGGGAATATTGAAGCAATTAACCCATTTGCCAACCAGCCAGTATTAATGCCTACAATGTGCCTATGACTGTGCTTGTTAACACATTCAAATTTATGAGTGTTTTCTCTTTATGAATAGAAATTCATAGATAGCCAAAAGATACTATGTCATAAATGGTGGAGGAGGAAAGAGTGGGACCAGAATAAATGTGCTTTTTATTGCAGATTCTGCTTTTTTTGTTGTTGTTGAGGTACGTTGGCTTCTCACTGCTGTGGCCTCTCCCGTTGCGGAGCACAGGCTCCGGACGTGCAGGCTCAGTGGCCATGGCTCACGGGCCCAGCCGCTCCGCGCCATGTGGGATCTTCCCGGACCGGGGCACGAACCCGTGTCCCCTGCATCGGCAGGCGGACTCTCAACCACTGCGCCACCAGGGAAGCCCTGCAGATCCTGCTTTTATGGCAAGGGAAACCAGTTTTATACTGGCATGCCTGTAGTTTGGTCATATTGACTTTGAGAGAGTTTAGGTGGTTTTTTTATACAATATTTAAATTTTAAGCTGAAGTGTATTAACCTCAAATTAGTCAACATGCGCTTAATTCATTGAACTTTACAAATATGCTGAATTTATCCAGATCAAATATCCTATATTTAAGGGAAATTTGTAATTAATTGAAGGGATGGGGAACATTGGAAAGGGAGAAATTCAGGATAATTTAAATATTTTTAAAGTGCTACCATCAGGCAACATTAAGTATTTGAAAATTTAAGTGATTGATTAATAAAGCATGCATTTTTGGAGAGCTTTGACACACTTGGGTCCTCTGCACTTCATGATTACTTAGATGTCTCAGCCCCAGCGGCTTTATCGACATCATCTAGGAGTGAGGTCACCGTGGCTGGGAGACATCAAAGTAACCACAGGTGTTTCTGGGGAGTATCTGTCACAGGAGTGCTGCATTTCACATACTTGTATTTGGAAAATAACATTATTTTCCATCATCACCCTCCAAGGATACTCTCGCATTTTTTTGTGCACAGAGAACATGAAGCGGTAAGGTTGCATTTTGGCTAAGGACACATGGATGGGAGGGGCTGGCGCACACAAGCTGCTGGCCCCTCAGTGGTGTCATCATAGTTAAGCATGGTACTCACTTAACGGGGAGCCCAGCACTGCTTTCAGTCCCTTGTAAATATTCACGTGCTGAAACCCCAAGCCACCCTCTGGGGGAGGTGCTACTGCTATCCCTATGTTACAAGTAAAAGAAGTCTGTTTTTATAAAGTTGGGAACTATAAATCTGTTGATGTTTGGAATGTCAGGGGAACCGGGCAAAACGATTCCATCCAGAGGAATTTAAAACCTCTGTATAGCTTAACCCCAGAGCAGACTACATGTAAACCATCCAGAAAGGTTTTCTAAAGCTTTCTACTACCTGCCCATGTCCTGGCTCAGACATGTAATCATGTGCACATAATCCTTCCCAACTAAGCCTCTGTGCTCCTTGCTGGCGATTCAAACCCATTTCCTTGGCTCTGCTGGCGGCAGGACCGCAAGGCCAATGGTTCTTTCTTTCTGATGGAAGATCGCCACCCTGTCATGTTACTGATTTCTCTTATGTTTTGGGTAATAAAACCACCTGCCCTTTGTTGGTAGAATGTGCTGGTAAAAGTTTTCTTTTGTTTTAGATCCATCCACCTCAGGTGTCATGGGGTGTATTCTGCATCTAAATATAGCACATAATGCCCATCATTCAATACACGCCCTGAGGAAGAATGCCTTTTGCCACTCCTTCTAGAGAATATTGCCAAAGCAGCTTTGAAATGGCTTTGTTCTCAATGTGCCTTTGCTGAAATTGTTTTCCTCATACCAGTGTCTTCTGAATAGTTACCTCATTTTCCCCCCCATTTTCAGAGAGCCGTGATACACAAATTGTGCATGACCTTGGTGTCTCTCCTTTTGTTTTTGACGCTTACGAAGACCTTCCCTGTCACCTGCCTGGTTGACGACTGGTTTGTTCATAAAGCAAACTTTCTGACCCGACTCTGCTACTTATATGTTGTCATGCAAGCCTCGAAGCCCAAGTATTACTTTGCCTGGACGTTAGGTGAGTTTGTTGGAGGGTGCTAAATGAAAGAGGGAAAAATGATACTCCTTGGATGGCTTGGCCAGAGCAGCATTTGGATCAGCTAATCTAAAAAAAGTCCAATGCGTGATGGAGGGCAATTGAGCCAGGGTCACTTTCTACCTTCCAGAGTAAACCTCTTCTTTCCCGCTGCCCAGAAACTCAATTATCTGTGATAAGGAGGAAAGAAAGCCTGGCTGTTGTTATTAACAGACGTCAAAACCTGGAAGCTGCTTCTTCTACCCATCAAACTTGGAAAGTTAGGGGAAAATTCCAGAATGATCTGGCTTTCTGGTAATTTTTCTGGCTTGTCTATAATACAGGATATACACTGACTTAATTTTATCAACACATGTGCTCATTTAGGTTACACTTCTTTAAGAAATTGTTGGTTAAGCTTTATGCCTTAGAAAGAAACTGATTTCAAGTGACTTTTTTTTTTAAAGGTGGAAAGTTCGACTTAATTTGGTATTATCACACTTTTTTTTTCCTGTGAGATAACTTTAGTCAATATTAAACTTTCATCTCTTTCCTTTTACATAATTTTAGACCGGAAAAGTTGAAACCTTTGCTAAAGTGAGCAATAAAGCTTCTGTTTACTTACCAAGAATGGTAAAGTATTTTGATAAGGCATGGTAACCTTATCTATTTCACATTTGGAACCCTTTCAGGAATGGAAGTTTAACACCTTAGCTGCCAGTGACCTGGGGCTTGATGTCAGGGAACAGTGACTTGGTTTATGAAGCCAAATAGATTATTAAACTCACTTCCTAGTGCTTAGTCCATATTTCATAAGGGCACAGCACTTAACTGAGTTCTCTTCTCTCATTTCATGCTCCAAGTTTATAGCCCCCAAATCAAGTTCATAGCTACTGTTTTTTTTCATTTATTATTTTTATTACGGTAAAATATACATAATGTAAAAGTTGCCATTTTAACCATCTTTAGTGTACGATTTAATGGCATTAAGTTCAGTCACAGTGTTGTACAACCATCGTCACCATCATCCATCTCCAGAACTTTTCCTGAAACAGAAACTCTGTCCATTAAACAAAGCAATAACCCCCCATTCCTCTTTCTTCCCTGCTCCTGGTCCAAATTATTTTTTTTTAATTAATTAATTTATTTATTTATTTTTGCTGCGTTGGGTCTTCGTTTCTGTGCGAGGGCTTTCTCTAGTTGCAGCGAGTGGGGGCCACTCTTCATCGCAGTGCGCGGGCTTCTCACTATCGCAGCCTCTCTTGTTGCAGAGCACAAGCTCCAGACGCACAGGCTCAGTAGTTGTGGCTCACGGGCCCAGTTGCTCCGCAGCATGTGGGATCTTCCCAGACCAGGGCTTGAACCCGTGTCCCCTGCATTGGCAGGCAGATTCTCAACCACTGCGCCACCAGGGAAGCCCCCAAGTTATTTTTAAAGGTCACAATGTTCAGAGACAAGTTCAGTCTAGTGCAGTATTTATGTTACGCTTGACCAGAGAGAGACTTCAGAGCTTTTCCAAAATTTGCCGCGGGGGAAATTTTGTTTCTGGTCCCATTCAGTTTAATTCAAGGAGTTTTTTGTGGAGTACCAGTCTGTGTGCTATGAGGAACTCAAAGGTGAGTAAGCTATCTCAGCCCTCAAGACCGTTACAGTCTGTGAGGACACAGACGCGTACACCAACCAGGCAATACACGTCAAGAGCTGCCCCAGTAGTAGAATTACAGAGGGGATGATGTATATGGACTGGTCCTTGGGGAGGGCTTCCAGAGTCTCCTTGTATCTGATTCCTTTTTCTGCAGATGCTTTATTATTGAAAAATAATTTGCTTCGTAGGTAGGCGTTAGGCCTACTATGGATGGAATACTGGGCATATTTTTCTATGTGAAGTAGAGTTTTCGCTTTGCTCCAACCTTGAGTGTGTGTGAGTGTGTGTGTGTGTGTGTGTGTGTGTAATAGAATCTCACTCCTTTCCTAACTTCTACTTCTTCACTTTTCCTCCTTTTCTTTTCCCCTCTCCCCTCCCCCTTCCCGCTCCCATATTCTGTATCCCAGGGCTTATGGGCTGGCTTCTGGACTAAAGCAGCTCCTGATTTAAGGAGGAAAGAAAGGCCATGCCGTAGTCTCGTAGGGAAAGTCTAACACGAGGTGGGTTGTGCTGGCGGGGACCTGGGTGGGGAGGGGCTTACAGGGCACAAGGGTGTCTGCTGTCAGTCTGCTCGTTGCGGGGTGACCCCAGATATTTGGAATAGAGGAGTGCCCCTTTCCATGGACAGCTTTCTCTGTGGACTTACCTCTTTGTCTATTCTCCCCCACTGCCCTTTCTTTATTGTTTCTTGTGGCTTCAGTAGAAACACTTCATTACTTTGTATGGCCTCAATTGGAAGTTTGTTGTAGTTTAGATTGCATGGGCTGGTCTGAAATTAAGCTTTGTATTATTTATGAGTAAAGAAGCAACGAATAGTGTAACAGGGAATGTTTAAACTGCTTAACTGAACAACTGTTTTATCCAGCTCCTTCAAACACCATTTACATATAATTGATGTACTAATAATACATGATTATAAATTTAATCCTTAAAGCTGGCCTCTCGATGAATCTCAGCTGAGTTGCACTGTGTAAGCCTCATTCTAGTTACTGTTTCTGTTGAAAGAGTACAGCTATTTTCTTTGGACTTAGCATACGAGGCTGGTTGGTTGTTTTTCTTCTACTAATTAGTACTAATTAGTGAGACTCAATTTTAGCCCAGGCTGTGTTCTAAAGATCACAGATTCCAAAATATGGGTGTCCAAATGAATTTATCTTCAGTCATATGTTAGAGCCGTGTACAGTGCAAGCGAAGCCAGTTTTAGACTGGTGAAATTAGAACCTCTAACTGCTCTAAAGCAAAAACCAGTCTTGGATACAGGGTAGCAGGGAATTCTGACCTCCTCTAAATGCAGCAGTTCGGAGAGTCACCACTTCTGGTTCTTACATTTATCTTTCAGATGACTCCTAGCCACTCAGGCTGTGGAACCAGAGTTCTAGTGTTCAGATTCTGACACTGTTTAACATTAAGACCACTCAGGTGGTAACAGTACTAAGCTTTAGTCTTCTTACTAGCAAGGTGGGGGTGGTGATACTAATGATAATAATGGTGGCAGCTAACCATTCTTGAGTGCTGACTTGGGCCAGGCCCTGTGTTATGCACTCTACATATATTCAATTTGGTTTAATCCTTTCAACATCCCTTTATAATGGGTACTGTTATTACATCCATTTTCTACTCAGGGGAAGAGGTTTCTAGAAGTTAGACAACTCTCCCAAGGCTGTGAATTGACCCTGTTTCCAAGTAGAGAAGGGAACCCAGGAGAGCTGTCATTCCCACCCTGAACCACCATCTTGCTCACAATGGTGTGATTAAATGAGAAATGTCTGTGGAATGCTTTACAGAATCCTGGGAAAATAGTAAGGACCAAAAAAAAAAAGTCATTCTTCTTTTTTTTTTTTTTTTTTTTAGATCTGAGGCTGGAGATGGGAGAGGGAATTCCTGGGTTGCTATGCTGGTCCCAGCATGGTCAGCCCAGCCCTGTTTTTAGTTGTCAACACAACCCTCAAGGGCTTGTCCTCTGCTGGTTTAGTTTGTTTCTGTCATTCACAGTTTGTGCCCACACATGTTAAAACTCTTGGTTTCTTAACTGGTACACTCTGCCTTTGTTCTTTTTCTTTTCCACTGAGTTTCCCTCCGGTCGGCTTGGGAGAAAGACATATTAGGACTCGGTACTTTTCCTCCTTTCTTCTAAAAGAAACTAGATCATTTTACAGTGAAGCTAAGCATAGATAAGTGATATTAAATCATCAACGATGCCAAAAGGAAAGGAGGCATACCTAGAGCGGGTGATTTTTCTTCAGAAGTCCAGCTTGGGTTGGACCTGAACTCCCATAGAAATGGAATGAACAGAACTAGCGAAGGAAAGGTTTCTCTGAGCTCTCCCCCGGATCTCAGACTTTAAAATTTCATTAGTTTATTTTTCTTAGGAAAATATTCTAACAGACTGAACTTGAAAGAAGATAAGTGAAGAGAAAAAATAAGCCTCTTGGCTATTATCATACAACTGTGTTGATTTCATCAGATCTCTTTTTGAGTGTAAAAAATTTCATTAAGGAATTGAGTAGAACTGAAATACAGCAGGGGGACATTTTCATAGAGTTCAGTGAAGTGACATAACGATGGACACAGGAGCCTTTGGACTGACTTTGTGGGTAGGGTGGCTTTGGTCATTGTGTCCACATGTGGCCTCTATGGCAGCTGGTCCCAAATTCACATCTCTAGATGTTCCTTTTCTTAGGTTCTAAATTTTTCTAACTGTATCTTGGCTCCCCCAACTGATATCCTACTGGCATGTCATGCTTAACATGTCCAGAACGAGCTCCAATTTCTATTTCAGAGCTGGTTCTCCTCCTGATATAATGATATCAGCCTGTGTCCCGCCATCTTTAATGACAGCTCTTGGACGGAGTCCCCTATATCTTCTGGTCTCTGAGCTTATATGTATTTTCACCTCTTTCCCTTTCTCCCCTTATGTCCAGTTGGTCACTAAATCTTCCTGTTTCTTTGTTTTGCTTCTTCATTTCTCTTCTTTTCATTTTGCATTCTGTGAGCATCTAGCACCTTCCTTCTTACTGAGCAGGTGCTCATTAAATGCTAGTGAATGAATAAAAATGAATAAAAGTTGAGGTCACCCAAGGGCCAAAACTGATTCATAATGGTACCAGGTCCTTTAAATTTATTTTGGTTTCTTTTCCAAGGAAACTATCTATCTCTCTTCATCTTAAAGCTAGACAGACACTTAGTATCTTTTATTCCACATCCTAATGTGTTGTTTTAAAAACCATAGCTGATGCAGTGAATAACGCAGCTGGCTTTGGGTTCAGCGGAGTGGATAAGAATGGAAATTTCTGTTGGGATCTGCTTTCTAACCTAAACATCTGGAAAATTGAGGTGAGTTTATCATGCTTTTGAATCAAGCTGCCATTGTGAATAAAGCAGATGGTTTGCTGTGCGTGTGGTATCCATAGAAGTTTATCATCAGTGTGCAAGGAAAAGCTGCTATCAGGAAATGCTGGCTCCAGCAGGCTCGGGGACATTTTGTATCTTGGAACTTTTTTCCTTTTTTTTTTTTTTTCTTTTAAGGTGCCTACTTTCTTGGCAGTATTAATGGTTCAAGTAATAACAACACACGAAAAATCTGAAAAAGAGCCAGGAAAATCTTTTTGTTGCTTACATTCCTGTTCTATCAACTAGAAAGTACAGATATCATTTTCTCTTGTTCACATTCTCCTTTCCTCAGTCAAGGGTACAGACTAGCAGCTGTATTTAGATTTCAATATTGCCAGTGTTCTCGGTGGTTCCTTTGGAAACATTTATAATGCATTCGCTTTTAAGAATTGTAATTGGTGCGCAGCTTTTAGGCCACTAGAATTAGTGTGGTTTTTCTTTTTCACTGGCTTTGTTTTTGGACCACAGTTCTGGATATGTTTCCATCTCTAGAGGTGGTCTCTCTGGGGCCCCATCCTTCTTGGTTTCCTTGGCATTGTCATCCCTCAGAGCTGAAAGGAATGCCAAGTCTTGGGCCCTTTTCCTCCTGGCAGCTGGTTGGGAGGAAGGGCATGATTCTCAACATCCCAAAGTGTTGGTTCTCCAACCAGGTGACTCATGGTTGCTGGTGGTTCATTTTCCACCCGCCACAGGGCAGGTAGAGTGCCACTGGAGAGTTTGGGCAGAAAGGGGATGTCCATATAGGGCAGGAAACCCGGGATGTGGAGACTGACCACCTGCCACCCACATTTGGTGGAAACTAGCCCATCAGGGGACCTGTGTTCTGGGTAAAGGGCTGAGTTATGTATTTATTATAAAAGAAAACCAGAAGGAGAAAATTTGTATTTCCAATAAAGTTGATATAGAGCAAGGAGCTAAAGCACACCAAGGAAGTCTGACTTATTTAAGGCACCTTGAAGCTGTGTGTATAGCATTTTATTAGCCATAGAAGGTGTCTAAATGGATAAATAAAACTCTGTAGGGTTTTGACATTAAAAACTCATAGTACAAAACTCTATCTGTCCGTCCATCATTGGTCTGATATCTCTCTCCCTTCCTTCCTTCCAAACATATTACATTAGGCCAGTGTGTGGCCTAAGATTTTCTTACGGTTGAAACAGAAAACAGTGACATTTACACTTTTCAACTTCGTTAGGAATTCTGGTTCTTAAATGTTTGCTTCATGCCTTCTACCACCAGCCTTTATTAAGTCTTTTTTTCTTCTTTTTTCTTTTGAATGAGAAAACCCAGTTGATGACTTATTTTGGAATTTCTCTCTCTCAATGGTTGATTTACCTGCATCATTGCCAGTTAGGTGATGTTTGTTTTCTTTTCTGTATTGTGACTCCTTCCTGCATAAAATCTCCTTACTATTCTAGATACAATTGGAAGCATTTGAACCTGTGCTATTTGTAGAATAACTTCACCAGACTGACCTGGTTTACAGATGGCCACAGAATGAAAAGATGACAATTAAATTCAAGCTGTCTCCATAAAGGCGCTAAATTCACATGATGAAACTTTTCCGGTGGCAAATCCCATTTTAGAGTATTTAGTTTTAAAATTCAGATGACTTAAATTTTGTGTTTCACCAGAATGGAAGGAAAACCTACAAAACATTCCTTTAGTCATCCTATAATTTGAAAATAGATTGAGAAAAATTGAGACTTTGTGAGCCAAGTTTTAGTTGCAAAGTAAATCTTATAAACCCCCGAAAATTTGACTGTGTGCGATGGAACAGCAGATCTGCTCCTGAGTCAGGACTCACGGTTGAAATAGCACATCTAATCTGCCGCCAGGGAAATTCTGGGGAGGACTTTCCATTTCTTGGGGTATTTTTAAAGCTAATGATAGGTGTTATTTTCTCCTTTCTAGACTGCCACAAGTTTCAAAATGTACTTAGAAAACTGGAATATTCAGACAGCTACTTGGCTAAAGCGGTAAGGAAACCAAAAACGACCTCATTACTCATGGCACTGGGTTATGTTTAGATGGGTGTTATTAGATGAACAGCGATAGTCTGCCAGTGGTAACCTCATCTGACACTTGTGTTTGGTATTAACATCTATGCTGTGTAAATGAAATAGAAGAAATACAGTAATTTGAGAAGGTCATAATGTAGCCTATTTATTTTACTGTACCAGATACTTCATGCTGCCATTACTGGGTACCAGGTACTCATTTAATCCTCATAACGATCCCATGAGGTGTTGGTAATTATTATCCCCATTTTACAGATGAGGAAAGTGAGGCACAGAGGGGTTATGTAACTTGCCCAAAGTCACACAGCTAATGAGCAATAGATATGAGCCCATATCTCATAGTATCGCCATTTTACAGATGAGGAAAGTGAGGCACAGAGGGATTATGTAACTTGCCCAAAGTCACACAGCTAATGAGCAATAGCTATGAGCCCATATCTCATAGTATCACCATTTTACAGATGAGGAAAGTGAGGCACAGAGGGGTTATGTAACTTGCCCAAAGTCACACAGCTAATGAGCAATAGCTATGAGATAATAGCTATTATAGATAATAGATATGAGTGTCTCTCCAGAGCCAGGCTCTTAAGCTCTATGATGTGCTGCCTCTTATCTAGAGGAGAGCCTATTGCTCAGATGTCATGGAGGGTCAATGTCAGCATCAGATCACTGAAGATTGCTGTGTTTATTTTACCCCCCGTATCGAAAGCTTTATGGTGCCCCAAATGCTTATGCTTTTCAACTTTGTATTTTTGTTGTTTCTCTGTCCTTTTGTTTTTCTATACATTCCAAAATTAGAAACATTCGTTATTGTGGAACTAATGATATGCTATCCTTGAAGTGGCAGACTTGAGCTCGTGAATATTCCTATCGCATGAGTGCAGGGAGAGTATAGAAATATTAAGCTGTTGACTCTGCTGTTTTTGATAAGTAGCATTTTTCATCAGTTAAAACATCGGGGTAAAAGAAGAGACAATGTATAATAATTTCAACAAAGTAAACTCGTGCAACTACTCTGAATGTGCAGTTTTTGAAAATTTGCCCTTAATGTTATTGCTATTCATTTTGCAAGTCATTTTAGCCTAAACCTCTTTCTGTATATTGAATAATCCCAATGTATGGAGAGTCCTACAGTCTCCACTAGGAGTTTGTTCTACATAAACATTTTTTATGTGACTGAACATACATGTGGGCACATAAAAAATGAAAAAATACTATTTAAAAATCCTTTTAGAAAATGGAGTATTTCATTCATACAAAAAGATACAAAGGGTAAGAAACAAATACCCATGCAAACTACCTCTCATTTCAAAAAGAAACATTACAAATGGAGTCCCATCCTGTGTTTCTTTCCTCAAATGCATTCCCTTTCTTCCTGTGAAGAGAGAGCCATAGTCCTTAGTTTGGGTTTAACTTGGTTACTTTTGACAGCCCATCCAGGCTGGATTGCTGTTAACTGTTTGGATTTCTGTTTTACTTTTCATCTGGGCCCTCTCACTCAAGAAGCCATGTACTTGCTCCTATGGTGCCCCTGGCAATCCGTAGACTGAATTTGGCAGGAAGTCCCCTGTCACGTTGTTTTAATAAACAACCAAGAAGCCAAAGATCTCCAGGGTATTTGCTGACAGTTTCTAGATTCTTACAATGTCCTCACTCTTTAAGGCAAATTCATGGATTGGAATCCAATAGACACTGAGAACTGAAGACGCCATATAACTGACACGTTGATTTTGTGCTGGAGTCATGGCCAAGAGAGATGAGAAGGCTGCAGTGTTGATGAGTTAGATGACATTGGGGCCAGTGTGGAAAAGTAAATTAATTTAGATGAAATAAGGATCTCACTTCTAAAGACCCTTACCCTGATTCTAAAAGTTTTAGTGTCAATGGCACTTATTTATCCATAAGCATCCCTGGTGGATTAGGCCATTGGTGGAATAAGCTTCTATAAGGCAGGAGCTCTCGTTGGGAAAAAGTGACCACTCTGACTTTTATTAGATATTGTGTGATGGGGTCCAGATCATTTAGTCCTATGGAGGTTAAACATTCATGCATCTGACAAAGAGATTGGACTGTGTGAATGGCCCGTCTGGGAGTGTATAAGAAAACTAGAGCTCAGAGCTGCTTGGATTGTGCTGCAAGTGCCTGAATAGGGTGAGGCAGGCACGCCATCAATATTGGATCAAATGATTTCTGCATGATTGGTTCCAAAATGATGCAGGTATAGGCGGAAGTTTCTGGTATGTTTGACCTGTGGCCCATTGTACCTTCCTGTCTTCACAGAGTGTGCTATAAGCGGGTTCCCTGGCACCCCACAGTGCTAACCTTCATCCTGTCTGCCTTGTGGCATGGTGTCTACCCTGGATACTACTTTACCTTCTTAACTGGAATCCTTGTCACGCTAGCAGCCAGAACGGTAAGCTCCCTTTGGCTGTGGGGTCTTTTCCTTAGTAATTGGATGCCTGTGTGTTTGTTGTCTTTTAGGTCCCAGCAGAAGTGCTGTTGGGGGTGATGGTAGGAGTGATGTTTTGAAAAATCAGCAAAAGTCTTCCCATTAGAGAAATACTTAAATATATTGGAACTTATGCTCATAAAATGGTTAAGCATTTTATTTTCATATTACTTGCAGGGGGTGTTTGCAAAACAAAAGGACTTTTAGGAACAATGTTTAGTGCCTTAAGAGATGAAAACATTTCTGGGGCTTCCCTGGTGGCACAGTGGTTGAGAGTCCGCCTGCCGATGCAGGGGACACAGGATCGTGCCCTGGTCTGGGAAGATCCCACATGCCGCGGAGCGGCTGGGCCCGTGAGCCATGGCCGCTGAGCCTGCACGTCTGGAGCCTGTGCTCTGCAATGGAAGAGGCCACAGTGGTGACAGGCCCGCGTACCGCAAAAAAAAAAAAAAAAAAAAAAAAGAGATGAAAACATTTTTAATCATTAAAGGCTGTAAACATACAGTCTACTAATTACAGATGACAATGATTATTAATGTAGGCTCTGTAAAACTTCATTTTGCTTATACTCTACTTAATTTTCTCTTTTCACTATCCTACACCTAAAAATAATTTGGTTTCTGAGCAACCGGTAAAATTGCAGCCATAGGAACTGTTCTCTTAAAGATTGCTCTCAGCCCTCATGTTGGATCCGATTAAATTAGTTTGTGTAAAGTCCTTTGTGAATTTGATAAATTTGGTTCTCTGGGTTTTGGGGGTAGCCTTCAGTTTGTCCTAGACTGTTCCTGCCATTTGCTGGCTGTAGAGCAAGAATAACAGAATTTAAAAATATGCCTGCCCTCAAAGAATGAGACGCAACATGTATATAAGTAATTACGATTCACTGTATTCTGTCAAATACAGAGCGCTTTGAATTTTATTTCATTTCAATACTTGATAATGATTATGGCATTCCTTATTCAGGTGCCAAGAGCTTTTAATGAGATTTGTTGAGCTGTATTTTTAGATGTGGATTTAGGATCCCCAGCACAGCTATTCACTCATTCTTTTTTTTTATTTTAAAAATATATTTATTGAGTGCCTAGTATGTGCCAAGTACTGTGATGGGTACTGGAGAAAAAATGGAGAGCAGAACAGATATGGCCCCTGCTCCCGGTCTAGTGCTGGGAATAGAAATGGATAACTTCTTCATATTTGTTAAATGGAGAGACAGGTAGAGTGGGAATTCTTTTCCATTTCTTTTAGCTATTCACTCATTCTTGAATTTATCTGTTCTATTAATATTTCAGGAGCCTTACTATATGCTAGTAGGTGCTGGGCTATTGCAGTGAACAAAAGTTCCTCGCCCATGGAATTTTTATTTTAGTTAGAAGAAGGTTTGTGGGGATACATGTGTGAACAAGATGGATAATTGATTATTCTGATGAGCACACTTTAAAGTACATATTTTACGTATCTGTGCATTGGAAACAGAAGACATTTTCTTTTCTCCTGTACATATACTAACTTGGATCACAAAACTAAAAAACAGATGGGAGGACAAACTTGAACAAAGGCCAGAATTTTGTTAATACTTTCAGAGTATCATTTCTTAAGCTGTCTTTAGTTGATTTCAATGGGTATAAAAGGATTAATTTATGTGAAGCCTCTTGGGTGACCTGGAAATGTTTTTCAGAAATAAGTTAGGTAAGGGATGGAGGGGAGAGGGTTGATAGAACAGTATTTCCATTTTTTTTTTTTCAAAAGGAGAATGAACTCAAACAGTCATGAAGTGTCTCAGGCCCAGGAAGTTACCTAGTAAAATCTCTTACATGCTTTTCAATACTGCCCACAGATGGACCTCTAGCCTCTGTCCTGAGGAGCTCAGAGCCGAGGAGGTGCCCTCAGCTTCCCAGGCAGCCCTAGGAAGCCTTTCCTGCTTTGAGGCTGACCTACCTATAAGCCAGCCATAGTTTCAGCTCTGTCTTTGGTTCTGGCCTCTGGAAATTAGGTGTCTTTCTGGAGCCAAATCTGTGTCAAAAGACCTACAAATGAGTATCCTTTGACCCAGCATTTTCCATCTCAAAGAATGTGGTTTCCTTGTCTGGAAAGTAGGCATACTGATGCTTACATGATAGGCCTATGGGGAGAGTCAACAGAAATGATACCCATAAAGAATTTACACAGGCTTGGCACACAGTAAGCACTCAATAAATCGTAGCTCATGTTATTATACTATTATATTATTACTGTTATTCAAAGGAAATAATTAGGAAACAGTGCAGAGACTTTTCTACAAGAGTATACATCACAGAATTGTTTACAATAGCAGGGGATAGGAGACTAACTTTCCCATAATTAAAATTGTATCAGATTAATACTTAATGACATGGAAAAACATTCATGCTATGTTACTAAATGAAAAAACAGGCTAAACATATATTGACGCCACTGGAAACATAAATATGGATATATATGAATATAAAAGGACTTGGAAGGTATGTGCCAAGTTTTTCAACAGTGCTTTTCTCTGGGAGATATTAAAGAAAAAAAAATCTGATTCTGCTTAGCTGTTCTTTAAACATTTTTCTACAGTGAATGAACTTATATTTTTTTAATAATAAGAAAAACCATAGTGGTATTTTTAGTTGAAAATAGAACTCAGATTGTTGGTAGTTTTTATCTCCTATGTTCCTGAGGGGTATTACCTGCATGCATGGAGTAAAAGTTTCCATTTTTTGCATCCCCCCATCCACCATGACTTCCTTGGTGAGCAGGTGAGGAACAACTACAGACATTACTTCCTTTCTTCAAAAGCCCTCAAGGTTGTTTATGACATAGTCACCTGGGCTGTCACTCAGCTGGCCGTCTCTTACACAGTCGCCCCCTTCGTCATGTTGGCCGTTGAACCCACCATCAGTTTATACAAGTAAGTTTCCACTGTTCTCGATTGCTCTATAGTAAACTTGCCTGTTCTCTCTGTGTTTGACTTAGGAGTTGGCAAACTGAATCCATCAGTACTGACGATCTCTATGTATGGTTTTGATGGGAAAATGTCTAGAGAAAGCTTTAGGAGGAAGTGTCTGTCCTGGAGATGCCAACAGACAAATAGTAATACAGAGAGCAGAGTTGACAGGTAGCCCTTCAGCCATGACTAATGTAAGTAAGGGATGCTTATGGCAGTGAATTCTGAAGGGATGTATCCAGATTACAAACTCAGAGGGTGAGGTCACTGCCCTTGCCTCTTTTTCCTGGGGTTAGGCTATGCTGGAGGCCGTGGGGCACTCAGAGAGGGACAGAAGCAGGCCGCAGCTGGGGCTAGGTTCACCCTACAGACAAGAGGCCCTTAGGGAAAGGTGTCTTAGGGAAAGGGTGTCAGGCCCTTATATTCAAACACCAGCCCTCCAGACGAACTGCAGACCTCTTTGTGCTTTTATTGTTTCCCTCTTTTGTTGAATTAGTCGTGTTTCTCTACTCTTGGAGAGATGGTTGCATGACCTCTGGCAAGTTATTAACCTCTTTTACCAGTGTTTTCTCAACTGTAAAATGAAGGTAAGAATAGAATTCACCTCCAAGCACCTTTAGGTGTTAGGATTGAATGAGGCAAACGTGCAAGGGGCTCAGCCCAGTGTCTGGCATGTAGTCTATACTCGATAAATACCAACTTGTGTTATTTACTGATTTGCAGAGACTTTTGCAGATTGAGTTTGGACCATAGCTACAGTCAGAAAAGTGGCTTAGAAATAAACATGCAAACGTGCCTTATTGTACATCAGGGATTGGACTCACTGGTCAGGAATGATCAAAGAAATATTACTTGGTACAGGTGTCAATGTCTAGGATGATTTTTTTTTTTAGGTTATAGGGAAAGAAGGTAGAGGGAAGTACACCATGCTCCTCAAAGAAGTCTGTTTCTATAATGCTGGTTAGGTCACAGGACTTATGTCCATATAATATGGAAGTTGAGCTGCTTTATACACAAATTTTTCTAGACAAGGGATGCCAGAAGAGTGGAAAAACAATGAAATCTTCAGCCAAACAAAGCCCTCAGTTCCACTGCTACAGTGGTAGGAGCCATGAGTGCCCGCCCTGCCCAAGCTGCACCATCTTGGTTTACCTCCTCTCTGCACCCTCCCTCCGGGCAGCCCCACTTGCTCACAGCTGTATTGTCCTTTCTCTTGTCTCAGTGCCCTCTAGCCAGCATTTGCCCTTCATTATCTGGAACTTCTATTGCCCCCTGAAGCAGCCTTAGCCCCGTTGAGCTATCTGCCTGGGCTGTCCAAGTTTCTGGCTTGGGTGCTCATTGTCTGTGTTAGTGCTCTGGTTACAAAGTCTCATAGGTTTTGAGTTGTCTGCTTCCGTCTTCAGAGGTTAACTTGTAACCCTGGGCCCTTCTCTCCCTTTTCTTTGGAGGTGCCCAACCCGCTCCACACTCCCTTACTCTAGGGGAGACAGCTGCTAGTGAGGAGATGACTTTTATAAAAGAAATGGAACAGTGAAATAAAAAATGTTCCGTTAAATCAGATTTTTAAAAGAGAGGTACTTGTTTTTTTATAACAGGCATTGAAACACATTGACTTGCATTCCTGAGTAAGATGGATGAGGGTTTCCCCCAGTGTTTGGAAAATCTAAGTGCCTATGAGGACTAATAAACAGGAACTAGAGAGAGACAGAAAAACCACCCTAGTCCTGGTGTTTTAAGCACATCATGTTGCCAGACGCAAGATTTTTGGGGGGAATATATGTATCATGTTGTAGCAGAAATGCCTGTATTTAACTCAGTACCATTTAATACCTACAGTGCGCTGGGCACTTTTCTAGAAGCTGGGGGATGGGATGGTGAGCAAAAGATAGAAATCATTCTTACTTCCATGGAGGAGATAGCTTGGTGGAAGTGACAGGAAATAATTGACAAATTTATAAATACCCACTAAGATCATACTCTGAGTGAATGGTACAAAGATTTATGAGAGCATGTAACAGGAATCTGCTCTTGGGAGGAAGCAGCGTTTGAGTCCTGGAGTCTGAGGGTGCTGAGAGTGGTGGATGGAACACTGTGGGTTGTGTTCCAGACCCAGGGAGCAGCATAGATAAGCCCTGTTGTGATAGGAGGAAGCCCCGAGAAACATGAGTATGGGCAGAATATAGAATCAATCCAAGGTAGAGAGTAGTGAGCTGAGAAGAGACAAGGGTAGGTATCAGTGTCCCTGTTTATCATATATGGAAGTGGAGGCTCAGAGAGGGTGAGCAGTTAAAACTCACACAGCAAGGCCTGAGTTTCAGATGCAAATTTTTTTTTTTTTTTTTTTTAACAGCAAGAGCAGTAGTGCAGTTACTAAAAATTTCTCTAGGAGAAGCTATTTTGGAAGAATGTTACTGCTAGGGTATTAGCACAAAGTGGTGATTTGTTTGTGATCACATGCATTTAACCAACTAAGCATGCTAATTTCTATATTTAGGCAGGAGTTCTAGGGAAAGAATTCAATCATTATCAATCCAGATCACTCATGTAGATTTCCATTTCTTTTTAAAAACAATCTTATTTTTTTTTAGAAAACACCTTTGTTTAGCATGAAATTGACATTTCTGTCACTTCTGTCAATTACAAGCAATTCAACCTAATATGTTATCTTGTTTTCATAGTTGCTTATGTATATAATTTAACTTCCCTATCTAGATCAGCTCTGTCCAATAGAAGTTTCTACAATGACCAAAATACCATCCAATACGTCGGCCACCAGTGCCTGTGGCTGTTGAGCTTTTGAAATGTGGCTAGTGTGACTGAAGAACAGAGTTTTCAATTTATCTAATTTGAATTTTAACAGCCACATGTTGCCAAGGGCTATTATAGATTGCCTCTCAACAAAAGTTTTCAGAATCTTTTAAAAACAATTTTTTTCAGAAACTCTTAAGAGAATCACTGAATCTGGCAAAGTAAATTAAAATTGAATCATCTTTTTAGTCGAGGTGGGTCTAGATGCATTCCAGATCTGTTCCTCACTAGGGGATAATTTAAATAACTGGCAATGCATGGCAGTTGTATACAAATCCATTTCTCAGGATACCCTTCCCTGACTGACATTTAAATGTCAGATGGGCTTCTTTTTTCTGCCTAGTCACGTTTCAATGTACAGTGACTACAACTCCCAGCTTTAAATTTCTTAGTCTAATTTTTTTCCTTTAAGTTGTAAATGAGCCCCAAGTGAACATCTAAATGTGATTCTGAAAAGAGGATGGAGTAGCAGGACTTGAGCTTACCTCCTCTTGTGAAAACACCACATCACAACTAACTGCTGACCAACCATCAACAAAAAAGACTGGAATCTACCAAAAGAGATATTTTATATTCAAAGACAAAGAAGAAGCCACAACAAGACGGTAGGAGGGGTGCTTTTGCGACATAAATCCTATACCCGTCAGGTGGGTGACCCACAAACTGGAAAATAATTATATCACAGAGGTTCTCCAACAGGAATGAGAGTCCTGAGCCCCACATCAGGCTCCCCAGCATGAGGGTCTGGCATCAGGAGGAGGAACCCCCAGAGCATTTGGCTTTGAAGGCCCATGGGGCTGGAGTACAGTAGCTCCACAGGACTGGGGGAAACAGAGACTGCACTCTTGGAGGGCGTGCACAAGTTTTCATGTACCCTGGGACCCAGCACAAAGCAGTACCTCCATAGGAGCTAGGGCTGGACCTACCTATGAGTCTTGGAGGGTCTCCTGGGGAGGCAGGGGTCAGCTGTGGCTCATTGGGGGTGGGGGGGGTGGGGCAAGGACACTGGTAGCAGAGGCCCCAGAGGATATTGATCAGCGTGAACTCTCACAGAGGTTGCCATTTTGGCATCAAGACATGGCCCTTCCCACCAGCCTACAGGCTCCAGTGCTTGGACGCCTCAGGCCAAACAACCAGTAGGGTAGGAACATAGCCCCACCCATCAGCAGACAGAGTGCATAAAGACATACTGGGTTCACAGCCACCTCTAAACACACCCCTTGACATGGCCCTGACCACCAGAGGGATAAGACCCAGCTCCATCTACAAGTGGGCAGGCACCAGTCCGTCCCACCAGGAAGCCTGCACAAACCTCAAGACCAGCCATACCCACCAGAGGGCAGACACCAGAAGCAAGAGGAGCTATGATCCTCCAGCCAGCAGAAAGAAGACCACAAACACAGAAAGTTAGACAAAATGGGACAGCAGAGAAATAGTTAGACAAAATGGGACAGCAGAGAAATATGTTCCAGACGAAGGAACAAAATAAAAACCGACAAGAACAACTAAATGAAGTGGACATAGGCAACCTACCTGAAAAAGTAGAGATGATCAAGATCTCAGAAAAAGAATGGAGGCACAGATGAAGAAGTTACAAGAGATGTTTAACAAAGAAAGAGCTAGAAGATTTAAAGAACAAACAAACAGAAATGAACAATACAATAACTGGAATGAAAAATAAAGTAGAAGGGATCGATAGCAGAATACCTGAAGCAGAAGAACGAATAAGTGAGCTGAAATACAGAATGGTAGAAATCACTGCCGTGGAACAGAATAAGGAATGAAAAGAAATGAGGACAGTCTCAGAGACCTCTGGGACAACATTAAATGCACCAACATTCACATCATAGGGGTCCCAGAAGGAGGAGAGAGAGATAAAGGGCCTGAGAAAATATTTGGAGAGATTATAGCTGAAAACTCCCCTAACATGAGAGAGGAAACAATCAAGTCCAGGAAATGCAGAGAGTCCCATACAAGATAAACCCAAGGAGGAACACACTGAGACACATATTAATCAAACTGACAAAAATTGAAGACAAAAAATATTAAAAGCACCAAGGGACAAGTAGCAAATAACATACAGGGGAATCCCCATAGGGTTATCAGCTGATTTTCTTCAGCAGAAACTGCAGGCTAGAAGGGAGTGGCATGATATTATGTAAAGTGATGAAAGGGAAAAACCTACACCCAAGAATACCCTACCCAACAAGGCTCTCATTCAGATTCAACAGAGAAAAAGTTTTACAGACAAGCAAAAGCTAAGAGAATTCAGCACCACCAAACCAGCTTTATAATAAATCCTACAGGAACTTCTCTAGGCAGAAAAGAAAAGGCCACAACTAGAATCAAGAAAATTAAGAATGGGAAAGCTCATCAGTAAAGGCAAACATAAAGTAAAGGTAGGAAATCATCTGCACACAAATATGATATCAAAACCAGCAATTGTGAGAAGAGGAGAGCACAAATGCAGGATATTGGAAATGCATTGGAAATTAAGTGACCAGCAACTTAAAACAATCTTGTACATATATAGACTGCTATATCAAAACCTCATGGGAACCTTAAACCAAAAATCTACAACAGAGGGCTTCCCTGGTGGCGCAGTGGTTGGGAGTCTGCCTGCCGATGCAGGAGACGCAGGTTCGTGCCCCAGTCCGGGAGGATCCCACGTGCCACGGAGCGGCTGGGCCCGTGAGCCATGGCCGCTGAGCCTGTGCGTCCAGAGCCTGTGCTCCGCAGCGGGAGAGGCCACAGCAGTGAGAGGCCCGCGTACAGAAAAAAAAAAAAAAAAAATCTACAACAGATACACACAGAAAAAAAGAAAAAGCAATCCAAACAACAATAAAGATAGACATCAAATCACAAGAGAACAAAAGAGGAAGGGGAGAAAATAAGACCTTCAAAAACAAATCTAAAACAATTAACAAAATGGCCATAAGAACATTAATATTGATAATTACCTTAAATGTAAATGGATTAAATGCTCCCACCAAAAGACAGACTGGCTGAATGGATACAAAAACAAGATCGGTATATATGCTGTCTACAAGAGACCCACTTCAGGTCTAGGGACACATACAGACTGAAAGTGAGGGGATGGAAAAAGGTATTCCACGCAAATGCAAAACAAAAGAAAGCTGGAGTAGCAATACTCATGTCAGACAAAATAAACTTTAAAATAAAGACTATTACAAGAGACAAAGGACACTACAAAATGATCAAGGGATCAATCCAAGAAGAAGATATGACAATTATAAATATGTATGCACCCAACATAGGAGCACCTCAATATATAAGGCAAATGTTAACAGCCATAAAAGGAGAAATCGACAGTAACACAATAATGGGGGGGGGGCACTTTAACACTCCACTTCATCAACGGACAGATCATCCAGAGAGAAAATCAATAAGGAAACACAGGCCTTAAATGACACATTACACCAGATGGACTTAATTGATATTTATAGACCATAACATCCAAAAGCAGCTGAATACACTTTCTTCTGAAGTGCACATGGAACATTCTCCAGGATAGATCACATCTTGGGTCACAAATCACGCCTTGGTAATTTTAAGAAAATTGAAATCATATCAAGCATTTTTTCCAACCACAACACTTGAAATTAGAAATCAATTACAGGAAAAAAACTGTAAAAAACAGACATGTGGAGGCTAAACAATATATTACTAAACAACCAATGGATCACTGAAATCAAAGAGGAAATCAAAAAATACCTAGAGACAAATGACAATGAAAACACAACAACCCAAAACCTACGGGACACAGCAAAAGCAGTTATAGGAGGGAAGTTTATAGCAATACAGCCTTACCTCAGGAAACAAGAAAAATCTCAAACAAACAACCTAACCTTACACCTAAAGCAACTAGAGAAAGAAGAACAAAGAAAACCCAAAGTTAGCAGAAGGAAAGAAATCATAAAGATCAGAGCAGAAATAAATGAAATAGAGATGAAAACATTAGCAAAGATCAGTGAAACTAAAAGCTGGTTCTTTGAGAAGATAAACAAAATTGATAAACCTTAATACAGACTCATCAAGAAAAAAAGGGAGAGGACTCAAATCAATAAAGTTAGAAATGAAAAAGGAGAAGTTACAACTGACAGCACAGAAATACAAAAGATCATAAGAGACTACTACAGATAACTCTATGCCAATAAAATGGACAACCTAGAAGAAATGGACAAATTCTTACAAAGGTACAACCTTCCAAGACTGAACCAGGAAGAAATAGAAAATATGAACAGACTAATCACAAGTACAGTAACTGAAACAGCAATTAAAAACTTCCAACAAACAAAATTCCAGGACCAGATGGCTTCACAGGTAAATGCTATCAAACATTTAGAGAAGAGTTAAACACATGTGCTTCTGAAACCCTTCCAAAAAATTGCAGAGGAAAGAACACTCCCAAGCTATCAGAATGATGGTGACCTCATAGAATGCTATGAGGTCACCATCATTCTGATAACAAAACCAGACAAAGTCATCACACACAAAAAAAATTACAGGCAAATATCACTGATCCTCAACAAAATACTAGCAAACTGAATCCAACAACACATTCAAAGGATCATACACCATGATCAAGTGGGATTTATCCCAGGGATAGAAGGATTTTTCAATATCCACAAATCAATCAGTGTGATACACCACATTAACAAACTGAAGAATAAAAACCATATTATCATCTCAATAGATGCAGAAAAAGCTTTGGACAAAATTCAACACCCATTTATGATATAAACTCTCCAGAAAGTGGGAATAGAGGGAACTTACCTCAACATAATAAAGGCCATATATGACAAACCTACAGCTAACATCATTCTCAATGGTTAAAAGCTGAAAGCATTCCCACTAAGAGCAGCAACAAGGCTAGGATGTCCATTGTTGCCACCTTTATTCAACATAGTTTTGGAAGTCCTAGTCATGTCAATCAGAGAAAAGAATAAAAGGAGCCCAAATTGGAAAAGAAGAAGTAAAACTGTCACTGTTTGCAGATGGCATGATACTATACATAGAAAGTCATAAAGATGCTACCAGAAAACTACTAGAGCTCATCAATGAATTCAGTAAAGTTGCAGGATACAAAATTAATACACAGAAATCTCTTGCATTCCTATACACCAACAATGAAAGATCAGAAAAAGAAATTGAGACAATCCCATTTATCATCGCATCAAAAAGAACAAAATACATAGGAATAAATCTACCTAAGGAGACAAAAGACCTGTACTCAGAACACTATAAGACACTGATGAAAGAACTCAAAGATGACACAAACAGATGGAAAGATATATACCATGTTCTTGGAATGGGAAGAATATTGTCAAAATGACTATACTACCCAAGGCAATCTACAGATTCAATGCAATCCCTACCAAATTACCAATGACATTTTTCACAGAACTAGAACAAAAAACTTTAAAATTCGTATGGAGACACAAAAGACCCCAAATAGCCAAAGCAATCCTGAGAAAGAAAAACGGAGCAGGAGAAATCAGATTCCCTGACTTCAGACTATACTTACAAAGATACAGTAATCAAAACAGTATGGTACTGGCACAAAAACAGACATATAGATCAATGGAACAGGATAGAAAGCCCAGAAATAAACCCACGGACCTATGGTCAATTAATCTATGACAAAGGAAGCAAGAATATACAATGGAGAAAAGACAGTCTTTTCAGTAAGTGGTGCTGGGAAAATGGGACAGCTACATGTAAAAGAATGAAATCAGAACATTCTCTAATACCATATGCAAAGAGAAACTCAAAATGCATCAAAGACCTATAAAACTCTTAGAAGAAAACATAGGCACAACACTCTGACATAAATTGCAGCAATATCTTTTTGGACCCACCTAATAAAAATAAAAACAAACAAATGGGACCTAATTAAATTTAAAAGTTTCTGTACAGCAAAAGGAACCATAAAACAAAAAGACAACCCATAGAATAGAAGATAATATTTGCAAACGAAGCAGCTGACAAGGGATTAATCTCCAGAATATGCAAACAGCTCATGCAGCTCTATGTCAAAAAAATCCTCCAAAAAACATAAAACGAACAACCCAATCAAAAAATGGGCAGAAGACTTAAATAGACATTTCTCCAAAGAAGCAATACAGATGACCAAAAAGTGTATGAAAAGATGCTCAACATCACTAATTATTAGAGAACTTCAAATCAAAACTACAATGTGGTATCACCTCACACCAGTCAGAATGTCCATCAAAAAGTCTGTAAACAGTAAATGCTGGAGAGGGTGTGGAGAAAAAGGAACCCTCCTACACTGTTGGTAGGAATGTAAATCGGTACAACCACTATGGAGAACAGTCTGGAGCTTCCTTAAAAAACTAAAAATAGAAATCCCACTCCTGGGCATGTATCTGGAGAAAAATAGCAATCCCACTCCTGGGCATATATCCAGAGAAAACCATAATTTGAAAAGGAACATGCACCCCAATGTTCATTGCAGCACTATTTACAATAGCCAAGACATGGAAGCAACGTAAAATGTCCATTTACAGAGGAATGGATAAAGAAGATGTAGTACATATATGCAGTGAATACTACTCAGCCATAAAAAAAGAATGAAATAATGCTATTTGCAGCAACATGGATGGACCTAGAGATTGTCATACTAAGTGAAGTCAGACAAAGACAAATATCATATATCACCCATATCTAGAATCTAATTTTAAAAAATGATACAAATGAACTTATTTACAAAACAGAAAGACAGATATCAGAAACATACTTATGTTTACCAAAGGGGAAATGTAGGTTGGGGGGATAAATCAGGAGCTTGGGGTTAACATACAAACGCTACTATATTATAAGATATCAATTGATAACCAACAAGGACCTCCTGTACAGCACAGGGAACTCTAATCAATATTCTGTGATAACCTATATGAGAAAATAATAAAAATGAAATATATATATATATACATATATATATATATATATATATATAAAACTGAATCCCTTTGCTGTACACCTGAAACTAACACAACATTGTAAATCAACTATAATCCAATAAAAATTTTTAAAAAAGAACGAAGTTGTCTTAGCTCAAGCTGCTATGACTAAATAGTATAGACTGGGTGACTTAAACAGCAGACATTTATGTCTCTCAATCTTGGAGGCTGGGAAGTCCAAGATCAAGATGCCAGCAGATTTGGTTTCCGATGAAAGCTCTCTTTCTGGCTTGCAGAAGGCTACCTTCTCACTGTGTCCTCACATAGCAGAGAGAGACCGAGGGAGACAAGGACAGCAAAAGAGATGGGGTGAGGGACAGTGAGAGGGACACAGAGAAAGATGGCTCACGCTCTGATTTGCCTTTATTTTCTAATAAGGGTACTAATGCTGTCATGGGGGGGCCCACCATCATTGCTTCATCTAAACCAAATTACCACCCGAAGTCTACTTCTCCAAATACCATCAGATTGGAAGTCAGGGCTTCAATGTATGAATTTGGGGGAGGACACAAACATTTAGCCAGAGCAGAACCTTTCTATGAAATCATTTTCAAAAGCAAAATCTCATATGTTGTTGTCTTTAACTAGAAAGCACTTTATTAAATTCAATGTATAAGAATGTTAGAATTTGTGTAGGAATTTTTGTAGATAGCAAACTCCTTGAGAGTAGAACTATGCTTTATTCATCTGTATATCTGGAGTACCTAGTTTAGTCCTAGCATACTCTATAAATGTTAGCTGAGTTTTTCCATAACAAAAAGATGGAAGTATTGCTTAAAATTTGAGAGAAGTATGGAATGTCAGAATAGGTTACTAAACCTCCCTGGGAAGTTGAAGTTTTTTTTTCCCTTGACTGCCAGAATATTTGACTTTAATCTAACAAAATTGCTCCAGTGTAGATTTGGCCACATGTAAAAGATTAAGGCAAAACGCAAGAATAAAGTACATTTTACGAGAGCAGACTTTGAAAGCTGGAGTTCCCTCTGCCTGGGGTGTGCCTGTGAGAATCCCAGCTTACACTTGCTGAGCCAGTGTGTTTATCTGTAGAGCTGTTATTCACTCTCATTACTGTCCTGGTTTAAATAGTAAATCAGATGGTCACTTACCTGTGGCTATTCACCCCTCTGCTAATTACTACCATGTGTCTATACGTCTCTTCTTTTCCATTCCCAAAAGGAGGGGTGGGGTCTTTGCCTTTTTGTAGATCCCAGTTCAGTGCGTTGTACATCCTAGGCAATAAATGCTTATTGAAAGAAGAAATGAAGATATGATTGCTTCTGCTGGAGCTTTTAACTATTCTATAGACCTGACATTATGATCACAAAAGCTGGGGAGTTATATGTAAATCAATTGTGGGTCCCTTGCCCCTTAACATTATTTTCCTTTGCTCTTGAAAAAGCATTGGAGAAAGTGTAAGTTCAGTTTTCCCAAATGGATATAGAACAGTTTTATAAAAGCTGTTTCTAATTACTTGCATTCATTGATGTGTACAGTATTTATTGAGCATCTACCCTGTGTCCAGTACCACACTTATGCAATAAGTCCACAAACCTCAAAAACAAAACTTGTTTTAGTTTGGTTGAAAATCGAGTTATGGAGTAGGCTTTTGAAATCTGGATTCCTCAGGCTCATAATATATACAAGAACCCCTGACACTTAGTGGAGCACATTGGCTAAAGTGTCAGTTGCATTTGTGTTTGGGGAGCATAGGGTAGGGCTTCAATTTCATTCCATGCATCCTTAGACTTTTAACATGGTGGGTTTCCAGCTGTCAGGGTTAATTCTCTCGATCTGCTTATTACATCAGTGGGACATTGCCATACGCCTGTCTGCAGATGGGCTGGTTGGTTTGCTCTGCCCAGCTTTGTGGTTTTGGTCCATCCCTGGCCCACTCACCCAACCAAAGGAAGTTATCTGTGGAGTGGATCAAGGCAAGCCTGAGGGAAGTCAGGTCCGCCAGTGCCAAAAGGTGATGTAATTGCTTCATGTGACATTTCCCACATACACTCTTGTTTGAAATATAATTTGTGTGTTTATTCCTAGGTCCATGTACTTTTACTTACACATTATCAGTCTCCTGATCATACTATTCCTGCCAATCAAACCACAAGCTCATAACCAAAGGCGGCCTCAGACTCTGAACTCTGTTAATAAGAAAAAAATAGATTGATACCTCCAAAAAAAGAAACAAACAAAAGCTGAACACATAAGACTGCAAATCACTGGACAGAGGAGATAAAAAGACTCCAGAGTTCTCCAGTGACTTAGAGGTGATGTTTACATGCATCTATTTTGTTTTGATTTTTTAAGTGCAGGGAGTATTTTTATAAAGCTTTTTTTGTACCACTGAATCAGCCATGTCCAGTTGATTTAATACTTTCTAGGACATTTGAGTAGTATGGAGGTGTGTGGAGAATGTGCTAGAACTGCAGAGACAGTCCATTCTGGGCTAGCTGGGTCTTCACTTTTCTGGCATGATCTCCAACCACTGAAATCTGGATGTTGGGAACCCGGGCGTCTACTCCAGAAGTTAGAAGGTAAAGCTGAGATGACTTGTCTTCCAGAACATATGCAAGACGGTTGTTCCTTGGGAAGCCCCCAATCCTTTGACTTGTGACATTACTGTTCTCAAACACATTAACTACACTCAGAAGACTGCCGGGAGGGACCGTGTGGAGGGAGGTTTGCAGAATACTGAAAATTCAATGAGCCTGGAGGACTAACTGTGAATGGACACTTGAATGGACTGGAAGTCAGGCACGTGCCCTGAAGGTGGCTGCGTTTTCCCCCCACCCCCCCAGGGATGTAACCCTTCTTTCTTCTGAAATGAGCCAAGATTGGAAATCAGAAAGTCACCTGCCCACATACCAGAAGTCTCAGAGGGGCTACTGTTTTCCATTGCATATGTGCCTTCTGCTTGCCCAGGCATGGCCCTGAGAAAACACCCAGATTTCACACCATTAAGGCAGAGGGATGTCTTTTTATAAATATTTTTTAAAGTAATTTAAAGTTATATTGAAGTTTGGGGAGAAGAGGCAGATATTTCTCTCTTTTCCCCTCATTTCTCAGAGGTGTTCAGGATCACAGCCCATGATGTTCACTCGGGCTGGTTTCCATTTTTTTCAGTTTCATAGCTGATTAAATCTGACATTGTTTTAGTTGAATCATCCTATTAGAAAGCAGAGATTGAAAAATGGTTTTCCTTTCTATCTTTGTAATGAATGTGCTGTGGCTCCTTTGGGAAACTTCTATTGGGTGATATTCTATGTGGGAGAAGGAAACATGGTATTAAATGTTGTGGAAAATAATAATGATAATAATAAAATATATGCTACAATGTTGTATTGTCAATCAAATACCTTGGGAGGAGAGAATTTGTTCAAATCAGAGGGTTAAAAAATGAGTTACTAAATCAATACTGCATTTCTACATAAAGGAAATATTTCTAAAAAGAATTGCTTTTTGTTTGTGTCAGACTTGCTGTTCTGAAGCATGTGTGTGTATTTTGTGTGTATGTGTTTTAACAAATGTGTACAGGTTTTACTTGCTTAAAATTTGAGCATCACACGTTCAATTTGTACTACATGTCAGGCGCTTGGATGTTTTCGGTTTGATTTCTGATCTTCGTTCCTAACAGTGCAGGTAGGATTAACCTCCTTTTACAGATGAGGAAACAGAATCAGGAAGATGGCTGCTAACTGCCCCAGAGTCACAGACGTAGTGCTTGAGCTGAGATTTGAATCCAAGACAGTCCCAAGAAAGCCACCGGCTGTGGATATTTCTATGAGGTATCCTGCTGGTGCATCTCTTTGGACAATGAAATGTGAAGTGATATGCTTGTCCCTTAAATAGTTTGTGTGGTCCTGATGCTGCTCAGAACCTGAGCTCTAGTCCTTATGTGAGACAATGGAAGTTAAGAAGTAGCACTTTTGTGCCAGTATAGGAGGCTTACCTCAGTTTAACCAGGGAACCTTGTGGCAACCCTACTTTGCTGTCCCAGGAGGAATATTAGATAGTGGATAGAGGGAAGAGAATGTAGGTGCCTAAAATCTGTCAGGGTCTGTCTCCAACAGGAATATTTTGAGGTGCAAGACCAAGAAAAATACCCATCTTGCACCACCAGCAAAAATGGTATACATCACCATTGGCATGGAGTGTGTGGAATAATCCATCTTACAATGAAATCTTTGAACTTGCAATATGATTCATGTCTGGGGTTCTCTGTATTTAGTATCCTCATTTCTGAGAGAAGAACTTTGGTGGTGAGAGGAGAGATGATCATTAGGGAGACCAGCAGTCCTGCTTTGCAGAGACTCTGCCAACCTCTCAGTCCTGGGCAAACAAGGACCACTGGTCCCTTGAGAGACCACTCAGAATCAATTACTCATTATGGAGTGGAAGTCAAGCCTGTGGAATCTGGGCTTATAGATTCTCTATTTCAGACAGTGCTAGGTCCTGGGACACCCTTTTCATATTATGAGGCCTTATTCAGTACTAAAAGGACAACACCTCCAAGAGCAATTAGTATCTTTTTTCCCCTGAGAACATTTAACCATAGAAAAAATGTCAATTTAGGACAAAAGTTTAAACAGAAGATTGGGACTGTTCCTATTGCCTTAGAGTTCCTAGTTGTCCTAAACATAATATGCATTTAATAAATATGTTTTGGGTTGATGAGCTTGCAGTTTAAAAGAAATAGGTATTAGGGTTTGTTTTTGAAAAGGCCAGATTTAAAATATTCTATTTTAGCTCAACATCACTAATCATCATGGAAATGTGAGTCAAAACCACAATGAGATCTCACCTCACACCAGTCAGAATGGCCATCATCAAAAAGGATAGAAAGCCCACAGATAAACCCATGCACCTATGGTCACCTAATCTATGACAAAGTCGGCGAGAATATACAATGGAGAAAGGATCGTCTCTTCAATAACTGGTGCTGGGAAAACTGGACAACTACATGTAAAAGAATGAAATTAGAACACTCCCTACCACCATACACGAAAATAAACTCAAAATGGATTAAAGACCTAAATGTAAGGCTGGATACTGTAAAACACTTAGAGGAAAATATAGGAAGAACACTCTTTGACATAAATCACAGCAAGATCTTTTTCAATCCACTGCCTACAGTAATGAAAATAAAAAAAAATAAACAGGACCTAATTAAAAGCTTTTGTACAACAAAGGAAACCATAAAACAAAAAGACAACCCTCAGAATGGGAGAAAATATTTGTAAACGAAGCAACTGACAAGGGAGTAATTTCCAAAATATACAAACAGCTCATGCAGCTCAATATCAAAAAAAAACAACCCAATCAAAAAATGGGCAGAAGACCTAAATAGACATTTCTCCAAAGAAGACATACAGATGGCCAACAAACACATGAAAAGCTCCTCAACATCACTAATTATTAGAGAAATGCAAATTAAAACTACAATGTGGTATCACCTCATACTGGTCAGATTGGCCATCATCAAAAAGTCTACAAACAGTAAATGCTAGAGAGGGTATGGAGAAAAGGGAACCCTCCTACACTGTTGGTGGGAATGTAAATTGGTACAGCTATTATGGAGAACGGTATGGAAGTTCTTAAAAAACTAAAACTAGAGCTATCATATGACCCAGCAATTCCACTCCTAGGTGTATATCTGGAGAAAACCAGAATTCTAAAGGATGCATGCACCCTGATGTTCACTGCAGCACTGTTTACAATAGTCAGGACATGGAAGCAACCTAAATGTCCATTGACAGAGGAATAGATAAAGAAGATGTGGTACATATGTACAATGGAATATTACTCAGCCACAAAAAGGAACAAAATAATGCCATTTGCAGAGACGTGGATGGACCTAGAGATTGTCATAGAGAGTGAAGTGAGTCAGAAAGAGAAAAACAAATATGTGGAATCTAGAAAAATGGTACAGATGAACTTATTTGTAAAGCAGAAAGAGAGTCACAGATGGAGAGAAAAAACTTACAGTTATCAAGGGGGAAGGAGAGGGTTGGATGAGTTAGGAGATTGGGATTGGCATATATACACTACTATGTATAAAAGAGATAACTAATGAGAACCTACTGTATAGCACAGGGAACTCTACTCAGTGCTCTGTGGTGACCTAAATGGGAAGGAAATCTAAAAAAGAGTGGATGTATGGATACATATAACTGATTCACTTTGCTGCACAGCAGAAACTAACAACATTGTAAAGCGACTATACTCCAATAAAAATTAATTTAAAAAAAAGAACACAAGTAACAAATGTTAGCAAGAAGGTGAAGAGGGCTTCCCTGGTGGTGCAGTGGTTGAGAGTCCGCCTGCCGATGCAGGGGACACGGGTTCGTGCCCTGGTCCAGGAAGATCCCACATGCCGCAGAGCGGCTGGGCCCGTGAGCCATGGCCGCTGAGCCTGCGCATCCGGAGCCTGTGCTCTGCAACAAGAGAGGCCACAACAGTGAGAGGCCCGCATACGACAAAAAAAAAAAAAAAAAAAGGTGAAGAAAAGGGGGCCCTTGTACACTGTTGGTAGGAGTGAGATTTGGTGCAGTTACTGTGGAAAACAGTATAGCAGTTTCTCAAAAAACTAAAAGTAGAACTATCATATGACCCAACAGTTCCACTCCTGGATATATATCCAAAAAAACCCCAAACACTAATTCAAAAAGAAACAAGCACCCCAGTGTTCACAGCAGCATTATTTATAATTGCTAATGTATGGAAACAACCTAAATGTCCATCAACAGATGAAGGGGTAAAGAAGATACACACACACACACGTATGTACACACACACATATACTGGAATACTACTCAGCCATAAAAAAGAATGAAATTTTTCCATTTGCAGCAATATGGAGTGACTTAGAGGGCATTATGTATACTCAGTGAAATAAGACAGAGAAAGACAAATACTGTATGATATCATTTATATGTGGAACCTAAAAAATACAACAAACTAGTGAGTAAAACAGAAAAATAGTAAACTCACAGATATAGAGAACAAACTAGTGGTTACCAGTAGAGAGAGGGAAGGGAGGGGCAACACAGGGGTAGGAGAAAAAAGGGGTTATTATAGGATTATATGAAATCATGTATATGAAACTTGAAAATTGTAAAGCACTATAGACTTTAAAGAATATTTCATTCAATTAAAAACATTTCTATTTTAGTTTTAAGGTTACCATAAAGAAGAGGAACATTATTCAGTAGTTGCAAAAAATCAGTAAGCGCTTTAATCTGAGATTTTGGCAGGCTAAGAGAGAAAAAGGCAGAAATCAGGAGGACCAAAGAGGAGTTGGTGGGTGGTCCCAGAATGGGGTGGGTGTGCCCTCTGTACTGCGCAGGCTGAGGGCGGTGAGCAGAGGGGTCCTTCTGGCCAGCCCTTCTCCACCCTGGCTGCACATCACAACCACAACAGGAAGTTTAAAAAGAAGTGATCGATGCCCAGCCTCGTGAGAGACCACATCTTATCTCTTCTTGTCTCCAGCACTTGGCATAGTGCTTGGCATGTAATGAAGATTCAGTAAGTGTTCATTGAATGAATGAGGAATTGAAAGCATGTTTAATGCATTGTTGGGTTTGACAGTTTTGATGGAGTCAGTTTTGTGCTGGAAACATCTTTTCTGCTTTTCAGAATTCATTTTTGAAATAAAGCCGTGTGTTTTCAAGGAATTCTGAAAGCACATTATGTGAAATAGCCACTCAGGCAGGCAGTTTACATAGTCTGAAACCCCCCTGATCTGCCCATCCATTAATTAATGCATTTTCTTATTTATCAAATTTTGTTGGGTCTGGAATGGGTCTGGCATTCTGTTAGGCACTGCAGGTAAAGATGCTGAAGACCCATTCTCTGCCCTTGAAGAGCTCGCAATGTGACCAGAAAGACAAGATCCAGAGCATGTGCTGCAGGAATACCTGGGGGAATCCCAGCATGCAGGATGACAGAGTGATTGGTCACTGTATCCTTGTTTTCCTGTAAGTTTGGAGCTACCTCATCTCACAGTGCCTGAAGGTTACCCAGCACAGCATCGTCACCACTCACCAGCCTCTAGTCCGGGTGAAGTTAAGCCTGCCCTTATCCTGAAATTGGATGCTGCCTTTGCATCAAATCAGTACCAGTTAATGCAGTGGCCACCCACAGGAGCAGGCTGTGCTTTCACAGTTACCCATAGAGATAGTGGGGTGGCTAGTCCCCTCCTGGAAGGATCTTTAATGAAGGTTCCAGGCTCAGTGAATGATGTGATGAGGCCCAAGAGGAAGGGCATTTGCTGAGAGAAGGCCCAGCCCACTTGAGCTTTGTCTAACTCCCTAAACTTACATAAGGCTACAAGCTTCAGGAACAATTGCAAGCCGCCATCCCACCCCCACCCCTGGGCTACAGGAGTGGTTGCAAGCCACTGCTGCTGGACTCCTGGACTCCAGGAGAGGTCTTGGACTGCCACCATTTCCATCGTGTGCTCTGGGGGTACACGTGAGCTGCTGCTGCCACCAAAAACCCCAGGACAGAGCACCAATCACCTGATCTGCACAGTCCCTATCAAGGGTATTAATGGTCAGCACACACCGAGGAAAGGGGCGACAGACATCCACACTAAAAACAGCCTTCACACCAAAAATATTAAAGCTACACGGGGACACTCCCACATATATATAACCCTCTAAGACCACTGTAGATAATTGTTTCTCCTAAACCCCCAAAATAAGAGAAATATAAGTAAAATGAAGAAGCAGAGGAACGACTTCCAGTTCAAAGACCAAGAGAATTCCCTTGAAAGAACAAACAATGCAACAGACCTCTTCAGTCTAATAGACACCGGTTTCATAAAGGAGATAATGAAGATACTGAAGCAATTAAGAAAGGCTATTGACAGAAATGCAGAGTACTGTAAAAAGGAACTAGAGACTATAAAGAAGAACCAAGAAAAATTAGGAAACTCATTTGCTGAGACAAAAGCTGAGCTAAAGGCAATGAATAGCAGAATGAATAATGCAGCAGAACGGATAAGTGACCTGGAAGATAGAATGATGGAAAGTACCCAATCAGGACAGCAGACAGAAAGCCAACTGAAAGAGAATGATACAAATGAACTTATTTACAAGATAGAAACAGACTCACAGATTTAGAGAACGAACTTATTATTACTGGGGGGAGGGGAAGTGGAGGGATAGATTGGGAGTTTGGGATTGACACAGATACACTGTTATATTTAAAATAGATAACCAACAAAGACCTACCATATAGCACAGGGAACTCTATTCAATATTCTGTAATAACCTATATGAGAAAAGAATTTGGAAAAGAATAGATACTTGTATGTGTATAACTGAATCACTTTGCTGTACACCTGAAACTAACACACCATTGTTAATCAATGATACTGCAATATAAAATAAAAAAAATTTTTAAGTGAAAGCAATATGAGACCTATAGGATAGTATAGAATGTGCCAATCTATGCATAATAGGGATTCCAGAAGGGGAAGACGAAGGAAAGGGGAATGAAAATGTATATGAAGAAATTATGGCTGAAAACTTCCCAAACCTAGACAAGGAAACATATCCAGGTACAGGAAGCACAGAGGGTCCCAAACAAGATAAACCCAAAACAGACCTACACCAAGGCATATTATAATAAAAATGACAAAAGTTAAAGAGAGGATTCTAAAGGCAGCAAGAGAAAAACAAAGGGTTAATTACAAGGGAACCCTCATAAGGCTATCAGCTGATTTCTCTACAGAAACGTTGCAAGCCAGAAATGGAGTGGCAAGATATATTCAAAGTCCTGAAAGGGAAAAATCTGCAACCTAGGATACTCTACCCAGCAAGACTATCATTTAGAATAGAAGGAGAGAAAGAATTTCTCAGACAAGCAAAAACTAAAAGAATACAGCAAGACTAAACCTATCCTAAAAGAAATATTTCTATTCTCTAAATAGAAAAATAGTAAGAATCTATAGGAAAGAGAAAATCACAATTGGGAAGCAAATCACCTAAATAAACCAGTACACAAATCAAAAAAAAAATCAAAAAATTTCTGTGAAAGTGAAGATAACCACAGTGAACAGCAAAAGGATGAACATGAAGATGTAAAAGAGGACATCAGAATCATAAAATGTGGGGGAGGAGAGTAAGAAAATGAGAAAATGTAGGTTTTTTTCATTTCCTAGAAGGTGTTTGAGCCTATATGACTACCAGTCTAAGGCAACTAGATATAGGAAGCAGTTAATAATACTTGAAAAACAGGGTAAACACAAGTCAAAAACATACAATAGATTCACAAAAAACAAAAAGAAGAGAACATAAGTATAACACAAAAGGAAATCATCAAACCACAAAAGGAAGAACAGAAAGGGACACAGAAGAAATATAACATCAATGGGAAAATACAGTTTAAAATGGTAGTAAATACATATCTATCAATAATTACCTTAAATGTCAATGGACTAAATGTTCCAATCTAAAGACACAGGGTGGCAGACTGGATTAAAAAAAAAAAAGAGCCTACAATATGCTGCCTATACAAGTCTCACTTTAGGGTAAAGGACACATGTAGATTGAAAGTGAGGGGATGGAAAAACACATTTCATGCAAACAGAAATGACAAGGAAGTGGGGGCCACAATACTCATATCAGACAAAATAGACTTTAAAACAAAGGTTATAAAGAAAGATAAAGAAGGACACTATAGTAAGTCCCCTACATATAAACCTCCAAGTTATGAAATTTCAAAGATGCAAACATGCATTCACATGTCCAATCACATAAGTTAGTTCACATGTCTGGTGTACATTGTCACATGTGTGCATCCTCTACAAGTGGTTGCGCCTTTGTGTACTTTACTGTACAGTACTGTATAGAGTACAGTAGTACAGTGTCTTTATTTCAAGCCCAGGATGTCCAGAAGCAAGTGTAAAAGCAGTGGTGATGTAGCTGGTACTACTGTACTTTTCAAGGTATCGTACTATAATATTAAAAATGTTCTCTTTATTTTTTGTGTTTGTTTTTTATGTATTATTTGTGTGAAAAGTATTATACACCTATTACAGTACAGTACTTTATAGGCAACTGTGTTAGTTGGTTACCTAGGCTAACTTTGTTGGACTTATGAACAAATATGACTTATGAACATGCTGCTGGAATAGAACTCATTTGTATGTAGGGGACTTACCGTACATAATGATAAAAGGATCAATATAAGGATTTTACTCTCATATATATACAACATATATACACCTAATATAGAAGCATCCAAATATATAAAACAAATACTAACAGACATAAAGGGAGAAATTGATAGGAATACCATAATAGTAGGAGACTTTAACACCTCACTCACATCAATGGACAGATCTTCTAGACAGAAATTCAGTAAAGCAACAGAGATCCTAAATGATACAATAGAACAGTTAGACTTGATATTTTCAGGACACTACATCTAAAAAAAAAAAAAAAAAAACCCAAACCAGAATACACATTCTTTTCAAATGCACATGGAACATTCTCTAGGATTGAGCACATACTAGGGCACAAAACAAGCCTCAACAAATTTAAGAGTACAGAAATTATATCAAGCATCTTTTCAGACCACAACGGCATAAAACTAGAAAATCAACCACAGAAAATGAAATGAGAAAAAAACGATTACATGGAGACTAAACAACATGCTACTAAAAACCAATGGTCAACAACGAAATCAAAGAGGAAATTAAAAAATACCTTGAGACAAATGACAATGAAAACACAACCATACAAAATCTGTGGGATGCAGCAAAAGTGGTTCTTAGAGGGAAGTTATAGCAATACAGGCCTTCCTCAAACAACAAAAATCTCAAATAAACAACCTAACTTACCACCTAAGAGAATTAGAAAAAGAAGAACAAACAAAACCTAAAGTCAGCAGAAGGAAGGAAATAATAAAGACTAGAGAGGAAGTAAATTAAATAGAGATTTAAAAAGCAATAGAGAAAAATCAATAAAACCAACAGCTGGTTCTTTGAAAGGGTAAACAAGATTGACAAACCTCTAGCCAGGCTCACCAAGAAATGGAGAGAACCCAAATAAAATAAGAAATGAAAAAGGAGACATAACAACTGATACTGCAGAAATACAAAAAATCATAAGGGAATACTATGAACAATTATATGCCAACATATTCAACAACCTAGAAGAAATGGACAAGTTTCTAGAAACACAGAGTTCACCAAAATTGAATCAAGAAGAAATAGATAATTTGAACAGACCAATCACTAGGAATGAAATAGAATCTGTAAATTAAAAACTCTCTACAGGGGCTTCCCTGGTGGCACAGTGGTTGAGAGTCCACCTGCCGATGCAGGGGACATGGGTTCATGCCCCAGTCTGGGAGGATCCCACATGCCGTGGAGTGGCTGGGCCCGTGAGCCATGGCCGCTGGGATTGCGCGTCCGGAGCCTGTGCTCCGCAATGGGAGAGGCCACAACAGTGAGAGGCCTGCGTACCGTGCAAAAAAAAAAAAAAAAAACTCTCTACAGACCAAAGTCCAGGACCAGATGGCTTCACAGAAGAATTATACCAAACACACAAAGAAGAACTTATACTGATCCCTCTCAAACTCTTCCAAAAAACTGAAGAGGAGGGAACACTCCCAAAGACATTCTATGAAACCACCATCAACCTAATACCACAACCAGACAAAGACACCACCAAAAATGAAAATTACAGGCCAATATCTTTGATGAATATAGATGCTTAAATTCTCAACAAAATATTAGCAAACTGAATCTAATAACACATAAAAAGTCATATGCCACAACCAAGTGGAATTCATCCCATGTTCACAAGGATGGTGCAACATATGCAAATCAATCAACGTGATACACCATAGACAAAAGAAAAGACAAAAACCACATGATCATCTCAATAGTTGCAGAAAAAGCATTTGACAAAATTCAACATCCACTCATGATAGAAACTCTTACCAAACTGGGTGTAAAGGGAAGATATCTCAACATAACATGAGCTATTTATGACAAACCCACAGCCAATATAATACTCATGGTGAAAAGCTGAAAGTCTTCCTGCTAAAATCTGGAACAAGACAAAGATGCCCACTCTAACCTCTTCTATTCAACATAGTATTGGAAGTCCTAGCCACAGCAATCAGAAAAAGAAAGAAAAGGTATCCAAATTGGAAGGGAAGAGGTAAAATTGTCATTATATGCAGATGACATGATACTATATATAGAAAACCCTAAAGACTCCACACAAAAACTACTAGAACTGAAACAAATTCAGCAAAGAAGCAGGATACAAGATTAACATACAGAAATCGGTTGCATTTCTTTACACTAGCAATGAAATATCAGAAAGGAAATGTAAAAAAAAAACCCAATACCTTTTAAAATCTCGCCCCCCAAAATAAAATACTTAGAAATAAACCTGACATAAGACATGATACCATAAAACTCCTAGAAGAGATCATAGGCAAAACATTCTGTCATAAATCATACCAATGATTTTGTAGGTCAGTCTCCAAAGGCAATAGAAACAAAAATAAACAAATGGGACCTAATCAAGCTTACAAGCTTTTTCATAGCAAAGGAAACCATAAACAAAATGAAAAGACAACCTACAGAATGGGAGAAAATATTTGCAGATGACGTAACCGACAAGGGCTTAATTTCCAAAATACACAAACAGCTCATACAACTCAATAACAACAAAAAAACAAACGACCCAATCAAAAAATGGGCAGAAGACCTAAATAGACATTTCTCCAAAGAAGAAATACAAATGGCTAATAGGCACCTGAAAAGATGCTCAACATCACTAATTATTAGAGAAATGCAAATCAAAACTACAGTGAGGTACCACCTCACACTGGTCAGAATGGCCATGATTAAGAACTCTACAAATAGCAAATGCTGGAGAGGATGTGGAGAAAAGGAAACCCTCCTATACTGTTGGTGGGAATGTAAGTTAGTAGAGTCACTATGGAAAACAGTATGGAGGTTCCTCAGAAAACTAAAAATAGAATTACTATATGATCCAGCAATCCTACTTATGGGCATATATCCAGACAAAACTCTAATTCAAAAAGATACATGCATCCTATATTCATAGCAGCACTATGCACAATAGCCAAGATATGGAAACAACCTAAATGTCCATTGACAGATGAATGGATAAGGAAGATGTGGTCCATATATACAGTGGAATACTACTCAGCCATAAAAAAGAAAGAAATAATGCCATTTGCAGTAACATGGATGCAACTAGAGATTACCATACTAAGTGAAGTCAGAAAGAGACAAATACCATATGACATCACTTATATGTGGAATCTAAAATATGACACAAATGAACCTATCTATGAAACAGAAACAGACTCACAGACATAGAGAACAGACTTGTGGTTGCCAAGGGGAGGGGGTTGGGGGAGGGATGGAGTGGGAGGTTGGGGTGAGCAGATGTAAGCTTTTATATATAGAATGGATAAACAACAAGGTCCTACTGTATGTCACAGAGGACTATATTCAGTATCCCATGATAAACCATAATGGAAAAGAATATTAAAAAAGAATGTATATGTGTGTGTATATACATATATATATGAATCACTTTGCTGTATAGCAGAAATTAACACATTATAAATCAAGTATAGTTGAATTTAAAAGAGCAAAAAAATAGATAAATTTATGTAAGGCTACCTCCCATATGCCGAGAGGAAGAAAACTAGCAGTTACTGGCAATTCCTTTCACATACATTACTTAATACAGCCTGGGAACTTGCTATTAATATCCTCTTTCTGCAAATATGGAAGCCTGGGCTCAGAGACTAAGTAAGTTGCCCAAGGTCACCCAGCTTGTTAGAGCTGTGGCTTGGATCCTGGTCCGGCTAACTCTGAAGTCCATCTTGCCTCTTGGTGCAGAAGCCCTTTAACAAAGCATTTTAAAGCTGAAAGTAATGCTATAAGTCACCTGGTCCAGTGGTTTCCAAATGCAGGTGGGCTGACCCTGTCCCTTGGGGAGCTTGTTAAATAGGCAGGGGGTAGGGGCAGGAGGGATAGATTTGCTGTGGACAAAACGCTGACTGCCATCTAAGGGGAGGAGCAGAAATCCTATCCATGGAAGGTAATGGAAACCTTCCTCTGCTCTTACCTTCTGTGGGTTGGAGGGAAGGAGAAAACTGGTGGGGTGTAACCACGCCAAATCATTCGACTCTGGTCAAGAGAAGGCATGTGGAAGCTTCAGTCAGTGCTTGTGCTGCTACAAGACCTTTTGTTTAACTTGATGCTCAGCCCGATTTGAAATATGCACAGGTTGGCCTAGACTTTTGGGACCTGATGTATTTTGTGGGAGCAAACTGCTTTGCTGAAAAAATGAACAGAACTTTGGGGGAATTCGCCGTACCTACTTGGGAGAAGAATGAGGCTGCAGAATTTGGGGACCTGAGAAGGGAATCCCCAGAGGTCAGGGTGACTTTTAAGAATAGGAACGGGTAGAATTGCTGGGCTGTTCTGGAAGTTTCCTCTTACTACCATAGCTAGGGATACCTTCCATCTTAAATAAGGGGGGGTGGACCTTGGCTCCAGTTTGGGCTGGCATTGTGGGGAGAGAAGACGAAAGACTAAGAGAGGAAATGCAGTCGCCACTAGAGATTGGAGCGAGATAAGCCCAGGAGCGATCGAAGCCTCCTATGAGAATCCCCCAAATGACTGACCAAAATATTGGCCATAGGGTGGAGGGCGCTATGCTTCCTCTCATCCCTGTACTTAGACATTCAAGGGTCTTAGAAAGCAAGAGACTTGGGGGATACGCAGGGACTAGACAGATACTTGGTTACAGAGCCCAGGGTCCCACTCCCCAGATATTTTGGTTTAGTTAGTTATGGCCAGGAAGCAGTACTCTTATCTCACTTCTGGGTTGGGAGCTACTGGCTTAGTATTATGATTATTACATCTGAGGTAACTCCCAGGGAGTTTCATGACTTGCCAAGGCACCACACTGCTCTTCTGTAGCAGAGTTGAGGGTAGAAGCTAATTCTCTTGTTCCAGCAGAGTCTGTACGTCCCACAGGTACGTATGCTTCTGGCAGACACCCAGCGGCCTGAACTTCATGGCACAAATGAGGCTAAGAGGAGCCCTTTAAAGTTTCCTACGAGGATCCTTCGGACGAGCACGCCCTGTAAGGCCTGAGGTAGTACAGGTGAGCCCTGGGTGTGCTTCCTCGGACCTGGACATCTGCATGCCCTGGGTACCAGCTGGCCCCCACGTCGTGGCATAATGTCAGCTGCTAGGCCGCCTCGTGGTTTTTCCAGAACGGGTGATCCAGCCAGTGAAGGCAGGTGGGGAGCACTTTTCTGGACTGTACGGCGCCTTTTTCTCTGCCTTTCTGGATCCACATAGCCCTGAGGACCAAATGGCCTCTTTTGTTCTCAAAACAAATTCATCCAGAATAAGCACTTTTGACATACAAATATACACGGTCTAAGCAGTTGCCAGCAACAATTGTCCATTCATTCCGGGCCTTCTTTCTGTCCATTGTCTTGTGTTTCGCAGGCAAAACAACGTTTCAGCATTTCCAGCTGCAGTCCCGGGGTGCAACTCTCCGTGTTCACTGGCACAGAAGAGCCTCAGAAACTGGGACAAGTTTCTTGCCTGGTCACCAGCCCCTTTCTCCCTCCCGTCCTTCTCCAAGCTGCTGCCAGAGAACCTTCCTGGATGGCCCATCAGGCCTGTGTCCTCTTCATAAAGGCCTCTGTCGCCTCCTCCTGTCAACAGCAGAAAACCCACCCCTTCCCTTCTGACCCGAACCAGCCTGGTTTCTGCCCCGCGATGCAGCTGCCCCACTTAGAGCCCCGTCCTGGCAGCCTGGGGCGTTGGTGACTCTGTGCCTTTGTACCTTTTATTGTCACTGCCCGAAGACCTGCCTTTTCTGAGCGGGCACTTCCCAAAGCAAGAGACACGACTTTCTAGCAGAGAAAATAGAGCGTATAAGATGCTGCTTTCACTGTGCTTCCTCCACTGGCCTCTGGATTCTGCTCAGAGATGCCCAACACCACCTTGTGTCCCAAGTGATGTGATTTCTGTCTCTCCCCAACCAGACTGCCAGCTGCCTGACAACTACGAGTTATGTTTATCTTTATACCTTCATACTTATCAAGGCACTGACTCACATGGGGACTGGAGCCAACTGTTAGTTGAACAAATGAGGGAAGGAATAGATTTGACTCCTTCTGGCAGGATTGCTTCCCTGGGGTGAGGGGGCAGCTTGGGGAGGTGGGTTGGAGTTGCAGCCCTGGCCCCTGTGTTTAGAGACCAGCCCTACAAATGGCCCTAATCATGACCAAAGGCTCCAGGGTCCCTTGTCCTTGCACATCCAAGTTTCCCCTTGCATGGGGTGCTGGACGAAGCTCTTCCGACCACTGGGGTTCAGGTGCGGTAAGATCAGTGTTGCTGGAACCAAGTCCCTGGGGGGTGTCCACTCACTGGACTCCACGTTGCTGAGATCTTCATCTTTTACAACTTTGAGTAATTGGAAGGTTCTGTTGTCTGCATAACCAAGGCTTCATTTATCCATCCCCTGCTAATGGACTTTGTCTTCAGCTGCTTGGGCTGCCATCGCAACGTCCCACAGGCTAGGTGGCTTAAACAACAGAAAGTTATTGTCTCACAGTCTGGAGGCCAGAAGTTCGAGATCAAGGTGTTGGCAGGGTTGGTGTCTTCTGAAGCCTCTCTCCCTCCCCGGCAGATGGCCGTCTTCTCCCTCGATCTTCATATGGGCTTCTCTGGTGCGTATCTGTGTTCTAATCTCCTCTTACAAGGACGACAATCATATTGGATTAGAGCCTACCCACAATAACTACATTTTAACTTAATTACCTCTTTCAAGTCCCTGTCTCCAAATACAGTCAGTCACATTCTGAAGTACTGGAGTTAGAACTTTATATAAGAATTTAGGAAGGACACAGTTGAGCTCATCCAGACCTTCAGGCCGTTCTCAGTGTTTCCATGGTAATAAACCAAGCTGGAGTGAACACCCTTTTGTATTTCTCTGTGCACACATGGCTGATAAGGTAGATACAGGGAAATGGAATTGCAGGAATCCTAGGAAATGGATTATAGCCTGTCTATGTGTTATTGTTCTCCAACCAGTTCTAGGAATTTTCCCATAGCCCTGCAGGGTATAACAGTTCTTGGTCCACAGTCACAGCAGACTTAGTATTACCAGACCGTCGTTTTGTGCCAATCTGATCATTGTGAAAAAATATGCAGAGAAAAATAATTCTTCTTCCTAGGTCTGTCCTCAGCGCTCCTGTTTCTCCCCTAGAGGCAGCCACTGTTATCTTCTTTGTATACAGCCTTTCAGAGAAATTCTGTCCCCCAGATCCAGCTTTTCAGAAATATCATGAACATTTCTCCATGTTATTGCAGAAACTTCCTAAAAGTTGTTTTTAATGGCTGCGTAGTATTCTGTAGATGAATGTGTCATCGTTTTGAAAAACACCCCTCTAATGGTTGGACACTGGTTGTTGCTTTGTTAAACATATTCCTTCCAGAAAATTTTAAAATTCAAGAATAAAGCATCTATAATCCCAGTACCTGTTGACATGTTATTATATTTCTAGTTTTTTTGTAGTTAAAAATGTTTTTCGTATTCCCCTTATAGGTACTTATTTGTACAAAAGCCTAAGACTTCCTATGGAGTTTGGAATTCTATTTTTTATTTAACTTTACAGTGTGAGCATGTCCTTGAGTCATAACATCCTCCATCCCTTCCTCTTCTGCTCCAGGGAGCCCATCAAGGAATGAAAATCAGGGAGGCCATACTGGGGGTGGGCTTGAACATGGGCTCATAACTTAGTCAATTTTTTAAAAGGTAAATTAATTGCTAACTTTAGCTCTTTATATTATTATTAGTAAGAAATTACTTTGACTTATCCCCACAACCCATGGAGGCTGAAGCCTGCGTCTCTGAGCCCGGCAACCCACTGCCTGCTAAGTGACTCCATTGAGCCTCTCAGTAGGTCGGATGTGTATGTGAAGGAAATATGAGCATTTAAGGCAAAGCAGTGCTTTTGTTTATAACGTGGAACCCTCTTCTGAAAGCTACTAAGCAGAAAGCGTTCTAACAGAATGAGTTCACTGCCTTCTCAGGGTGGCCAAAAAGAAAAAAACAAAGAAAAAAAAAAAAAGATCAGTAGTGAACACTATTAAAGTACATAACTTCAAAAGTTGCTGGGAAAAAAAAAAGGTGCTGGGACCTTTAAAAAATCCACAAGCACATTTTGTATCAATAGATCTCATATGAATAAAGTATTTAAATTAAACTTCAGGTTTGTCAATGCTCACTATAGCTGAAGTGGAAATTGTGAGTGTGGTTAACATAATTGTGGTCTTTTAAAAACTTGTAAAAACTTGAAACAATGATTTGCAAACTGGATTCTAATTATACTTGGGGAAAAAACTCCAACGAGCACAAGACATCCCAGACCTGAATTATGAGTGTGGTGTGTGCATATGTATTAAACACATATATGACACACATACACTCACTACAGTCATTGGAACTTCACTCCTGGTAAGGGAAAAGCGTGAGTAATATTTCAAGAAAAAAGCACAATGTAAAACCCCAAAGTGCTGTCTTTTGGATGCTGCTGAATCACTGTTTCCGTGAGTCTGAAGCACTGAGCATGGTAGAATTACAAGAAAGTGCCGACAGGAGCTTTGCAACTAAGCAGACGAAGGGCTGCGTGCAAGGTCTCCGGCCCTGGAGCAGCCTGGGAACCCCTTGTGTGGGTGACTTCTTAGTTAATGTTTCCCAGCATAAGCAGGGTAAGTCTCAGGCCTTAGTTAAAGTCTACATTTTTGCAGTCTCTCTCAAGGTAGATGTAAGAGAAAACAAGAAAGCAGTCAAAAGACATTAGAAATGACAGAGCTGCTTTCAATTATGAGATAAATCACCTCTCTCTCTGTCCAAAGATCAAAAACATTCTTGACTTGAATATGGATGGCTTTTCTGAAGTGGTGTGAAGTAGTGACATCTTGTGGACATTTATGGTAATTGCCGGCAACTCATATTGCTTTACAAATCCAAGCGTCCATTCATTTGTTCCTCAGATCTTCCTTCAGTCCTTCATCCATTCATTCACTCACTCTCTTAATATGTAGCAATTGCCACTTTAACCTCTGATGTTCCTTTTAAACCGTTAATGACAGTCATTTATGACTTTATGACCGTCATGAAGGTCAGATTTTAATGACTGTTCCGGTAGGGTCAAATACTGCCCTGTCCTCTCCTTATCTGAAAACAAAAACAGGAGGGTGTGCGGACTCAAAGAAGCACAGATGTTGGAGGCAAAATAGCTTTAAGCCATGTTTCTGCTTCTTACTCGCTGTGTGACCATGGAGAGAGTGGACCAACTCCGAGTATTTTTTCTCTTATGTAGAGTACTAGTCAGAATTGTGGAGGTTAAGCGCGAGTTAAGCCAAAATGTGAATGATTAAGCTGGTAGATTTCCAACTATTAAGCTGGTATAGTAGAGACAATCAAGTCACTGTGATATGGGGCTATATAAGCTCTTTGGATGTCAACTTCCTCATCTGTAAAAGGTATCTGTAAAAGGTGACCAGCAAGGTTGCTTTGGTTTCTAACAACCTACGATTTGATATTTTTCTTGACACTCTTGTGGGTCTATTTCTAGGAGTAAAGCTCCCCAGCCGGTGGGAGTGCTGGGCTGAGCTAACTTTTTTTCCTCCCCCGATATGCGGGCCTCTCACTGCTGCGGCCTCTCCCATTGCGGAGCACAGGCTCCGGACACGCAGGCTCAGCAGCCATGGCTCACGGGCCCAGCCGCTCCGTGGCATGTGGGATCTTCCCAGACCAGGGCACGAACCTGTGTCCCCTGCATCAGCAGGTGGACTCTCAACCACTGCGCCACCAGGGAAGCCCCTAACTTATTTTTTGACCTATAACTTTGGAGTATTTTGTTGCCTGAGTAATACGTTCTAGGTGGTCAATTTCAAAAGGAAAATAAAAGCATTTTATGTATGATCTTTCATCCTTGATATTCCCATATTATAGTGGGGGCAGTTAGGCAAGTTTCTTAATTTAGAAAGAAACAGGTAAATATTTTAGCAAATATTTAAAGCTCCCCTGTGTGTCCAACAGGTCTGTTCACCCAGGTGAGTAAGTCACGGGCATCTTCCTCTTTTGGCCCAAGATTACTAGGATGAGCAATGCAGTAAGTGGATCTTTCTTTCTAGGTCTCCCTTCCCAGCTCATTTGTTTCTCAACAAGACAAGGCACTTGGATAAAATTCACAAATTGGGACTTCCCTGGCAGTCCAGTGGTTAAGACTCCATGCTTCCACTACAGGGGATGCAGGTTTGATCCCTGGCTGGGGAACTAAGATCCCACATGCTGCATGGCCAAAAAATAAAAATTCAAAAAAAAAAATTCACATATCAAGTTTATGCCTCACTGTCATAGGGAAAAATATTGATATTAGAAACCAACATATCTTTGGGACAAGTTTGTTTTTTCCTCTCTCCCTCCCTCCTTCCCTCTCTTTCTTTCTTGTGATTAGTTTCCTAAACATTATTGGAGTAGTTTCAGTCCCTCGTGAAAAGAAACAATATTCCATTTCACCCCATGTTTTATTTGTAATTGGCAGTTCATAAAACCCATTCCCATACATTCTCTCCTTTGTTTCCCAAACCAAGAATGTGAGGTTAGTGGAACCAGTTGTTACTATCCATTTTTACGTTAGGAACCTGAGATCTGAAAAAACTGAGTAACTTTCCTGTGGTCACACATGCAGTGAGTGATAGGGTCGGCATTGGAACCCTGGGCTGCCCTCTTGGGCTTAGGTCTGGTGTCGCCAAACTGTGTAAGCTCTTTTCACGAACTGTGTCAAAAACTCTTCTTGTGGTATTAGCTTGAATAAACTGTAGTTAGAATTTGTTTTTGAAGCCTTTTTAATCTCTGAGAATGATCCCTTTAGAAAGGCAAAAAGGCCACAGATGGTCTTGCAGTGTGTCTTCCCAGAGCAGACCTTCCCTGAGATGAGGATTTCATGTTGAGTAGCAGTCGTTTGTTTGGGAAGTGATACCAGGAAGGATTTGGAATGGGGAAGTGAGACAGGATAGAGACAGAAGCTAATACAGGGTGCACTAATTCGTAGATTACCACTGTGGGCAACTGGGGCTCAGACTGCTGGGGACCCCGGGAGACAGTGGAGAGCACACCCCAGAGTTGTCCCACCCAAGAACAGGAAACTGAAGTATTCATGGACCAACTCTCATTTGTCACTGGGACAACTCCTTAGTGGCATGGCAGGTCCTGCAAGCAGGCCAAGCACGCTCAGCAGGGAAAGACGGTCCCCAGCAGAGTTGCAGGGGGATTGCAACAAGCAGCTGCTGCACTCCCAGGAAAGGTGCGTGCTGAGAGCATGTGGATGGGCACTGGCTACACCCGCATCAGTTACACCTGCTCTTCCTGTATCTGGTGTTATTAGGACTGTGAGTCCCATGCCTAGCACGATGCAATGTGGTAAGGGAGACACAGAATACATTTAAAGATCTAGAATCTCTACCTATCACAATAGGCTAATTTATAATACATACACACTTGAAACAAGTAACACTGTAAGACACTTATTAGCAAGTGTCACAATGAGTAAGATGGATATCAAATACTATAAGAGTTCGGAGAAAGGAGAGATCAGAAAATCTTGCTGAGAAAGAACTCCAAGGGCTGGTGAAATTTGGGTAGGAGAGTGCAGATTGAAGGTGGGATTGAATGAAAAGCACAGGCAGGTGTGCACATATTTCTCCTCTGTCCTCTAGACAATGGGAAGTTGAAAGCCCCCCAACTCCATTTTATTAAATTACTATATGCATATAGCTTAAAAGAGTTTAGAGAATTATGATGTGATGTAAATAAAAGTAGATCCAATATTTTTAAAGTAAGTGATAAAATACAGGCTTATGCATACAAAGCTACAAAGGTACTACTGCTGATAAAACAGATGGGTGGGTTGCAGTGAAAGCCATGCTTAAAGTTGATAGCTTTAGGGCTTCCCTGGTGGCACAGTGGTTGAGAGTCCGCCTGCCAATGCAGGGGACACGGGTTCGTGCCCCGGTCTGGGAGGATCCCACATGCCACGGAGCAGCTGGGCCCATAAGCCATGGCCGCTGGGCCTGCGCGTCCGGAGCCTGTGCTCTGCAATGGGAGAGGCCGCAATGGTGAGAGGCCCGTGTACCGCAAAAAAAAAAAAAAAAAAAGTTGATAGCTTTAAATGTGTGTATTTGTAAAGAACAAGATCTGAAAATAAATGAGCTAAGCATTAATTTCAAGAAGTTAGAATAAGAAAAGTTTAAATAAACTCCCCCTAAAAGTAGAAAGAAAGAAATAATAAGAGAAAAAAAATTAATGAAATAGAAAACAATCAAAAAAAGATCAGGGCTTCCCTGGTGGCACAGTGGTTGAGAATCTGCCTGCCAATGCAGGGGACATGGGTTCGAGCCCTGGTCTGGGAAGATCCCACGTGCCACGGAGCAACTGGGCCTGTGAGCCACAACTACTGAGCCTGCGCGTCTGGAGCCTGTGCTCCGCAACAAGAGAGGCCACGATAGTGAGAGGCCCATGCACTGCGATGAGGAGTGGCCCCCGCTTGCCACAACTAGAGAAAGCCCTTGCACAGAAATGAAGACCCAACACAGCCATAAATAAATAAATAAATAAATAAATAAATAAATAAATAAAGCTGAAAGTTGGTTCTTCGAAAGGACTAATATAATTCATAAACTCTAGTAGGAGCTAATTAAAAGAACACAGGCAGAAAACACAACCAATATCAGGAATCAAAAAGGAAACAACACTGCTGCAAGATTTTATGTATATTATGAACAGCTTCAAACTTATCTATTAAAGTTAGGTAAGTTAGATAAAATTGATACACTCCTCAACATATTAGTGGTGACTGACTAAAATGAACCCAAGAAGAAATAGAAATATCAGAACAATGTTATAACTATTAAATAAATTGTGTCTGTAATTAACAAGCTTCCCATAAAGAAGACTTTAGGTAGGCTCAGAAGTCCCACTGGTGAATTCTGCCAAACTTTTAAAAAAGAGTTAATAGTAAACTTTAAGAACTCTTTCAGAGATTAGGAAAGGAAAAAAAAAGATAATTCCCAATGCTTAAATAATCTTGATACCAAAACATGACAAACATTATAGGAAAAACTATAGTTGAATCCACTCAAAAAATCCTAAACAAAATACTAACAAAGTACACTGAACAGTATATAAAAAGGTAATAAGTCTTGCTCATATTGTTATATTTGGGAATGCTGGCTTGGTCCAGTATTCAATAAATAAGCAGTGTGATTAACATTCTTACAGAATGAAGGAGAAAAACAATAGTGATTATTTTAACAGATGCATAAAAAACAATTGGAAACATTCCATTATCTGCTCATGATTTTCAAAAGCCTTGGCAATGCCACACAAATACAAAGGATCATAAGAGACTGCTATGAAAATTATACACCAACAAACTGGACAATCTAGAAGAAATGGATAAATTGCTAGAAACATACAACCAGCCAAGACTCAGTCAGGGAGAAACAAAATCTGAACAGACTGATTAGCAGTAAGGAGTTCGAATCCGTAATGAAAAACCTCCCAACAAACAGAAGTCCAGGTCCAGAAGGCTTCACTGGTGAATTCTACCAACATTTAGAAGAATTTAAGAAGAATTAAATTCTTTAAGAAGAATTAATTTAAGAAGAAGAAGAATTAATACCAGCCCTTCTCAAACTCTTCCAAAAAAAGAGGAGGGAACACTTCCAAATGCATTTTACAAGACCATCATTATCCTGATACCAAAACCAGAAGGGGACACCACAAGAAAATTACAGGCCAATATCCCTGATGAACATGGATGCAAAAATCCTCAACAAAATATTAGCAAACTTAATTCAATAATATTGTTCATTAAAGAATCAGACATCATGATCAGATGGGATTTATCCCAGGGCTGCAAGGAAGGTTTAACATCTGCAAATTGGTCAATGTGAAACATCATGTTAACAAAATGAAGGATAAAAGTCATGATCATCTCAATAAGTGCAAAAATAAATTTGACAAAATTTAATATCCATTTATGATAAAAACTCCCACCAAAGAGAGTATAGAGGGAACGTACCTCCATGTCATAAAGGCCATATATGACAAGCCCACAGCTAACATCATACTCAATGGTGAAAAGCTGAAAGCTTTCCTCTAACATCTGGAACAAGACAAAGATGCCCACTCTCACCACTTTTATTAAACTTAGTATTGGAAGTTCTAGCCAGAGCAGTTAGGTAAGGAAAATAAATAAAATCATCCAAATCAGAAAGGCAGAAGTGAAACTATCACTATTTGCAGATAACATAATATTATATATAGAAAACCCTAAAGACTCCACCAAAAAAGCTCTTAGAACTAATAAACAAATTCAATAACGTTGAAGGATTCAAAATCAATGTATAAAAAAGTGGTGTTTCTATACACTAATAATGAGCTATCAGTTGTAAATGGGACTGTTTAAGAAAACAGTCCCGGGCTTCCCTGGTGGCGCAGTGGTTGAGAGTCCGCCTGCCGATGCAGGGGACACGGGTTCGTGCCCCCGTCTGGGAAGATCCCACATGCCGCGGAGTGGCTAGGTCCGTGAGCCATGGCCGCTGAGCCTGCGCGTCCGGAGCCTGTGCTCTGCAACGGGAGAGGCCACAACAGTGAGAGGCCCGCGTACCGCAAAAAAAAAAAAAAAAAAAAGAAAACAGTCCCATTTACAATTGTATCAGAAAGAATAAAATACTAGGAATAAATTTAACCAAGGAGGTGAAAGACCTGTACACTGAAAACTCTAAGACATTAATGAAAGAAACTGAAGAAGGGGTTAATATCCACATATGTAAAGGACTCATACAACTCAATAGCATAAAAACTCCTTATCAGATATATGACTTGCAAATATTTTCTCCCATTCCATGGGTTGCCATGGAATTAATTCTCATTAAAACCAGAAAAAAATAAAAAGTATATCATTCCAGTGCTCAACTCTCTCAAAAGTCTTGAGAAATTAGAAACAGAAAGGAACTAACTAATAAACATATAAAAGCCTATAGCAATTGTCATATTTAGTAGTGAAATGTTGAAGGCTTTCCTCTTGAAATTGGAGGTAGGAAAATGTGTACAGGAGTTCTTAGTCTATGCAATAAGGCAATATAAAGAAATGAAAGATGTAAGTGTTGAAAAGAAGAAGTAAATCTTTTATTAAATGCAGATGCTATAACTTTATAAACAGAAAACCTTTAGAAAATACATACAGATAAATTTTAGGATCAATAAAGATGGTTAGCAAAGTCAGGTAATACAAGATCTATATACAAAAGTATTTCTGTGATAATAAACAGAAAAGCAAAAGAAAATGAAAATAGCTAGACACAGGGACTTTCCTAGCAGTCCAGTGGTTAATATTCTCTGCTTCCAATACAGGGCATGCGGGTTCGATCCCTGGTCAGGGAACTAAGATCCCACATATATGTATGTATAACTGAACCACTTTGCTGTACACCTGAAATCAGCACAACATTGTAAATCAACTGTATTTCAATAAAATTTTTAATTAAAAAATAGCTAGAGGGCTTCCCTGGTGGCGCAGTGGTTGAGAGTCCGCCTGCCGATGCAGGGGACATGGGTTCGTGCCCCGGTCCGGGAAGATCCCACATGCCGCGGAGCGGCTGGGCCCGTGAGCCATGGCCGCTGGGCCTGCGTGTCCGGAGCCTGTGCTCCGCAGTGGGAGAGGCCACAACAGTGAGAGGCCCGCGTACCGCAAAAAAAAAAAAAAAATAGCTAGACACAAAATACATATTATAGAATCCCATTTTATAAAAAGTTCAAAAAACAGAAAAACCCAAACTATATTATTAGAAGTCATGGTAATTATTTTTGAGAAAGATGGAGGGGGCACTAGGGGTCCTTCTAGAGAGTAGGCAACACTCTATTTCTTGATCTACATGGTGGTTACACAGATGTTCACTTTGTGATAATTGAGCTGTACCTTTACATTCTGTTCATTTATCTGAATGATGTTAAAATTTAACATAAAAAGCCAGATTAGTCAGTTTAAGCAATGGTATCTATAAATATATGTAATATAATTTTGGTTTCAGAAACAGTAAATAATTTGAATGCAACTAGAAGAAAACCAACCAGGATTAATTTCTAACCACAGAACTCCACCATCACATTGTGTCAGAAGTACAACACAATAATGCAAGAATGTATAAACCTAATGAGGACACAGAAGTAGACAGTGCCAGGAGCGACATCACCAAGGTGGTGACGTAGGTCATTTCTGACCTTGTTCCCTATCACAAGAGCAATAACTAACAACTATTCACAGACAAGATACCACTGAGAATTCTAGAATATCGGTGTGAGTTTGAAGCAACCTCTGCAACAGAGACCAGAGCAGACTTCATTAGAAGGGCAAGAGGAATGGCTACAAGCTGAACATATTGCCCCTCTTCCAGGCCATTGCAGCACCATGCTGAGAAGCCTTCCCTGAGCCTATGGTTCCTCCACGGGGAAAAGACAGACCAGGGTGACATATAGCATTGTGGGTTGCTCTGTGGGAGCCCCTAGTCCAGCTTTACCCTATAGAGATTGTAAGGGAATCTGCTGGGCTCAACTACTGGGAGGGGTTTTCCAACAAACAGCATTCGGATCTTGGCAGACAAAGTTCCTACCTGCAGAGCCCAGTGGTAGTCCCAACCAGTGGATTTGCTCATCTGCAGAACCAAATCAGGGGCATAATCTGACCAGGGAACTCAGCGGGTTTCAGGACTGCCTGATTCAGGTCTTCAAATGAGGAGTTTTGCCAGGCTTAGAGCCTGGTCTGCCCGTGCCCAGGCAGAATTGCTGTCGTAGCCAAACCCACTGTGGAATAAGCATGGCTCCTGGCCCCTCTTGACCAGAAAGAGTATTTGGAAAAATTTGGCAATTGCCTGAAGTGGGCCCTCCAATCCTTCCCAGGCAGGAGAGCTAAGTCCAAACCTCATCCGCTACAAAACTTGACTCTTAGCCCCATCTGACATGAAGGGCTGCAGAAGACCTGGAAGATGCATAACCCAGCAATGCTTAAGCTGAGAGGAAGGCAGGCAGAGCTGATCACCCTCAAAGCAAAGCCAGTACCAGGCATGGAGTTGTCACCTGCTACACCAAGGCAGGGGAGTTAATTCACAGCCCCACCTATTGTGGAGTATGGTTCCCAGCTCCATCTGACAGGAAGGGCTCCATGAAAATACCTGGAAGCTGCTGTATAACCCAGCAATGCTTGAGCTGAGAAACAGGTGAGCAGTGGTGATTGCCCCCAGAGGCAAGCCAGTGGCCCTGTTCAGACAAGAAACTTGGGGCATGGATCAGTTTGAGTCCAGATCACAGACCAAGCGCCTTAGTGGCTTTGGAGCTGCTTCTCTTGCTGCACCCAGACAGGGAAAGTGATTCATAGCCCCATATATTGCTGAATACAAACTTCAGCTTACCTGACCAGGGAATCTTGCCCAGAGCACATGGGTAGCTGAAGCCCATTCAACATCTGTGCTCACAGTGGACTCTGAGCAGACAGCACAGCTTGTGGTTTTCCCTGCCTGCAGAGCAAAACCAATGACCTTACCTGACCAGGATATTCCATGTCTGCTCTTGCATGACTTGGGCCCCCAAACAATAAGTTGTGAAAGCTCTGGAGCCCATCCTCTTGCCCTACCAGGACAGGGAAGCTAATTCATAGCCCCACATACTGCTGAGTATAGTATCCAGTTCTGGCCATCCAGTAAGCCTGATGAGAGAATTCAGGCAACTGCAAAGTCCATCCTACAGCCTCACTTTGGCAGGGAACCGAGCCAGCAGTTCTATACAGTTGTTGACAGCAAGTGGCACCTCCCACCCCTGATCTCAGAGCTTGAACAGTTGCCTCACTAAAATAGACCCTAATAGCAAGCCCCATGTGCCCAAGAACATTAGCAGCAGACACGTCCAGAAACCCAAACTGAGCTGACTGTTGAAGAGCTATCTCTGCCAAAGCAAACCTGCAAAGCCCAAAAGAAGAGACCACTTACTCAAACATGCAGATACCACGTAAGGAATAAAAGATCATGAAAAATCAGGTAAATATGACACCACCAATGTAACTAATAAATGTCTAATAACTGACTCTAAACATGTGCAGATCTATGAACTGTCAGAAAAAGAATTAATAATCCTCTTAAAGAAGTTTAGTGTAAAATAACACACAGACAACTGAAAGAAATTAGGAAAACAATGCATGAACAAAACAAGAAGGTCAACAAAGAAACAAAGAACAGACACACAGAAATCCTGGAGTTGAAAAGTACAATAATGGGACTTAAGAATTCAATAGAGAGCTTCAAAAGTGACTTGACCATGTAGAAGAAAGAATCAGCAATATATAGCACTTGAAATTATTCAGTCAGAGGAGCAAAAAGTAAACAGAAAGAAAAAGAGTGGAGAAAGCCTGCAGGCTTATGGGACAGAATGAAAAGGAATGATATTTGCATTATGGAAATTCCAGAAGGAGAAGAGATAGAGGTAGGGACAGAAAGGATATTTAAAGCAGTAATGGCTGAAAACTTCACAAACATGAGAAGAGAAATAGAAATCTAGATCCAAGAGGCCCAAAGGGCCCCACATAGGTTGAACAAGAATAGGGCTATATTGAGACACATTATAAATAAACTGTCAAAAGTCAAAGACAAAGAATTTTGAAAGAAGCAAGAGAAAAAAGAGAAGTTACATACAAGGGAACTACCGTACAACTATTAGAGGATTTCTTAACAGAAACATTTCAGGCCCAGAGAGAATGGGATGATATATCAAAACATTGAAAGAAAAAAACCTTGTCAACCAAGAATTCTATACCAGCAAAGCTGTCCTTCAGAAATGGAGAGATAAAGGCTCTCCTGAACAAACAAAAACGAGGAAGTTCATCACGACTAGACCTGCCTTACAAGAAATGCTAAAGGGAGTTCTTAGAGTGGAAGTAAAAGCATAATAATTAACATCACAAAAACGTAAGAACATAGTGTAAAAGTCACTAGTTATAGTAAATATATAGTCAAAGTTGGATTCTGTAATACAGTAATGGTGGTGTGTAATTCACTTACAACTCTTTTAAAAGTTAAAAAATAAACACAGTAAAAATTACCATAAACACAATAATCGGTATTATTTACAAAATATAAAAATATGCAAATTATAACATCAATAACATAAAGTGTGAGGAAAAGTGTAAAGCATAGGAATGTTAATGAAGTTGTTATCAATTTAAAATAGGGTGTTATAATTTTAAGAACTCTCTGTCAAAGCAAACCTGAAAAGTCTGAAAGAAGAGACCACTAATGTGGCCTCATGATAACCATAAGGGAAAACTTGTAGTAACTACACAAAAAAGTCAAAACATACTGATACCAAAAGATATCAATACACACACACAAAAAGCAGCAGGACAAGAAAAAAGGAACAATGGATCTACAGTCCTTACCTATCAATAGTTACTTTAAACGTAAGTGGACAAAATTCTCCAATCAAAAGACACAGAGTAGCTAAATGGATTAAAAAAACAAAATCTAACAATATGTTGTCTATAAGAGACTCACTTTAGCCTTAAAGACACACACAGACTGAGAGTAAAGGGATGGAAAAAGATATTTCAAGCAAATAGCAAGAAAAAAAAAGGCAGGTGTAGTTATAAGACAAAATAGACTTTAAACCAAAAATAGTGAGAAAAGACAAAGAACATCATTATATAATGATAAAGGGGTCAATACATCAAGAAGATATAGTAACTGTAAATATTTATGTACCCAATTTCAGAGCACCTAAACACATAAAGCACATTAAAAACTAACAGAGCTAAAAGGAGAAATAAACAGTAATACAATAGTTGGGGACTTTAATATCCCACTCTCAACAATGTACAGATCATCCGGACAGAAAATCAATAAGAAAACAGTGCATTTGAACAACGATATAGACCAAATGGACCTAACAGACAATACAGAACATTCTATCAGACAACAGAAGAATACATATTCTTCTCGGGTACACATGGAACATTTTCTAGATAGACCATATGTTATGCCACAAAATAAATCTTAGCAAATTCAAGAAGACTGAGATCATACCCAGTCTCTTCTCTGACTTCAATGGTATGAAACTAGAAATCAATCACTGAGCAAAACTGGAGAATTCATGAATACATAGAAATTAATCAACACTCTCTTGAACAACAAATAGGTCAAAGAAATTAAAGGGGAAGTAAAATAGTATCTTGAGACAAACAAAAATGGAAACACAATATACCAAAACGTTTTGGATGCAGCAAATGCATTTCTAAGAGGGAAGTTTATAAAAATAAATGCCTATATTAAGAAAAAAGATCCCAAATAAACAACTTAATTCTATGTCTTAAAGAAAGAGAAAAGGAACAAACTCAGCCCAAAGTTAGCAGAAGGAAATAATAAATATTAGAGCAGAAATAAATGATACAGAGAATAGAAAAACAAACAAAAAAGATTAACCAAACCAAGAGTTGGCTCTTTGAAATCTAACAAAAATTTGACACACTTTTAGCTAGACTTCCCAAAGAAAAAGAAGTGAGGATCCAAATAAACAAAATTATAAATGAAAAAGGAGATATTACAACAGATATCACAGAAATATAAAGGATCATATGAGGCTACTATAAAACTATACACCACAACAATGTGTATACATATACAATGGAATACTACTCAGCCATAAAAAGAACAAAACTTTGCCATTTGCAGCAACATGGATGGACTTGGAGGTCATTATGCTAAGTGAAATAAGTCAGACAGAGAAAGATAAATACTGTATGATATCACATGTGGAATCTAAAAAATACAACAAACTAGTGAATATAATAAGAAAGAAGCAGACACAGATATAGAGAACTAGTGGTTACCAGTGGAGGGGGAGGGGCAATATAGGGGTGGAGGGGGAGGTACAAACTACTGGGTGTAAGATAGGCTCAAGGCTGTATTGTACAACACAGAGAATATAGCCAATATTTTGAAATAATTGTAAATGGAAAGTAACCTTTAAAATTGGTATGAAAATTTAAAACAATTAAAAATAATTCAAAGAAAAATTAATAAAACATGTTATCACCAAAAGATAAAAATAATTAACCAATAACTGAGCTCAGAGGCATGGAATTTTCTAATCTAACTGACAAATAATTCAACATGATAGTTTGTAAGAAACTCAATGAACTACAAGAAAACTCAGAAAGATAGTTCAATGAAACCAGGAAAAATATACATGAACAAAATGAGATACGTACCAAAGAGATGGGAATCATGAAAAATAGAGGTTCTGAAGCTGAGGAATTCAATGAATTACATGAAAAATACAATAGAGAAAATCTGCAGTAGAGCAGAGAAAATGGAAGACAGAATAAGTGAACTGGAGAACAGGAATTTTGAAATAACCCAGTTAGAGCAGAACAAAGAAGAAAAGAATGAAAAAAAGTAAAGAAAGCTTACATGATCTAATAAATTCCATCAGAATAACAAATATTAGAATAATAGGGTTTCCAAAAGGACAAGAGCAGGAGAAAGCAGCAGAAACTTTATTTAAAGAAATAAAAGCTCAGAACTTCCCAAACGTGGGGAAAGACTTAGATATCCAAGTTCACAAAGCTAACAGCTCATCCCAGCATCTCAATGCAAAAAGACTTTCTCCAAGACACATTATAGTGAAACTGTCAAAAATCAAAGATAAAGAGAGAATCCTAAAAGCAGTCAGGGAAAAAAAGGTTATAACCTACAAAGGAGCCCCATTAGGCTAACAGCAGACTTTTCAGCAGAAACCCTCTAGGCCAGCAAAGAGTGAAATGACATATTGAAAGTGTTGAAGGAAAAAAATATTTCCAGCCAAGAATACTCTGTCTGGCTAAGTTACCCTCAAGATATGAAGGGGAAACAGAATCTCTCTCAGACAAAGAAAAGCTGAGTGAGTTTGTCACCACTAGACCTGCCCTGCAGGAAATGTTGAAAGGAGTTCTTCAAGCTGAAATGAAAAGATGCTAATTAGTGTCAAGAAAAGATGAAAGTAGACAGCACACCAGTAAAGGTAAATATACAGTCAGACTTAGAAAACTAATTCTGTAACAGGATGGTGTGTTAACCACTTACCCGTAGTATAAAGATTAAAGGAGAAGAGTATTAAAAATAATTAGGGCCTCCCTGGTGGCGCAGTGGTTGAGAGTCCGCCTGCCGATGCAGGGGACGCGGGTTCATGCCCCGGTCTGGGAGGATCCCACATGCCGCGGAGCGGCTGGGCCCGTGAGCCATGGCCGCTGAGCCTGAGCGTCCGGAGCCTGTGCTCCGCAACGGGAGAGGCCACAACAGTGAGAGGCCCGCATAACACTAAATAAATAAATAAAAATAATAATAATAATAATTATAACTACTAAATTTGTTAATGAATAGACTATAAAGAGCAGTAAATAATAACATCAAAAGGATAAAAGAAGAGGAGTAAAAAGGTGAAGTGACACGGGCCTCTCACTGTTGTGGCCTCTCCCATTGCGGAGCACAGGCTCCAGATGCGCAGGCTCAGCGGCCATGGCTCACGGGCCCAGCCGCTCCACGGCATGTGGGATCTTCCCGGGCCAGGGCACGAACCCGTGTCCCCTGCATCGGCAGGAGGACTCTCAACCACTGCGCCACCAGGGAAGCCCAAAGGTAAAGTTTTGTAGGCAAAAGTTAGGTTGCTATCAGCTTAAAATAGACTGTATTTTTTTTAAATAAATTTATTTATTTATTTTTGGCTGCACTGGGTCTTCTTTGCTGCACATAGGCTTTCTCTAGCTGCAGTGAGTGGGGGCTACTCTTCGTTGCAGTGTGCAAGCTTCTTACTGCAGTGGCTTCTCTTGTTGCAGAGCTCGGGCTCTAGGCACGTGGGCTCAGTAGTTGTGGCTCACGGGCTCTAGAGCGCAGGCTCAGTAGTTGTGGTGCATGGGCTTAGTTGCTCTGCGGCATGTGGGATCTTCCTGGAACAGGGCTCGAACCCGTGTCCTCTGCATTGGCAGGCGGATTCTTAACCACTGCGCCACCAGGGAAGTCCCTAGATTGTATTATTTGTGAGACGTTCTGTGTAAGCCTCATGGCAACCACAAAACAAAACCTAGAGTAGATTCACAAAAGATTTTTTTTAAGGGGGAGGGGAATGAGAGTGACATCCACAAGATAGAAGGCTAAGAGATTCCCAATACTTGTCTCCATGCCTAACATACACAAAAAACAAAAACAGTACATAAGCAACTACATACTGAAGTAAACAGTTCAGGGAAATCTTGGGACTACAAAGAACCAGCAAAATCCCCGTGGAGCTCAGAAACCAAGGATGGCAGCATAGAAAAGTACAGAAAATATTTTGCCTGTGTCATCCCATACCCCAGTGAAGAGCAGATCAGCACCAGGAGGGATGCCCTTGGAGGAAGTTCACCACACAGGGAGGAGAACAGGAGAACCCAGCAAGCCCCACCAATGTGGACGTTTGCAGCCTGTGCTACAGAGGTCTCCCATGATCGTCACCAACACTGATCCCAGCTGAGCAGCCTGGAGAGCCCCCTTCTGCATCAACTCCCAGAGGCTGGAGCTGCTGCTGAGATGAGAGTTGCCCTTTGGGGCCCTGGTTTCTGCTGAGCCCTGTTCTCAGGGATTGGTTGCTACACACAGCATCTCCCCATAGATGACACCAGAGCTGCCACTGCTCTTTGCCCACCCTTGTGAAGTCTGTAATTGTCACTTTCGTTAACTAGATAACTATTTTGCTAGTCAGTGTTTCACAGTGCCTTATGATCCTATTTGACCAAATTTTTAAAATCTTTTGATGTTTTTGACAAACCCTCCCCACCCCCAAATCCAATTGTAAATGAAGTCTTTTTGACCTCAAACTAACTTCGGGATTTTTTTTTTTCAGGGGGTCTTTGGAACATTTCAAATGATTTGTTCTCTCCCCTTATAAAAAGAGAGATGTTGCACTGATTAGGCACATTTGATATGTTAAATCATGTGGGAAGCATTGTCAAATAAGTAGTGCCAAACTTTTTTTAGATTATATTTGTAAGGATTATGTTATTAATATAAGTATTCCAGAAATTGTGAAATTTCTAGAAATTCCTAGAAATCGGATATGTCCTGATATGTTATCACTTGTAATTACAGTTATTATCTTGAAGTGTGTCACAGAAATAAGCAAATTTCTTTGTCAACTGCAACTCTCATTAGATTTTTAACTATGGCCATTTTGAAGTCTTTTGTCATTTACAGTTATTGTTTTACTCTAATGATTTTACAAAGGTAAAATCTCTTCAGAGAGATTCGTGGAGGACACTGACAAGATCATACCACTGAACTAAGTAAGAATTTACAGAACTCTAATGGAGAAACTGATGGCTTCATAAAACTTGTAACGAAAGATCAAGATTAACAAGTATTAATTACCTGGGACTCAATGAACTAAGAAAAATGATTACATTTTTTTGTGACTCTTAAATTTGAAATATTGCTGAACTTTTTAATGTTTTGATTTTTCAGACTTAAGGAAACTTTTTCTCTTAAGCTATCCATAGCTTATAGCAATTGAATAAAATGTAACTTTGTAAATAAAGATGAAGCATTTACTTTTTCTCTCTGCCTGATCCCTCCAGAATTCATTAACTCTCAGTAAATATTTTTATTTTCATGGCAATACAGTTGTTTGCTATGAGTTCAATAAGAACCTGTTCTCCTTGTAATAGGACACAATGGGAAACATTGGTCATGTTACCAAGGCTTTGACTGAAATGTCAAAGAACTGAGATTGACTTTATGAAGCCAATAAAGCCCCTTGGAAAAACAGCCTGGTGTCTTGCTTATAGGGTTTCAACAGCCTTGTCATGTGAGTAAGGAAGGTAACTTCTTGGTAGGTACAAGAACCTCAGAATATTTGGGGGACCTTGAGAAGAGAGGAACTCATTCATATCTATAAATATAAATATATATAACATCTATAGATATTGCAGGGCAAGTCTGATAGCAAGTATTTGGCTTGATATTTTGGTCTTAAGAGGCTAAAATTCAATCTGCAATTCCTATGAAAAGTCCCAGCCAAAGCAAATTAAAGTATTCTGACTATCAAACTCTTAGAGGAAAACATAGGCAGAACACTCTATGACATAAATCACAGCAAGATCCTTTTTGACCCACCTCCTAGAGAAATGGAAATAAAGACAAAAATAAACACATGGGACCTAATGAAACTTAAAAGCTTTTGCACAGCAAAGGAAACCATAAACAAGACCAAAAGACAACCCTCAGAATGGGGTTGCAAATGAAGCAACTGACAAAGGATTAATCTCCAAAATTTATAAGCAGCTCATGCAGCTCAATAACAAAAAAACAAACAACCCAATCCAAAAATGGGCAGAAGACCTAAATAGACATTTCTCCACAGAAGATATACAGACTGCCAACAAACACATGAAAGGATGCTCAACATCTTTACTCATTAGAGAAATGCAAATCAAAACTACAATGAGATATCATCTCACACCAGTCAGAATGGCCATCATCAAAAAATCTAGAAACAATAAATGCTGGAGAGGGTGTGGAAAAAAGGGAACACTCTTGCACTGCTGGTGGGAATGTGAATTGGTACAGCCACTATGGAGAACGGTATGGAGGTTCCTTAAAAAACTACAAATAAAACTACCATATGACCCAGCAATCCCACTACTGGGCATATACCCTGAGAAAACCATAATTCAAAAAGAGACATGTACCAAAATGTTCATAGCAGCCCTATTTACAATAGCCCAGAGATGGAAACAACCTAAGTGTCCATCATCGGATGAATGGGTAAAGAAGATGTGGCACATATATACAATGGAATATTACTCAGCCATAAAAAGAAATGAAATTGAGCTACTTGTAATGAGGTGGATGGACCTAGAGTCTGTCATACAGAGTGAAGTAAGTCAGAAAGAGAAAGACAAATACTGTATGCTGACACATATATATGGAATTTAAGAAAAAAAAATGTCATGAGGAACATAGGGGTAAGACAGGAATAAAGACACAGACCTACTAGAGAATGGACTTGAGGATATGGGGAGGGGGAAGGGTAAGCTGTGACAAAGTGAAAGAGCGGCATGGACATATATACACTACCAAACGTAAGGTAGATAGCTAGTGGGAAGCAGCCGCATAGCACAGGGAGATCAGCTCGGTGCTTTGTGACCGCCTGGAGGGGTGGGATAGGGAGGGTGGGAGGGAGACGCAAAAGGGAGGGGATATGGGAACATATGTATATGTATAACTGATTAAATTTGTTATAAAGCAAAAAATAAATAAAAAATAAATAAATAAATAAAAAGAAAATAGGTAATGATTATTTTACAGTGATAAGTCAACTTGTTTTTTAAATTATGTTGAAGAGCCAATTGAAAATAAAAACGTCTGAAAAGAGGGAAGAATTTGGAGGTAGAAATATAAATAGAGAAACTTAACTGTAATAGAAAACAAACACAGAAAAAGATTGCTTTTATGAATTCTCTAGACTTACTGTCTTATTTATTTACTTGTTTATTTATGAGCTTATAGTTAGTCGTATGAAAACTACCAAATAAATTTGGAGTTTGAAGTTTATTACCAAAAATAAGCATTTCCTTTATTACCACTGAGTCTTCCTTCATTGTTCATTTAAAATATACCATCATTTATTAAAAAAAATAAATAAATAAAATTAAATAAAATATTCTGTATGGTCAATTGCTATTCTTGTTGCACTTATGTCAATAATCAAGCCAAGTTTAATAAAACTAGACTTAATTTGCAAACAAATTAGTTTGACTATGGTTATCATTGATAGACATGGGGGTGATTGCAGAGAGAGAAATTATGTTTCAGTAATACACCTTTATGGATATTGGATTCTATTGATAGTTCTGTTAGTTATCTTTGTGGTTTTGTTTTCTACCTGTAAAATGGACTATAACCTGAATTCTTCTAGTTTCCTCAAAATTTGGCTACAACGCTCCAAACTAATATTTCCAATTTTTCTCCCACTCTTTTGTCTTGAAATCATGAAGAGCTAAAACTGCCCTTTTTCTAAAGCCAGGCAAACTAAAGTTGGACAACTTGAAAGAAACTTCAGAAAAATTGACACCACAACTCATGTATAGACAATCTTCATGCCTGTTGCTGTGTGGGCTATTCAGAAGACCACCTGAGAGGCATTCAAACTGCAAACCAGGAAAATCTATCAAATCCTCACTTTCTGTCCTTACTCTGAGGAATGCTTTGAGTTTGATATCTAGAAATCTCTACCATCCACCATTCAGAACTCAGAAACTGGTTTATAATTTGCTACAATCATTAACCATTGTTTTTCTTTTGTTTCCACAGAAATGCCTTATTAAATACTTGATTTACTTGCACAATACAGGCCTAACTTTGGGAGCCCACCTTTATGGCTACATCCAAAAATGAGACAAACCTGTTTAACTGAACTGACCTATTTTTAAGACTAAGAGATTAATTCAATGAAATAATAGAGCAATCTACCACCTCAGTTTTTAACATGTGAAACTTCCAGGGAAGTATCAGAGGAGGGAGCTGATAGGGTTCAAGGCTGGGCTGCCCCGAATATGCCAAGGTAGCATATTGATTATTTTGAACAAAAGTTACTTGAGAAACAGCCAGTATGAAAATAACACTCTGACCCTCCTTTTATTCCCCTGAAAACAGGAAACAAACTCCCATGGGAAGGTTTCCTCCCTATGCCAGGAGGATAGAGGGTATCCTTTACCCCAGAGATAGGGAATTTGAGACCAAGAAAGCTGTATAAACAAACTTTGTTACTTTTTCATTAATTTGCTATTCCAAGCAATAACCCCTCTGTTTTGTCAAAACTTCACAAATAATTGATTCTTTGTCTAAAAAGGTATATAAACATCTTGCTTCAGTCACTTCTTTGGTCCCATATCTATGGGGCCTCCACATGTGTGAAATTAAATTTTTTTTGTTTTTCTCCTGTTAATGTCTTTATGTCAATTTGTCTATTAGACCAGCCAAAACAACTCGAAGGGTAGAGAAAAATGTTCTCTCCCCTACAAAGTAAACATGGAACATTCTTCAGAATAGATTGCATGTTAGGCTACAAACAATTTAAGAATATTGATATCATATCAAGCATCTTTTCCAATCACAATGGTATGACACCAGAAGTCAACTACAAGAAGAAAACTGGAAAAAAACAAAAACATGTGGAGACCACACCACATGCTACTAAGCAATCAATGAATGGGTCAGTAAATAAATCAAAGAGGAAATCAAAAAATACCTTGAGACAAATGAAAATGGAAACACAACCTTCCAAAATCTATGGTATGCAGCAAGAGCAATTCTAAGAGGGGAGTTTATTGCCACATAGTTCTACCTCAAGAAGCAAGAAAAATCTCAAATAAAACACTCTAACCTTACATGTAAGGAACTAGAAAAAGAAGAACAAATGAAACCCAAATGTGTTAGAAGGAAGGAAATAATAAAGATCAGAATGGAAATAAATGAAATAGAGACTAAAAAAAATAGAAAAGATCAATGAAACTAACAGCTCATCTTTGAAAAGATAAACAAAATTGACAAAACTTTAGCCAGACTCATCAAGAAAAGAAGAGAAAGGACCCAAATAAATAAAATCAGAAACAAAAGATAGAAAGTTACAACCAATACCACAGGAATACTAAGCATAAGATACTGCTGTGAACAATTATATGCCAACGAATTGGAAAACCTAGAAGAAATGAATAAATTTTTAGAAACATACAATCTTCTAAGACTGAATCAGAAAGAAACAGAAAATCAGAATAAACCAATTACTAATAATGAAATTGAATCAGTAATCAAAATAATTCCCTGAAACATAAGTCCAGGACAAGACAGCTCCACAGGTGAATTCTACCAAATATTTAAAGAAGAGTAATTACCTCAAACTATTCTTAAAAAACTCTCAAACTATTCAAAAAATTGAAGAGGAGGGAACACATTCAAATTCATTCTATGAAAACAACAGTACCTTGATACAAAAAGCAGACAAAGACACTACAAAAAAGAAAATATTCTTGATGAACATAGACGAAAAATCCTCAACCAAGTATTAGCAAAGTGAATTCAACAATACATTAAAAGAATCAAATACCATGATCGGGATTCCAAGGATGTAATGATGGTTCAACATCTGTAAATCAATCAATGTGATACACCACATTAACAAAATAAAATATGATCATCTCAATATATGCAGAAAAATCATCTGAAAAAAACGAACACCCATTTATTATAAAATCTCTTAACAAAATGGGTTTAGAGGGAATGTATCTCAACATAATAAAGGCCATATATGACAAATCCACAGCTAACATCATACTCAATAGTGAAAAGCTGAAAGGTTTTCCTCTAAGATCAGGAACAAAATAAGTGTGCCCACTTTTGCTGCTTTTATTAAACAGAGTATTGCAAGTCCTAGCCATAGCAATTACACAAGAAAAATAAAAGGCAACCAAATTGGAAAGGAAGAAATAAAACTGTCACTATTTGCAGATGATATGATGCTATATGTAGGAAACCCTAATGACTCCACCAAAACACTATTAGAATAAGTGAATTCAGTAGAGTTGCAAGGTACAAAATTAATACACAGAAATCTGGTGCATTTCTATATACTAATAACAAACTACCAGAAGAAAAATTAAGAAAACAATTGTACTTACAATTGCATTAAAAAGAAGAAAATACCTAGGAATAAATTTACCAAAGAGGTGATAGACATGTACCCTGAAAACAATAAGACATTGATGAGAGAAAATAAAGATGACATAAATGTTGGAAAGATATACCATGTTCAGGGATTGGAAGAGTTAATATTGTTAAAATCCATACTACCCAAAGCAATATATAAATTCAATGCAATTCCTATCAAAATACCAACAGCATTTTTCACAGAACTGGAACAAATAATCTTAAAATTTGTATGGCACCACAAAAGATCCCGAATAGCCAAAACAATCCCGAGGAAGAACAATACTGGAGATGTCATGCTCCTTGACTTCAAACTATAACACAAAGATATAGTAATCAAAACAGTACAGTACTGGCACAAAAACAGACATAGATCAATGGAACTGAATAGAGCACACAGAAATAAACTCATGCATGTATGTTCAATTAATCTATGACAAAGGAGGTAAGAATATACAATGGAGAAAAGATAGTCTCAGCAATAAATGGTGTTGGGGAAACTGGACAGCTACATGCAAAAGAATGAATCTGGACCATTAACTTATACTATATACAAAAATAAACACAAAATGAATTAAAGACTTGAAGGTAAGGCATGAAACCATAAAAATCCTAGAAGAAAGCATAGGCACTCAGCTCTTTCACATCAGTCTCAGTGGTATCTTTTGGATATGTCTCCTCAGACAAGGTCAACAAAGCAAAGATAAATGTGTGGGACTACATCAAAGTAAAAAGCTTTTGTGAAAGAAACCAACAACAAAACAAAAAGGCAACCTACTGAATGGGAGAAGACATTTGCAAATATGTATCTGATAAGGAGTTAATATCCAGAATATATAAAGAATTCAAACAACTTAATAGTAAAAAAAAAAAAAAAAAAAAAAAAAAACCTAAACAATTTGATAAAAAAATGGCTGAGGACTTCAATAGACATTTTCCCAAGGAACACATACAGATGGCCAACACATAAAAAATGTTGATCATTAATCATCAGGCAAATGCAAATCAAAACCATAATGAGATATCACCTCACATCTGTCAAAATGGCTATTATAAGAAAGACAAAAAAGAACAAGTGTTGGAAAGGATGTGGAGAAAAGGAACCCTCATTCACTGTTGGTGAGAATGTAAACTGGTGCAGCCATTATGGAAAAGAATATGAAGATTCCTCAAAAAAGTTAAAAATAGAACTACCATATGATCCAGCAATTTCACTTCTGGGTATTTACCTGAAAAAATGAAAATACTAATCTGAAAATCATATGCACTCCTATGTTCATTGCAGTGTTATTTACAATAGCCATGACTTGGAAACAAAGTATACATACAGACAAATGGATATATATATATACACACACACACACACACAATATTAGTCATAAAAAAGAATGAAATCTTGTGATTTGCAACAACATGGAAGGACCTAGAGTGTATTGTGCTAAGTGAAATAAGTCAGACAGAGAAAGACAAATACTGTATGATTTCACTTATATGTGGAATCTAAAAAACAAAACAAACAACAAACCAGAAACAGAATCATAGACACACAGAACAAATTGGTGGTTGCTGGAGAGGAGGGAATTGGGGGAATAGGCAAAATAGATGAAGAGGACTAAGAGGCACAAACTTCCAGTTACAAAATAAATAAATCATGGAGAGTAATATACAGAATAGGAAATATGATATTTAGTGATATCATAATAACTTGAAATTACCACACGTGGTAACTAGACTTATGGTGATCATCTCATAATATACATAACTGTTGAATAACTATGTTGTACACCTGAATCTGGACCACTATCTTACACCATACAAAAAAATCAGCTCAAAATGGATTAAAGACTTGAATGTAAGACCTGAAACCATAAAACTCCCAAAAGAAAACATGGGGAGGGGGGGCGTTGTAGGGTCTTTGACATTGTACTGTCTTGTATGATATTTTGAATTTGACACCAAGAGCAAAGGTAACACAAGCAAAATAAACAAGTGGAACTACATCAAACTAAAAAGCTTCTGTACAGCAAAGAGAACTATCAACAAAATGAAGAGGCAACCTATGGAATGGGAAAAAAATTTACAAATCATATCTGATAAGAGGTTAATATCAAAATATAAAGAAATTATACAACAGAAAAAAATCCAATTAAAAAATGGGCAGAGGATCTGAACATTTTTCCAAAGACATAAAAATGGCCAACAGGTATAAGAAAAGGTGCTCAACATCACTAATAATCAGGGAAATGCAAATCAAAACAACAAGGAGATATCACTTCACCCCTGTTAGAAAGGCTCTTAACAAAAAGATAAGAAATAACAAGTGTTGGCTAAGATGTGGAGAAAAGGGAACCCTGTGCATGCTTGGTGGGAATGTAAATTGGTGCAGCCACTATGGAAAACAATATGAAGTTTCCTCAAAAAAATTAAAAATAGAACTAGCATATGATCTAGCAATTCCACTTCTGGTATTTATTCGAAGGAAACAAAATCACTATATTGCATTCCCATGTTCATAGCAGCATTACTCACAATAACCACAACATGGAAATAATCTAAGTGTCCATCAACAGAGGAATGGATAAAGAAAACGTGGTGTATATGTACAGTGAGGTGTTATTCGGCCACAAAAATGAAGGTAATCCTGTCATTTGTAACAACATGGATGGACCGTGACGGTATTACACTAAGTGAAATAAATCAGACAGAGAAAGACAAATACCATATGATCTCACTTATATATGGAACCTAAAAAAGAAAAATATATGGAATCTAAAAGAGAAAAAAACAGAAAAACAAACAAAAACCATGAGCCCAAATATACAGAACAGATTGGTTGTTGCCCAGAAGTGGAGTATGGGGGCTTGGGGAAATGGGTAAAGGGTGTCAACAGGTACAAACTTCCAATTACAAAATAAGTCATGGAGATGTAATATACAGCATGGTGACTATAGTTAAAAATACTGTATTGCATATTTGAAAGCTACTAAGAGTGTAGATTTTAAAAGTTCTTGTTGCAAGAAAAAAATGTCTAACTGCGTGTGATGATGGATGTTAACTTACTGTGGGGCCCTGGGATGGAGAGATATGTTTCCTAAGCGAGGGTAACATGGAAGGCAGAAGGAAACCCTTGTCCTGGCTCCTGATTTAGTGCCCTGGGAAGAGGCCCCCTCTCAGTAAGTTCTGACCCAGCCTGGATACAACTGCACCATTGCAAAGGTGGGTACAGTCAGGCCAAGGAGGCTTGAGGTTTGTTTCCTGATCTCTGAGTTTCCATGTGGGGTGGATACTAGATGGAGCTCCAGTGGGCCTGCTTTGCAAGTTTTCCCAGGAAGGGTCAAATGACTCGGCTGCAGGGGCTAGGGTGGGCCCTCAGGCCTGCAGAATGGATGGAGACCTTGGCAGAGATCTGGGGTCTGAGGCCTGTGAAATTCAGGTGAACCCAATTCGGCCAGGAAGAAGCTCTGGTTCTGGGAAAGCTGAGAAAGACCAGCAGCCACTCAAGTTAGCTTAGGATCTGGCAGGAAAAGGGGATAGTGTCGCATTCTCAAAAGACCTGCAAAGACCTGGCTCTTCCCTGTACCATAACATACAGCCCTCAGATCACACACCTAGGTACCACTTGGGGAACAAAAGTGGGCCAAGGGAGTTTGTTAGTAAGGATTGTCCAGAGAAGCAAAACCAATAAGAGGTACCTCTATATCATCTACTAATCCATCCATCCATCCAAGGAATTTGCTCACATGATTATGGAGGCTGAGATGTCCCAAGGTCTACAGTTGGCAAACTGAAGACCCAGGAGAGACAATGGTACAGTTCTAGTCTGAAGGCAGAAATAGACTGATGCTCTGCTCGAAAACAGCAGAAAGAGAGTGAATTTTCCCTTTCTCAGCCTTCTTTTGTTCTAGTCAGGCCTTCATCAGACTGGATGAAGCCCACCCACATTGGGGAGGGCAACCTGCTTTGCTCAGTCTACTGATTAAGATGTTAATCTCATCTAGAAACACCCTCACAGACACACCCACAATAACAGTTGACCAAATATCTGGGCCCCTGTGGCCCCATCACACTGACATATAAAATTAACTATCACAGGAAGACATATAGAAACAGAGTTTTCCTAAAAGAGTATTAGCTGAAAGGACAGTTTACATTATACATTGGGCTAAATTTAACTAAGATTAGAGATTTAGTGATTTTTTTTTCATCCCCCTAACTGCTAAATGGGAGATTATGAAAGAGAATAGACGAGCTCCAAGGGAAAATAAAAATCACATTTCTTCTGCATATTCAGCCACAGATAAAGATATACTATGTGGAGACAGCAGAAACAAGAACTCCAATCCTGCAGCCTGTGGAACAAAAACCACACCCACAGAAAGATAGACAAGATGAAAAGGCAGAGGGCTATGTACCAGATGAGGGAACAAGGTAAAACCCCAGAAAAACAACGAAATGAAGTGGAGATAGGCAACCTTCCAGAAAAAGAAGTCAGAATAATGATAGTGAAGATGATCCAGGACCTCAGAAAAATGATGGAGGCAAAGATCAAGAAGATGCAAGAAATGTTTAACAAAGACCTAGAAGATTTAAAGAACAAACAAACAGAGGTGAACAATACAATAACTGAAATGAAAACTACACTAGAAGGAATCAATAGCAGAACAACTGAGGCAGAAGAATGGATGAGTGACCTGGAAGACAGAATGGTGGAATTCACGGCAGCGAAACAGAAGAAAGAAAAAAGAATGAAAAGAAATGAGACCTAAGAGACCTCTGGGACAACATTAAACACAACAACATTCGCATTATAGGGGTCCCAGAAGGAGAAGAGAGAGAGAAAGGACCAGAGAAAATATTTGAAGAGATTATAGTTGAAAACTTCCCTCACATGGGAAAGGAAATAGCCACCCAAGTCCAGGAAGTGCAGAGAGTGCAGAGAGTCCCATACAGGATAAACCCAAGGGGAAACATGCCGAGACACATAGTAATCAAATTGGCAAAAATTAGGGCTTCCCTGGTGGCACAGTGGTTGAGAGTCCGCCTGCCGATGCAGGGGACACGGGTTCGTGCCCTGGTCCGGGAAGATCCCACATGCCACGGAGCAGCTGGGCCCGTGAGCCATGGCCGATGGGCCTGCACGTCCGGAGCCTGTGCTCCGCAACAGGAGAGGCCACAACAGTGAGAGGCCCGCGTACTGCAAAAAAAAAAAAAAAAAAAAAAAAAAATTGGCAAAAATTAAAGAGAAAGAAAAATTATTGAAAGCAGCAAGGGAAAAATGACAAATAACATACAACGGAACTCCCATAAGGTTAACAGCTGATTTCTCAGCAGAAACTTTACAAGCCAGAAGGGAGTGGCATGATATACTTAAACTGATGAAAGGGAAGAACATACAACCAAGATTACTCTGATTACTCTACCAGCAAGGATCTCATTCAGATTCGATGGAGAAATCAAAAGCTTTACAGACAAGCAAAAGCTAAGAGAATTCAGCACCACCAAACCAGCTCTACAACAAATGCTAAAGAAACTTCTCTAAGTGGAAAATACAAGAGAAGAAAAGGACCTACAAAAACAAACCCCAAACAATTAAGAAAATGGTCATAGGACCATACATATCAATAATTACCTTAAACGTGAAAGGATTAAATGCTCCAACCAAAAGACACAGGCTTGCTGAATGGATACAAAAACAAGACCCATATATATGCTGTCTACAAGAGACCCACTTCAGACCTAGGGACACATACAGACTCAAAGTGAGGGGATGGAAAAAGATATTCCATGCAAATGGAAATCAAAAGAAAGCAGGAGGGCTTCCCTGGTGGCGCAGTGGTTGTGAATCTGCCTGCCAATGCAGGGGACACGGGTTCGAGCCCTGGTCTGGGAAGATCCCACATGCTGCGGAGCAACTAGGCCCATGAGCCACAACTACTGAGCCTGCATGTCTGGAGCTTGTGCTCCACCACAAGAGAGGCCGTGACAGTGAGAGGCCTGCGCACCGTGATGAAGAGTGGCCCCCGCTCGCTGCAACTAGAGAAAGCCCACGCAGAGAAACGAAGACCCAACACAGCCATAAACAAACAAACAAACAAACAAATAAATAAATAAAATTTAAAAACATTAAAAAAAAGAAAGCTGGAGTAGCAATACTGATATCAGATAAAACAGACATTAAAATAAAGAATGCTACAACAGACAAGGAAGGACACTACATAATGATCAAGGGATCAATCCAAGAAGAAGATATAACAATTATAAATATATATGCACCCAACATAGGAGCACCTCAATACATAAGGCAACTGCTAACACCTATACAAGAGGAAATCGACAGTAACACAATCATAGTAGGGGACTTTAACACCTCACTTACGCCAATGGACAGATCATCCAAAATGAAAATAAATAAGGAAACAGAAGCTTTAAATGACACAATAGACCAGATAGATTTAATTGATATTTATAGGACATTCCATCCAAAAATAGCAGATTACATTTTCTTCTCAAGTGCTCATGGAACATTCTCCAGGAGAGATCACATCTTGGGTCACAAATCAAGCCACAGTAAATTTAAGAAAATTGGCATCATATCAAGCATCTTTTCTGACCACATGTTATGAGATTAGAAATGAATTACAGGGGAAAAAACGTAAAAAACACAAACACATGGAGGCTCAACAATACGTTACTAAATAACCAAGAGATCACTGAAGAAATCAAAGAGGAAATCAAAAAATACCTAGAGACAAATGACAATGAAAACACGATGATCCAAAACCTATGGGATGCAGCAAAAGCAGTTCTACGAAGGAAGTTTATAGCTATACAAGCCTACCTCAAGAAACAAGAAAAATCTCAAACAATCTAACCTTACATCTAAAGGAATTAGAGAAAGAAGAACAAACAAAACCCAAAGTTAGCAGAAGAAATCATAAAGATCAGAGCAGAAATAAATGAAATAGAAACAAAGAAAACAATACCAAAGATCAATAAAACTAAAACCTGGTTCTTTGAGAAGATAAACAAAATTGATAAACCATTAGCCAGACTCATCAAGAAAAAGAGGACTCAAATCAGTAAAATTAGAAATGAAGAAGAAGTTGCAGCAGACACCGCAGAAATACAAAGCATCCTAAGAGACTACTACAAGCAACTCTATGCCAATAAAATGGACAACCTGGAAGAAATGGACCAATTCTTAGAAAGGTATAACCTTCCAAGACTGAGCCAGGAAGAAATAGAAAACATGAACACACCAATCACAAGTAATGAAATTGAAACTGTGATTAAAAATCTTCCAACAAAAGTCCAGGACCAGATGGCTTCACAGGTAAATTCTATCAAACATTTAGAGAAAAGCTAACACCCATCCTTCTCAAACTCTTCCAAAAAATTGCAGAGGAAGGAATACTCACACACACATTCTTTGAGGCCACCATCACCCTGATACCAAAACCAGACAAGGGTACCACAAAAAAAGAAAATTACAGACCAATATCACTGATGAATATAGAGGCAAAAATCCTCAACAAAATATTAACAAACAGAATCCAACAACAAATTAAAAGGATCATACACCACGATCAAGTGGGACTTATCCCAGGGATGCAAGGATTCTTCAATATACACAAACCAGTCAATGTGGTACACCGTATTAACAAACTGAAGAATAAAATCCATATGATCATCTCAATAGATGCAGAAAAAGCTTCTGACAATATTCAACACCCATTTATGATAAAAACTCTCCAGAAAGTGGGCATTGAGGGAAACTACCTCAACATAATAAAGGCCATATATGACAAACCCACAGCAAACATCATTCTCAATGGTGAAAAACTGAAAGCATTTCCTCTATGATCAGGAACAAGACAAGGATGTCCACTCTCACCACTATTATTCGACATAGTTTTGGAAGTCCTAGCCACGGCAATCAAAGAAGAAAAAGAAATAAAAGGAATACAAATTGGAAAAGAAGAAGTAAAACTGTCACTGTTTGCAGATGACATGATACTATACATAGAGAATCCTAAAGATACCACCAGAAAACTACTAGAGCTAATCAATGAATTTGGTAAAGTTGCAGGATACAAAATTAATGCACAGAAGTCTCTTGCATTCCTATACACTAATGATGATAAATCTGAAAGAGAAATTAAGGAAACACTCCCATTTACCACTGTAACAAAAAGAATAAAATACCTAGGAATAAACCTACCTAGGGAGACAAAAGACCTGTATGCAGAAAACTATAAGACACTGATGAAAGAAATTAAAGATGATACCAACAGATGGAGAGATATACCATGTTCTTGGACTGGAAGAAGCAATATTGTGAAAATGACTATACTACCCAAAGCAATCTACAGATTCAATTCAATCCCTATCAAATTACCAATGGCAGTTTTTACAGAACTAGAACAAAAAATCTTAAAATTTGTATGGAGACATAAAAGACCCCGAATAGCCAAAGCAGTCTTGAGGGAAAAAAACAGCTGGAGGAATCGGACTCCCTGACTTCAGACTATACTACAAAACTACAGTAATCAAAAACAGAAACAAGGATCAATGGAACAAGATAGAAAGCCCAGAGATAAACCCACACACCTATGGTCAACTAATCTATGACAAAGGAGGCAAGGATATACAACAGAGAAAAGACAGTCTCTTCAATAAGTGGTGCTGGGAAAACTGGACAGCTACATGTAAAAGAATGAAATTAGAACACTCCCTAACACCATACACAAAAATAAACTCAATGGATTAGAGACCTAAATGTAAGACCGGACACTACAAAACTCTTAGAGGAAAACATAGGAAGAACACTCTTTGACATAAATCACACAAGAGCTTTTTTGATCCACCTCCTAGAGTAATGGAAATAAAAACAAAAATAAACAAATAGGACCTAATGAAACTTCAAAGCTTTTGCACAGCAAAGGAAACCACAAACAAGACGAAAAGACAACCCGCAGAATGGGAGAAAATATTTGCAAATGAATCAACAGACAAAGGATTAATCTCCAAAATATATAAACAGGTCATGCAGCTCAATATTAAAAAACAAACAACCCAGTCCAAAAATGGGTAGAAGACCTAAATAGACATTTCTCCAAAGAAGACATACAGATGGCCAAGAAGCACATGAAAAGCTGCTCAACATCACTATTATTAGAGAAATGCAAATCAAAATTACAATAAGGTACACCTCACACCAGATAGAATGGGCATCATCAGAAAATCTACAAACAATAAATGCTGGAGAGGGTGTGGAGAAAAGGGAACCCTCTTGCACTGTTGGTGCGAATGTAAATTGATACAGCCACTATGGAGAACAGTATGGAGGTTCCTTAAAAAACTAAAAATAGAATTACCATATGATCCAGCAATCGCACTACTGGGCATATACCCAGAGAAAACCATAATTCAAAAAGCACATGCACCCCAATGTTCATTGCAGCACTATTTACAATAGCCAGGTCATGGAAGCAACCTAAATGCCCATCAATGGATGAATGGATAAAGAAGATGTGGCACATATATACAATGGAATATTACTCAGCCATAAAAAATATTACTCAGCCAAAACTGAGTCATTTGCTGAGACGTGGATGGATCTAAAGACTGTCATATAGAGTGAAGTCAGAAAGAGAAAAACAAATATCATATATTAATGCATGTATGTGGAACCTAGAAAAATGGTACAGATGAACCAGTTTGCAGGGTAGAAGTTGAGACACAGATGTAGAGAACAAACATATGGACACCAAGGGGGGAAATCCATTGGGGGTGGGGGTGGGGATGGTGGTGTGTTGAATTGGGTGATTGGGATTGACATGTATACACTGATGTGTATAAAATTGATGACTAATAAGAACCTGCTGTATAAAAAAATAAAATTAAAAAATTTAAAAAAAAGATATACTATGTGGGATCACCCTATCTATTCTGTAATCTGTTTTTCCCATACAAACATACATACTAGACAGCTTTCTGGATTAATAAATATGGATCTCCCTAAAAGTCATATTTAATAGTTGCTTAGTGTTTCATTGTCTAAAAAGATCATGACTGAAATACACAGACTCCTGTTGATGGACATTTAGGTTGTTTCTAATTTTTTACTCTTATAGTAAATGCTGTGATAAACATCAAAGAGGATTTAAATGTACACAGTTCACCCTCCCAAAGCTTTCAGACTCTCAATTGTTTTGCCATATTGAGGAGAAAAGTAATTTATATTTATCCTTTTTACGTGGGAGTATGGGAAGAAAAAAAGGGAGAATAGGAATTCAACAAGGAGCTCGTAAATGGCTGGGGGTTGCCCAGCGATGGGGCCTGTGCACACCTGGCCAGTTGTCCTTGCCCGAATGTGACCACACGGGTGGGATAAGGGAGCACAAGGTGGTGCTGGTTCGTGCCTCTCAGAGACTTCTACTTGTCTGCCATGCACACGCTCTCCACCCTGTGCTTTCCATAGCAGACTCCCATGGGCTCTCCCGGGACCAACAGAGGGGAAGAGGGTAAAGCTGGGCAGGAAGCATACTTCTGCCTTCCTGCTGAGATAATAAAGTGGAGAAGGCAGGAGAAGCGGGGCCACCTGAAGGACGGCCAGCAGCCCTATCTACACGGTCCAGAGCGGGGCTGCCGTGGGCCAGCTCTGTTTATCCGGAGCCACGTGCTCCCGATGGCAGGCTACTGCATGGCTTCAATTAGACTTTTTGACTGATGGCCAGTTTAATGAGCCTATTTACAGAGGGTCATTCAACATGGCAATTACACCTATAAATCTATTTGCAGCAGGACTCGAATAACTTTCTGCACACAGCCCTATATAAAACTGCTGTCTGATTAATTAACATTAATTTCCCTACTGCATGGAAGCAGCTGCAGTTGGGGTAAATGCTTCCAGCTCCTCTCTGCAGGCCCTGGGAGAATGGCAGGGGTTCTCTGGGGCGGGGGAACCTAGAAAAATGGTACAGATGAACAGATTTGCGCTTCACCGGCTGGGAGGGAGGGGCCCGTTGAGGTAGTTGCTATTCCAAAGTTCTTCGTGTTTCTTCCATCCCTCTGTTCTTTCTCTGGTCCTGTTTGATTGATGTTTCAGGGCAATGTCATATATAGGGGGCAAAATTCAATTAATTGGATATGAAATATTTATAACCCTGCTGTATCTATCAGAGAAGAGCCCTTTAATAGATCTTCTCATTAGTATGAGCTGGTGACTCATTTCTCTGCTTTCACAGTCATTTGGAATTAAAATCCAATTAATCTAATATCCCTGTGAATGTTATTAAATTATTGGAAAAACTGCATTGAGGAGATAGAGTGAGGGAAAGAAGCCGGCCTCGTGGGCACTCATTTCCTCTCTGCAAAGCACACAATGCCGGTGGGGGGGACCAGCTCCCCCTTCCTTTGGGTCTTCTAGCTTTTGGGTTGTGTCTACACTTGGCAAATAAAGCACAGGACTGTGAACCACGGGTTCTCAGCTGCCAGTGCCAACACTGCCTAAGCTCATACCACTACCACCATCACCACCAAACCCAGAAAACCAGGTGATGAAGCCGCCAAAGCATTTGTAGGATTGTAACGAAGTGAAAAGATATGCTTTGCACTGTGTTAAGCAGCTCTAAATGAACCTCTTTAAGGCAGACGCAGTATTAAGAATAAAGGCTAAATCAGAAGCTCCCAGGCTCCATACACTTCTAGAATGCTGTGGTTTTACGAATTCTTAATCTGGGCGCCCTGTAAAAAAGTCAGCAATAACGGTCTAGGATTTCACAGGAATGAGAAGAACAAAAAGGCAAAGGCTCTTCCTTGCGTTTGGAAAGACAGGGATGGTTGCCATCATTAACAAATTTTCATACCACAGGGCATTTCATTTGTCCAGCGGCCTACGGAGGCACTTGAAATTTTTGCGTTCACGGGGCAGGGGAAAAGTATGTTGCAAGAATGGTGAGCAATGATGTGAAGCTTTGCCAATTGATTGAAATTATAAAATTTTGATGCAGTATTTGGAGATCTCCAACTCCAGACTTTAGTTATAACTAAATGACATAGTGAAAGAATAGCGACATAATGGTTCTAGAAACCAGTGACATAATGATTCTAGAAACCAGCGACAAAGGCTCTCAAATTCCTCCACCCTTGCCAAATCCAACACCACAGTGAGACAAACACTGACGGATTCCCTACTGCATGCCAGGCGTTACATTGCTAGGTATTACTTAAATATGTATTTATCACCTGAAATATTCCCCGAAGGATGCAATGGTGAAAAAGACTTGGCTCCTGACTTTGAGAAGCTTCTAGATATGAAGACAGATCATTTAAAATATGATAGGCTGGGGCTTCCCTGGTGGCGCAGTGGTTGAGAGTTCACCTGCCGATGCAGGGGACGCGGGTTCGTGCCCCGGTCCGGGAAGATCCCACATGCCGCCGAGTGGCTGGGCCCGTGAGCCATGGCCGCTGAGCCTGCATGTCCGGAGCCTGTGCTCCGCAATGGGAGAGGCCGCAGCGGTGAGAGGCCCACGTACCACAAAAAAAATATATATATATATATATGATAGGCTGAAAGACTTTGCTATAGGAGCAAAGTAGGGAGACCCGGAAGTCAGGGAGAACTTCCTGGAGGAGGTAAGTGATGGAGACATGTTCCTGCATTGGCTTAGGCTGTTCTGAGTTATGACATGTTTCCCCCTCTTTCTTCCCTACCTTCCATCCTTGTCAAGTCCCGTCCTTTTTAGGATGCCTTCCTTCACTAATGCGGCCCTATATTGAAACTGTCCACCACTCATTGTCTTTGTCACTCATTCTGCCACTAAATTAGAGATTGCATCTATTATTAATGGGTTTCTATGTGTGCTTGTTGCCCCTACATTATAATTGTTTGAGGGACAAGACTGTTTCTTACATTGTAGATTGCATCTCATCAACAGTAAGCACTCTGCTAAGAACATAGTCGACACTAAAAATTTGAACAAAAGGTTACCCAACATTTAGTTTCTGTAGTAAGTACTTTGCCAAAGGTAATGCAGTTTATTCGATGGTTTTCCATTTTCTCTCTTTGTTCTTAGCTCTCAAAAATGGCTGCTCTGATTGTAAACTTCTGTGGAGGACAATTTAGTGACTCTTACAACTTACAGAAGCATCTATCCTTTTGCCCCAGCAACTGCATTTTGGGGACTTATAGATAAGTTTGCACATAAATGAAATTGTATGTATACAAAATTATTCATTGCATGAATGTTTGTAGCGTAAAAGATGAGAAACAAACCAGATGTCTATCATTAAGGGATTGTGGTCCATACATATAATAAAATATTTAAGTTTTAAAAAAAGAATGAGAATGTTCTCTATGCACTGATATGGAAAATCTTTGAGATAAATCGTCCAGTGAAAAATGCAAGGTTCAAAACAGGATGTATTTATAGGGTACCTTTGTGTTAAAAGAGGAAGAAAAATAAATTTGCTGGTTGTATAAAGAAACTCTTTTGAAAGATAAACTAGTCATAGTAGTTTCCTCTGGTCAAGTATGTGGAGTTAGGCAGAGGTTAAGGATGATAAATGTACTTTTCATTCTATCTTTTTTTTGTATTTAAAATTTTTATTTAAAAATTAGACAGCAAAGTTGATTCTTTTTGGGTATAGGATTCTATGAATTTTCATGTGTGACCATTATGTTGCCATTACCGCAATCGGGATGCAGAATAGTTTCACCATCCCCCAAAACTCCCTTTGTAGTCATACTCTCCTGCCCTCAATACCTGGCAACCACTCCTCTGTTATCCGTCCCCCTTTACAACGACGTCTTATAAATGGTATACTGTATGTCATCTTTTGATTGATGCCTTAGAGATTCATTTAAGTTGTTGTATCAATACTCTGTCCCCTTTCTATTACTGAGTAGTATTTCATGGGTGGATGGTCCATAGTTTGCTTACCCACTTATCTGTTGAAGAACATTTGGATTGTTTTCATTTTTTGGCAGTTGTGATAGAGCTGCTATAAACATTTATGTACATGTTTTGGTATGAACATATTTTCAGTTCTGTAAACACTCAGAAGTTGGATGGCTGGGTTGCATGGCAAGTGTATGTGTATCTTTATTAGAAACTGCCAAACTGTCTTCCAAAGTGACTATACCTTTTTCCATTCCCTCCAACGTCTGAGAGTTCCAGTTGCTTCACATCCTCAACAGCACTTGGTATTATATTTTAAATTTTAGCCATTTTAATAGGTTGTAGAAGTTTATCATGGTTTTAATTTTAATTTCCCCAATGGCCTATGATGTGTTTGCTTATTTGCCATTCTTATATCCTCTTTGGTAAAGTGTCTGTTTATATTATGTATGTATGTATGTATATATGTATGTATGTATGTATATATGTGTGTGTGTGTGTGATATAGATTTTGTACAATGTGAATGTATTACTTACTTGAAAATTAAATTTAAAAAATGGCTGCCTTATCCCCAAGGCCCCAAAGCCCTATTTCCTATTTCAGGAAGGGATTCTGGGTGTGGTAAATCACTTCACAATAACCTGGCTTTCCTCATTTTGAAAATGAGCGCGATAAGCCTTACGCCATTGATCCAGAGATGCCCCTCACGGGAAAGCTAAGCGACAAGGAGATTACATGACCTTCCCGTGGCCTCACGGTGGCTGAGGAGCAAACAGCAGAACTGAGATCTCAGGTCCTCAAATGTTGTCAGGGCAAAAGGCCCTGTAACTCCGTACTCACTCCTGGTTGTGGTGCCAAAACCCTTAGCAGCTGAGTGGAACTTTTGTCCAGAGACACGTAGCCATTCTGAATATGCATTTCTGGGTGTTAAATTCCCAGCTGGCAAAGGTTTATGTAACAAACAAACCTACTATTTCATGCTGTCACTAGGAATTTGGAATTGCTTCTGGAGCAACCTGAGGATCCTCTCTGGAAATATTTTTCTTCTCTTTTACTGGTGGGAGCCTGGAGTCCAGTTTGTTCTAAGTCCACTTGGCAGGAAAATCTGTCACCATCACTTAAGTGAGAGAAAATGAACTCACAACTCCTAGTGGCTCAACGTCAATTAATAAAAGTCGGCAAACATTTTGAACTCTTACTCTAGGTAGGCCTGGCCTGCACTAGGAAAACCAAGACAGTCTCTGGTCTCAAGAACTCAACTGCAGTCAAATTTCATTCATTATAAGGAGCCTCACAGTGATAACCTGGGAGGTGTAGAGAAGGCATGCATCCTCATTTTACAGATGAGCAAACTGAGGCCCAGAGAGGTTAGATAATAGATGGGAGGTCTGGGGTTTAGACTTAGATCTATCTGACTCTAAAGCCCGTGCTCTTTCCAATATACCAGTGATTTATTTTGTCATCAAAAGATTTTATGCTTATTCATAAATATACAGTTTTATTTGCCATATTCAGGAGAAGCTTAGGCATTAAACTTTAAGCTACTAAAACACAGGATATCTAAAAAAAAATATGGAAGTGTAAGTATCCCAACCCCTTAGAATAAATGTTAGTGAATTAAGTCTTAATATCTTTAAATGAAAAAAAACACAAGCTTATCACATCAAGGCATAAGACAAACCAATGCAAAGTGGCTAAGCAGCTTCCCACAGAGCTCTTCCCAATGACCAAGAAGTGACACCTTCCGAGTGAGCTCCGCTGGGCGAGAAAGGTCAGCCTGTTACTAAATCTGCTTTATAGAAAGGATTTTGATAAACTGTTTACACCAAAAATTTAATAACCTACAATGGTCCTTATAACAAGGAGGCAGTAAGTCCTAGATGCCCTGAGAACCTGGTTAAACAGGTCTTTGGCAAAGACTACAGCACAAGCAAGAAGTCTCAGGAAGCGTCTGCAACCAGACAGCGTCAGAAGGCTCACTTTACAACAGCCCCGAGGTCAGTTTGCACACCTCCTCCCAGAAACAGCCAGCATTTGAGAAGCAAAGACTTTGTTCATTCCAGCCATGTCCTTCAGACTCTGACATTTTTCACTACCATCTGAGTTAAATCTATTTTGAAGTATGCTACTGGCAGGGTTTTGTTTTGTTTTTTTAAAGGAATTCTAGTAGCTCCAATGTAACATCGAATTAACAGTCTGCAGGTTTTGTGGCTTATCTCAAACACCCCTGCCAACAGTAGAGAGAACTGCATAGTTATACAAAGAAAATAAAGGCGTAGGCAAGAGAGAGACACTGGGAGGTACCACCAGCATGCTAAATGTTCAGTGTCAGCCAGGTTTGAAAGTCAAGAAGTCTGGTGAAAAACCTGTCTCCCTGCTACAATCATGATCACCACTAAATGACGGCAAGGCCATCTGACAGTCGTCAGCTTCTACCATTAACCTGTTTATGGAATGAGGCAAAATGTCTCCCTCTCTAAATTATTTAACAGAATCACTCCAAGATATATCAGTATCTTTTAGGCATTTCTGAAAAGTAAAAACATTTGGAAGTCTATCCACACATGGAAGAAAAAGGAACACAAGGTTCTCTTGATCTCCTGTCAATTTTGAGTGACATGATAAAAGTTAAATATGTGAGTGATGGTGTGTATCTTGGAGAAAGATAACAATTGTATATATATATATATATAATGAGGAAAAACAAATTTTCATTTAAGTGGTTATTAAATTCATAATGAAAATAAACCATCATTGCTAAGTATCCCCTTTCTCTTAGTGATTTATCTTGTGTTGACAGTAGTTGCTTAGTCACTGAAGTTTTATGTGGTTTATGTTTTACCATATTTGTGCTTTTATGGAGGGTATCAGACCAAAAGAAGCTCTTCCATGTAGCAAAAAACCTAAAAGGAACTCCTTCATTTAACAAGGAGGACAGTAATTTGGTGGTAAATATCAATACTTCAGACTACGGGGATCAAGGGCTTTCCCAGTACCCTGGAGACGGCAGTATAGCATGGTCTGAAAGCAATAATAGCTCTACCAGGTGTAAAAATAAGCATCATGTTTACACCTAAAAAGTAGGATTCTATTTAGTGGGAAAGGATTAGGCATGTGTTTCTGAATCTAAACACACTGAATTGGGTGCCTGTTCTTTAGGGCAAATGCCTACTGAAGTCGAGGGCTGGTTCAACATTAATTTGATAAATGTGGCTTTGTTCTGAGTAGAGTAACTAGAAAGAAAGTTAAAATCTTCTCCAGGTGTGTGTTCCCATGATTTCTTCAATACTTGTGTAACTAATACCTTCTTTACTTTTCCTCTCTTGTGGACATCATCACTGATAACCACACTCAAACGCCCAAAGACTTTGGGTGTCCACTGGTGAGTGGGTTTTTTCAATGAAGAGACCAGGATGGGGCCTCATTTCTCTACGTCTTTGCTTGGGCAGGTCATGGGATGGCAGTGTCCCACCCACTGGGGCAGCCTCATCTCCACCGAGAACAGGTGGTGCCACTCTCCGTGGATTGGGAACTTGATGATAATCTGTTACCCTGATGCCCCAAGACCAATACATCTTCATTCAGAGGCATTGCTGGGAGGAGTTTCTCAAACATCTGTAGCTGATACACTTTAAGAACCTCTTGTTTCCACCCCCATCCAAAAAACAAAAACAAAAACTGGCATGACCTTAAAACTACTTTTGTAACTCTTCAATATATGACAAAAGTGTTGTATATGTATAACTGATTCACTTTGTTATAAAGCAGAAACTAACACACCATTGTAAAGCAATTATACTCCCATAAAGATGTAAAAAAAAAGTGTTTTGGAGAAAAGGTGTTAATATTAGAGGAAAATTAATGTAATTTAAATTAATTCACTGATAACTGTCAAGCCCAATGTGGTAGAGAAGGCAAGCAGTCTGACATAGCTTCTGAGTGACATCCAAGAGGCTGGCATGCTGGACCACCTCCAGACCCGCCCTTGAGGTGTGTCCCCACTATATTTTACATGAGGAAACGTTCTTCCACTTGCTGGGACTTCTGGTTGGTCTTGCTGAAGCCAGCCGGTGAGAGCTGCCTTTCTCCCACCCTCGGGAATCCTTCAGCTGGTACATTTTCCTCCTTTGCCAACTTGGCCCCTTCTCACCTTCTTTGGAAAACCTGGAGCCTTTCCTGCCCCTGGTGTCTGTCCTGCCCCTCAACTCCCAAAAACTGCCTTAGAAATCATCTGGCCAGCCTCTGCTCTTCTGGTTAACATCCCCCCTGCTGAGAAGGTGGCTTCCCTCCTGCTCCCCACCATAGGGCCCACCATCCACCTGCAGGTGAGGTGCTGTGAAAGGCGGTGGCAGGGCTCCTCTGTGGCATGACTGCACCCCAAAGAGTCAGCCTGTGAGTTTTAAATGCCTCTGGTGATCTGCTTTTTACGCTGTTTATGAGCCTTAGCTGACATTGTCATGGAGCTTTAGACTTTAAAAATTATTTTTGTGGTTCACCTGATGTAACGATTAGTAAAAGAAACTAAGTCAGAGAAAGACAAATATCATATGATATCACTTACATGGGGAATCTAAAAAAATGATACAAATGAACTTATTTACAAAACAGGAACAGACTCATAGACATAGAAAACAAATGTATGGTTACCAACGGGGGAAAGGAGGTGGGGGAGGGATAAACTGGGAGTTTGGGATTAGCAGATACAGCCTACTATATATAAAATAGATAAACAAGGTCCTACTGTATTGCACAGGGAACTATATTCAATATCTTAAACTATAATGAAAAAGAATCTGAAAAAGAATATATATGTAGAACTGAATCACTTTGCTGTATACCAGAAACATTATAAATCAACTATACTTCAAAAAAAATTAAAAAAAGAAACACCATTATAAATACAACATACCAGTCTGTAGTGTATAAAAAGTAGCATCATATTAAACATATATTTTCTTTATAACTTGCTCTTTCACATAGTAACGTATATATTTTTTCCACGTTATCAGATATAGTAGCCATCAGTTGCCGTGTAATAAATTAGCCCCAAATTTAGCTGTTTCAAACAAGCATTTGCTATCTCAGTTTCTGAGGGACAGAAACACACACGTTTGCTGGGGGTTCTGGCTCATAGTTTTTCGTAAGGTTGCAGTCAAGACATCAACCAGGGCTACAATCATTTGATTGACTGGGACCGAAGCATTTGCTTCCCAGCTCACTCACAAGGCCTCAGATTGTTTGCATGTGGGTATCTTCACAGGGCTGCTTTAAGGCATGGCAGCTGGCTTCCCCCAGGGGGAGTGATGTGAGAAAGCAAAGCTGCAATGTCTTTTATAACCTCATCTCAGAAGTGACAAACCATTACTTCTGGCATATTTCATTGATCACACAGACCCATTCTGGCAGTGTGTGAAGGGATTAACCCAAAGTATGAATCCTGGGAGGTGGGAACCATTGGCAGCTATCCTGAAGTCTGGCTACCACTGAATGTGTATATATTTCATCTATAACTTTCATAGATCTCCCCGCACCCCCAGGCTTCCTTAGTCCACACAGCGCAGAGGGCTGCACCAGCTCCTGCCATCACAGCCTCTTCTCTTCCTCCCCCTTCACCATCCGACTTTCAGTTATGAGTTTGCAGACTGGCTTGTACTCTCACCCTCAGGCCTCTGTGCATCCTGCATCTACACCTCCCTCTTTCCCTGTCTACTTTTCATCCAGGTAGCAGCTCCTCTTAAAAGCCTCTCCTGAACCCCTGTCTGAATTAGGCATCCCTCTTAAGTGTTCTCCCAGCACCCCTTTCTTCCTCTGCCAAATACTTTCACATACAGTCTAATAATTGTGTGTTGCTATTCCTGTCTCTGCTTTCAGACTGGCAGATTATTCAATATGGGGCCTGATGTCTTACTATGGATTTAGGATAGTGTCAGTTCATACTATTTGGTCCTCATCTTTTGTTGAATGAGTAAATGAACACGCTGCGAATGTGTACCAGGGAACTGTGGTCCCTGAGAGCTGGACTAAGACTTCCTTCTCCACCATCACCACTGTAGCTTTGTTGCTGCTGCTCCCCAGCCGGCTTCAGCGAACTGTCTAGAGCTCTGCTGTGTGAGCTTTTCCAGATCCAGAGTGTGTCAACCAGCACGGCAGTCAAGTTGTGGTTTTCTTTTTTCTTTTTTTGTTTTTTTGCGGTACGCAGGCCTCTCAGTGTTGTGGCCTCTCCCGTTGCGGAGCACAGGCTCCGGACGCGCAGGCTCAGCGGCCATGGTTCAGGGGCCCAGCCGCTCCGCGGCATGTGGGATCTTCCCGGACCGGGGCACGAACCCGTGTCCCCTGCATCAGCAGGCGGACTCTCAACCACTGTGCCACCAGGGAAGCCCTCAAGTTGTGTTTTCAGGATGCCGGCTTCCTGGGAAGTTTCAAATTAATTTTAATCTTCTCCTCACTTTTAAGGCCTCTAAACAGGGCCGTGTTCCCACGTTCCTTGGTGAACCGGGGCCTATCCTATTCCCTAGAACCGTGCTCGTCCTGGCGGGGGGCTGTGTGCCCCCATGTCTCTGGGCCTCCCCATGCCTGGCCGGGGAGCTTCCAGGCTGCGGGCACCTCTTCACCTGGTCCCTGGGAAAGCCAGCCCCAGTTCACAGCAGCCAGGCCTACACCCACCTGGATCTAATAGAGCCTGAGCTTTTAAAATTCACCCCACAACATGCACTATTCGTTTTATTGTTTGCTTTCGCCCCCTGTTAAAAGTAGATAAGATGAAAACAATTATTTGTCTGGGTTTTAAATTTTTTTTTTTTTAAGTCAGCCAGGCATGTTTGATCTGAAGTTGACTATGGTACTGAGCAATATGTATACCGGTATTTTTTTTTCTCCTTTCTTGATGCAGATTTCCATTTCTTGCCTAAAATCACTGTTATTCACAGACCTACTCAGGAAAATAAATATGGAAAAATGGAAGCTACTCAAATAATCTCTTCCATTTATTTAGCACCTACTGTGCTCCAGGCTTGGTGTTAAGGGTTTTCATATTCTTGGCCTCACTGGAACCTCATTACAACCCTCTGCGGCAGGTACTGATATCCCCATTTTGCAGAGGTTCGGGGGTTTACAGTTTGCTCAAGGTCACGGAGCTAGCATGGGGCGGCGCTGAGATCTGGTCTTTTGTCTTCCGACTCTAAAGCTCACTCTCGTCCCCCCCCAGCCTCTCCCTTCCTCCGCTGCTTCCAACTCTCAATCTGCAGGAATGTCATGGTTGCCTGAAGACTCATTTTTTGCACCGAGGCTGAACAGTTTAGTGATTTGAGAAGCTTTGGCAAGTGACCGCGATGGGGTACAGTGCCCATTTGCTGCTGGGCTTTTAAAGGGAGAAGTGAGCAAAGCAGGCTGGTCCTGTTTGGCTCAGAACGAAGCCTTGGAAGCCAGGCCCTGGGATGTGGAAGCAGCAGCCAGAGACAAGGCCTGAGGAGGAGACGCCGCCCCAGCTTCTTCCCCTGCGGGAACCACTCCTCTTCCACCCACTGGGACGCTCCCTCTGTATTTTTTCCCCCAGCAATATTTCTAGCATCCAGAGACTAGTAGGTGGTAGACAGGGATGGATCTCACACTGGCTGATGCTGCGGGGTGCCTCAGTTTCCCCAATCAGCAGCCTTTTTGAAGAATCGGGAGAGATCTGGTGATCTCCCCAGGTAACCATTGCCAGATTCCTGCTGTCAGATGCTCACATAAGAGTCCTAGATTAATCTCAGGCTCGGGCCTCCCGTGTAGCAGTTGAGCCATCAGGCTGGCTGTGAAATGCCTAACATCAGACTGCAAATGAAAATACCTTTTCAACCCTAGTAGTATTACCCCTATGGATGGCACCTTTAATGCACGCTATTCATTGTTATAATGGCTGCACCTGTGTAGCACACGGGTCTTGGAACCGCAGCAGCTGTGGACCGTAATTGCTAAACATTATTTTCTGTTTCTCCCTGAAAGCTTTTGTGCGTGCATGTGTCTATGTCCGCGTGTTTGTTTCATCTGTAACAACTCTGGTCCAAAGATTCCAGCCCCCTCGTTTTTTAAAACATAAAGCTTCCAGCCCCCTTGTTTTTTAAAAACATAAAGCTAAGTGTAAGTACATTTATTTCTAAATGTATGTTTCAGAGAGAGTCAGATACAACCACCCTCCCCCCCCCCGACACACACCCACACACACTCAGTAGTGAGACTTAAGACAGCGACTTCGGCGCGTGTGGTCTGGGGCGAGGTCCCCAAGCTCACTGCTGCTGGGAGCATGGTCTTTATGTGCCTTCGCATACAGGCCCTGCCATGATTAATGCATTTTTTTCCTTGATACTCAGCCCCCAGGTGTCTGCAGGACAGTGAATCAATTTAGCACTTGCAGGCCCAGATTATCACCAGCACTAAAGACATTTCTGCACCAGGAATTTCCCAATTCAAAACAAGAAAATTTCTAACAACACTTTTTCCCCATTTCCCCCTTTCATTCTCTTTGTGCTTTTCCGTGCAGTCACTCAAGGCCCCTGTGAGATGCTGCAGCCACTGAAAGGCTGCAAATCAGCCTTTGAGGTAGTGCTTTTAAAGTCAGCAGCGCAGCTAGTCATTTGAGATCTTCACGGAGGCAGGCGGCGGCTGCGTCCCTCTCTCTGTGCACATCCTACCATCCCAGGGGACCTGTCGTGATACACAATCTGACCACTGGCCTCGCAGGTGATATTTGCTCTAGTTATCTCAGCCAGGGTCTGGTGGGCGACAAAAAAACGCCTGTCTGTGGGCGGAAGAAATTCACCTTTTCTCCTTCCCTTGCACTTACCTCGTTCACAAGGAGGAACTAGCTGCTGCCTCCAGCCAGAGGATGAGCGCAGAAGACACAGGCGACGTCGTAGCACAGGATTGCCGCTTTTGGGCGAGGTGACAGGGCTCCTGGCCCCCTGCCCCGAGCGTTAGGGAAGAAAAGACCAGAGGACGCTCCACCAGCAGCGTTTGAAACACGCCCACGGAGTGAGAATGGGCCTCCCCACAGCTGTTTCCTCTGGTATAAATAGGGGCATCGTTTACGCAGGTGGGCAGGGTTGTCAATCACCTTCAATCACGTCCTCACAGAAATGAGTAACTCAGAGTTTCTCAGAGAAATGGCATCCCGTTTCCCTAACCCCTCTGGCAGGTTCTGCACAAAGCGGGATATGGGGCTTACTGTAGAAGCCTGCAGTTATAGGGCTGAGACGAGCAAGAGTGTGGGTCCTCTGTTGTGGGCACTCAGCTGAGAAATAAGATTTCTAGGCTTGCAGACTTCTTCACACGTTAGAGACTGCAACGGTAGAAAGATGACTTCCTGCTTTCCGAGTGGTGGCGTGTCCTGGTCAGTGTGCCGGTTCCTTCTCTGAGTTTTCTTTTTCTTCAGAGGGACAAACCCAGAGGTGTTCAAATAAACAAACATGTCCATGCAATTGCCTTGTTAATTGACAACACATTGCGGGTGAGCCGTGACTAATGGGCGGGGTGCACTATAAGGGAAAGGGACGTAAACATCTTATAACCCATCAGGATATCAGTAGCGGCATTTCATTTTTTTATGCTGAAGACATATGACTTTAAAATACTAAAATCTATTGAAAAAATCAAATTCAAGATTATTTAGCTAGGCAAACTAACCAATTCTTTTCCATCTTTTTTTAATTGAAGTATAGTTGATTTACAATGTCATATTAGTTTCAGGTGTATAGCAAAGTGATTCAGTTATATATATATTCTCTTTTAACATTCTCTTCCATTATAGGTTATTACAAGATATTGAGTATAGTTCTCTGTGCTACACAGTAGGCCCTTGTTGGTTATGTTTTATATATGGTAGTGTGTATATGTTAGTCCCAAACTCCTAATTTGAGCACGTTTTTGAAAGAGAGTATTAATAAAAAAAACTAAATAGAAAACCTAAATAAATAAAACTATAAGAATAAAATAAATAATAAAAACTAACTAAAAAACATTGAGAATCTATCCACCTCTCTTCAAGTCCTATAGGAGTTAAGGAGTCTGTGAATGACATTGAAAAAATCTGGTAGACTTTGTCAGTGTGATTGATTATTCCTTCTTTGAAGATTCTGCTTAATTGGTAAAATGGGCTTTCTGTTCTATTATGCATATTAGTACTTTTATAGTGACTTTTTTAAGTATATCAATGTTGTGCAGGCCTAGGGACAGGAAAGAAAGGAAGCCCCGAAGTGAAATCCTTCTTGACTAACCCACATAGATGACTTCGTAAATAGGCCAGGTGGCAAGGCTGTGGTGATTGCTTATTGTACTTTTCTCCAGAAGGGGGCAACATTTCCTTAAGAATTTGTAAGAAAACTGTAGCTTCAGAAAATGACGATTTATCTCTGGACATTGTGTTTTGTTCTCTTTTCAAAGGCACAGCACAAAATGCATGGTCCCTCACACCCATCCTCCCTGTTTATTCTCAGCAGATTAAAGGGAAGAATATTGTTTCTCTCTCTCTCTCCCCCTCTGGAGAACAAATTTAAATTGTCAAGGTTTTCAGGCTGACCTGAGTTTATGCTGAAATGAATTTACGTAGCTGACAATTTTAGATGGTTAGCCCTCCTACTCCACCTCATGTCCCAGAGAGGGGGTGTTTTTTTTCTGGAGCGGGGGAGGAGGTCTGTGTGAAGATCCACCTTTGTTTATGGCAGTTAAATCAGATGCCCACTCACAACCGTGAGCATCCCATACGTTCTGAGAACCCCAGTGAAGCCCACAATAAGTCTCTGCAATGATCACTCCTTGCTGCATTTGGCTGCTTGCTGGTCTCCTAATACGTGTTCACGGGGAGATTCAGAAGCAAGAGGAACGAGAGTGGAGAACTTGCACGGGCTAAGGTAGTAAAATCAAACACTGGAGTCGGGTGTCCAGACCCGAACATTCAGACTCCTGCGTGCAGCCCAGTGTCTCACTGGCAAGTCGCAGACTGTTGTTCCAGGAATTGGAAATGTTGCCGTGCTCTTCTTCACTCCACGCCACTCCATCTTCCCCCATTTTCAAATGTATTTTCATTTGGGGAGAGTATGGTGGTTGTAAAGCACACGTCCATACACACAAATGGGTCTGGTTTAAAGTAACTTTGAGAACTGTTATTACTTCTGTTTCTGACCAGCAATATCTTTGTGTGATATACTTCGTTTCCTGATTAGAAAAGAAACTTGGAGTTAACTACTACTTAGCTATGGGAATTGCTCCAAATTATAATAAAAGATTAACATTTTTGTTTGTTTGTTTTTGTTACGCGGGCCTCTCCCTGCTGTGGCCTCTCCTGTTGCGGAGCACAGACTCCGGATGTGCAGGCCCAGCGGCCAAGGCTCACGGGCCCAGCTGCTCCGCGGCATGTGGGATCTTCCCGGACCGGGGCACGAACCCGTGTCCCCTGCATCGGCAGGCGGACTCTCAACCACTGCGCCACCAGGGAAGCCCAAAGATTAACATTTTATAATGTATTTGGAGTGATGCTTTGTATTGTGTAAACTTTTGACCTTGCCTTTCACCTTGGGAGGAGGGACGGTATGCCCTTTCCCAGGAAATACCTTACTAGCCAGTCTTACTGTTCTCTCTCTCTCTCTCTCACACACACACACACACACACAGAGTTTCCAGTAGTATGTGCACTACAGCTCCTTTTCTCTGGCACAAACACTCCATAATTCCCCTTGGCCAGAGAATAGGAAGTGGCTTCTCGACTATTCAGGTGGCTCCATCTGCTTCCCAAGCCACACACAGGTGCCTTCGCTCTTTCTCCTTGAAGCCACCTGCACGGCTGCCTCCCTCTCGGACCCTGGGAGAAAAGTCCTCTCTTTCCCTGCGGACGCTCCCTCCCTTCATCCCCTCGCCCACTGGCCCGAGTCCCTTCTTTTCTCCCTGCCCCTGCGTTACCTGATGGCCAGTGATTCCGTTCCTGTTTCTTCCTGGGTGGACGGGGAGAGCTCTTCTGACCTGCCCCAGAGTGGGTACATGTCTGGATGAGCTAAACATGGCAGGAAGAAGGAGACAAAATGCGCTGCCACGTGTGCTCATCAACTTGAAGCATTTTTAAAGGTAAAAATGTGTAGATTACACACTAACATATAATTCCGTGTAAAACCAATAGCACAAGACAACGTAACATTGTTGAAGAATGAAATGCTATGCTCTTGAAACCAGTAATGTCAACTCTTCCCAAAGCTCAGAAACGTCCATTTACACATGTAGCTGATTCTGACTTTTCTTGAAGCTACTGGACCCAAGTCACAAATTGTGTAGCTCATGCTGCACTCCTCTGCCCAAGGGGAAAATGACTTCTTTATTGTCCTTATCTTGTCACAGCCCCTGTCTGCTGGGTGGTGCGGGCAGGGAGGGCAGGGGACTCCTCCTTTCAGTAGAATTCCGTGAACTGTTTGATGTTTACTTTGGTCTCTGCCTCTTCGGGTCTCTCAGATTTCCCGGCCCTGACACTGCTCCTCCTCCAGATGGCACGTGACCCCTGGAGGTGAGGTCATCTGTAACCCTACTGTCTTCCAAGATGGAGTGGCTGGCCTTTCCTGCTTCTGGCTAGATGACCACTGAGGCATGGCTGGTTGCATCCAGCATTTGGGGGGCTGATGTGCTAACCCCTACCACTGGTTTGGGCCATTTGTTCCTTTTCTTAAGGAGAGCATGTGCTGGTCCCCCTCAGCATCCTCACACAAGGCACAGAGTTCGTCTACAATCCCCACGTACACCACCGGGAAGGGGGTGTCAGAAGCCCTATCCTGCCCTTTCCACTGAGGATGCTGTCCCAGGCCCCTGGGCTGGGGGATCGCTTGCAGCCACTCCCTGCTACACCCTGGGAACAGCCCACTAGCTCAGACTTTGTCTCCCACACCTTTTCTGGATAGTTCTAAAGATTTACCCCATCTTAAGGATAAGGGGTGGGCCATGAGAATCTTGATGTTGGAACTTGCTTTCCTGGGGTCTCTCAACAATTCCCGTGATTCCCACCTAGAAAATCCAACCTCCAAATTTTTCTTAAAAGCTCAGGATCTCCCATCTGTATGCTTTCCTCTATGGCATACCTCCTTTCTACTTTAGGGTAACAAGTATAGTGGCCTAATGGTCATAAGCAGAAGGGGAATCTTATCTACACTCTGAGAAGAAATTTGAGATCTGAGCCCTTGGGCTTGATTCCTGATATACTAAAACAATTTGGAAAATTTGCTTTCTCTCTCTCCCTTCTCTACAAAGTCTGTTTTTCACTCTATTGTGGTTCTCAATTTTGAATGCTGAAAGGTAAATACACTTTCTCTTTTGAGTTTCTGTCTGAATAATCTTAATGTTTTCTACTCTACCCCCACCCTTCAATAGATACTTCCAAATGAAAGTATGTACACAGAAATGCAGAAGAGAAAAGCACATTAATATTTACAATCTCCTTCATAGTAATCTCACTCATGCCTACAAAAGAGACCATTTCCTCCTCACCCCCTGCCCAAGCTCTATGCAGAGGAAATGCTACTCCTTTCTGGCAGTCCTGTCTGTGCAAAAGCACCTTAGCTGATTTGTTTGGGTCGATGGTGATGAAGAGTGACTTGTAGCAAAATGTGAGTTTGGGTTTGGGTTTACTGATTTTTAAAGTTGTTGCCTGACTTACTCTAATTCCCTTACAAAGAGTGTCCTATAAATCATTTTCACCTGGTAAATTATGAAATAGTTTATGTGTGTGTGTAGGGGGGCGGGTGGGTGCTGGGTGTGACAAAGTGTTGCAAGGAGTCTCATTTGTATTTCCATTCAGCCTTTGACTTACTACTGAACATTAGTAAGGCATTTGGATTGGAACCAAACTCAGCTCAGCACTTCAGTTCTTACCAGTTTTAGCTGACATCTAGAAAAATAATTTTTTGGCTCATTCTAGGGACAAGAGGGTCTCCTAAAGAAAAAGCTACTACTCCTCTTTACTTCTAGGGAAATTCCAGTGGGTGGCATTAGGAGTACCACAGGCCCATGGAACCTTCCAGGAGCTCTTGGCCTCCCAATCTCCTCCTGGTACTTTGTGAGGCTGAATCGGGGAGAGGACTTTCCCCACTAGAAATCCTAAAAGTCACTGAATGATGACAAAATATCAGAAGTCTCATGCAAAAAGCTCAGACTGTCTGTAGAATGTAGGAAAATGACTACAAGATGTATTGACTTAGGATCACATCTACACTTCCACCATCAATGCAAACAGTTGTTTGTTTGGACTGAGAGGTCCCAGTTTAGTTCATTACTGTTGGTTAGTGGGAGATTATAAACTTGAATTTCAATGGCATGCACGAGGCTCAGCCTTACTCAATATTTACACATAACGATAGTTCTCATCAAGGCATAAGGACTTAGATAGTTATGAAATGATTATACATCATAACCCATCTATAAACAGGATTTTAATTATCATCGGCAGCAGCGACAACAAACATTTATTGAGGGGCTACCCTGTGCCGTAATTGAATTAATGAATTTGTTCATCATAGCCTCCTGTAACCATAAATATTTGCTTAAGTTCGATCTCGGTAAATCACACAGGCACCAGATCAAGATACCTTCTCATTTAAGATTAACTGTTTTCTTACAGTATTAAGAGTTTTTTACTTGTGTTTGAAAGTTTAACCATAGTTTTCTTGGCAACGCCAGACTGACAGGGCACAGTCAGAGAGGTCTCTGTCTACGGTGGCCAAGGCAGACGTGGACTTTTCCAGAATCTCCAGCAGTGGGGTCCCTGGATATGGAGGCCCCAGTTCCCTGGCAGAGTCTCCAAGTGTTGGGGGTGATTGCCTCGCCTGTCCTCTTGTTCCACTGCCCTGCAGTCGCCCCTTGCCATTTGCCCTCAGTGTGTCAACTGCAGGGCTGTAGGTAGCCCCAGGGGAAACATGATTTCTTCTGTCCTGCCTGGTTCTCAGGGCCCCTTCCAGCTGGCTCTGGGCAGTGACACAGTTCTGAGCCCAACTTCTCTCCTCCTCAGCGCCCCTGCTGGCATGGATCTGGTCATTCGTTTGGCCACTGATGGGGTGACCACTTTCCAAATAACCAGTTGGATTTTAGGCTCAGAGGTAGGAGGGTCTTGTGTTTGCAGATTCCTGCCACACTTTTGGTATTAGGACCCTTTCATTCCATCTTCCCTATTCCGTTTAATCCACTCCTACTCCCAGCTCATGAAAACCTCTGCCCAGAATCACTTGAGGGATGGGTGGGAGGGCACACAGGGGCACTGCTCTGAAACACCCGTGATTACTTCTCAGTTCTCACACTTAGCCAGTGTCCCTGGAGCTGGTGCATCTAATTGTGGCTCCTACTACTTTTCTATCAGGAACATCCGGTCCTACCCAGTTCCCAGGCCAAGGAGTTAAGGGTGATTCTTATCTGCTGCTTGTTTATGAGACCAACAGGGCAGGATGATTTTCTGAGGTTTCAGTTTTACTCCCTTTTCCAAGTCACTTCCACCCTTCCCATTCTGAACAGAAACCTGAAGTTTGTCCTTCCCTTGCCTCAGGAGTAGAAGCTCTTCCTGATTTCTGGAAAAGCCTCATCTCAGGTGAAATTAGGTATCCCCAGAGAAGGAGGGGTGATGTGGGAGTGCTTCTGAGAGCACTGGCAGGGGAGGCGAGAGATGGTTCACCCTGGACTGGGTGGAGGTTGGATGTTGGTGACTTTCATGGGGAGCATGGGCCCCAGTAGCAGCTGCCCAAGGGAGGGACATGATCAGAAGGCTGTCTGCCGACGCACACGGCAGGAGGAGGGGGCTTCCAGGTCATCAAAGATTTTATGAGCCCCATAAGTGGAGGAGAAGCAAGTGAGCTGCCATATCCCAAAGGGCTAGGACCATGGAGTCCCCAGTGGTATTCTGTGACCCCCAATGTCTTATAACCAGTAGGGCCTTTCTGAGGTTTACTCTTACTTAAGATCCACAGACCTCTGTGTGGCTCGAGGGTGGGGAGCTCCCATAATGACTGAATTGGATGTTTCTATTCATCAGAGGGCTGGAACTTAGAATTTGACTTAAGTTGATTTAAAGAAAAAGGAGAAAATGCACTATTTCCTGCACTCTTTGTCCTGGTGATTGGTTATTGGCTACATTCTGTCCAGTCTTTGCACCTCTCAGGAAGGCCTAACAGAAATAAAACCACTGCTGTTCCACCTTGACAGGTGTGATTTCATGCTGTGAGCATGCCCAACAGACAACCCTGTGGGACCCTCATGATATAAGAATTACCAAATATTCAGGATCTGTGCTCTAGATTCTTACTATAGAAGAATTTTTCATTGTGATGCCAAGACTAGGTTAGAATAAAGAAGCAGGTTGAACTTGTTATGTGTGATAGGTTTGCTTAGTAGTTTAGCAGCTTGTGAACAGAAAAGTAGCACAGACAGAGAGCAAGATGCAGAACAAGTGGGTGAACAATGGTTTGGATTGTGAAATCAAGTTAGACTTTCCATTTGATGGCCTGGTTTGTGAGTAAAACTTTATTATTCATTAGTACCTACTGACTTTATGCTTCATTCTAAAGGCTGCCCACATCCCCCTGAACTAAATAGAAACTGCCACAATGAGAACTCTGTCTTTGTATTACCTTAAAATGCCAATGTTGATCTGGGAACTTAAACACAATGGTGGCACGTCTCTATTTTCTACCTGGAGGTTTTCTGTACATAATAGATGATTGTCACTGAAAGTATAGGAGGCCTGGAGACCCTTCCTTTGGGAGTCTTTAATACCCTAGGCATGAATGAGGAAATCCTAGTGGCACAGTGGGAATTTAATTCCCATCCATTTCCTTCTTTACTAAGAAAATTCAGGTGATATGATGTAGAATAGCATACATGTTCTATAGTACATGCATTTGGGCAATATGCCTTCCTCTGTATTATTTATCCTGTTAGACGTGTACGGACATGCATTGACCACCCTTCCCCCTCCCATCCCAGTAATGGTAATTATCATCACACTTATATAACAATAAATAATATATAAATAATATATCAAATTAATAATAAATAATCTTACTCTCTGGTGATCAACTAAGTACATTTGCATGGTTGATCTCCCCCCTCTTTTACTAATCAGCCTTTTCAGAAATGAAAGACACAAATTTGCTGCTTCTACACTGTGCTTTGACCATGTGAATTAATGAGCCACAGTCTAGTAAGTGAAACAAACAAACAACACTAACAAAACAGTATTCTAAATGCAGAGAAAACAAGTGATTCCATTTGAGGGCAGGGAAACAACACAGTCATGAATTAAGTGGTCTGCCTGTACCAGGCATTTCATACATGCTATTTCATTTAATTTTCACAATTTTACAAGACAAGCATTAGTGTAACCATTTTACAGATAAAGAAACTGAGTCTTAAAGGGGTTAACATATTGCTTAGAGACTCATACAGGCAATTCCATGGAATTGGAATTCAAATGTCAGTCTATTTGAACCTAAAGTCCATACTCATATATTCTACAACACTGCTTCCTGGACTTGTAAATTACAACAGAGATCAGAGTTGCACAGAAAGGGGCTGAGAAACCTGGAGCTACAGGCTTTAACAGAATTGGGAAAGAAATGGAAACTACAAAGGAACTGGCCAATTATCTGATCACATTTTGAGACAGAGATCTGGCAGCTCATCCCCAGCCTGGTCTAAATTGTTGGGTTTAGACTAAAGTGTTTGAGAAATTCACAAGAGGGTTAAAGTATAATCAGTTTCATTGCTTTATTTAAGTCATAAAAAAGATTAACATGTACTAAGCTGAACTGAAATTACAGGGGCAAAGCTAACAAGAAGTAATTTTGCTTTTGACAGATTCCCTTCCTTATTCCTCCACTTGTTCCAGATGGAGGATAATGTAAACTTTATATCATAGGAATAAATGCCTATTGATTGATTAAACATTGATGATGGCACTCTGTCTCCATCTGTATAGGAAAGTGGCTGTTTTCAAAATTAACCCTTTTATGGGTCTGACACATGTTATCAAGATGCATCCTGAATTTTGGAAGCCAGAATGCCCACAGCTGTGCAATTATGTGAACTAGGCTAGTTTCCAGACATCATTTGCATGCAATGGTAAAAAGCTACTTTTGTAGTTTAGTTTAGATACAACACACATTGCAATACTGTTATTGACTTCCTTTCTTCCCCTGTGCAGGATGCTTCATAATTATTTGGGACTTTCTATTTACTTCACAATAAACAGATTTTCCCTGAGTGCAAGTTCACCATCAAGGAGTTCCCCAGGGCATTGAAATAAACATCTTTCACTTCAGATTTGTATTTCTTATCTAGGTAGTCTTTTGGGCTTGATGAGAAATATATGGGGCTTCCCTGGTGGCGCAGTGGTTGAGAGTCCGCCTGCCAATGCAAGGGACACAGGTTCATGCCCCGGTCCAGGAAGATCCCACATGCCGCGGAGCGGCTTAGGCCCGTGAGCCATGGCCACTGAGCCTGTGCATCCGGAGCCTGTGCTCCGCAACGGGAGAGGCCACAGCAGTGAGAGGCCTGCGTACCGAAAAAAAAATTAAAAAAAATAAAAAAATAAATATATGGATCCTCCTCCTTGCTGTCGGAACAGAAACTAATTGAAGAGTTTGGATCTATTTTCTTTTGTTAATTCCAACAGCAGCTTTTCTCTCATGCACAATCCTTTATTTGGTTTGTGATTTTAGAGCATGAGAATTGTTCCTAGTTTCGACCTGCAATTCATCCCACCCAAGGCTCTGTCCTAGGATTTAGCTAATGGGTAGGCCTGGTTCTGCCGGACATGAATCTTAGGCTAGTGATGTAATCCAAAGTTTTTTTCTTTTTTCCATTTAGCAACATCTTATGAGCAGCTACCATGAGCAAGGCATTGTGATGCACTGTGGAGGGCACATGACCTACAACACATAATCACTGCCGTAGAATTTAGTAGGGAAAATAAAATGGGCATACATAGACCTAAATGTAAGGTGGTCAGTTATAACTGCTATGAGAAAAGATACATTAAAGTGGGGGAGGGATGTTCAGCCAACAGAGATTTTTAATATAAGGCCATAAGTTATGAATACACTGTACGCGAATTTAATTGAAATCCTTGAACATTTTCCTTTCCACGCCTCTTCTAAACCAGGACTTCCTTTTGTTGGCATGTGGCACATTGGACAACAGGTCATAAGTTATTTTGTCCTCAAAGACAAAGTTTCAAGTTGGATGCCCCTTACTTTTGTAATGAAATTATTCAACAGAACCTAAAACGTAGCTAGGTGTTGACCAACTATAGAGTCCTAACAGGTCAGCATATAGGACTTCACCAGCCAGGAGTCGAAAAAGTAGATTAGCGTGCAAACAGGCACCTCTAGGTTAGCAGGAAGTATGATTTCATAGGTTGGAGGAATTATTGGTACTATCTCCAATTCTGCCCCCTTTTCACTGGGTAGTCACTTAACTGCTCTATATTTTAGTTTTCCTAGCAATAAAATGCAGATAATAAGCTTTCAGCAGCCATTAAAGGAAATTAATGGTAGAAAGGGTTTTAAAATCCTAGTATTTAAAAAATAAACATTTGGTCAATGTTTGGGTATAATATACAGGGAGAGAACTTCAAGTTCCTTTAAAGTAACATTATGAACATTTTACAAATGTATAAAAATATTTTTAAAAGTATATAACTGGTGTGTAGTCATTGCTCTGCTATTTAATTCATGCTATCTTCTTCCTTTTTTTTTTTTTTTTTTTGTGATATGTGGGCCTCTCACTGCTGTGGCCTCTCCCGTTGCAGAGCACAGGCTCCGGACGCGCAGGCCCAGCGGCCATGGCTCACGGGCCAAGCCACTCCGCGGCATGTGGGATCCTCCCAGACCGGGGCACGAACCCGTGTCCCCTGCATCGGCAGGCGGACCCTCAACCACTGCACCACCAGGGAAGCCCTATCTTCTTCCTTTTTAAAGCATTTCATTTTCTTTGAAAGAAAGTTCATATTACTTTAAAATTTTAAAAACCGCTCTCTGGACATCCCACCTTCGGTTGGCCCTGTCTCTGTTGGTCATTGATGTCATCTGAACTCAGACTTGCCTTTAAGGCAGGAGAGAAGACCCACCCACAATAAAGCCTAGTAGTGTTTGTGATGAACAGATTGTTCTGAAGGTGACCTGCTTTCAACACTGCTAATGACTCCTGAGCCAAAATCAGGTTTCATAGCCCTCTGGCTCTGAAGTAGGATGGGTGATGCACCTTTTTTTCCCCTTCTAGTTTATGCTTTTGTCACAAAGCAAACTTTATGGGTTGATCGAGGTTGACAGGGAGGAGGAACACAATCTACCAAGTGAACGCCTGTAAGTTGTAGCATCTTAGGGATTCCCGTCAATATCTGATTGCCTGGTGCATGGCTCTGCTTCAAGAAACAAATTCTCATGGCAAACTGCTTAGATACTATGCTTCCCAAGAGTTAAAAGAACCAAACAATCAAGGTAGCATCGATTCCTTTAGGTGGATCTCCACCCAACCTGTCTCAGCAAATAACCTTAGCTTTTTCGTGTTTCATCAAGAAAACGGAGGCTGTCGGACTGTTCTACCCATAGACCTGGGCAAGAGGGGCCCTGCTCTGCACCTGTGCTTTAAAGAGCACCATTCTGGCCTCTGCCCCCTGGGCTCCTCCCTACAGGGCAAGGGGTATGTGGAGCTAAGGGGACACCTCCATCCAGAGCCTACACCTTACTTTCCTGTGTACTCATCCCACATGCTATAAGTCTGCAGGACCGACCCCAGAATTCCTCGTACAGATTGCCATGAATCTGCCTCCATGGCTTGCATGGGCCTGTTCCCCAAATCCTTTCTCCCAAAGATGGATAAACCCACTGTGTGTGCACCTCTAGGCCGAAGGGGTGGCCAAGGAAGGAATGGCTATTTGCAGAGGGATGTAGGCAGAGCCTGGGCACGCAGGCTTGGGTATCCACATGTGTACTTGTCAGGTCTTTTGTTGGGTACGGTGGCACCAGTGGTAGGAAGAGAGGAGAATCAGGTCTGGTTTAACCAGATTGTGCGGGTTCTTATGCTTCTTCTATGACTATTTCTCCTCTTGCCCGCCCTTAAAAAGTGAGGAGTGCTAGGATTCTATTCTATGTTCAGTAGTCTTCAGAATCTACAGAATCTCAACCACGTATATTGTTTGCCTCCTGTGTGATAAGAATACAAATATTTTTCAAGCTTTAACGTCTACTTTCAACCTTGAACTCACATATTCAAATGAACGCTGGCCATCTCCAATTTGAAAAGCCACTAGACACCTCAAATTCAACATTGGTCTAGACTCATCATCTTCTCTGTGCATTGTTCTCATTCTTTGTTCATTTTCCCAAGTCCAGGAGTCTCCCAAGTTTCTCCTCTTCTTACATCAAATCTATTGCTAAATCCCGATAATTCAACCTCATAAATGTTTCTCAGCTCTGTAGCATCTTTTCCATTCCCACTGCCATTACCATAGATCTGTCATTATTTCCCTTAAATTGGGTTGGTACTTGCTACTGGCTTCCCTGCCTTCAATATTGTCTCAATACTGTCTTTGTTTATATTTCTACCACAACAGTTTATTCAAAATATAAATCTGATAAAGTCATTATCCTCTTTAAAAATCATTGATAGGGCTTCCCTGGTGGCGCAGTGGTTGAGGGTCCGCCTGCCCATGCAGGGGACGTGGGTTCGTGCCCCGGTCCGGGAGGATCCCACATGCCATGGAGCGGCTGGGCCCGTGAGCCACGGCCACTGAGCCTGCGCATCTGGAGCCTGTGCTCCACAACGGGAGAGGCCACAGCAGTGAGAGGCCCACGTACCGCAAAAAAAAAAAAAAAAAAAAAAAAAAAATCATTGATAGTTACAGAATAAATGATAAGTTCCTTAACATAGTGTACATAGCCCTCTGTGATCTGCCTTCTCATCCCTGGCCACAATCTGCATTAAAGTTCTATTCCAGAAATGTTGCCTTGTCACGCACCTGCCGCCTCAACACACACACATACCTGACGCCTCACACCAGTGAGCCTCTTTCCCAGTGAAATACCTTACCTAACCCCTCCTCCTCCTTCTCAGTTCAGGCCCCCAATCACCTCCTCTGGGAAGTTTCTCCTGTTGCACTGCCACCAAAAGTTGAGCTAGGTTCCCCACTTCTGCGATCTCACTGCATCCTTTGAATGCCTCTACCACTAGATGTACTACATTGTAGCAAAAAGATTTATGGGTAATTCCTCTCACTATACTTAGCATCTCAAGAACCTGGAGTGTGTCTCACTTGCTTTGGTACCCTCAGTGCCTCAGAAGAGAAAGTATTTAAAATGTGCTTATCAGCATCGTTCCAATCCCCATGGTGGTGTAACATTTACACCCGTTGATATACAGAGAAGTTCAGGGCCCTATCGACAAAGGACAGCTATTCCTCCATTCTCCGTTGTCTAAGGACTCTAACTGGCACAGATGGACCCAGTTCTCTAACCCGGAAGACAGCGAAATGCTGGGGAGTCGTGTTGGAGCTGGTAGCTCAGAGGTACGGGCACAGCCAAGCTTCCTGACCTCAAAGAGGTATTTATACACAGACAGACTGAAGGGCTGTTGGATTTCAGTTTTCAGGAGTATAACATGTTTAGAGGTGGTGTGTAGAAAAGAAAACAAGCTGTGGTTGTTTCTCCAGGTGAAGGTGGTGTGGCCCTCCCCGGGATGGTACCTGGTGAGGTATGTTGGCATTACTCCTATGTCTTAGAAACCTGGTGTGTTATGTGGGTCACTCAGATAGGATCTGGGGGAAGCTTATATCGAAGGATGACAGTGTACGAATTTCTCATATTCATTAACTATCTGAACTAAAGCATCTTATGTGCATGCAGATTTGACCTGTGGACTTAAAATGAAATCCCTTGAGTGTTTACTTTTCTTAGTCTTCTACTAAAGTTGAGGTAAGAGCAAGGGTCCAAAAAAGCAGCAAGCGTTTCTTATTATATACGCAGAGTGAGATCCAGACTCTTTCACAGGGCCAGTAAAGTGTCGTAAATGCTCTTTCTCATCACCTTGTTCCAGGACCCTTCCCTTCCTTGCTCCTCCATCTCTAGTTAATTATAATCCCATCACACTGGCTTTCTGTTCACTCTCTGTTATTCCTCCCACTAAATTGGGGCTGGGCTTGTGACTGCGTAAATCAATAGAAAACGGTGGAAGTAACGCTATGCCACTTCTGAGTTTTGCCTTTAAAAGGGCTGCTGCCTTCTGTGTCTTCCCTCTGGGGCTTCAACCGCCATGCTGAAGGAAGCCCAAGCAGCCGTGTGGAGAGGCTGTGTGAAGGAGAGTCAAGGCCCTGGCTGAGCTCCCAGCAGACAGCCGGCACCAGCTTTCCCGCCACATGAGTGAGCTGCCTTGGAAGGGGCTCTCTAGCTCCAGTTGTGTTTCCACAGCTGGCAGCACACGGAGCAGTAATGAAATGTCCCTAGGAGTCCTCTCCAGATTACACAACCATGAGCCAATGAATGAGTCGTGTTGTCTCAAGCCACAGTTTGGGGGCAGGTTGTCATTCAGCAATAGATACCTGAAGGATCCTTACACCTCCCAAGCTCTTTTCTGCCTCTGGGCCCTTGCACTGGTCCTTTCTCTGCATAGAATGATTCATCCCTTCCTGTCTGCTCTGACACAGCTGCCTGTTTCATCTCTGTCACCTCCTCATAGAGGCTGACCCTAAAAATAACCTGTCAAACCTGGTTTTCTGTTTTAATCTCTGACTTGTCACTTATTGTTTGACTGTGGGCAGATTACTCAACCTCTCTGAGCTTCAGTTATCCTTTTCTTTAAAATGGGGGTATTGATACTCAAATGGCTTAAAGACTTAAATATAAGACATGACACCATAAAACTCCTAGAAGAGAATGTAGGCAAAACATTCTCTAACATAAATTGTACCAATGTTTTCTTAGGTCAGTCTCCCAAGGCAATAGAAATAATAGCAAAAATAAACAAATGGGAAAACTTATAAGCTTTTGCACAGCAAAGGAAACCGTAAACAAAACAAAAAGACAACCTATGGACTGGGAGAAAATGTTTGCAAATGACACAACCAACAGGGGCTTAATTTCCAACATATACAAACAGCTCATACAACTCAATAACAACCCAATCAAAAAATAAGCAGAAGACCTAAATAGACATTTCTCCAAAGGAGAAATACAGATGGCCAATAGGCACGTGAAAAGATGCTCAACATTGCTAATTATTAGAGAAATGCAAATCAAAACTACAGTGAGGTATCCCTTCATGTTGGTCAGAATGGCCATCAGCTAAAAGTCTACAAATAACAAATGCTGGAGAGGGTGTGGAGAAAAGGGAACCCTCCTGCACTGTTGGTGGGAATGTAAATTGATACAGCCACTATGGAGAACAGTACGGAGGGTCCTCAGAAAATTAAAAATAGAGCTACCATATGACCCAGCAATCCTACTCCTGGGCATATATCCTCAGAAAACTCTAATTAGAAAAGCTACATGCACCCCAACGTTCATAGCAGCACTATTTACAACAGTCATGTCATGGAAGCAACCTAAATGCCCACTGACAGATAAATGGATAAAGAAGATGTGGTGTATATATATACAATGGAATACTACTTAGCCATAAAAAGAGTGAAATAATGTCATTTGCAGCAACATGGATGCAACTAGAGATTATTATACTAAGTGAAGTCAGAAAGAGAAAGACAAATATCACATGATATCACTTATATGTTGAATCTAAAATATGACACAAATGAACTTATTTACGAAATAGACACAGACTCACAGACATAGCAAACAAACATGGTTACCAAAGGGGAAAGGTGGTGCGGGCGGGATAAATTTGGAGTTTGGGATTAGCAGATAGAAACTACTATATATAAAATAAATAAACAACAAGGTCCTACTGTAGAGCACAGGGAACTATATTCAACATCCTGTAATAAACCATAATGAAAAAGAATACATATATATACATATATATATATATATATCTGAATCATTTTGCTGTACACCAGAAACTAACACAACATTGTAAATCAACTCTACTTCAATTTTAAAAGTGGGGGGTATTGATAATACCTACCTCCTAGGCCTGTGGATGAGATTAATAAACTAATGCATGTACTTAGCCCAATACCTGGAACATAGTAGGCACTTAATAAAGAGTGTGGTCAGTCTCAGCCTGAGAATGTTCTCTGGAATCATCTTTAGCTTCTAGGCTTTAGGGAAATACTGATGCACTTATGCATATTTGGAGGAAAGAGATGTGGGTGGCTCTTAAAATATTAAGTACTCTACAATGAGGACAGCTAAGCATCATTTACACTGACGGTCTTCAGGCCTTCAAGTGGATTGGGGTCTGGAATGAAAATGGCTCTTCTTCTTAAGAGGCCCTGGTCTGGTGTGGGGTTATAATTCTACCATTACAGCCCTGGTCATCTCCTTCTATTTGCACGATTCTTGTCCTACACTGAACAGGAGAGCCAGGGAAGATAATGATCCTCATTTGTATCAGTTAGGGTCTCAACCTGCTCTGAAATGTTCTTCATTAGGCTTGTAAGCTGTATTTATTTTCATTACTCTTGTACTTGCAGAACTGTTTGCCACTGCCTTTTTCTGGACATTACTCCCTGCAGAGCTCATTCTCTATGTGAGAAATGCATCTTCTTATTTCTTCCTGTGCCATTCATTCTGCTTTCATAAAAACACATGGCTCTTCACGTCACTTACACACATACTCCCTGCATCCATGTCCATCCTTAAAGAGGTTGGGCCAGAACTTCTCTAAGGTCCCTTTGACCCTTGAGATTCCCTCTACCCAGCGCTTTCCCACCTGTGCTAGTGCACTGACCTAGCCATCATCTTCCCTGAATTGTGCACACAGATCCTTGAAGGTTTGAATCTTTAAACGGCTCTCTGCTACAGGGATGAGCACTCAGCCTCCTACAGCAGAGTTAAAGACAAAACACCTGAATGGAAAAACACTGGCTTTCCCTTCTTAGAGCAATCAGACAACCAATGAACCATAAGGAAGGTCTTCCAATTTCTAGGTTTGTGTGGAATCTCTAAGGAGAGAGACATCAGCACCAAAGGCGTGAAAGCCAAGGAAGGGCATGGCTGCCGAGGAGCTTTGACCTCACTTGGAGAAGAGAAGTTTGAGACCCAGACTGTGCTGTGCCCAGGCGGGGAAAGTTGAGACATTCCCAAGGCCCTGGTTGGGAGCAGTGACATTAGCACCTCCCGTCTCTCCAAACGGTCTCTGTGTTCCTGATAATAGCCAAAGGCGCTTCTGAGAACAGCAGGGTCACAGAAAACTGCTGATGAGGAAACAAAACTCTTTTTCAAGGTGCCACTGCGAAAGTAGAAACATTACTTGGTATTTACTACAGTCCTCGCTCCCACGTGGTCTTCTCACAGTAACAAATGTAATTCTGCTAGTAACTGTTTTGGTAAATGAGTCATATTGTAGCAATCTTCATGAATCAAAGCTAATTATATTTTTACTCAGCTAGCACTGGTTAAGAAAACTCCCTCATTCTTCAATTAGCTGTCTTTTCACTCTGGTATTTATCCAGAGGGTCTTCTGCATAATTTTAACCTAGTTCTTTGCTCCCTTTTCCCTCTCAGTTAATGCCTTTTTGATTTTCATGCCTCCCCATGTTTTCTTGTATATTCTTCGTCATTGTTCTTCTTTTTACATTTGTAGGAAAACACGGTGGTGAATTAAACTAGGCTTGCCTGGAGGAGACAGAGATGACAGTCTTCTATAGCCAGGGGAGTTATTTATAACCACAACATTAGCTTTTCACTCGGTAAAGAGAAGATTATTGTTCACATTTCATCTGTCTTTGACTAACTTATAATCCTCCTTAAAATGACCATGGAGTTGAAATTAAATTACCACTAATTACAGCTACTGTTTTTGCACACGGGTAACCCAAAACTGTCAACAGCTTTATTTATTTAGCTCCTGACAGGTCACAATGGCTCCATGAATGAGTTGTTATTTTCTCCATTTTACAGATGATCAAACTGAGGCTTAGAGGTTAAACAATTTGCCCAAGGCCATAGAGCTGCAGCTGAGCTAGTTTTGATTCCAGCAGCTATTCCATCCTGCCTACCTCCTTCCCCTCCATTACTTACCCAGTTGTGCTGCGCTGAGACTTCGGAGTCCTCTCACTGCTCTTGCCCTGTTTCAAAGTGAACACAGAATCACCAGCCTTTCTGTCTACATCACTGGAGTCGGCTGTGACTGGTTCCAGGTCATGAAGTTGAGCTGAGCTGGACCACCACGCTGGGCTCCACTTCCTCACCCACATCTCCTTTTCCTGAATATGCCTGAGCCTTTGCAGGACTGGAATACAGAGGAACACGTCTTCGAGGCCTTTGAGCTTACATTTGGTGCCCTGCTGTCCTCTCCATGGTCCTCACCTCTCTAAAAAAAAACCACTCACAGCAGGCCTTGCCCTTTGGAGGTGGTTCCAATGTGTAGCCCAAGCACGCTTCTCAAACCTTTACATGCAAGGGAATCATCCAGATTCTGATGCCGTTGGACTGGGTGGGGCCTGAGAGTCGGCATTTCTAACAAGCTCACAGGGACTGTGAGGCCTGAGAGATTCGGATTCAAGTTAGAGGCGTGGCCCAGTCATCAGCATTTTAAAAAACACCCCAGGGCTTCCTTGGTGGCGCAGTGGTTGGGAGTCCGCCTGCCCATGCAGGGGACACAGGTTCGTGCCCCGGTCCGGGAAGATCCCACATGCCGCGGAGCGGCTGGGCCCGTGAGCCATGGCCGCTGAGCCTGCGCGTCCAGAGCCTGTGCTCCGCAATGGGAGAGGCCACAGCAGTGAGAGGCCCGCGTACCGAAAAAAAAAAAAAAAAACGCCCCAAGTTGGGACCCTCCCGTGCCGGCTGCTGGCTCTGTCTCTCCACATCCGAACTTGTTCTCAGGTGTGTTGTTTCCGGGTCAAAACCTGGAACAACCTGAGTCGGGAGGGTTTTTCTGGGTACCTCGTTGTCTTTAGACAACCCTCTTACCTCACTAACACTGCTTTCTAAGATTACCCTTCTGCCAGACCTTGCCCACAGCATGGACCCAAACGGCTCAGCTATTTCCCTGCTGGGTGACCTTGGCAAAATCTGTCTACCACTCTGGGCTTCAGTTTCTTTGTTGCTAGTGAGAGAGAACTGCGCCAAATGCACGTGGAAATCTGTGATTCCCCAAGACCCTCTTTGCTATACTAGAACAGGGCTGTCATCCTTCTCAGGGGGAAGGTCTGTGATTGAGGGGCCTCGGGAGGAGGGCGTGTAGGCTGCTGAGGCTCTCGCGGGGCTGGGAAGGCAGGTTGGAGGAGGAGGTGGTGGCTGCGAGCTGGGCCTGCTTCTGGAAGGGGATCCTTCACCGCATCACACAGCCGGCCTGGGACGGGTCACGGAACGCCTGGGCCTCAAAACCACTCCCAGGCCAATCATTTGGGCCTCAAGGAATGTCTGCCATGAAATATGAACACCCAAAAAGACCTGCCGGCCCCTCAGCTATTTTCCAAGGTGATAGCAACACGGGTGCGTCCGCAAAGACGCCGCTTCACTGCTTCTGCAACTGAGGGCAGCCACGGCCGCATCACTCCTCCCCCTGAAGCCGGTGCACCTGCGGAAGGACGGAAGGACGGGACTGCATGCTTTTCCAGGGAATTCGTTCCGAATCTTCCATGTCAGTGGTATCTCCGAGAAACAGGAAACTGTTTTCCCATCTCATTCACATAATAGATAAGATGAGAAATTAGCTGCTGGATGAGCAACCTGGGGGCTGTTCATTTTATCACAATAAAGAAGACTGCTGCGGCCGTGCCGCCTCTGAGCGTGCCTCCGGGAGCGTGTGCACGCGTCACGCTTTCTCCTTTGGGAGCCCACCCATCGCAGCTTCACCCCCTCAGACGTTTCCTTTGTGTTTTCCCCTCCGACTCTCCTGAAGGTTTTCCCAGCCCAGAGACATGGGGATCTGCGGAGTTTTGTGGCCACTTAAAGCGTTGCCTCCGGGCCACCATAGGGACCCCCTCTGCCGAGACCCCTTCCCACGCCTCCACCTCCTGAGGGTCCAAACCCTGCACCTCAGGCGTGGTGCTCGCGCCAGCAGCATGGGCATCACCCGGCTGCTCCTTAGAAAAGCAGCACCTGCGGCCCCACCGCACGCTTCCCGAGCCAGAGCCGGCATTTCACCACGATTCCCAGGTGTTTCACTCCTGTGCACGTTCAAGTTCGAAGATCACCGATCTAAAAAAGCGGAAATGGATTTTGTAAATCCAGGCGGCGAGGAGCTGGAGATACAGCCTCCTGCCTGACATTCAGGGCTTCCGAGCAGCATCCCCCTCCCAGTTACTCTCTGGGATGGACGCTAGGTTGCTGCTCTGCGTTTTCACCCACCAGAGACAACAGAGCGTTAGAGGCGGCGCGTGTGTGCGCACGTGGCAAGGGCCCTGGTCTAAGCACCCTTGTCTGGCCCAGCCGCTCCGCAGCATGTGGGATCTTCCCGGACTGGGGCACGAACCCGTGTCCCCTGCATCAGCAGGCGGACTCTCAACCACTGCGCCACCAGGGAATCCTACTGACTGGCTTTTTTACAGTTGTGCCTAAAGCTTTGAGGAAACCGCTGGGGGAGTGGGTGGTAGGGATGTGAAGACAATGGTCAGAATTGGACCAATGAGACGTTCAGGTTAGGCGTGAGGGCTCCTTGCTGCCTGGGTATATTGGACGTAGCTGCTGTGTTGGTTTGCTAGGGCTGTCCTAACAAAGTACCACCAACTGGGTGGCTTAAACCACAGAAACTTACTCTCTCACAGTTCTGGAGGCCTGAAGTCTGAGATCAAGGTGTGGCCAGGGTTGGTTCTTTCTGGAAACGGAGGGAAAATCTGCTCCCTGCCTCTCTCCTAGCTGCTGCAGTTTGCTGGCCATCTTTGGCGTTTCCTGGCTTGTAGATGCAGCACACCAATCTCTGCCTTCATCTTCACGTGGCATTCTCCCTGTGGGCCTGTGTCTGTGTCTAAAGTTCCCCTTTTATAAGGATATCAGTCAGATTGGATTAGGGTGCACCTTAATGACCTCATTTTACCTTGATTACCTCTGCAAAGATGCTCTTTTAAATAAGGTTACATTTTGAGGTACCGACGGTAAGGACTCCAGCGTCTTTTATGGAAGGGGTGGCACAGTTCATTCCCCGAAGGACATGAATATAAGGATTCCATGTAAATTGCACCTCATGTCGCTGGGAGAGGGGAACTTTTCTTGCTCAGTCCTACCCTCTTTTTGGAAGCTTCTGGGATGAAGAAGGTAGACTCGGTCAAGAGGATGGCATGGGCAGTGGAGCTGGAAGAAAGAAAGTGTAGCCAAGTCAGGCTTTTTGTTGTTGTTGTTGTTGTTGTTTAATGTTTAGAAAACTAAAGAAAGGGAAATCAATTATGGGGCCTACCTGAATTTTATTTCCTCACCAAAAACCAAATTACTCAGCAAACTTATCGCTTGCTATTGCAGGCTTTGGTATTAAAGAAAACAATCAGGCGGGCAGGATTAATCTCTGACAGCTGCCTTATCTTTAACTTGCACCTTTGTTATTTTCTGATGAGCTTCTCCTTTTTTGCTGCCACGTTGTACCATACCTCACTGGTTCCTTTCATTTTATCATCAGGCAAGAGCGGAGGACCTTTCAGTTTATTAAAAAACCTTTATTTGTGAAGAACAAAGAGGGGGGGGAAAAAGGCAAACAATGAGGTCAGACAATCTCCTTCCTGCCAGGAGTCACTCACCTGTTATTTAGAGTGTTATCAGTTAGGGGAGACTTGCATCGCGGAAAATGAGGCTGTGACAGGCTGTTCGGTTACACACACACACACACACACACACACAGACACACACACCCAAATCTGACTGACGTACATCAACCTCCACAAAAGGTCCTTGACTGGCGAAGCAGCGATATTTTCTTTTGTTTCTAAGCTTCTAAGAAAAAAAGCCTAACGAGCCCATCCCCGCCTCCACTGCCGGCCCTCCCCACTTTCTCCTTCAATGAAGCCGAGGCTTCCTGGAAAGGATAAAGCCCTGGGCATTTTAGTGACCATTTAACATGTCCAGTGTGAGCTGGGAGCAACTTGGTTGGCTGTCATGGGAACTCAAGTATCTCTTATGCATCTTATTAGCTGTTTACTAATTTGAGGATCAATTTTTGGCACACACCGCTGATTTCTGTTTGGAGGGGCAGTTGCATGCATGCCATTATTTGTTAGGTGGCTGAACCTGTGCTTTGTCACGGCTTCATGAATTGGAAAGAATGTTGCAAATCCCCTAATCTCTCCGTACCTCAGTTTCCTCCTGTCTAAAATGCAGGGGCGGGCTTCCCTGGTGGCGCAGTGGTTGAGAATCTGCCTGCTAATGCAGGGGACAGGGGTTTGAGCCCTGGTCTGGGAAGATCCCACATGCCACGGAGCAACTAAGCCCGTGAGCCACAACTACTGAGCCTGCGCGTCTGGAGCCTGTGCTCCGCAACAAGAGAGGCCGCGATAGTGAGAGGCCCGCGCACCGCGATTAAGAGTGGCCCCCGCTTGCCGCAACTAGAGAAAGCCCTCGCACTGAAACGAAGACCCAACACAGCCATAAATAAATAAATAAATAAATAAATACATAATCACATTACAGAACAGTATTTAAAAAATAAAATAAAATAAAATGCAGGGGCTTCAACAAGATGGTGTTGAAGACTCTTGCAGTTTCTAATACTCTGCATTCTTGACCCATTTTACAGCAGAACTACTTCCAGGTAAGGGCACGTTGAAGTTTGACCACTGTATTTGCCACTAATTAGCAGTGTGGCCTTGAGCAAGGCACTTAAGCCTCTCTGAGGGCTGGAGATAATGCTCCCTATGGTCTCACATGGATCTGTGCGTCTATGAATTGACTCTTGATCTATTGTTCTACATGACGGGGAGCAAATCAAAGACATTCAAGGTTCAGCTTATACCTACCGCTTATGTCCTCCATCCAGTAGGCGAGGTGCATTCACTTTTTATTGCTGCATAAGAGAGTTCCACAAATTCTGACCATGGTTTGTCTGGATTAGAAGTCCAGGCATGGGTTAGCTGGGTCCTCTGCTCAGGGTCTCGCAGGCTGAAAGCAGGGTGTCGGCCAGGGCTGTGATCTCATCTGAGCCTTGGGTCATCTTCCAAGCACATCCAAGTTGTTGGCAGCATTCACTCCCTTGTAGTTTAAGACTGAGGTTCCTGTTTTCTTGCTGGCTCTCAGCGCCCAGAGGCTGCCTGTAGTGCCTGGCCATGTGGCCCCCTGAGGCAGGTCACAGCATGGTGCTCATCTTCTTCCAGGCCACTGTGAGACGATCTCTCTGATACTTCATCTTCTTTTAAAGGCTCCTCTGATTAGGTCAGGCCCTCCCAGGATAACCCCCCTTTGCACAAGGGTGATATCCCATCATGCTCCCTGGTCCCACCCCTGCTCAAGGGGAGAGGACTACACATGTACGTCACCTTGGGGGCCATCTTAGAATCCCGCATACCACCCAAGTCTCCAAATTCTCTAGTGCCTTTTCTGTAGGATCCATCACCCCCCATAACTAGTTTTAACATTCTTCTCCTGGGTGTTTGGCGGTGGGGCGGACCCATCTGGGGAGGGGCAGAACTCTTCACTTTTCTGTTTGCTATGCTCACTCCACTGAAGAAATGGAAATACGTGTTACGTTGTGCTTAACAGCTCCTTGGAAAGACCTCGAGGGTATTATCACCCTCCAGTGACAGCAGGTGAGCCTGCGGGAATGGCCGTCAGTTGGGTGGAAGAAGACGTGGCACCGGGCACAGCCAGGGATGTTGGGTGACCTCACAGCCATGCTGGAATCTGCTTCTCTGCACTGAACAGGTCTGAGTCAGTGACCTTGAACCCTACTGCCTCCTCAGTGCTTTCTGTCTCTAATTTCCTGTGTAACGGATCCCAACTTAGAGGCTCAAATTGGACCTTCTGGTTTTTTGACCTTGTTTCCTGTTATTTTTGCCTCTACTTTAATCCAGATCCTAATCTCTGAGGTTTTGACCTCCCCAGGAACCTTACTGGATTCTTGATTTCTCCCCTGCTGGCATTTGAGTCTATCTTTGAGTTTGAGCTGGACCCCGACTGTCCTATAATTAGCTTTGGCAACTCAGCGAGACGACGCCAATCCCTTGTCCTAATGAAGACCCTTGTGGGCCTGTGTGTCCCCTGCTTGGCCATACTGGGCTCTGATCCTCTGTCTCCTGTCCCCTGCACCCCACTCCCTCTCTCTCCAAGAGGGAGACTCTTTAGGAAGTGAGTTTGAAAAGATATGGAAAGATGCCAGCTTCTCAGCCTAACATGCTTCTATAAACTCTCGTGAACTTGCTCACAGCCTCTGGGCTGAGATCAAGGGTTATGCCCTTTCTCTGGGGACTGTTGTCCTGGCCTTACCGAGAGCACAGGGCTCTGGATCTAATGACAGAGGTCTTTTGTAGCCCCAAGAGAGGAAGCTACTCTCTTTCTATCTTTAGCAAGAAACACACACACACATGCATACATATATACACACAGAGGCAACCAAAACCTTGTAATGAGACACCACTTCACACCCATTAGGATGCTAATTATTAAAAACAAAACCAAACAAACAAAACTCCAAAGCACAGTGGGGCATGACGAGTGTTGGTGAAGATGTGGAGAGAGTAGAACCCTTGAACCTTGGTGGGAAATGTAAAATGGTGCAGCTGCTATGGAAGGAAGTGTGGAGGTTCCTCAAGAGGTTCAACGTGGAATCACCATCCGCCCAGCAGTTCCACTTCTGGGTGTACACAGCCAGATGAATTGAAAGCACAGACTCAAACAGACACTCGCACGTCAATATGCACAGCAGCACTATTCACCAGAGCCACAGAGGGGAAGCAACCCAAGCGTCCATCCACAGATGAAGAGACAAAACGGGGTCCATACACACAGCGGAATATGGTGCAAGATTTAAAAAGGTAGGAAGTTCCGACACATGCAACAACATGGTTGAACCTTAAGGACATTATGCTAAGTCAAATAAGCCATCCATGAGGGACATACATTGTATGAGGTCCCTAGAGTAGTCAGACTGACAGAGACAGAAGGTAGACGGGTGGTAGGCAGGGAAGAGGGGAGGAGGGAATGGGGAGTTACTGTCTAATGGGCACAGAGTTTCTGTTCAGGAAAATGAAAACGTGCTGGAGACATAGATGGCGGTGATGGTTGTACAACACTGTCAATGTATTTAAATAACTCTGAATTATATATGTTTAAATGGTTAAAATGGTATATTTTATGTGTATTTTACCACAATAAAAATAAACACCAGGGCTTCCCTGGTGGCGCAATGGTTGAAAATCTGCCTGCTAATGCAGGGGACACGGGTTCGAGCCCTGGTCTGGGAGGATCCCACATGCCGCGGAGCAACTAGGCCCGTGAGCCACAACTACTGAGCCTGCGCACCTGGAGCCTGTGCTCCGCAACAAGAGAGGCTGCGATAGTGAGAGGCCCGCGCACCGCGATGAAGAGTGGCCCCCGCTTGCCACAACTAGAGAAAGCCCTCGCACAGAAACGAAGACCCAACACAGCAAAAAATACATAAATAAATTAATAAACTCCTACCCCCAACAACAACAAAAAAATGACACTGAAAGGAAAGATAAAATAAATTGGCCCCATTAGCTCAGAGAAGAAAAGGCCAAGGTTAGCCATGCAGATGAAAGAGCCCTGGCTGGGGGCAGATTTGGGCTTTGGTCAAACACTAACCAGTTTTATGACTTTTTAACAACTCATTTAACTCTAGGAGGCCTCAGTTTCCTCTTATATAAAATAAGAAGGGTTGTACTAGAGTCACTTACGCATTCCACATGGATTAACTGAGCATCGACTTTGGGCCAGGAAATCTGCTTGGGTCTCAGAGCCAGTGGGGAGCAGCTGGAGGACCCGGGGCTCGTCACGCTGGGCCCACAGTCTAAGTTCATCCTCTCTGGTCTACGAGACCCCTCCCCGGTCTCTGGTTTACTCATCTTTGTATTTTATCATGTTCGCAGGTATCCTCCCTCCTCATGGCACTCACCACATTTCCCTTGCAAACCAGCTCCTTGTACACTTGATTCCTCGCCCCCACTAGACTGCTGTGAGGCTCATGGTGGTGAGAAGTCATCCCTTGTACCATCTTTGTACCCTTTCTAGTGTCTGACAGTATACATACATTACACAAAACATATGCTCAATATGTGTTTTCATGGCTGGCTTTTCTAACTGTGAAAGTAATCCAATGAGCAGTTGAGAAAGAGTTGATACGGAAAAAGCCAGGCCAGTAGGAGGTTATTGCCATAGTCCTGGAGGAATGTTGGGGTTTCAACAAAGGGAACGGCTGTGGGAGGACAGGAAGCTGGCGGAGTGACATTCAGCAGATGGAACTGGCCTGACTTGGAGCTCCAAGTCCTTTGAGTTGCAGGATCAGGATGCCGGCGGCCAAACTGCTGGCCACACCCACCAGTGCCAGGTCGCAGGGAGCGCGCAGGCTTGTGGGCGGGGCCGGCCGTGCTGGAATCCAGAGGCACGTGGCATGTGGAAGCACAGGCAGGGGGTGGGCGTTGGCAAGGGGCAGGGCTGGGGTGGGTGGGGTGAAACACAGGAAGCAAGGGGAGGGCAGGAGTCAGCCCCCTGGGGGACTGGCAGCAGATGGGAGGGCCACCTGGGTGGGCCTGGCAGGAGTGAGGCGAGGCTTGAGAGAATAGGATATGAGGTAGATCTTGAGGGCAGAGACCCAGGCGTGGAGGTGTCACATAATGAACTGGGTACAGGGTGGGGACTTGATTACGGAGAAAAAGCAGGGGCAAGAATAAAACACAGTGTGATGTTTATTCGGTCATTCCCTCATTCCATAAATCTGAGCTGTGTACCTGGTATGTGCCAGGCACACTGCTAGGCCAGCAGGGAGATGGTAGGGAGAGGTGATAAGACAAGCAAATCCCCAACTTCACAGACTCCTCACATTCTAACAGGAGGTGGCATATGACAAATCAATGACTAAGAAAGTATCAGCTGTATCAAAACATCACATTGTACACCTAAAATACATACAATTTCTACTTGTTAATTATACCTCAATAAAGCTGAAAAGAGAAGAAAAGAAAAACATCAGATAGTGGTGAGCACTGTTAAAAAATTAACTGGGGGCTTCCCTGGTGGCGCAGTGGTTGAGAGTCCGCCTGCCGATGCAGGGGACATGGGTTCGTGCCCCGGTCCGGGAGGGTCCCACATGCCGCGGAGCGGCTGGGCCCATGAGCCATGGCCGCTGAGCCTGCGCGTCTGGAGCCTGTGCTCCGCAACGGGAGAGGCCACAACAGTGAGAGGCCCACGTACCACAAAAAAAATAACATAAAATAAAAAATAACTGGATGATGAACTTGGCTATCAGGGGTGGCTAAGGAAGGCCTAGCAGAAGAAGTACCCTTGGTGTTGCCCCGGGAAGGATGGGACGTGGCCATCTGTATGGAGTTCTGAGGTCCAGGCAGAGGAAACTACAAGGGCCAAGACCCAGAGGCCAGTGAGGAATAGAAAGGAGACGAGTGGGGTATCTGTGCCAGGACAGGAAGATGAGGGAGGTCTCACAGAGCCTGTGCGGAATGACAAGGGATTTGAATTTTAGTCTAAGAAAATTGGAACACCATTGAAGATTTTAGAAAGGGAGGTGTCTTTTGGTACCAAGGGTGATTCTAGAGGAACAGAAATTTATTTCTCACAGTTCTGAAGGCTGGAAGTCTGAGATCAGGATGGAGACATGGCTGGGTTCTGGTGATGACCCTCTGCCTGGCGTGTAGACGCCCGCTTTCGTACTGGGTCCTCACATTGTGGACAAAGCGCTCTGGTCTCTTTTGCTCTTCTTATAAGGACACTGATCCCATCATGGGAACCCTACTCTCAGGAGTCCATCTAAATCTAATTACTTCCCAAGAGCCCCACCTCCAAATATCATCACATTGGGGGACATATGAATTTGGGGGGACACAGACTTTTCGTCCATAATGGAGTGACGACATTTGGAGCTGTCCATTTGGCTGCTGTGTGTGAATGGAGTGTGTGTGTGTGTGTGTGTATGTTTGAGCTAGGTAGGGTGACAAGAGACGCTAAATGTCTGAGATACAGAGTCACTTAGTTTTTGCAATAAATTCCTTTTGCTAAGGGCAGGAAAATCTTCCATAGTATGAGTTTTGGCAAATGAGAGCTGGAAACAAGTGAGATCAGTTGTGGTTACAGTATTCAGACAAGTCATTACAGTGAGTGGCTGCAAGACTCTGTGTGTGTGTGCGTGCTTCTGTAGGGGTGGGGTCAGAAAGGAAGGAGAAACGAGAGAAAGAGGGAGAGAGAAAAGCACAAACTGACTTCCAGACCCTGGTATTTTAATTACAGCCATCACAGGAGAGGAATAGGGCAATTTCAAGTCTCAGCAGTTTCCCCAGAGCCCGAACAAAACACAACGTACAGACAGAAAAGTGTGTACATCTTATGAGTGCAGTTCAATGCGTTTTCGCAAGGTAAACACACCTGGGTAACCAGTACTCAGATCAACACGCAGAACCTTCCCAGTCCCCTTCATGCTCCCTTTTAGCCACGGCCCCTCCCCCGAAAGGTCACCACTGCCCTCACTTCCGACAGCCTAGATTGGTTTTGCCTGTTTGTGTACTTAAAATAAATGGACTGGCTGGATGCTATTTTAAAGTTGTTTCCAAAGCTATTTTGAAGCTTTTCCCTGAATGACACACTAATGTGGAAAGAGGGAAACCAGGGGTAAATGAAGACATGTTGTTGATATCCACAACAGTTGATCCATACAAAGGGCTCCTGGTTCCAAAGTGTCCTTAAATGGAAAGAGGAGTCCAAAATGGGTCTCTAACTCCTGAAGCACATTTTGGCTTTAGAAACCTCCTCTGTGTCCTGCTCTATTGAAAATCTGCCCACTCAGCTGTAAGCAGAAGTAGAATGTGTTTGGGGGTCTCTAAACACCGACCAGCTGAACTGGTCCCCCTGAGTATACTGTACTGTGGAATTTAACACTTGGTCTTTGCAAAGCCAAATATAAGAAGATCATAGAAGGAATGGGAACCAATCCGTTTTTATGTCATAGGTATCTTATTTAATATTTACAGCAATATTTTGAAGTAGACATTATTGTTACAATTTTATGTTTGAGGAAACTGAGGCTCAGAGAGATTAAATAATTGGCTCAGATCACGTAGCTGGAAAATGCCTGAGTCATTTTCCTGCTTTTTAATCTATATGCCTTTAGCGAAACCAGGGTCTCTCCGTGTCACTTTCTCCCTTTCCCTTTATCAATTATGATTTTTTAAATGTAGAGAATAATTATATATATATTCATTTATTCAACAAATGAGGTACCTCATGTTACTGAGGTTCTCCTATGTTCTGGGCAGCAGTCCAGGTGTTAGGGAAACAACAGTGAACAAATACAGACATGGTTTCCATCTTTGTTGGTCTTAGAGTTTAGTGGCAGAGACGTAAAAATAGAACAACTATAAAACAAACGTAAAGTAGAAACTGAAAAGTGTAAAGAAGATGAGAGATACAGGTACTAGGAGAAACTATATTCTTTCCCTACCCTTTCCATCCACAAACCTTGCTGAAGTGTGCACATGCGTGCGCGCACACACACACACACACACATACACTTTCTTTCACACCAGGGATTTCAGAGAAATCTTCCTGGAGAACAAATGCTTTTGGGTTGAGTTCTTAAGGATGAGTGGGAGTTAGCAGGGTGAAATGGGAGAAGGAAAGGCATTCCAGATAAAGTGAAGAGCATGTACAAAGGCCCTGGGGTAGGAGGGACACACTGTACACGTGAGGGGATGAGAAGAACAGTGTGGCTAGAGTGAAGACAGCAAGGCAGGGCACACTGGGAAATGGCAAAGACAAGACTGATAGGGACCAGACCACCCAGGGCTTTGTGAGTCCAGAAAAGAGTGACAAGGAAAAAGGAACAGTTTTCAGCTTCCTTTCCTGTCTCATATTTTAGAGAATTCTTTGCTATGAAGTGTGAAGTCCCTTGGAATTAACGTTATTTGTTTCCTTTTGGGAAACATGTTCATCCCACAGTGCTCTACAGAACCAAATTAAAAATCAACATCTAAACCAAATTAGGCTGCCTAGAAACACTGAAAATATGAGCCAAATTGAAATCAAATTGAGATTCTGAGTTCATGTCAGGTTAATATCACTGCGAATCTACTGATAATTTATCATATTTAATTTAAAAAAATGCTCGCCATGTCCATTAATCAAGAAGGCTTGCATTACTCCCATTACACAGTGAGGAAGGCAGCATTACCATCCCCAGTGGACCCAGTGTGCTGTCATTAAAGGCTTGGTCTCTTGAGGGTGGATGCTTCTGCGATTATATAAATTTATTATATCGTTTTGTCCTATTTAATCTTAATCAACAGAGAGTAAAAGTATAACTACTCTGCTGGACCACCTGCAGGTGGTCCTTGCAAATTGTTGACATTTAGAAGGGGGCCTCATGCTCAGAAAGTATGCGAAGCCTTGCCTGTTTAAGGAATTGATATATCCATATTTGACAAATATTTAGTGAGCAACTAGATTACTTATCCTCACAAGAGCTCTGGGATGCTGGTCTGAGGGACCAGCAAACTGATTTTGGGTATAGCCATGATGGGCAGTGGTAGATGCAAAAGAATCATTGGTAGAGATCTGTTAAGGGAAATGCTTATGCAACTCAATCATTGCTAAGATTTATCTATGGAAGCTGTATGATGAAAGTGCCTACATCCATGATTAATCTCCCATCTTTGTTTGCAAATGCATATCCACATGTGTGCAGAGTTGGCTGTGAGGCTGAAACTGGGCAACCTCACAAGTGTGACCAGAGGTAGGTTGATGTCAAATTCTAGATTCACTTTTTGCCAAACACCTCCAATAACCCAGGTGGGAAGCTTAAGATCTGCGTTGTCTTCCTCCTCCTTGGGGTGGGGATGGTGAGTAGCCTCTGGTACCAGTGGGACCCCAACCTCAACGGAAAAGTAGTTTTTATTACCATCCCTCTAACCATGTGTATTTTACATTAAACCATTGTCTTTTGTAAGAAAGACTTATTTATTTATTTTTTACTTTCCTTGTTTGGTAAAGCAGAAGCCAGGTATTGTATTCCTATTTTCAAGAGACAAATGAAAATCCTAGGGTCATGAGGACACCACTGTCTGCTCAGGCAGTCCCCTTAGCATGGTCACCCCAGGGGTAATTTAATAGAGGTTGGGGAGAGGCAAGGAAGGTAGCTAATATTTGAATGTCCTCTGCATACCTGGCTTTTTCTGCGCTGGGTCTCATGCAATTCTTGTATCTCAACAAGGCTGGTGTTATCTTCCCATTTTACAGTTGGAAAGACTGAGGCTCAGAGAAGCTATATAACTTGCTCGAGGTCTTACAGCAAAGAGGAAGAGTAAGGATCTGAAGCCAGGTCTGCCCAGCCCTGGTCTGGGCTCTTTCCTGAACACCTTGCTACCTCCAGTCACTCTCAATCAGTGGGAAGTCTGGAAATTTCTGTCTCTAAAGCCCCAGTGTGAACGTTTTAGCCTAGGCACAAGAACGTGTTGGGACATCCTTATCTCAAATGACCCTCCCCACTAAGCTTGCCTGCCCCATCGGCCAGATTGTGGCAGTAAAACTCTGGCTGGGTCACTAGCAACAAAATTAATTTCAATTCCCATTAATTTTAATGTGTGTGTACATATGTCACCCAGTCTTTTTTCCCCTTGGGTGATTTTCAAAACTGTTATAAAAACATACAAAAACAAGGAAGGACAAGCCCAAACAGTTTGAGTCACTGGGGTACTGATGAAATTAGGTTTTCTTATTGGCAATCTTAATGCCTCCTGCTTCAGCGTAAATTTATTTCTCTTTTTTATGTTCTATTTTCTCTGTCGTCAGTGGAAATGGAGACGTATCTCCTTGTGCACCTGAAGACTATTATTATGCCATTTCCCCACCATTTCTTCCCTGGATACAATAATCCACTTAATCTTTCCTCTGAGGTCCAGTTTTCACCACTCTAATCAACATCAGGAAAGCTCTGTTGATTCATGTAAATCTTCTGGCAGACAATAGTCTTAGATATTTGGCTGCCATGTGTGAGCTGGCCCTTTCCCATCTGTATTTTTTTCTAGGTCCTTTTCCTTACTGCCTGCTAATTTCCTCTCTAATAAACTTAGAAGTTTGGAAGTGGTCAGAAATATCCCCAGCAGGGATCTTGCTCATTTCTGGGCGTGAACATGATACTAACAGGGCCTCACTGGGTCATGAAGGCAAATACACTGAAACCACGCTGGTTTCAGGGCAGCAAGAATGCTGTTGGGGCCATCAGCATCTATCCTTCTAAGGATATTCACAGAATGTGCAACAGGCCCCCAAACCGTGACCGTTACCCGAGGTGAAGATCTGATATTAATTCTCACCAAGGCAAGTATCGCATTATAGTGAGGACTATCCATGTGAGGATGTGAGGATTGTGATCTCACTCGGGGTTTGGCTTTTTCTTTGGCTGTGTTGGGTCTTCATTGCTAAGCACGGGCTTTCTCTAGTTGCGGCGAGGGGGGGCTACTCTTTATTGCAGTACGTGGGCTTCTCATTGCGGTGGCTTCTCTTGTTGTGGAGCACGGGCTCTAGGCGCGGGCTTCAGTAGTTGCATCATGTGGGCTCAGTAGTTGTGGCTCTTGGGCTCAGTTGCTCTGAGGCATGTGGGATCTTCCCGGACCAGGGCGCGAACCCGTGTCCCCTGCATTGGCAGGCGGATTATTAACCACTGCGCCGCCAGGGAAGTCCTGGCATTTTGAATAAAGATCATCACATGTGTCACTAGTTACTGACTAGCTGTGTGACTAGTTATAGTTAACTGCTTTGAACTTAAACGTTTATCTACAAAACGGACATGAAAACACCTACTTAAAGACTGACCTCCTAGTGGAGTGACTGGTTCTCTAAGCACCCTGCGAGGCTGGATCTGCAAACTTAGCCCAGCCCCTGGCTTCACGAAACATGCAGTCCGGAGAGGATATGACCTAGCACATACCTGGTCTAAGGCAGATGTTTCACATGTGCTTCTAATATTAGATATTACTGTTTTAAAGTTAAACCAACAATAGGACTTCCCTGGTGGCGCAGTGGTTGGGAGTCCGCCTGCCGGTGCAGGGGACACGGGTTCGTGCCCCGGTCTGGGAGGATCCCGCATGCCGCGGAGCGGCTGGGCCCGTGAGCCATGGCCGCTGGGCCTGCGCGTCCGGAGCCTGTGCTCCGCAACGGGAGAGGCCACAACAGTGAGAGGCCTGCGTACCGCAAAAAAAAATAATAATAATAAAAAATAAATAAAATTAAACCAACAATAAACTCTGTAAAATGACAACAGATAAGATTTCCTCAAAGTATCTACATTGTCAAAAAGTTGTAAATCTGAACTTGGTATATATATTCAGTGTTATTATCCTTTTTGGGCTGACTGAAAGTTTATAGAATGTTCTTATATCCCTGTTTTTAGTATTTTAATGAGTGATTTCATTCTGGAGATTTGTGGAAAATACTTAGTTTTAGTTAAGTTAAACCATTAAACACACACACACACACACACACACACACACACACCCCCCAACTGCACGCTTCTTACTAACAGGAGAAATAAAGATCACCGTGATAATGACAAAATGTGCCTACCTGTAGTCGGCGATAGCTTATCCAGTGCCTGCCTGCTTCTATTTCAGAGTTCGAACACCTCACCAAGTTGTATGTATCGGCAAAACATATGCCCAGTGCATTTCCTGTTCTAGCTGGATGGAGAGGGCCGAGGCCTCATGAAGGCGCTCCAGCTTGAAAGAGCCCGGGCACTGCTCATCCTGATGCTGGCTGGGCCTTTTGGGGGTATATAGAGTTGTCTCTCTTGCTGGACCCAGGAAACAGACAGCTGGAAAACAGGTATTTTATTTCATCTGTGATTTATTCCATACTTCCTGGAAGGCTTGGCTGGGGTTGCCATGCTTTCCCTCAGTCCTGTTTCACCTATGACTCTCAGAGGGCGGCTTAGGAAGTATTTTATTCTCATTAACTTTATGTGCTAGGCAGAGTTACATCCTATAAATTCAGCATCAAACCCTGCTATCAAACAGCTTATGTTTTCTGTTTTCCAAATCTTATTTTTGTTGTTATTGTCTAAAAACCCTCCATTTTAATGATTTTAGCCTCAATTCATTTTAGATATTTCCATTTTCTTACTCTGCTTCAAATTGCAGCCTTCAGAAATCAGATCTTGATTTGCGGAAATATTTTACTTTTGGATACTGAAAACAGATTTTTAGGCAAAATTGTCTTTTTCATGAGTGGTAGAAAGCTGTGTACATTCTTGTGATTTTCTTTAAAGATATAAGATGTCTCAACTAATAATCTATGAAAGTACATACCATGTTTATATTTTGCATCCTCTATGGCATGTAGATTTATGAGTATTATGGCAAAGGAAAAGTAGTTTTTTTCATTTTAGAACTTTAATAAAGTAAATAAGTGAATGAATAATGAATAAGTATGCCATTTGTCTCTGTTTAAAAATTAATAAATTGTTTATTGACCATTTCTAAATGTATATATCTGATAAATGAACTTTATAAATATTGCATCGATATACCATGAGCTGGATTTCCATAAATATAAGGGCATGGTAGTTATCAAAAAGCTTGCACTAACTTTGAAAAAAAACCAGAATAACAGGGAAGGAGTGTGATTTATTCATTCTACTTCTACTTGGTATTTATAGGAGCGCTCCTATCTGATAAACTCAAAGCTTGGCAGGTGCATCTCTTTTCTTTGTTACAGTGCTCCTGTGTGACTGTTAGGCCACAGACACAAAGCAGGTCAGGTAAATCCAGGTCAGCAGGCAGGGGTTCTGGGCCTTGCAGACCATTGCTGCTAACACCTTGCACCAAAAAGGTGCAAAAGAAGATCAATTCAGCTATCCTTTTCTCTAGGC